>NC_090937.1:1666395175-1667046425 GCF_040938575.1 Ambystoma mexicanum | reverse complement strand
CTTTGAATCTATCTTCAATAAGAGTCCCCTCCGGCATTCAAAAGCTATGGCGCAGTTAGCGTTCCCCAGGAGGCATACTGCTCTCTGCGCCCAGCCCGCCAGGGCGTCGGGGTCTACTTCCTCCCCAGTGTCTCTGGCTCTCTCGGCCAGGTCCATTATCTTTGTCATGATGCCTACCTCCAAGGAGCCAGGTCCGACCCAGCAACCCCAGAGGCAGGCATCATTCCCCCAAGGGAAGTGCCAGCGGGCCCAAGCTGGTGCCCTTTGGACACAGTCCTGGCGCCTTAGGCGCCAGGCTCATGTTGGACCCCTGTCCTGGTGCCTTAGGCGACAGGCTCATAAAGCTAGACATGTGTTCAAGTGTTTTAATGTGCACTTACCTGATGCAGACCATGCTGCCACATCCAGGCCCTCTTGAGGCCTGAATGGAACTACTTTACCTGTGGGACTACTTTCCCCTGGGTGTGATCGGTGGAAGGATACATACCTGGAACTTCTTCCAAAGCTATTTAAACCACGCCCGATCAGCAACTCACGCTTCGCGTTGTTCTGCTCCTCGCAGCTGGACGCTCACCGTGTCAGCTCCTGCCTCTGGACTTCAGCCACGCCTGTCAGCATCCTGGGTCACCTGCTAAGAGAGAATTGGAGAGAAAGAAGACCTTACCTGCTAAAGCTGCATCACGGAGACATCACACTGACGATCCTGAAAGGGAAGACATCATTTTTAAAAGCATTTCGCTACAATCGCTGCAGCGCTGCATTTCACTCACCTTTCCTGGACGCCTCCATCTTCAGCAGCGATCACCCGGATCCGCAGCCACTTCCCTGAGCCTAGAGAGAAAAAGACAAGAACAAGGTGAGAGAAGGAAGGGAATAGGAAAAGCTCAGTTTCCTTCTAAGACTTACCTGTTGGGTCATTCCCATTTCATTTCGGGTCCTGCCGCTTCCTGGCATTCCGGACCCCGGCCCCTAAGGGGAAAAAAGACAAAGACATTGAATGAGCGAATGCAAAGACATCACCCGAACGCTCATCCAGAACTTACCTGTCATTTACTGGAACTGCACGTTTCACTTCGGGTCAGCGCCATATCTCCGGCATTCCGAACCCCGGCCCCTAAGGGGAAAAAGACATAAGAGTTAGTGCTTGCTGCAACAAGACAATGAACATTATTATTAAGCTTGAACTTTTGAACTTGCTACAGAACTCTTACAGCGCCTTACCTGAATAGTCAAGCTTATTTGAACTCCCATCAAACCTCAATCCAGTGAAGTAACTGGGTTTCAACGCGCCCCTGCATCAGAAGCAGGATGGAGAACTCATCTTTCCAGACCCTAAGGTGAGACTTCACGGGGGATCGTGGAAGGGTATCGCGGAGGGTTGGAAGGTAGTGGGAGGCTTGAGCATTATTCCGTCAGTAGGTAATACTCCCTTTTCACGCACAGGGGAATATTCCTGCGAGCCAGAGAGTCCATCTTCAGAGTCCTGCGCTTCACCATTGAAGAAGCATCAGCACTCGAAGCCAGACCTGCGCCTCCGTGGGAATCAGGTGAGCGTGACAGAACGCGAAGCCTACCCACAATTTCCCACCCGGGCGCTATGGAGACTTCCGAGACAGATCAGCTGGCCCAGCTTTTGGGGGAATTACGGGCGGAGGTGCACTCAGCCCGCCAGGAGACTAACGCTCTCAAAAGAGAACTGATCTTATCTAAGGAAAGAACTGATGACCTAGCCAAAAGGTTATTACAGGCCCAGGCAGGGCACACTCCTTTACCTAATTCCGGAGACATTTCCACATCAATGGGTTTGAGTAAACCCGTACAAATCAATCTACTTGGACACATGCCTTTGGCCCCGCCTGAACGTTTTGCGGGGGATCCCAAGAAATATGCCGTCTTTATGAACCAATGTCGTTTACACTTTCTATGCAGACCCGGGGCCTTCCCTAACGACCAGACTAAGGTAGCCTTTATACTATCGTACCTCAGTGGCAGTGCTGCCGATTGGTCTATTCCTTTGGTAAATCAGGATGATCCCATTCTCCAGGATGTTCAGAGCTTCCAGGCCAGCATGGAAAGATTGTTTGCTCGACACTCTCAAGGACAGGCCCTTGATAACAAACTGCTTTCCTTACGACAAGGTAATCAGGATCTTGTGTCCTACATAGCCACCTTTAACAGACTGGTTGTGGAAACTGGATGGCCAGAAAGCAAAAGGATCACATTGTTTCATCGAGGCCTGCGCGGAGAGTTTAAGGATGTTCTAGCTCAGATAGTAGATCCACCCCAGGTCTGCGCAGACTACATAGACTTGGTGGTTCAACTTGATCACAGACTTCAAAATAGAAAAGCAGATCGGTTCAAGTACGAAACCCGAGTACCGATCAAAACCCACGCTAACTCCAAGAGTACCGACGTATCCGAACCTATGCAAATCGGCAGTGTTAAAGGACCATTAACGCAGAAGGAATGAGAGAGAAGGCGGCAATTGCAACTTTGTCTGTATTGCGGGACTTCCGGTCACTTTCTTAGAAATTGTCCGGTTAAACCACCTAAGAAGGTGGTTGGAGCCACTGATAACGATTTATTGACACCTGATTCGGGAAACGACCTAGCCCGACAAGCGTAGGGGTCTGCTTGCCGAGCTTGAAAACAAACTCTTTGACCTCGCATTTTGTCATGCCAATGGTGCTCATGGACCCAAAACAGCCTCAGCTGTTGCATGCTATAAAAGCATACATCGACAGTGGAGCTATTGGAAATTACATAGACCGTGAATTGGCTTCCAGGATTAAGCTCCCTCTCCGCCCTAAAGTAACCCAAGATGTCATTACTACAGTAGATGGAACCGAAATAGCCTCAGGGCCTGTAACGCATTCCACTGTTGAATTGACACTGGTGGGTCAGGATGGACATCGGGAAGCAATCGTGTTTGATGTGATCAAGGCCCCCCAATTTCAAGTAATTCTTGGAATTCCTTGGTTAGAAACACATAATCCCAGAATTGACTGGCGAGCAAAGAAGATAAGTTTTCCTGATTGTGAACCAACTTGTTACCCAAGAAATCCAGTTATGGGTCTAGCCTCAGCAACTTCCACCCCTGTACAACTACCGTCAGAATACCAAGAATTCCAAGACGTTTTTCAGAAAGAACAGGCTAACACGTTACCTCCCCATCGGTCTTATGATTGCCAAATCGATCTGGTACCCAATGCTCAACTACCTTGTAGTAGGATTTATGCTCTTACGGAACCTGAGAACCTACATTTGCGTCAGTATTTAGATCAGTACCTAGCCAATGGTTTTATTCGCCCGTCCAAGTCTCCTGTCTCCTCAGCTCTGTTCTTCGTGCCACACTGCACTTGCACACCAACACATTCAAGCAGACCCGACACACACCCCACCCCCGCATCTCAACATACACTGCACTTGCACACAAACACATTCAGGCAGACCCGACACCCCCCCGCACCCCTGCATCTCAACATACACTGCAGACATACAAATACAAACACACCCGACACACCACCCCACTTCCGCATCTCAACATACATACAAAAACAAAAAACAAAGTCAAGACGGACCCGAGACAGACACACACACACACACACACACACATACAGCACCCCCCACCATGTACTTACCCAGACGTGCTGGAACGCTGGTGAGGCGTCTGGCACTACGGCTGGCGTGGCAAGCAAGGCTGAAATGCCTTCCGGCATCAAGCCTTACTGGCCACGCCAGCCGTAGTGCTGGCACTCCATTGGTGCAGCACACACGCACTACGTGGCTCGTAGGAGCTGCGTGGTTCGTGTGCACTGAACCAATGAGGGCCAGTGTTTTGTCCGGCCCGAAAGACAACAAAGACTTTCCTAATGGAGGGCGGCCGATGCTGCTTGCGGGCCGCCCTCCATTAGGAAAGTCTTTGTGCCTCGCGGGCCGGACAAAACGGCATCGCGGGCCGCAACTGGCCCGCGGGCCGTATGTTGTGCACCCATGCTCATGAGAATAGCCCGGCGGGTGAGTAATACAAGCCTGCGACTAGAAAAGGCGCTATCAGCGGAGTGGGCGATAAGGCAAGGATCAAGGGCAACACAGATTAAACTGTGAAGTCTTGTACTAACACAGCAGTAGCGAAGGTGCACTTGCTCGATCCCACAACAAGCGCCAGTGCCCTCCCTCCTGCAGTGTGCACTTCGTTAGATACCAAGAAACCACAATCACTGGCACAGGTGCAGGGGAGCTTGGGGAGACGGGACCAATCCACAGACGTTTTCTTTAAACATCAGGGAAGACACACAGGGGAACCCACACCCCGTGTCCAGGAGAAGGGAGAAACGGTTCCCTCTCCTCAGTGGGAAAGGGCAAACATCACAGCTTCTCTCTCTCTGCAAAGAGCTGCTATGCGTTATGTACCCGTACAATGGGCGACACCGGAGATAATGGCCCATTGCCCCAATTAACGGCCGAAGCGAAGCGAGGGCCATTAACTTGGGCCCAGGGCCGTTATCCCCCAGTGTTGCCCATGGAGAGGGTACATAACGCCATTAGCACCCCGGGTTGCCAAAGCAGCAACCCAGCGTGCTAAAAATCCTTAACTGTAATGTATAGGAAGTAGGTGGGCAATGCGAGCTGATACTAAAGGGAATTATTAATGGTTACATGTAGATATAAATGTAAGTTACAGGGAGTAATTGCAAGCCCCACCGGACTCCAGCACTGCTCTTCTCCAACCGCTTCTCTCGTCTCGCACTCCACTCGTCACCGCCTTCCACAGCAATCAGCTGGATGCATTACAACACATCTTCCCTTCTTCGCAAAAGCAGAGTCAAACAAAAGTTCATTGCTTTTTCTTCTACTCGAAATCAGCCAAATGTCGAGGTCTGCGACTAATCCTTCCCCATCTTGACTGGCGTAGGCCTCGTGTGGTAATACTAGGCAAGGAAAACACTGAAACATCCTTCTCTTTTTCCACCAAATGTTTCTTCCTCCTCACCCTAATACCATCTGTACGCACTCCATCTGCCACACCATTATCACCTTTCTCCTTCATTGTCTTCACCACAAACACTCTCTCCCTGTTCCATACTCGTCCATCTTCCACTCTTATGGCGTGCCTAAAAACCTCAATAACTCCCATGGGCTTGGACCATTTGCACGGTGCACCTCTACGAGCAGGAGGATGTTTGAGTCTAACTAACTCTCCCACCACAGGAATTGCATTCCTGCTGCTTCCATATCCGGATTTGTCTTGGGCAGCCTTGTTTCTCAACTGGCTGCTCTTTATATTCTCATAAGCATGTTTGAGTTTATTTTCTACATTAGTGTCTTTTCCTAACCAAGAAGGTACCAATTTTGTGTTTGTCTTACGACCTCAGCTAAACTCAAATGGGGACATTCCGGTTCTAAAGTGTGGATTGAACCGGTGTGCAACAATTGTCTCTCTAGCAGCTCTCTCCCAATCTAACCCATTCGACCACACCCAAGAAATTGCTTCCTTAAGTACTTTATTAAAACGCTCCACCACACCATTCGTTTGAGGGTGATAAATGGCACTCCGTTTAAGCTCAGTGGAATTTTTCTTACAATATTCTTCCATCTCCTTGGAGTGAAAATGAGTACCATTATCGGTGATGATGGTTTTGGGAAACCCCTCTCTCTCACATATTTCATCCAGACATTCTATGACTATCTTTGCAGTGATGCAGGATTTAATCACTTCCTCCACCCATTTGGTTAGCAAATCAATCTCAACCAAACAAAGCTGCTATTTCCCATTGCTCCATATCGGGCCTAGTATATCCATGCCCAATTTATCCCATGGTTTTTCGGGAATTTCTGTCAAAACCATGGGATACTTTGTACTCATACACACTTTATCGCTTCTATTGCTAAGGATACAATCACAAGTTCATCTTTCAATTTGAAGGTCGCATCCTGGCCACCAATAATCGTTTCTTATCCTTTGTTTTGTCTTCACTATTCCTAGATGACGCTCAGGGCCAAGGTCAATCAATCTCTGGCGTACACCCACAGGTGGAATGATTTTGTTGCCTCGCATCACCATCTCTCCTTGCACATTTAGCTCATCCATTATTCTCCAATAATCCATTAGATCTGACTCATCAAGCTGCAACTTCCTTAGAGAACACTGATTTTCAATTTTTTGTCGTAGTTTGTTTATTGAGACATCTCGTGCCATTGCTTCCTCCCATTCTTCACATGGTATAGGCACAGTATCTATGCTGAGGACTACTTCCGAGTCCTTTCCATTGCCATTGTCCACCTTGGAAATATTTGTGAGACGGAACAAACAATCTGCAGCAACATTCTTAATCCCTTGTACATACTTTATCGTACAATTGAACTCTTGAAACAAGGTCGCCCATCTTCTGATTCGACTCAAAACTTTATCAAGTCCTTTAGTCATGATTATCTGGATTAATGGTTTATGATCAGTATGAAACTCTACATCCATTCCCCAGATGAAACTCCTAAATGTATCTGCTGCCCATTTAATAGCTAAAGTCTCTTTTTCTATTGCAGCATAAGATTGTTCAGCCCCTTTCAGCAGCCTTGAAGCAAACGCTATGATCATTTCTTTCCCATCAACTTCCTGAGTGACCACGTCCCCAAAGCCTACATTACTGGCATCAGTGGTAATAACAGTCGTCCGATCACTCCTAAATCTTTTCAATGTCGGAGCTCTGTCTAATGCAGCTTTTATGAATTTGAATTCTTCTTCACATTCTCTGCTCCATTCAAAAGCCCCCTTCATTTGATGAGTTCAGGCAAAGGAACAGTGTGGGAAGCAAAATCACGAATAAACTTAGAATAATATTCTGCCATGCCAAAGAACGTTCGAACCGCTTCTCTTGAAACTGGTTTGGCCATACACTTTATGGCATCAGCCAATTGTTTCCTGGGGCGTATGCCTTCTTCCGAAATGATGTAACCCAAATATTCATTTTCCGATTTATTAATTCTGCATTTTTCCCTGCTCAGGGTTATCCCTGCTTCATGTAATTTCTTGCACACATGTTCTAATCTTTCATTATGAAGTTTCAAATGATCTGCGTATATCAATATATCATCTTGGAAACATATGATGCCTTCATCCCCTTCAAATAACTTGTGCATGATTTTCTGAAATATGGAGGAAGCAGAAACAAGTCCGAACACCATTCTCTTGTATTGGCATAAACCCTCAGGTGTAATAAACGCAGTCAGCATTCTAGAGTCTCTGTGCAATTTGACTTGATGATAAGCCGATGCTGAATCAAATGTAGAGAAATATCTTGCGGGGCCGATCCTGGATACGATTTCCTGTATGTTCGGAAGTGGATGTCTATCCGGAACCATGCATTTATTTAGTTCTCTAATACCTACACATATTCTGAGTTTAGCTGTCTTCTTCCTAAGTACAACTAATGGAGAAACCCACTCACTGGCATCAATGCTTTCTATGATTCCTTGATATTCCAGTGCCTTTATTTCTTTCTTTACCTCTTCCCTCATTGACAAAGGAATGCCACGCAACTTCTGTGCTACAGGATGATGACCTGTCTTCATCTTAATCTTGTGAACAAATTCACAGAGACACTCAATCTCCTCTCAGAATACTTCTTTCATTACATTGTGTATCTCATTGACTTTTCTACTGGTATTCTCCACTGAAAACACTGATTCATCAGCGTTGGGGTCCAACTTTACTTTAAGTTTACTTTGATGTGTCCAACTTAATAATGGTGTCCTCCCTGCTTTAGTGACATATCTTTCCATTTGCAGTTCTGTCTTTAAATTCAAGTGTACCCTAGAACCATACAATTATTTCAGTTTTCACTCCACCATATGCTTTGGGGTTGATATCAACCTCATGTAGATATTCGTGTTTATCTTTGTGGTATAAGAGTATATTTGGCCCCGGAATCTATCATCAAACGCATATCTACACCATCTATGCGTACTGTGGCTTTAGGACTCTCTATCTCTTCTTCATTATCATCACCCATAACCATGAAAACACATTCCTCCCCTTCTTCATCACTGGGACCACTCGCTATTCAATTTGTGGACGTATACCTGATTTCACAACATTAAAAAAAAATACCTTTTCCTTTACATTTGTAGCAAATTATCTTCAAAGCTGGGCAGTCAGGGTCATCTGCCCAATGATTGACACTATCACATCTGAAGCACCTGCCTGGACTTCTCCTTCTCGGGCTGTTTCTTATCTGTCCCCTAAAAGATGTTCTGCTTCTCCTATCATCTCTCCAAGATGATCTGCGTATTCTTCCTGACATCCTTCGTCTCGTAGTTGTACCATTTACTTGAGTAATCGAGTCATTCATGTTGGGCACATTCAAAGGTATTGTATTTGTTTTAGTAACTTCTGTTTTAACATCAAGCGCTGTTTTCCAATAATCTTATGCACTTTTCTGTGTGTTCTACCCCTTTTGCTACGCGTAGGCCAGTATCTAATGGTGGGTCATCTTCTGACCATAATCTCTCTCTTACTTTAGCATTATTACATTCCAACATGAACTGATCCCGTTCATCAAGTTGTTCATTAAAATTGCAGCTTCTTGCTAGTTTTCTCAAACTCGTAATATATTGCTCTGCACTTTCCCCCTCTTCTTGCGCCCTCTTTCAAAATGTATACCGTTCTAGGATGGTACTGAGCTTCTTTTCATAATGTTTGTAAATTTTCCTGATTGTCCATTTATACTCATTTAGATCGATGTCCTCATCTGCAGGAAGGTCCGGTAAATCTTCAAATTGTTCTTGTCCCGCTGGACCCAGACAATGTAATAATAGAGACTTCCTCTTTTCAACACTGCAGTTCTGGCCACAAACAACTCCAGCATAATGCTTAAAGGACCTGATCCATCTCTTCCACGGTATAACTGGCTCACCCACTTCAGGCAGGATAAATGCAGGTGGGAGTACACTGCTGAAAGAAATTGCAAAGTGAAGATTATAATTTCTTTATTCCTCCTTTTATTTATCTATGAATGGGGTCATCACACATTCCTGGAATTCAGTTCACTTTATGTGAGTATTTAAAATTCAATAGGATGCTGTGTTTCTCTTATCAATCTACTGTGTACTCTCTTTCTTCGTATAATTGTTATAAGCATATATTGTATTTGTGCTTTACTTTTTTTGTTGAACAATTTGATACACGCCGAGCATTATACTATGAAAGAAATAGAAAATAATGTGCTTTGTATCTTTTGCGCATGCACGCTTCACAAACGTTGGGGAGCCAGTCAGATAGTTATAGATGCGTGCAAATCCCTTGTATTAATGGTTCATGCGCACGCTTGAATCTCCCGTTGCGCATGCGTCATTCCACATTGTCTCGTAGGAAGTCATTCGTGCATATCCTTTTATTAATGTTTCATGCACTTGTGTATAGGCGCGTTACAAATGCCATATCATATCATATCATGCGCATGCGTGAATCTCCCGTTGCGCATGCGTTATCCAATGTTGTTTTGTAGAAATCAGACAATCGGCATTGCGCAGACGTTGATTTGGGAACAAACACAATTCCGCGCAACTGGTGGGTTTCTTCTTTCTACCAGTACAAACGTTTTATGTTGGATCACGTAAAAGCGGTATTACTTTAACGTTCTATTATTCTACTGGCTTCAAAACATACTTGCCTACTGATGCCCGCTGCAACACCTACTCGTATACGGTGGAGCGGCTTCTGTAATGGCTTCTCAGCGCAGTGATCGGCAGGCCGACGTTGCAAAGAGCTTCTCCTCTCGCTGTGGTTGTTCGATGGCTCGTATCGCACAGCAGCAGAGTGGTGGGGCTCACCGCAGGGTAGGATCCTCGTCCCCACTTGTAATGTATAGGAAGTAGGCAGACATGGCGAGCTGATACTGAAGGGAATTATTAATGATTACATGTATATATAAATGTAAGCTACGGGGAGTAATTGTGAGCCCCACCGGACTCCAACTCTGCTCTTCTCCAACCGCTTCGTTCGTCTCGCACTCCACACATCACCGCCTTCCACAGCACACCATCCTTCATGCGGTGAGCTCCAGGAATCAGCTGCATACATTCCTACACCTTAACCAACATGGCCGCCATGGAAAGGGAAGAGGGGCTTGCTACGGAGCCCCTCTTCCCTTTCCATGGTGAGCTCCAGGAATCAGCTGCATACATTCCTACACCTTAACCAACATGGCCGCCATGGAAAGGGAAGAGGGGCTTGCTACGGAGCCCCTCTTCCCTTTCCATGGTGAGCTCCAGGAATCAGCTGCATACACTCCTACACCTTAACCAACATGGCCGCCATGGAAAGGGAAGAGGGGCTTGCTACGGAGCCCCTCTTCCCTTTCCACGGTGAGCTCCAGGAATCAGCTGCATACACTCCTACACCTTAACCAACATGGCCGCCATGGAAAGGGAAGAGGGGCTTGCTACGGAGCTCCTCTTCCCTTTCCATGGCGGCTGTGGGAAGCTGAAAGGAAGGTGCAGCGGTGAGGGCCGCCACAGCTGAAATAAGGTAAGTGGGGGTGCATGGTTAAACAGCCGTCAGGTTGCTCGGAACGGGGGATTGAATCGTGGAGTTCAGCCTGTGATGCAACAAACGGATTAGTTGCTTCCCCCGCCCTGGTTGCTCATAGAACTGACCTGAGAGCTTCAGGGGTAGGAAAATTCCAGAAGCAGACAGGGAGAGAGAGCTACAGACAGCAAGCAAGCTGGAAGGGGCAGACTAGTGAGAACCAAGATGGCCGTCCGCCTCTTAAAACCTCTTTATCCTTGATCCCACACACAGAGGACCTGTGTAATGGAAACAGGAATCACCAGTTAGCCCACACCTGCCACCCAGCTACAGCTTGTTACCTAGAGAGCCAACCCAGTGAAAGGGATTAGGGACTATTAAAACATAGTTCTCAACGCACACGCTTTTGATGGGTGTCACCCACCTCGCAATTAGCTACCTCACCACCAAGCCCCCTATATTCCCATTCACTTCAATGGGCTCTCACGCACCCCCCAAAAAACTGGGTGTTTTCACCCGCCTTGGCGACACAAAGGTTGAGAGCTATAGAGCAATGTAGAAAAGTCTTCTCTGATCAAAATCAGTCTCTCTGTGTTTGGAGAAGCAGGAAGGGGTGTTGGCGGAGAGCTGCAGAACCTGGAGTGGGTCCTCCCCTAACCCTTCTCCTCCTCCCCCCTCCCTCTCCCTCTCAGTTCTACTGCTAAGTTTCCCCTCTTCCCTCCAGTTTAATTGCTCTTCTCACTGTTTTGTTGGACTGATTCATTACTGTATGTTGCTTCCACTGTTATTGTTTTATGTATCATGTTGTTTTGTTGTACAGCGCTTTGGCGTAAGGCGCTATATAAATAAAATACAAATACAAATATGCTCAGTAAATGAGCAGGGCAGTTTACCTCTGTCTTTGAGCAGGGCATCCGATCTCTAGATGCGGCTGGAGAAGAGCTAGGGAAGATCCAGGCAGGAAGCACAGGAGTTGCTGGAGGGTCTTGGAAAAAGGAGTAAGCTGGAAGGTTGCTGGTGGGGTAGGAAGGACAAGGAGAGACTACAGGGCTTCATGGCGGATGGGAGGCACGTCAAGAAAGAGATTGAGAAGCTAAAAGGGGAAGAAGGAGGTGACGGGACAGCAGGTGGAGTTGAATTGGAGAAAGAGCGAGCGGTGGAATGAGGGTGGCTGGAGAGGAGGTAGGAATCAAGGATGTTATTGGACAGAGGGAGGAGGTTTTGGAAAAGGATTGCTAGGGAGTAAAGAATCAGAAGTCGGAAGAGGTATTTGGTGTGGAGGCCGGGACACCTCAGTTTGGAGGGGAGGAGGTATTTGGCGTGGAAGGCGGGATACCTCAGTTTGGAGGGGAGGAGGTATTTGGCGTGGAAGGCAGGATACCTCCATTTGGAGGGAAGGAGATATTTGGCATGGGGGCCGGGACACCTCAGTTTGGAGGGGACGGGGTATTTGGCGTGGAGGTTGGGACACCTCAGTTTGGAGGGAAGGTGGTATTTGTCGTAGAAGCTGGGAGACCTTAGTTTGGAGGGGAGGTGGTTTAAGAATTGTTGGGGGCAGGGAGGAAGGAAGTTAAGACAGCAAGTTGAACCCCAGAGTAAGGAACAAGGAAGTACGAAGGAGGGCATGAAGGAAGAGATCAGGGCGACAGTGCAAGTGAACACGAGCGCGAGAAGGCGGGTGGAAAGGATCAGGAGTGGGGCGAAGTCTGGACACTTTCAATCCGGGGAGGGGGACAGCATGGACACAAGTGTTCGAAAGAACCGTGCACCCTTTACACTGTCTCCAGTGCCACGACAGGTGTTGGTGTGAAATGTGGGAGGGTGCAGCCAGGATACGCATGGGGCAAGGACGCGGGCCAGTAGCACTCCATGCTCTGGCTGTCTCCTTATCGCCCCCTGCAGGCCCAGAGACTTCCTGCAGGGGTGTCATGCTAGTGACACATTCTCCTGCAGCAATGCTTCTTTAATGCCCCTCTGCTAGAGCTTGGTGTAAGTGGCACAGTGAGATGTGGGCTAGTGGAGGGGGCTCAGTCCCCCGCTTCGAATGATGCCCCTAGGGGAATGGCCTGGTCTGTGGCAGTGCCTTCCTTGCCTCCCAACATTGGAGCTATGGGTCAGTAAGAGGACCAGTCCAGCCTGCTCACTTAAATTCATTGGACAAGCTTTGAATCACCCTGCTGCTCATGCGCCCTCATACCCTCGGGTCTGGTGCGCAATACAAATGAATAAACTAAACTAAACTAAACAACAGGCATTGGCAATGCCAACAGGTTGGGTTTTTGTGTAGGTGTGGGACAGGCATTTACCAGGCACTGATCTAATGGTACCGCATGGCCATAAGTATAAAACCTCTGGAAAAGGAAGTGAGTACCAGCGCATGTGATGGCAGCAGCTGGCAAATACCTATGTAAGACCTATACACAAGTCTCAACATTCTGGCATTGTCTGTGCTTGTTTTTGACAGGGCTCCAGTGCAAGGAAGACACATAAATCAAGTGGCTGAAGGCTCAGTTGGTTAATACATTTGTATCACACCTGTAGCCCTTCGCAGCTGCAATTAAGCAATGACCTCTTGGCAGGCTGCTGAGAAACAACGCTGGCAGGCATGAAGCCCGCACAAAGAGTTCCAAGGAGGATGCTTTTTGCCGTTTACCGCGTCTTTGGCACTGATGTGTAATGCATAATACTCACTACATGTACAACTGAAAGGAATCAGCAGTACATGTAGCGAGCATTGTGCTTTACACACCAGTGCCAGAGCCGCGTAAAAGGCAATGCTGCCCCGCGGGCGTTTTTTTTTCTTTTTCTTTTTTTGGCACAACAAAATGAGCCAGGGCTCATCAAGGGGGTCTGGCCTAACTGCAGGGGTCCTGCGGGTCCGTTATGCCACGCCCCCCTGACGAGCCCCGGCTCAATGGGCTACTGGCACCCCTGCCAGGCAACCTTTTGTAGTGATCAACACCCTCTCCCCTTTGGGGAGAGGGTGTTGATCTCTGCATTTATATTCTATAGGCTTGCCTGGCAGGGGACAGGGCCTCGCCTATTCAGCCTTAATGGTGGCGCTGCCCCTTGCCAGCTGGGTTGGGGCAGCGTCACCATTAAGGCTGAAAGGGTGAGGCCGCTGGAAGCTGAGGCCGTTTTCCTGAAGACTGAAACTCCACGAGTTTCAGTCTCCAGGAAAACGCTCTCAGCTTCCAGTGGCCTCGCGTTTTCTCCATAATAGCGGCGCCGGCCCACGGGCTTCTCCTGCTTAAAGGGATGCCTCGCAGGTGCGGCGCCACCATTACGGCTGAAAGGCATTTTTTTCTGGAGCCTGAAACTTTCGCACACGAGCGAGAGCTTCAGGCTTCAGAAAAAAATCCTTTTCGTGTAGTGGCAGGGGAGATTAGTGGGCCTCACATGGCCCCGCCAGGCCCCGTCCCACTTAAAGCCCTGGCCGGCGGTAAAAGGCAATGTTACCGTTGTGTGCGCTTATATTTATCTGATCGGATGGCCACTACCAACCCCGCCCCCTCTAGACCACACCTCCTCTGCCCCCCCCCAACTCCTCCCCCACCCCGGCACTTGTGGGATCCCCCACCACATTTTTTCCATTTCCACCACTGGTGGCGCTGAAGGACTACATAAATAGCCAAAACTAAACTAAACTAGGAGATTGCAGAGCTCTCAACTCGCCCGCTTTTGGCGGGTGTCACCCGCCTTGCAAAGGGCTGACTCACCCGCCAAGCCTCCTGCACGCCCATTCGTTTCAATGGGCGTCTCACCCGCCAAAAACAAAATCGGGTGATTTCACCCGCCCTTGAAACACAAATGGTTCAGAGCTATGGGAGACTGCCCCCCACATAGAGGCGCACTCAACATGTCTCAATGTTTGTCTCAAAGGCACCTCGGTGCCCAGCTTTCTCCAACAGCAACACTGGACTGGATTGTTGCTTTAAGGCCAGTAGGGGGTGTTAGTCAGGCGCCCCGGCCCGGCCTGCACGTGCTCTTGCAATCATGGCTGCAGGCCTTCCAGACCTGACTCTGCTCCCGGAAGTGGCCTGTGTGGTCATGAAAGCTTCCCGCCCAGGATGTAGATTGACCTCTTGATTTCCTACCGGAAAACGCGTAGCCTTCTGCCCACGCAGCTTCCGCTCTGTGTAGGTTCTCTGCATTTCACGTCCCAGTGCTTCGAAGCATACTGCTACAATTTGGCGCTTTATAAAACTTCATCATGAGTACACAGGGTTTTATTTTCCCTTAAGAAGGTTTAACTTGTTTTTTCTCGCACACATGAATCAGAACCTGGCCAGGCTGATCTGCACAAGGGTTCGGAACTAGTGCCAGTCTTTGCGCCCACTGCTTCATACGCCCTCATGCCAGTGCATGCGTGCCCGCATCGGGGTGTGGTGACACTGCTTAAAATAATTTACAACCGAAAAAATAGCAAAATGGCACCTTTTGCTGCAGCAATGTTTGGTTAAAGTCAGTGATCGAAGTGTACGAAGTAGTGGAGCTATGTTCCCTGCTGGCCTGCCCCTGCTGCCCACAAACCCCTCCCACACACAATACACCCCTCCAAACACTCGCACCTGCTGTTTAGGGGAATGTTCAGTGCAGTGCACTGAAAGTGCAAGTTTCACCTTCTTTCTACACTTTTATTTTAAAACAAAACCATTCCGGAACGGTTTCTTTTTAAAATAAAAGTATAGGAGCTGTAAAAGGTCATTTAAAAAAGTATAGGAGCACTGCTCCCGACCGCTCCCTCTCACTTCGACCACTGGTTAAAGTAAGCATACACAGTTCCTAAACTTCACGTGTGACTTTTGCCATAAACATCACTTGCGACTTTTGCCCTAAACTTCACATGCGACTTTTGCCCTAAACTTCACATCTGACTTTTGCCCTAAACCCCACATGTGACTTTTGCCCTAAACCCCACATGTGACTTTTGCCATAAACTTCACATGCGACTTTTGCCCTAAACTTCACATGCGACTTTTGCCCTAAACTTCACATGTGACTTTTGCCCTAACTTCACATGCAACCTTTGCCCTAAACTTCATATGCGACTTTTGCCCTAAACTTCACATGTGACTTTTGCCCTAAACCCCACGTGACTTTTGCCCTAAACCCCACATGTGACTTTTGCCATAAACTAAACGTGTGACTTTTGCCTTAAACTTCACATGTGACTTTTGCCTTAAACTTCACGTGTGACTTTTGCCTTAAACTTCACGTGTGACTTTCGCACTTTTGCCTTAAACTTCACGTGTGACTTTTTCCATAAACTTCACATGCGACTTTTGCCCTAAACTTCAAATGTGACTTTTGCCCTAAACTTCACGTGAGACTTTTGCCCTAAACTTCACGTGTGACTTTTGCCTTAAACTTCACGTGTGACTTTTGCCATAAACTAAACGCGTGACTTTTGCCATAAACTAAAGTGTGACTTTCGCCTTAAACTTCACATTTGACTTTTGCCATAAACTTCACATGCGACTTTTGCCCTAAACCCCACATGTGACTTTTGCCTTAAACTTCACGTGTGACTTTTGCCCTAAACTTCACGTGTGACTTTTGCCTTAAACTTCACATGTGACTTTTGCCATAAACTAAACGTGTGACTTTTGCCTTAAACTTCACGTGTGACTTTCGCCTTAAATTTCACATGTGACTTTTGCCATAAACTACACGTGTGACTTTTGCCTTAAACTTCACGTGTGACTTTTGCCATAAACTTCACGTGTGACTTTTGCCATAAACTTCACATGCAACTTTTACCATAAACTTCACATGTGACTTTTGCCTTAAACTTCACATGTGACTTTGGCCCTAAACTTCACATTTGACTTTCGTCCTAAACTTCACCTTCGACTTTTGTCATAAACTTCACATGTGACTTTTGCCTTAAACTTCACATGCGACTTTTGCCATAAACTTCACATGCGACTTTTGCCATGCTGGTTGAACTCCATTTGCAGCGAGTTGCAGAAGGAATGCCCTGGTGTACCTTGAGGACGCTGGCACAGTGGCTGTTCGAATTCCAAAATGCCCATGTGGTTCTACCTCCCTCCAATGGACACGAGGACAAGATGGGCCCACAACTGAAACAGGCACTTTCAAGCAGTCAGCTGACGTGTTTGCTGCCATTTTAGGATGCGCGTAAAACTGTAAAGGCAAGCTAAGTGCAGGCGGCACTTCAACCCAAGTGCTACTGCTATTGAGAAGATGTGTGGGGTGGAGCAGCCTCTACAGTAGGTTGTAAGGATATTGCAAGCCATCAAGGGGTGTTGAGTTCCTTCATAAGGCCTCTGAACTCTATGGGAACTTGTAATATCCTTTCTATGTATGGGGGGGGGTGTTTTATTCCGTATAATACCTGGCCACACACTGCCATTACCTTTAGTGCCTCATCTCTTGCTTAAAATAATGTAAGATCCTCCATTTTCTGATCCATAGAATCTCTTTGGATTTAAAAAAGCAAAAATGCAGCTCCTAGTGTATTGCAGAAAATAGCTCAAGCAGTTTAATGAAATGTATCAAAAGTATGTTTTATGCTTTGGAATAAGTGATAACATTTAGATTCTTGGTCACATGGTGAACTCTAGCAGTGCTCCAATTAGACATTCTACCATAAACAGCCCCCTGTCAATTATTGGCTGTAAAGAGACACAGAAAACATGTATAAACCTTTTCACAGCTTTAATTAAGTGCTGCAGTGACAGCTGGAATTCTCTCTGCTGGCGCAAGCAGCGGTGTTGTGATGTCACAACTGAGGTGTAATAACTGATTACAGAGCGGGTGTGAGGTTATTTTCCTATTACAGGTCAGCTGTGATGTCACAACTAGCCTGTAATAAGAACCTTATTGTCAGGCTTTTTCATACAGATGTTGCGAGCTGCCATGTATTATATAGGTGTATTCTAATGCCTTGGGCCTCTACCACACAATCCATTGCCAAGATTACAAATGAAAATGAAACCACTTGCTATGGATTCAATAATGGTTCCAGCAAGCACTGGCTTTAAGGTTTGTGGAGATATGGTATATGCATTTGGCGGTAACTACTCTGAAGATACCACCCGACATAAAATGGCAACATCTGGGGAAGGGTGTGATTACCTGGGCATATTATCGCAGGGACTGGCACATGCCGCTCTAATTCCTATACACAAGCCCACATTGTTGGCTTCAGTGCAAAGAACAGCTATAAGTGACTGCGTGCATCCTTGGTTAAGAAAGTTCTATTAAACCAGTAGCACATTTACGACATCAATTAAGCCAAGCCAAAGTTTGATGGTAAGGCTTGATACCGCCAGCTCAAAGAGATCCCAGGAGGATGTGTTTTGGGTGGGGAGGGACAGGAGGTAGGTTAATAACCAAACGCCCACAAACTGTCTCTCCTCATATGTAATCTCTCTCCTAGCTGTACTCCAATGCAATAGTTTCAGCTTATATATAGGGGGCGCTTCAGCACCACCTATTGGCTAAATATGTTTTGCAGCCAGCTCGTTTCTATAGGAATACTTTCAATGATACACGGTATTTAGAACACTTCATTGAACATATAATTCAAAAAACAATGTTTTAAAAACATTTTACGGTCTTGATAACACAGAGCATTTTCTTCCCCTCAAGGTTGTGATGGCATTTATTAATACAAATGCTTTGTACGGCGTGCACGTGTTTCACTCCATAAAGTGTTTCCTCAGGGCATCATGTCGTGTCCCATTGTTAGGCAGAAACCTGTGCAGTTCCCTTAGGGACCACTGCAAAAAGTTTAAGACTACAGGTGTTAGCAGTAAACCCAATTGGTAACAGTCTGTACCACACAGATGTACCTGGTAGCTGTGGCTGAGCTGTCAGACGTCTCTCAAGAAGAGTTAGGCAGTATATAGAGTATACACATTAGGTACAAAAATACAGTAGCACAAGCAAACACTGACCAGAGCTTTGGTATAAAAGTATATAATTATTTATTTAAAAACACACTTGTAAAAATACACTGGCACTAACATGCCAAGCAAGTTCAAACACAGTCACTAGAAATATATACACCTCCCTTATTAATTATTCGACAAGTCTTAGGAAAAGAACACCACTTATTATCAACACAGAGGTGAGCGCTTAACCAAGATGGCACTCCAATAATTATTTAAAAAGGGAGAGAAAAGGCAGAAATAGGAAAACACACAATACCAACACTTTTAAAGAACCAAAGCAAGTCAAGAAAGCAGAGTCTACTGTAGAGCAAGAAAGTTCATAGGCCAGGCCCACTCTTGGAGAGAGCAAGGCGGAATGTGCCCAAGATCACACAGTTGAAGTACACTTTAAAAGTCTTTGCAGATAGTTCAAAGAGGAGTTAGATCAGTTCAGAAAAGTTAGTTAACAGGTCCAAGGTCACCCCAGAATAGAGAGTCAATGATTTACGGGACACCTTGAACAGTCTGTTGCAAGGGAGACCAGGCGGGACTCAGTACCTGAAAGGGTGAGAAAGCTAGAACGGGACAGTTGTTCCTGGCAGCGGGTTGCAAGTCGGTGCTTCATCCAGGGGAAGAGAAGATCTCGACGTGGAGGAAAGCTGGAGGTCGTTGCACTGCCAGGGAAGAAACCAGCCGCGGAGTTTCCCGGTTAAAAGGTACTACCCTTTTATTCGCGGTAGTGGTGAAGCGTGGCTATCCGGCTGCCGGGGTGCTTGGCACGGGCGATTCGACCACGAGACGATCCAGGGAGGCGAAAAGAGGCCAAACTGGTTATCCCCACCAGCTCAAAGGAATAAGACTCTCCAGGATGAAGATCTTCTCTGTCGTCGGAAAGTGGTGAGGCGGTTCAGCAGGGCTCCACCGGTGGTGTTGTCGTTGCTGCAGGTCGGCTCAGCTTCTCCCTCTTCAGATTCTTTAGGTCCTGTGGCAACTTCTGAAGTTCCAGTCCCCAAAGCCCTGCTTTTATGCAGAAAACCCCCATTCATCAGTCCTAGCTGTCACTCAAACATGCTAAGTGGTGAGCTGGGCGGCTCACCACTGGGCCAATCACACAAGAGTGCGACTTGAGTTGCCTAGGCAACTCACTCCAGGGTGCCTATTCCGCCCTCCCACACATCCTGCAGACCCAGACAGAGTGGCACCACTTTTGGAGGCTTCTGTGCAGAAGCCCGCCAAAAGTGGAACAAAGGGCTCGACTTGGGTTGGAGTTACAGAGGCGAACACAAACGCCATTTTAAAACCGAGTCCGGAAAAAAGACCCAACCGGGGAATAAATATTAAATAAATAACCCGGCGGTATCTTTAACATTGCACCAGAAAAGTGGTGCGTTTAAAATGAATGGGAAAATCCCATAGGAAATATTCCGGTGTAATATTTCGCATGGTATCCACTGCCACCAGCCAGAAACTCGACGAGGGGGGACAACACAGTGCCCCCACGAAAAACAGACCCAGGGGCAATCGAATTGCCCCGACCAGTATGTCCACAATATGATGGTTTGTACTGGTTTCTGTTCATAATTTGGGACTAGTAAAGCCAATGGTGACTTTACATACCCTGGGAGACAGTAGTCAGTCCCAGGGTATGGAGTCTATGGTGGGGTGTCACTATGACACCCCTGTGTCACTGCACTGAGGGTGCTGTGTAACACACATAGTAAAAACACATGAGACCCTATGGAGTAAAGGACCCCATAGCCCATGAAACACATTAACAGTCAAAGGAATACCATAAATCATGTCCAAGAGTGGGAGAAAAAGAGTCTCACTCTTGGCAGGAGAAAAAAAAACAAACTCTAGAAATCCAGCAAAGCTGCTGGCGGACTCACTAGGTTGGAAATTAGCCTTAACAGAGAATTCTCCCTAACCCACACTAGGGGAGATAAGAGACATATGGCAGAGAGCAAAAAGTGGGCGCCACTACTCCCTTATAGAGATGCATATTTGGTGCGAAAGTTATGTGTGCAGCAAATGCGTCTCTGTGTTCATGTCATGCATGTCCCTCATGTGGCATGACGTCGATGCCACAATGGAGACAAGGGTGTGATGCCACTAGGGGACGAGCAACACGTGGATCCAGAGCTCTATCAACTGGAGAGCCCGAGACCCGTGCAAGGTGTAGGCATAACTGATGCCAGCATGGCACAGGGAGTGATGCCCTGTCCGTGGCCCCCGGCATACCTGTGATGTTGTGGGTCAATGGAGCACCCCCATAATAAATGTTCTGGGCACCCAGGGCCCAAGGATCATAAAGGCGTTCCGCGCAGAGATAATCCTGTGGGGAGGGCCATCAGCAGAGGCGTAGCCAGGATTGTCTTACACGTGGGGCCTGAAGCTAATGTAGCTGGGCCCACCGCAGTGACATGAACATCTGTAAATGCCCACACAGTGCTGCACTTCTGCAAGCCGCAGACCCTACCACTCACCGCGGGTATCATGGGTGACAAGACTCGGAGATGCACCAGAAGTGTTGTGACTGGACCTGCTGTCACCCAGGCCGGTCAGTCCACAGCTGGGGGCACACTTGGCATTATCATGGCCACATGAACCAGCTTATGGGACGGTGGGGGCACCCACCATACTTAGTTGCAGGGATCACCCTGATGGGCCGTGATCATACAGATCCAGCCGGCATGCTGGGGGTACCCAGCGACATCAGTTGACCGGGGGCACCCTGCCAGCCTGTGAGTACACTGGCTCTTCCATGGCCTGGGGGCACCCATGCCAACACCAAAGATAGCGCCGGCGTTGCCCAGCAGGGGCACCAGCACCCATTTTGTAGGGTTACCCAGCAGGGGCTCTGTGGGGGCACTACGGACATGGGGGAAGACCATCGGGGACAGCGTTGCCCAGCAGGGGCGCTGTCGAGGTGGAGGGTCCTGTAGCAGCAGGCCCTCCGCCTGCTGCGCAGTCCCACCATCGCGTTGATGCATTCACAGAAACAGCAAGAAGGGCTCCATGGTATTAACTGATGAACCGGAACTGGCTCGTCCCTTTTATTATATTGGTCACATGGTCACCATAGCACGAGCCCTGGGAGATACCATGCTCCCAGGAAGGGGCGACACACCATAAGAAGTCAGTGCAGAGAACAGAGCAGTCGGGCAAGGTGGTGTCTCCAGCGGGCAATGTTACATGTTACCGGGGTAGAGCACATGGACACCTGGCAAGCAGTGCAGGCTGCCCAGGGAGCGAGGGAGAGGAGGTGTCCAACTTGCAGCCAGGTAGGGCACTTTGCAAGCGTATGCAGGCAAGTGGCAGGAAGGCTTCAGGTCACTGTAGAGAAATGGTGCTGAGCACTGTCTCAAGGCCCCTGCAGCACTGTGCAAGCTCAGGATGAGCCTGGTGGAGAGGACCAGAAGAGGGCCGTCAGAAATGGAGTGATGGAACCAGTGGAGGCACCTGTGCCCAGCCGTCCAGGCCCCGCAAGTGGTGTCTCGGGGTGGAGCTGAGCCCGAACACCAAAGCAGCCTGTCACAGAAGCATCAGGCACTCTGAAAATAATACGGTGCTGATGTAGTGCGGCATAAAAGCAGAGTAACATAACCTAGCAGCCTCCCGCTGACAAACATATCAGAGCTGAGCACGTGGAGTGCTTCCCACCAGATGAGAGCCCACAGGCCTCTAAGCGCTTGAGGCTGTTGGGGTACTCCATGGCGCGAGCTTGGCATATGCATTCCAGAGGCAAATGCCAGTCCCCAGGAAGAGTAGAACTGGACTCCAATATTTTGAGCAGTGGCTCTGGAATACAGAAAAACTGAAGAACACAACATACCAGGAAACCAGCGTTGGCAGAGCCAATAGATTGGGTTTTTGTGTAGGCTTGAGAAAGACCCTTGCCAGGGACTGGCATAGTGGTATCAGTGATCCAACAAGAGGTGTATGACTAGATAAAGAGTGAACTGGCGACGCACCAGTCCTCAGACCATGTCACAGAAATCTATGGAGACCACTGCATCAGTGGAAGTCGGTGATATGCCCTGTACAGGGAGGCCACACGAGTACCCACACACACACCGCATCCATGACCAAGACGACGGGGTGCTATTGCATGCTGGGCCTGCATGGGGTCCTCATTCCTCCTCTGGACTTCTTGCCAGGTAAGGCAAGTTTGACCGCAGACGCCCCACAAGCCTTCCGTAACCATTTCAGAGCAACACCACCTTTGCACAGGGTAGGGCTAATAGGGAGTACACACAAAGCGTGGCCAGATGACCCGAACCTTGTTGCTAACCTTCTCCGTTGCATATAAGTGGAGGCATCGCTGCCAAGATGGCGCCATCCCTATGGGTCCACACAGGCTCACCTGGCGTACCAAGCACAAAACTGTGAAATGGGAAGTGGAGAGATGGTACTCATTTACTACTCGTCAATATGGCCTGAAAAACATGTGAGACACAACCAGTGTTCGACAAGGAGGGCGTCCCAACCCAGGTAGTGACTGACAAGAGAGTCCTGTTTCTATCCACGGAGGTGCAGAATTACCTACGTGAGTAGAGCATGCAGCACATCAGGGCAGCACTGTACCACCCCAATGGAAATGGGCAGGTGGAAAGGATGAACAGGTGGAAAAAGGGAATCTGCAAATCTGTGGTGCTTGAAGCTGAAAGCGGAGCTTTGGCAGCCATACCGAACCTAGTGCTGCAGGTGACTCCTTTCTTTCTTAGGAGAGGCAGGTGGGCACAAACTGTAGTGGAGCATACATGGGTCATTCAAAGTATGTCATCTGGACTAGCAACGTGCCAGTAGATCGCCGACCGTGTAAAGCCGCAGGAACAGGAAGGAAGGACATTGACGACAAAGGAAGTCTGTGAGACTTTGCTTCTTCAAAAAAAGGCAATTGGCCGAAAGTCAGACTTGGATACAGGGACAAGAAAACACAATTGGATACAGTGCACAAACTCCAATGTGAAACCCATACTAGAACGCAGCGATAACTCAGGATGAAGAACTTGGAGTCTGGTGAGAATAACACTGCATCGGGTACGACTAGCTCAAGAGCCAGAAGAACCAGCCCCAGGAGTGATGGGAGGGGCCCCCTACCAAACTAAGCTGGACTCTGCCGGGGCATTGCCAAGGGATGTGATCCACAGAGAACCAAGACAGTGCTTCACTTGAGAGAACCTGTGGTGAAAGGCAGAGAAGATCACAAAAGTCAAGGAGACTGCATACTGACCAGCCAACATGATTATCCTCTCTTTGGTGCAAAAACAGGATTTATGTAGTCCACATTAAGAACTCTGGCACCGAAGGATGAACAGACTTGACCCGATTTGCCCAGGGTCACACACTTTAGTTAAGTGGTGAAGCCGTAATTTTAGACCAGTCTGCAATTTATTGACTTGATCGCAAACTTTCTCAGGTCTTGTTGATAGAAATATGTGCAAAGTAAGGGAAGTGGTCGACAGAATGCCCAATGTTGCTGGCCTCACCGCACGTGGCTCTGTATAATAAAGGGGTGGGGTTAGTGGAATAGTGGTGAGAGCAGGAATGGAAAACTGTGGTGCTGATGAGCCCAGCGTTATTCCCACCAGAGTTCCAGTTTGGATTCTTCTGCGTTTGGGGTGCGACACTCTGGGCAGATTAGTCATAGGGTTGAAATGGTAGCGATGGATGTATTGGGGTTCGGTGTTTTTAGCACAGGGAGAGGGTAGGAATCAGTATTTATTATACTAGACCTTGTGGCTCAGCTGATGGGTGATGAAAATGGCGTAATGTTAATTTAGAAGGAGGAGTGTGGGTAGTGCTGAGAAAGGTCTTTGGGTGGGCCTGGAAAGTCCTTCATTTCTTTCATAGACGCTGGCCTTATGTTGAATGTTGTAGGAGAGGAGATGGGCATCTGAACTGGGTGCCCCACACGGCTGGCAGCGACCTGCTAACCCGAGCCTAGGCGGGCCCGAGTGAAGTGGGGGCCTCAGTGAAGGCTCATGGCCGCTACTGGACCTGTAAGCCCCCCTAAGTGTGTGCGATTGCAATTTGTACCCCAGGGTTCATCTGGGATGTGCAATTGTTTTTTGTTTGTTACAGAATTTCGGCTCTGCACATATTGCGTGAGCTCAATCTCCTGTAAAAACAAACAAAACAAGATGGCTACCACCATAGTAAACAGAAAAGGGACAGAGACCCTAAATTGCAGACTGGTCTAAAATTACAGCTTCACCACTTGACTAAAGTGTGTGATCCTGGGCAAATCCCTTCATCCTTCTTTCCCTTATCTGCCACAGTTCTTAATGTGAACTACATAAGGTCTATTGTGGCTGCCACAGGCAGAAAGGAGCGCTGTGGTGGGAGCACAAAGCTCTGGTCCAGTAGATAAGTGGGGTGGGGGAAGGGTGAAGGATGTCTTTGGGGGTCGGGCAGCGGGTAGGGGCATGTGGAGGCAACAGGGAGAGGCTCCCTGGCTCCCTGTTGCCTTCCCACAATCAAGATGGCGGCACCGTGGGAAGGGCCTCCGGTCACAGGAGAAATGCCGGCTCTACACTGTGTTCTCGTCCACGTTTCCAGCCACCTGAAGGGCTGAGCGCTCTTCCCCGGTTGTGAGGAGTCTCCGTGTCTTCCCCTGCTGAAGCTAGCAACTAGGACTATGACGGCCTTATTGGACCTTAGTTTTCTGGATGGAATTTCCCTCTGGAGGGAGCTGGGCTCAGTCCACGGTAAGTGCTGTGAGCTATGCAGAGCGTTCGCAGTGCTGGTGTGATGAATTCAAGCTTTTCATTCCGAGGAGTAACTTGGGCTCTGCATTTGACACTATTTGTAGTCTTTGTATGCAGTGCTGGAAATGGAAAAGATACTCTGGGAACCCTCCCATCCTTGGCGCGAGGATTGAGGGGAGGGTTGAGGAGGGGAGTGAAGGGGGTGTCCTCAGGCCAGGTCACGCAGCACATTATCTCTTAATGGAGCTCAAGCCTTGTGATTTGCATAAAAGCAAAGTGTATTTTGGGAGAATAAGAATGCCTACAATTTCAAATGTGAAACATGGCTGATGGTAATTCTGCAAGCGACTCTTTTGAGCGAGTAATGGAAGTTTGACTCTGCTCTTTCCCTTGGCCACAAATACCCAAACCGAAACACGCCTGTAAATTGCAAGACATATATACCAATTTGGACAACTTCTGAACCAGATGTGAGGCTTTTGCTGTTTCTGCATTCAGTCTCGCTACTGAGTTTCGTAAGTGAGGACTGCTTGTGAGTCCATGAGACTCAACTTGGAAACTGATATGGGAGTTTCCTGGGCCAGCCTCCGGGACTCCCGATGGCGCAGAGCTGCAGCAGCGCTCCAGCAAGGCAAACCTTGCCAGAGTTCCGCTCCCCTTGGCACTTGCAAATGTTCGCTCATTTACTTAATCTAAGAGAAATATGTCTGCGTACATTGCTTATCCTTGTTACCTCCCCTTAGGCCCCTCAGTAGCTTCTTGCTGTGGCATCCTTGATCTCTGGCCAGCAGCTATTCGTTGTTCATGCATGAATTTGTATTTCCAGCCTCTGGCAGCTCTGCAGCTCTTGGTCTCTCTTGTTTGAGCTCTTCGCTTAGCATCATTGAGAACCGGTGTCCATCTTTTCAACATGGCCGCTTCACCCGTCTTATGTTGTCTACTGCAGCAGGCTTCTATGTGGCTCATCTACCTTGCATTTCTGCATATATACGTTCACTACTCATTTGGTTACTTATCTTCTTTGTATATATGGTTTCTTCTTACTTGTACATATGTTTACTCTTGTTTCCTCAGTCTTCATTCCTTGAGTATTCTTATACCGTTTCAGTGCGCCATTACATCTTCTCCTTATGACATCACTTTGCACCTATCAGATATTCTTTACAACTCCTTGATATTCAGTGGTGCCTGAAAAACCCCTGCTACCACTTCAGTACGAGGGTACATTTGATGTGGTCGTCTGAGTGCATAACGTCTCTCATACACTCGATGCAGTATTCGGATGATACTTTGTGGGAGAAACAAAGGGAGGACAAAATAACGATCTTTCTAGGCCTTGTGTTCTTCAGATCATACCAGTGTGGGGAAGAGTTTGCAGAGAAGTGCCAGGAGGGAGGGGAAAGGGGAAGTGCAATTTACTCATAAGTGCAGCCAGCGGGTGGCTCATAAGTGCAGAGGGAAGGAACTGTATGGTTGCAGATACAGAACCTAAAGTGCTGGGGAACCCGGAGGCAGTGCAAGGTCAACTGGACATGCAGGAGCATCGGCCTGAGTTCAGAGGGTAACCAGGTGACCAGTACGCAGAGCAGTCGGGTGCATCAGCAGGGGAGTGGAAGAGAGAAATCGGAAGCGAATAGGAAGGTCTTGAATTGCTTCCGGAACCAGAGGTGGTTCTGCTCAAGCAGGGTCAGACTGGGACAAGAAATAGGCCCCGTCACTCCAAAAAAAGTAGCCCACCCCTCGCCTCACGACCCTTGACCTCTGATGACATCACGGGAAGTGATGTCATTTGACCCCACCCCAAAGGGACATCCCAGGAAGCGACGAAACGCGACATTTCACCCATTGACAAAATAGGAAGTGGCATCAAATAGCATTGTTCCTAAGTACATTAAATTACTGTGAATCCAAGCAGACTCCCAAGGCCAAATGATGTTATTGTATAGCACTTGCGCTTAAGCTTTTTTATAGAACAAATATGCATACAATATCACCCAACCTGTGTTGCTACTCATTTATCGACCAAAGAAGAATGAAGGCTTTTTTAAAAGAAAAAAAGAAAATTGAAACAAAAAATATTTATTTTTTTTTCAATTTCTTTTCTCCAAACTGGCCCAGGCATGGCCAGAAACCGGCCCCCACACCCCAGGAACGATTTCGGCCCGGCCACGGCCAAAAGGCCGATCGGCCAATCCAACCCTGTGCTCAAGTTTGAGAGAGGCAGGGAGTCTGTTCCAGAGAGAAGCACCAGCCAAGGACATAGATATGCCCCCCAACTCTCTGCTTGGAGAAGTGGTTGAGTTTTCGTACATGGCATAAACGTGAGTAAAATCTATTTTTAAAGGTTTGCTGAATGTAAGGTAATTGTTTAGCAGTCAAAAAATCGATATTCAAATATCTATATATTTATAAAAGTCAAAATATGTTTGGGGGTTTGTGGCTTGGTGAAGCGTTCCTTATACAAATCCACACCGATTCAAAAATCTGCACCAAATTTTGCATAGTTGCCTGCTAGGTCCCTCCGGACAGTACTGGTTACATGACATCTGAACAGCCCACCCCTTTCCCTGCATTTTGGCACCTTCACACATGAGACGGTTGCCTGAAACCAGCAAAACATCAATGTGGTTGTGGAAGGACCGGTCTCGACATGAGCAACAAAACCACGTTTCAAGGCCCTCGGATGCGCGTTTTCTGAAATATTTGCACCGCAACGCACTGCAATGAACTGCACCACGGCAGGGTGAGGCGACACGTGGGGAGAGAGCACAGAAGGTCCCAGTATACAGCAGCACACCAACTGTCGCCTCCCCCCAACACCTACTCCAGGGTACGTTAGCCAGCCATGCACGCCCATTCTCAGTGCTGTTTACTTCAGAGTGCAAAGCAGGGCATCTTAAGCACTTTTGGGGCCCTGGACATGGACATCTTTGGGGCCCCTCTCCCCCAAACCGAAGAAATTAAGTGATTCAAAATAAGCATGTTTACTCCCTTGAAGTCCCCTTACCCTCTTCATTCTTGCTCTAATCAGAATGATAAACAAG
Source organism: Ambystoma mexicanum (assembly GCF_040938575.1). Taxonomy (NCBI): domain Eukaryota; kingdom Metazoa; phylum Chordata; class Amphibia; order Caudata; family Ambystomatidae; genus Ambystoma; species Ambystoma mexicanum. The sequence goes on along the minus strand of NC_090937.1, from coordinate 1,667,018,239 downwards.
TAGCATTTGAAGGCCAACATTAGCAGTCTACGAAGAGGTTACTTCTGCTCTAGTATAACATCCAGGAAGGTATGCAGCCTGTAGTGTTAATGCAGGACCGTATGTAAAAGGTACATTTAACCCAGAATAGAGAACTCGCATTATCTGCCTCAGAGAATGCCAAAGTGCTGAAGCATGGATAGAGGAGACCAATTGGAGGGAAGGAGAAAGCTACACATACCATGGCATGGATAGTGAATGCCGATTAGAAGCTACCAGGGAGGGGTCTGTATCCAGACAGAATGAGATTAGAAGTGGGACATTGTTTTCAAATAGTGTTGTCATTAGACATCAAAGGAACATATGCCTGTAGTGTGCAATTATCAATGCTCACTATCATAGTGGAAGCAACACTGTAGCCAGTGAAACCCTGAGTGCAGCTTTTTTGAAGATCATATCCTGAAAAGGAAGTCACTCTGCAGGGCTCACAGTTTTGAAAGGTTTAGGGACTGGCAATGTTGAGAGGTAAGGCAATACAAGATTAAATGAGATGCCCAGGATCACACATTGGTTAAGGGGTGAGTGAAGCTGTGATGTGCGCCAACTCTGCAATTTCTGCATTTGAACACTTTCTTTCCCGGTTCTTACCATGAACTAAAAGAATCTAATTTTATTATTATTTTCTTTATTTTTTTATTAAAATGATTTAGATTTTTTTACAGAGAAAAAAAACTTTTCATTTATTCATAAGAACAAATATTCTTTCCTTCATTTACATAGTATAATCTATTTAAGTTAATTCTTCCCTTTATCTGTTCATCTTCATTCTTCATTAATGCAATGTACCTTCCAGCTATAAGATCAGATTGCCCTCTGCCCCCAAAGTTTGTATGGAGACGATATGGTTCCAAAATTGAACGATGGTTGTTGTCAGACTCCTGTTGTTCCCTGGCAGGATGAGGTTCCATCTATCACTGCTATCTAGCTCAGGCCCCTTCGTATATATCATTTCTCGGAACCAATTTCTCTTATCCGTAAGCGCAGGGCAGGTCATAATGATATGATGTAGATTCTCCACCGTCAGTTTGTTCTCACAAAATCTACAGAAAGCTGCTTCTTTAGAAATGTGTCTGTTTTTTGCCATGAGTTCTCGTGTGGGTAATTGATTCAATCGTAATCTTAAAAATTGGTCCCTGATTTTCCTATCCGGAAATTGTTTGAGATAAGAGGGGAGTTCATTCATTGCACGAATATCTATCTCGCATGACAAATTCATCTGGTATTGGGATTTTCCAGCCATAGTACGAATCCAATCATTTTGCTGTATACTTTTTTTTACGCATTGCGGTCGCTTCATTAACATCTCATGAGATATAATCTAATTTTATAAAACTGACTTGGAAAGTACACAAATCACATCACCATACATGACACATTTTTTAAAACTAAATATTATAGAAGAGTGTGAAATGGGAATGATTCTAGCTTCATTCCCTCCATCATCAAGGGAAGTTTATAAGTACCAGCATACCAATTGATGCGATTTAACAGATTTAATCTGGGTCGTCCTTTGTATTCTAAAGCATTAAATACTTCCAAAACACTGATTTGTGAAATTGTAATTTATAAATCTGCATTAAAATCTTTGACTTTTATTAAAAAGCAAACCGTTTTTTGTGTCAAACAAGCAGACCTTACATATGCTTACCTGAGGCCTGCAACATCTGGTCCACTCCCTTCTGTCTACCACCCCTTCCACTCAAATGGCCAACATAAGAAGAAAGATCAACTAATGGCCAGTGGTCAAAGTGAGCAGGAGCAGTTGGGAGCGCTGTTCCTTTACTTTTTAAAAATTAAGAGTTACTGTTCCCATACTTTTATTTTAAAAAGAAACAATTCCAGAATGGAAGTGTAGGAAGAAGTTGGAGCTTGCACTGCAGTGCACTGAACGTTCCCCTAAACAGCAGGTGCATTTTTTGGGGGGTTATATTGAGCGTGGGACGGAGCTTGGTGATGGTGTTTGCGGGGTTTGGGGGCAGGCTAGCAGGGAACATAGTTCCACTATTTCTTTTCATACTCTACGACCACTGTTAATGGGCTAAACCTCACAGAAGACAGCACAGTAATGTAAGAGATATTACATGATTTGACCAGGATCACTGTATCGTCTGCTGGCAAAGCCGGGATACAAGCAGGAACGCTTTGGTACCACAGTCTTGAATATGGAGACTTAATCACCACTTGGTCTAAACGTTTATACTCATCATTGGAGGTGATTGCCTAGGTTTTATAACACCCCATCTGAACAAACCAATTTCTAGACCTTCACCATACGGATGACATGTTTGTTTTTATAGCAACCCCTATCTGGCGCAGGTACATTGCTGACAATAGCACCTGTTGTGCTGCAAGATCAAGTACTTATGCAGGCAGGTTTATACAATTCAGACATTGGAACAGCTCAGCCAGCCTTGCTGGAATTTGCTATTCTAATCTTGCATATGAACACATATCTCTGCAATGAGTGCTTAACACACTGAGCTAACTTCTGAAGCATTACGGCACTCAATATGACCATGCCGGTCAAGTGGCACAGCGAGTAGAACGCTCGCTTTGACATCTGTGCAGAGCCTGTTAACGCAGGTTCGAATCCCGGCAGGGCCAAACTCAGCCTTTTATCCTTCCGAGGTCGATAAATGAGCACCACACACCGTGGGTAAAAATAAGCAGCGCTCAGATATCTGAGGGTTTGTAGCGCTATATAAATGCCTAATTATTATTATTAATATTATTATTATTAATTATTATTAATATGCATTTCAACTTTGGCTATTGCACATGATCAGCATAATTCCCTCGGGAAGGAAGGAAGGAATACTACAGGAGTTGTGCCAAAGGAACACACAAACTACGTATACCGCAGTGAACACAGAAAGCATAACATGATGAATTGATCATGGCAGAAAGTACTTAATAACAACAGACAGGGTTCAGAGCCTCAACAACACCCCATAAAATATCCGACGTGTGCTGTTTAAGTCTGATGAACAATGGAATCGTACTTCTTTAGATCAGGCAGCGTTGTGCCCCCCGCCCCCAAGGTGGGGGCGCTGGGCGAGTGCCCCTTTTGCCCTCCCATAAAACCGTCTCTGGTGCACAGCACACAAGTGATAAGCAAATCAGAACAGCGACCTACAGGATCATTAATTTTCAACAATTGATGAGAGTGTTGCCATGTGTGTCTACACAACCTGTTCAGAGAACGAGGACTTTTTGCTAGTAAAATATAAAAACGAAATTGCATGAAAATAGGCCCGTTCTTTTGAAGGAACTCCATAAATTGTGTGTCTTAAGAGGGCATCCTGATGGCAAAACACCTAGAGACAATGCAGCTGCCCGGGAAGGTGGCAGGCAAGGTATGGTGGACCAGAATCACTTCACATCTACAAATTGGCCAGGAGATGCCAAGTAACAGAACAAAATCCAATAACTTCACTCTCTCCAGCAAGCAAAATAGATTGCCTGCGCTAGTCGCGTCCTCTCCCCTTCCTCCACAGCCGTGCGCCCCTCAGAGACCAGAGAAACATGCGTTCAGGAGAGCAATGCGAGTACTCATGGACGCATGGCTAGCGGGCGAGGAGGAAAGGCTTGTGAAATCAGGCGCTTCCATCGCTCTGGGAAAACAGTCATGTTGCAGCATGACCAGGGCTGGACTGGGCACCCAAAGAGGCTCTGGATCAGGACCAGCACAAAGAGGCCCTGGCAATAATGTTCAGAGGGGCCTCCTATGACACATTTTCAGCAAGCCCGACCCTTTTCCTATGAGAACATTTGGAAATAAAATAAGTTACCACGCAAAAGAGACCCAGGGTGCTGAGGGCTACCGGGAACTCTCCAGAGTTCCCTATAGGCCAGTCCACCGGTGCCCAGTTTGCAGAGGCCTACTGGGAAATCTCCAGAGTTCCCTAAAGGCCAGTCCACCCCTACACAGGGTTCAGCGATCTACCAGGAAATCTCCAGAGTTCCCTATAGGCCAGTCCACCGGTGCCCAGGGTGCAGAGATCTACTGGGAAATCTCCAGAGTTCCCTATAGACCACTCCACTGTATCAGGCCCTCTTGTCCTGGCCTCCCCCCTCATGCCCTCTTTCTATTCTGTAACTTAGTGTTTCTGGTTCGCACTACTGGAATAGTAGGGTAGGCGGCAGTATGGCGTGACACGTGTGTCATGGGTTTGCAGCAAGGTCAGGCTGGCACCCAAGTGGGTGAACTGGTAACAGATGAGCCTGGGTCACATGTCTTTCTCTGCTGGCCCTCAGCTGCGTCACTTATAGGCCACCTTTCGGAGAGAGCAGTGGCTCCAGCCTGGGTCTAAAGACTTTATGTCTTTGACCCTCACGGCTCCGATAGTCCCAGGAGTGGTTACTCTCTGATAATCCATAAAGCAAAGGTTCCGTCCTGGGATCTACCCCCTGAGGCTGGCGGATCTCTTCACTCTGCTGCCGCCTTCAGGGAAGCGCGAGCAGCCATTGGCGGATCTCCACTCTGCTGCCGCCTTCGGGGAAGCGCAAGCAGCCATTGGCGGATCTCTCCTCTCTGCTGCCGCCTTCGGAGAAACGTGAGTAGCCATTGGCAGATTGCTGCCGCCTTCGGGGAAGCGCAAGCAGCCATCAGCGGATTGCTGCCGCTTTCGGGGAAGCGCAAGCAGCCATTTGTGGATTGCTGCCGCCTTCAGGGAAGCGCGAGCAGTCATTGGCGGATCCCTCCACTCTGCTGCCGCCTTCGGGGCAGCGCTAGCAGCCATTGGCGGATCTCTCCTCTCTGCTGCCGCCTTCAGGCCGCCTTCGGGGAAAAGTGAGCAGCCATTGGCAGATTGCTGCCGCTTTCGGGGAAGCGCGAGCAGCCATTGGCGGATTGCTGCCACCTTTGGGGAAGCGTGAGCAGCCATTGGCGGATTGCTGCCGCTTTCGGGGAAGCGCAAGCAGCCATTGGTGGATTGCTGCCGCCTTCAGGGAAGCGCGAGCAGCCAGTGGCGGATTGCTGCCACCTTTGGGGAAGCGTGAGCACTCATTGCCGGATTGCTTCCGCTTTCGGGGAAGCGCGAGCAGCCATTGGCGGATTGCTGCCACCTTCTGGGAAGCGCGAGCAGCCATTGGCGAATTGCTGCCACTTTCGGAAAGCGCGAGCAGCCATTGGCAGATTGCTGCCAACTTCGGGGAAGCGCGAGCAGCCATTGGCGGATTGCTGCCGCTTTCGGGGAAGCGCGAGGAGCCATTGGCGGATTGCTGCCGCCTTCGGGGAAGCGCGAGCACTCCGCCTGCTCGTGCTTCCCTGAAGAAGGCCTGAAGGCGGCAGCAGAGTGGAGACATCCGCCAATGCTTTACATGACGCGACCCAGAGGGGGCGCAGGTGTTCTTATACCACTAGCTTCCTGTGGATTGCACTGCTCCATTCTGCCTCCATGGTATTATTGGTGGTGAAAATACAGATTTAAATCCCCCAACATCAAAAAGTGTTCCTCTACTTTGGATTCCAAGCACCCAGTCTTTAGAGACAGAAGTTACTTTGTTTTCTCAGATTAAACGCATCAGCATTACAGCCTATGGGATAGAGCTGCTGCTATCCACAGGGAATGCTGATAGGATAAGGATTGCTGATAGGATAGAGCTGTTGCTATCCACAAGGAATGCTGATAGGATAGAGCTGCTGGCTATCCACAGGGAATGCTGACAGGATAGCGAATGCTGATAGGATAGAGCTGCTGGCTATCCACAGGGAATGCTGATATGATAGGGAATGCTGATAGTTTAGAGCTGCTGGCTATCCACAGGGAATGCTGATAGGATAGAGCTACTGGCTATCCACAGAGAATGCTGATAGGATAGAGCTGCTGGTTATCTACAGGCAATGCTGACAGGATAGAGCTGCTGGCTATCCTCAGAGAATGCTGATAGGATAGAACTGCTGCCTATCCACAGGGAAGGCTGACAGGATAGAGCTGCTGGCTATCCACAGGGATTTCTGATAGGAAAGAACTGCTGCTATCCACACGGAATGTTGATAGGATAGAGCTTCTGGCTATTCACAGGGAATGCTGATAGGATAGAGCTGCTGGCTATCCACAGGCTATGTTGATAGGATAGAGCTGATGCTATCCACACGGTATGCTGATAGGATAGAGCTGCTGGGTATCCACAAGGAATGCTGATAGGATAGAGCTGCGGGCTATCCACAGGGAATGCTGATAGGATTGAGCTGCTGGCCATCCACATGGAATGCTGATGGGATAGAGCTGCTGGCTATCCACAGGGATTGCTGATAGGATAGAGCTACTGGCTATCCACAGAGAATGCTGATAGGAGAGAGCTGCTGGTTATCTACAGGCAATGCTGACAGGATAGAGCTGCTGGCTATCCACAGGGATTGCTGATCGGATAGAGCTGCTGCTATCCACACGGAATGCTGATAGGATAGAGCTGCTGGCTATCCACAGGGATTGCTGATAGGATAGAGCTACTGGCTATCCACAGAGAATGCTGATAGGATAGAGCTGCTGGTTATCTACAGGCAATGCTGACAGGATAGAGCTGCTGGCTATCCTCAGAGAATGCTGATAGGATAGAGCTGCTGCCTATCCACAGGGAATGCTGATAGGATAGGGAATGCTGATAGTATCGAGCTGCTGGCTATCCACATGGAATGCTGATAGAATAGAGCTGCTGCCTATCCAAAGGGAATGCTGACAGGATAGAGCTGCTGGCTATCAACAGGGATTGCTAATAGGGTTGAGCTGCTGGCAATCCACATGGAATGCTGATGGGATAGAGCTGTTGGCTATCCACAGGGATTGCTGATAGTATAGAGCTACTGGCTATCCACAGAGAATGCTGATAGGAGAGAGCTGCTGGTTATCTACAGGCAATGCTGACAGGATAGAGCTGCTGGCTATCCACAGGGATTGCTGATCGGATAGAGCTGCTGCTATCCACACGGAATGCTGATAGGATAGAGCTGCTGGCTATCCACAGGGGATGCTGATAGGATAGGGAATGCTGATAGTATAGAGCTGCTGGCTATCCACAGGGAATGCTGATAGAATAGAGCTGCTGCCTATCCAAAGGGAATGCTGACAGGATAGAGCTGCTGGCTATCCACAGGGATTGCTGATCGGATAGAGCTGCTGCTATCCACACGGAATGCTGATAGGATAGAGCTGCTGGCTATCCACAGGGGATGCTGATAGGATAGAGCTGCTGGCTATCTACAGGGATTGCTGATAGGATGGAGCTGCTGGCTATCCACAAGGAATGCTGATAGGATGGAGCTGCTGGCTATCCACAAGTAATGCTGATAGTATAGAGCTGCTGGATATCCACAGGGAATGTTGATAGGATAGAGCTGCTGGCTATCCAAATGGAATGCTGATAGGATACAGCTTCTGGCTATCCGTGGGGATTGCTGATAGGATAGAGCTACTAGCTATCCACATGGAATGCTGATAGGATAGAGCTGCTAGCTATCCACAGAGAATGCTGATAGGATAGAGTTGCTGACTATCTACAGGCAATGCTGACAGGATATAGCTTCTGGCTATCCACAGAGAATGCTGATAGGATAGAGCTGCTGGCTTGGCACAGGCAATGCTGATAGGATAGAGCTGCTGGCTATCCACAGGGAATGCTGATAGGATAGGGCTGCTGCCTATCCACAGGGAATGCTGACAGGATAGAGCTGCTGGCTATCCACAGGGAATGCTGACAGGATAGAGCTGCTGGCTATCCACAGGGATTGCTGTTAGGAAAGAACTGCTGCTATCCACACGGAATGTTGATAGGATAGAGCTGCAGCTATCCACACGGAATGTTGATAGGATAGAGCTGCTGGCTATTCACAGGGAATGCTGATAGGATAGAACTGCTGGCTATCCACAGGCTATGATGATAGGATGGAGCTGCTGGCTATCCACAGGCTATGTTGATAAGATGGAGCTGCTGGCTATCACAGGGATTGCTGAAAGGATAGAGCTGCTGCTATCCACACGGAATGCTGATAGGATAGAGCTACTGGCTATCCACAGAGAATGCTGATAGGATGGAGCTGCTGGTTATCTACAGGCAATGCTGACAGGATAGAGCTGCTGGCTATCCTCAGAGAATGCTGATAGGATAGAGCGGCTGCCTATCCACAGGGAATGCTGATAGGATAGGGCATGCTGATAGTATAGAGCTGTTGGCTATCCAGAGGGAATGCTGATAGAATAGAGCTGCTGCCTATCCAAAGGGAATGCTGACAGGATAGAGCTGCTGACTATCCACAGGGATTGCTGATCGGAAAGAGCTGCTGTTATCCACACGGAATGCTGATAGGATAGAGCTGCTGGCTATCCACAGGGAATGCTGATAGGATAGGGAATGCTGATAGTATAGAGCTGCTGGCTATCTACAGGGAAGGCTGACAGGATAGAGCTGCTGGCTATCCACAAGGAATGCTGATAGGATAGAGCTGCCGGCTATCCACAGGCTATGTTGATAGGATGGAGCTGCTAGATATCCACAGGGATTGCTGATAGGATAGAGCTGCCGGCTATCCACAGGCTATGTTGATAGGATGGAGCTGCTAGCTATCCATAGGGATTGCTGATAGGATAGAGCTGCTGCTATCCACAAGGAATGCTGATAGGATAGGGCTGCTGGCTATCCACAAGTAATGCTGATAGGATACAGCTGCTGGCTATCCACATGGAATGCTGATAGGATACAGCTGCTGGCTATCCACAGGGATTGCTGATAGGATAGAGCTACTAGCTATCCACAGGGAATGCTGATAGGATAGAGCTGCTGGCTATCCACAGAGAATGTTGATAGGATAGAGTTGCTGGCTATCTACAGGCAATGCTGACAAGACATAGCTTCTGGCTATCCGCAGAGAATGCTGATAGGATAGAGCTGCTGGCTTGGCACAGGCAATGCTGATAGGATAGAGCTGCTGGCTTGGCACAGGCAATGCTGATAGGATAGAGCTGCTGGCTATCCACAGGGAATGCTGATAGGATAGGGCTGCTGCCTATCCACAGGGAATGCTGACAGGATAGAGCTGCTGGCTATCCACAGGGATTGGTGATAGGATAGAGCTGCTGCTATCCACACGGAATGCTGATAGGATAGGGAAATGCTGATAGAATAGAGCTGCTGGCTATCCACAGGGAATACTGATAGGATAAAGCTGCTGCCTATCTACAGGGAATGCTGACAGGATAGAGCTGCTTGCTATCCACAGGAATTGCTGATAGGATAGAGCTGCTGCTATCCACACGGAATGCTGATAGGATCGAGCTGCTGGCTATCCACAGGGAATGCTGATAGGATATAGATGCTGGCTATCCACAAGGAATGTTGATAGGATAGAGCTGCCAGCTATCCACAGGCTGTGCTGATAGGATAGAGCTGCTGGCTATCCACAGGGATTGCTGATAGGATAGAGCTGCTGCTATCCACACGGAATGCTGATAGGATAGATCTGCTGGCTATCCACAAGGAATGCTGATAGGATAGAGCTGGTGGCTATCCACAGGGAATGCTGATGGGATAGAGCTGCTGGCTATTCACATGGAATGCTGATAGGATAGAGCTGCTGGCTATCCACAGGGATTGCTGATAGGATAGAGCTGCTGGCTATCCACAGGGAATGCTGATAGGATAGAGCTGCTGGCTATCCACAGAGAATGCTGATATGATAGATCTGCTGGCTAGCCACAGGCAATGCTGGCAGGATAGCACTGCTGGATATCCACAGAGAATGCTGATAGGACAGAGCTGCTGGCTAGCCACAGGGAATGCTGATAGGATAGAGCTGCTGGCTATCCACAGGGAAAGCTGATAGGATAGAGCTGCTGCCTATCCACAGGGAATGCTGACAGGATAGAGCTGCTGGCTATCCACAGGGATTGCCGATAGGATAGAGCTGCTGGCTATCCACACGGAATGCTGATAGGATAGAGCTACTGGCTATCCACAGAGAATGCTGATAGGATGGAGCTGCTGGTTATCTACAGGCAATGCTGACAGGATAGAGCTGCTGGCTATCCTCAGAGAATGCTGATAGGATAGAGCGGCTGCCTATCCACAGGGAATGCTGATAGGATAGGGCATGCTGATAGTATAGAGCTGTTGGCTATCCACAGGGAATGCGGATAGAATAGAGCTGCTGCCTATCCAAAGGGAATGCTGACAGGATAGAGCTGCTGGCTATCCACAGGGATTGCTGATCGGAAAGAGCTGCTGTTATCCACACGGAATGCTGATAGGATAGAGCTGCTGGCTATTCACAGGGAATGCTGATAGGATAGGGAATGCTGATAGGATAGAGCTGCTGGCTAGCCACATGGATTGCTGATAGGATAGAACTGCTGCTATCCACACGGAATGCTGATAGGATAGAGCTGCTGACTATCCACAGGGAATGCTGATACGATAGAGCTGCTAGCTATCCACAAGGAATGCTGATAGGATAGAGCTGCTGGCTATCCACAAGGAATGCTGATAGGATAGAGCTGCTGGCTATCCACAGGGATTTCTGATATCATAGAGCTGCTGCTATCCACACAGAATGCTGATAGGATAGAGCTGCTGGCTATCCACAAGGAATGCTGATAGGATAGAGCTGCTCGCGATCCACATGGATTGCTGATAGGATAGAGCTGCTCGCGATCCACATGGAATCCTGATAGGATAGAGCTGCTGGCTATTGTTGGGTGTCCTGACCCACGTTTAAGCTATCATGCCACAACATTTGGTGCTGTGGGCTTAGAAAATTCAAGATGGCAGAAAACCCACATGTGCGCCGAAATCCAGGAAAGCTGCGCAGTTTGTGCGCACACCAAAATGGTTGCCTCACTTGTCACCCACCAGTGCGAGAATGAAAGGCCGGGTTGCCATGAGGGAAATGGGTTGCCAAAGGAAAAACAGTAGCGCCGGTTAGCTTCAAAGCGCCTAAAACCACCATTGGACTACCCGCACAGTAGTCTGAAACCATTGGGAATGGCAATGCTGATTGCCAAATGCAACCTAGAATTGTTGGGAATTCATTTTCTTAAATCCCAAAAATGGGTGCAGTACCAGTACTCACCACTATCCAAAAGCCGGCAGTTTAAAACCACCCTGTGTTTCTCTGAAGGCAGGCTCAAACTGTCTATTTTAAACATTGCAACACATCTAAAAACTCACTGGACACCAGCAGACATTTGGTAGAATGGAGTGTTGTGTGCCTACAAAATCTGGGAAATGAAGAGCCCAGAACAATGCTTATAACAAAACTGGCTGAGCTATGGAGTCAGCAGTTTAAGTTGCACTGGATTTAAAGACACTAAAATCGAAAATGTTTAGATTAAATGAGTGACCTATGTTTGGTGTCACATGCCTTTGTAACTGTTGAAATGCCATAGTTTTGCACTTAGAATCAGCCTTCTAGCTGCATATGTGAAAATGTTTAGTTTATTTGAAGGCAGAAACTGGGGAACAAAAAGTGACATTTTATCTGAAACCCGGCTTAAGGAACTGAATTCTGCCTGGCAACTACCCCCATCAGGAGTGAAACTTGAGTCACAGCTGTGTTCCCAGGCCTAGCTGCCCTTTTGCTGCTCACACTAAGGATATGCCATCTTTCTGATAATTGAATTACCTGTGCTCTGCAGGAGAGTGAACAATGCAACTCTCTTCACCCAGGCAGAGGGTTTATTGAGAGGATCATAAATGGCTTCCTCTTGAACAATGAGCCTCTCCTGACTCAGGCAAAGGTTTTATTACAGCAGTCGTAAAATGTAGCTTCCTCTTGGCAGAAGCTGGGAGGAGCACTGCCTGTGAGAGAAGCTGGCTTGGCAGAACTGGATAAACCAGTATTTCTACCTTGTGCTGAGGGGAAACTACACCCCTTTGGAGCCAGAACATAACTTTAAAAAGATGGATCATTCATAGAGCGGACATGTGAAAATTTTATAAATGATACCATAATTCTTGTGATTTTTCTGCCCACATTTTAAGAGGTTTTTCGACCCGGTGGCATGTTCAGGGGGGGTTTAGCGGAAAGGTGGATATTACTCTAAATGTATGCATGTTAAAAATCTGAAACTTCATCAGTTAATGTCCATACTCCCTGCGCACATGTATGTAAAGTTGGGTCAATGTCAGAAATTGAAAAATCAGTTAAAAAGTCAATTATGTGCCATTTCTGAATGCAAGCTCTTAGAAACAGCAGATTTGGACAGAGACCTGGCTAAATTCAGCCACACCATGTATATGTAATTTCAAGCAACTGTGTAACTGTGAAATATGTCTTTTATTATCAAATATAGAATGTGTGCAATCTGACAGAGGAGTGTCCTATCTGCAAGCCATAAAATGACATCCCTCTGACTCACAGTTCATTCCCCAATCAAATGATAAATGGAAGTTTGACCAATTAGAAGCTGAGAGAGAGGTAGGGTCAGTGATGCTAGAACACACCCACATTCTAAACACATAAAAGCAGACAGACAGGACAGATAGGGACCTTCAATTCCATCTGCAGCGGGACGCTCTGCCGGAAAAATCCATACTTTACCTCCATCAAACCTCCAGAGAGCCAAACTAGAGACTTCAATCTATCCAGAACTAGAGACCCAGACCAGAGAACCAGAGAGAGCTGACCCAGATCACTGTGAAGTGCAGAGACCAGAGGCGAGTTTAAAACCTGACCAGATCCATGGCGAGGCCCATTTCACTCAAGAATATAGTGTGAGTACCTAGAAAACTGTGCAGAACCAATCTCCTAGTTAAAATAATATAATTCAATCTATTTAATCTAAGTAGAACTGCCTCCTAACTGTCACCTGTCATTTGTAAAGCTGTCACTTGTCATTTCCTAGTTGCAAGCTGCACTTGTCTTTTTGAACTTTAAAATTTCAAATCTGAAAAACGACCTTCACAGAATCGCTCATATCTCCGCAACCGTTTGTGCTAGAGACTTGCAATAACTTTCATCTGAAAGGTTAGGATCGTGGCTTTCCTACGAACCTAGAACCGCATTCCTACCCCTTATAGTTTTACCGCAATCGCGGAACACGCATTCGCGAATTTTACCGCGATTTGCAAATTTCTTCACATGTAAAAACTGCTGCTGCTTGCCTTCCATTTGCCAGAAATTCGTTTAACCTGCTAACTATCCCTGCATCATTGCCAGTGTGAGCCTGGACTAATATTAACTAGATACCACTCACCCTGAACCTCTGAAAGGGAATTAAAAGCATTTCCAGCATATTTCTCATCCATTGCTAGCACATATCAAAGCATTTTGCCTGTGTTTTCAAAACTCCTATCTGTTTTCTGTAGTGTAAGCTTGCTGGGGTGAACTGATTACATTGAATTGCATTTCTGAGAATTGTGTGCCTTCCTTCCACTTCCTTGCATTGCATAAAAGGGGGGAGGGGATTGCCAGAGAAAAGTGATTACATTGTTTTGTTGAAATCATATTGAGTATTTTCTGTACTGCATTTCATTCCACATTGCATCCATTTGAAACCATAAAAGTATTGTTGCTACCTTATCCATTTCATGTCAACTCCTTAGTGATTATCAAGAAGCGTGTTAGTGCCAGATTCTCCGTTGTTAATATTTATCATATTAGATTAAGTGTGATATTCAATTATTAATTTATTATAAAGTGTGATCTATATATCTATTGTTAAATTATCAAATAAACCTTTTATCTTGCAAAACAGAACTACTTCTTGGCTCAGTGGGGTCAGGGGGATTCCAAGAGAGGGGTGTTATATAGGGGTAGTCATCCAGAACGCATGAACTGGACCTAAAGATATATCAATAAGGGTTTTCATTCAGTATTCTAGACTAGGCGTTAACTTAGCTGTAGTGCTGAATTGAATCCTCTTACACTATCCACAGGGATTGCTGATAGGATAGAGCTGCTGGCTATCCACAGGGAATGCTGATAGGATAGAGCTGCTGGTTATCCACAGAGAATGCTGATATGATAGATCTGCTGGCTAGCCACAGGCAATGCTGGCAGGATAGAGCTGCTGGCTATCCACAGAGAATGCTGATATGACAGAGCTGCTGGCTATCCACAGGGAAAGCTGATGGGATAGAGCTGCTGCCTATCCCCAAGGAATGCTGACAGGATAGAGCTGCTGGCTATCCACAGGGATTGCTGATAGGATAGAGCTGCTACTATCCACACGGAATGCTGATAGGATAGAGATGCTGGCTATCCAGAGGGAATGCTGATACAATAGAGCTGCTGGCTATCCACAGGGAATGCTGATAGGATAGAGCTGCTTGCTATCCGCGTGGAATGCTGATGGGATAGAGCTGCTGGCTATCCACAAGGAATGCTGATAGGATAGAGCTGCTGGCTATCCACAAGGAATGCTGATAGGATAGAGCTGCTGGCTAGCCACAGGAATTGCTGATAGGATAGAGCTGCTTGCAATCCACAGGGATTGCTGATAGGATAGAGCTGCTGGCTATCCACAGGGATTGCTGATAGGATAGAGCTGCTGGCTATCCACAGGCAATGCTGATAGGATAGAGCTGCTGGCTATTCACATGGAATGCTGATAGGATAGAGCTGCTGGCTATCCACAAGGAATGCTGATAGGATAGAGCTGCTGGCTATCCACAGATAGAGCTGCTGGCTATTCACATGGAATGCTGATAGGATAGAGCTGCTGGCTATCCACAAGGAATGCTGATAGGATAGAGCTGCTGGCTATCCACAAGGAATGCTGATAGGATAGAGCTACTGGCTATCCACAAGGAATGCTGATAGGATAGAGCTGCTGGCTATCCACAAGGAATGCTGATAGGATAGAGCTACTGGCTATCCACAGGGAATGCTGATAGGATAGAGCTGCTGGCTATCCACAAGGAATGCTGATAGGATAGAGCTGCTGGCTAGCCACAGGAATTGCTGATAGGATAGAGCTGCTCGCGATCCACAGGGATTGCTGATAGGATAGAGCTGCTGGCTATCCACAGGCAATGCTGATAGGATAGAGCTGCTGGCTATCCACAGATAGAGCTGCTGGCTATTCACATGGAATGCTGATAGGATAGAGCTGCTGGCTATCCACAAGGAATGCTGATAGGATAGAGCTGCTGGCTATCCACAAGGAATGCTGATAGGATAGAGCTACTGGCTATCCACAGGGAATGCTGATAGGATAGAGCTGCTGGCTAGCCACAGGAATTGCTGATAGGATAGAGCTGCTGGCTATCCACAGGCAATGCTGATAGGATAGAGCTGCTGGCTATCCACAGGGATTGCTGATAGGATAGAGCTGCTGGCTATCCACAGGCAATGCTGATAGGATAGAGCTGCTGGCTATCCACAGGCAATGCTGATAGGATAGAGCTGCTGGCTATCCACAGGCAATGCTGATAGGATAGAGTTTCTGGCTATCCACAGGGATTGCTGATAGCATAGAGCTGCTGGCTATCCACAGGCAATGCTGATAGGATAGAGCTGCTGGCTATCCACAGATAGAGCTGCTGGCTATTCACATGGAATGCTGATAGGATAGAGCTGCTGGCTATCCACAAGGAATGCTGATAGGATAGAGCTGCTGGCTATCCACAAGGAATGCTGATAGGATAGAGCTGCTGGCTATCCACAGGCAATGCTGATAGGATAGAGCTGCTGGCTATCCACAGATAGAGCTGCTGGCTATTCACATGGAATGCTGATAGGATAGAGCTACTGGCTATCCACAGGGAATGCTGATAGGATAGAGCTGCTGGCTAGCCACAGGAATTGCTGATAGGATAGAGCTGCTGGCTATCCACAGGCAATGCTGATAGGATAGAGCTGCTGGCTATCCACAGGGATTGCTGATAGGATAGAGCTGCTGGCTATCCACAGGGAATGCTGATAGGATAGAGCTGCTGGCTATCCACAGGGATTGCTGATAGGATAGAGCTGCTGGCTATCCACAGGGATTGCTGATAGGATAGAGCTGCTGGCTATCCACAGGCAATGCTGATAGGATAGAGCTGCTGGCTATCCACAGATAGATCTGCTGGCTAGCCACAGGGATTGCTGATAGGATAGAGCTGCTCGCGATCCACAGGGATTGCTGATAGGATATAGCTGCTGGCGATCCACAGGGATTGCTGATAGGATATAGCTGCTGGCGATCCACAGGGATTGCTGATAGGATATAGCTGCTGGCGATCCACAGGGAATGCTGATATGATAGATCTGCTGGCTATCCACAGGGAATGCTGATAGGATAGAGCTGCTCGCGATCCACAGGGAATGCTGATAGGATAGAGCTGCTGGCTATCCACAGGGAATGCTGATAGGATAGAGCTGCTCGCGATCCACAGGAAATGCTGATAGGATAGAGCTGCTCGCGATCCACAGGGATTGCTGATAGGATAGAGCTGCTGGCTATCCACAGGGAATGCTGATAGGATAGAGCTGCTGGCTATCCACTGGGAATGCTGATAGGATAGAGCTGCTGGCTATCCACAGGCAATGCTGATAGGATAGAGCTGCTGGCTATCCACAGGGAATGCTGATAGGATAGAGCTGCTGGCTATCCACTGGGAATGCTGATAGGATAGAGCTGCTGGCTATCCACAAGGAATGCTGATAGGATAGAGCTACTGGCTATCCACAGGGAATGCTGATAGGATAGAGCTGCTGGCTATCCACAGGGAATGCTGATAGGATAGAGCTGCTGGCTATCCACAGGGATTGCTGATAGGATAGAGCTGCTGGCTATCCACAGGGAATGCTGATAGGATAGAGCTGCTGGCTATCTACAGGGAAGGCTGACAGGATAGAGCTGCTGGCTATCCACAGGGATTGCTGATAGGATAGAGCTGCTGGCTATCCACAGGGATTGCTGATAGGATAGAGCTGCTGGCTATCCACAAGGAATGCTGATAGGATAGAGCTGCTGGCTATCCACAGGGAATGCTACTGGAATATCAGGTGGCTATGTGGGGTTTGACTCTGTATGTATTTTTTTTAAAACACTTGTGTACGAGCGTGATATAAATAAAATATCATTTCATTTCATTTATTAGTAGTTTTTATACAGCGCAAAAAAATCCAAAGCTTCAGAGCGCTGTACATCAAACACTTATAATAATCACAAAATAGCCCAAACAACAGTAAAATGATGACATGTAAAGCCTAGCCAGCAGAATAAAAGAAGATGGAGCCGAACCCCGAGTTCCAGAGCCATGATATGATATTTAGAACGCGCCTGTACACGAGTGTTTCATGCACTAAGCGCTTCCACATCTCAAGTGCTCAGAAACTCTCCGCATATGAACAGGCGACGCTTCACAGCTGCAGCACAGAGGGGTCTTTAATAAACCCATGGACCCCCATACAAGGGTAATCAGAATTACGAAGCTTGCGAGACCCCCCACCAGAGATCTTCGGCTCACCTGACATGTAGGAAGGGGCTTCCAAATGCACTGAGTTTCAAAATAATCCTCTCCTTGAAAGACAACCAGTGAAGATGAAGTAAAATAGGGTTGAGATGGACGGGCTGCAGCATTAAAACTGGCTTTCAAAGGAGCAGAGAGGAACTAGGAAGTCCTGGCCTAGCAGAATTGCCAAATCAGTGCCAGATAACACAAGAGCTTTGCCAGGTTACACAAATGGGAGCAGAGAGGAACTAGGAAATCCAGGCCTAGCAGAATTGCCAACTCAATGCCAGTTAACACAAGAGCTGTGCCAGGGTACACAAATGGGAGCAGAGAGGAATTGGGAAGTCCTGGCCTACCAGAATTGCCAAATCAGTGCCAGATAACACAAGAGCTTTGCCAGGTTACACAAATGGGAGCAGAGAGGAACTAGGAAATCCAGGCCTAGCAGAATTGCCAACTCAATGCCAGATAACACAAGAGCTGTGCTAGGGTACACAAGTGAGAGCAGAGAGGAATTGGGAAGTCCTGGCCTACCAGAATTGTCAAATCAGTGCCAGATAACACAAGAGCTTTGCCAGGTTACACAAATGGGAGCAGAGAGGAACTAGGAAATCCAGGCCTAGCAGAATTGCCAACTCAATGCCAGATAACACAAGAGCTGTGCTAGGGTACACAAGTGAGAGCAGAGAGGAATTAGGAAGTCCAGCCACATTAGAATTGCCAAATCAATGCCAGATAACACAGGGGCTGTGTTAGGGTAGAAAAGTGAGAAGAAACTAAAGATGTTGCCGCTCTTAGAGAGAGCAGCTGATATTGGACGGCTTTAGCCCAGGCATTAATATGAAGCATTAGGGACAAGCTGGCATCACTTGGAAAGCCTGCCGATTAGAGTGGGGGCGCCCCTGAGGTGCCCGAGAACCGAACATTGTTAAGCCAGTATGGGAAGGAGAGGAACATGTGCCACTGGGGAGGTGGTGCCTTAGTGACCAGCCCTTATAATGCACCCCTGGGGTAGGTCAGTGGAATCCATTAGCAAACTCCAGGTCTCTGGAGAAGTGTTGGGTGATCCTGTCCCAGCGGCTGCGGCTTCCAGCAGAGTAGAGGGATCCGCTCGCACTTCCCTGAAGGTGGCAGCAGAGTGGAGCGATCCGGCAATGACTGCTCGCACTTCTTTGAAGGCAGCAGCAGTGTCGAGCAATCCGGCAATGGCTGCTCACGCTTCCCTGAAGGTGGCAGCAGAGTGTAGAGATCCGCCAATGGCTGCTCACGCTTCACTGAAGGTGGCAGCAGAGTGGAGAGATCCGCCAATGGCTGCTCACGCTTCCCTGAAGGCGGCAGCAGAGTCGAGCGATCCGGCAATGGCTGCTCGCGCTTCCCTGAAGGTGGCAGTAGAGTGGATAGATACGCCAATGGCTGCTCGCGCTTCCCTGAAGGTGACAGCAGAGTGGAGAGATTCACCAATGGCTGCTCACGCTTCCCTGAAGGCGGCAGCATAGTGGAGCGATCCGGCAATGGCTGCTCACGCTTCCCTGAAGGCGGCAGCAGAGTGGAGCGATCCAGCAATGGCTGCTCGTGCTCGCACTTCCCTGAAGGTGGCAACAGATTGGAGAGATCCGCCAATGGCTGCTCATGCTTCCCTGAAGGTGGCAGCAGAGTGGAGAGATCCGCCAATGGCTGCTCACGCTTCCCTGAAGGCGGCAGCAGAGTGGAGCGATCCGCCAATGGCTGCTCACGCTTCCCTGAAGGCGGCAGCAGAGTGGAGCGATCCGGCAATGGCTGCTCGTGCTCGCACTTCCCTAAAGGTGGCAACAGATTGGAGAGATCCGCCAATGGCAGCTCATGCTTCCCTGAAGGTAGCAGCAGAGTGGAGAGATACGCCAATGGCTGCTTGCACTTCCCTGAAGGCGGCAGCAGAGTGGAGAGATCCGCCAATGGCTGCTCACGCTTCCCTGAAGGCGGCAGCAGAGTGGAGAGATCCGGCAATGGCTGCTCGCACTTCCCTGAAGGTGGAAGCAGAGTGGAGCGATCCGGCAATGGCTGCTCGCACTTCTTTGAAGGCGGCAGCGGAGTGGAGAGATCTGCCAATGGCTGCTCACGCTTCCCAGAAGGCGGCAGCAGAGAGGAGCGATCCGGCAATGGCTGCTCGCACTTCTTTGAAGGCGGCAGCAGAGTCGAGCGATCCAACAATGACTGCTTGCGCTTCCCTGAAGGTGGCAGCAGAGTTGAGAGATACGCCAATGGCTGCTCGCGCTTTCCTGAAGGCGGCAGCAGAGTGGAGCGATCCGCCAATGGCTGCTCGCACTTCCCTGAAGGTGGAAGCAAAGTGGAGCGATCCGGCAATGGCTGCTCGCACTTCTTTGAAGGCGGCAGCAGAGTGGAGAGATCTGCCAATGGCTGCTCACGCTTCCCTGAAGGCGGCAGCAGAGAGGAGCGATCCGGCAATGGCTGCTCGCACTTCCCTGAAGGCGGCAGCAGAGTGGAGAGATCTGCCAATGGCTGCTCACGCTTCCCTGAAGGCGGCAGCAGAGAGGAGCGATCCGGCAATGGCTGCTCGCACTTCCCTGAAGGCGGCAGCAGAGTGGAGAGATTCGCCAATGGCTGCTCACGCTTCCCTTAAGGCGGCAGCAGAGTGGAGAGATTCGCCAATGGCTGCTCACGCTTCCCTTAAGGTGGCAGCAGAGTGGAGAGATTCGCCAATGGCTGCTCACGCTTCCCTGAAGGCGGCAGCAGAGTGGAGCGATCTGGCAATGGCTGCTCACGCTTCCCTGAAGGCGGCAGCAGAGTGGAGCGATCCAGCAATGGCTGCTTGCACTTCCCTGAAGGCGGCAGCAGAGTGGAGAGATCCGCCAATGGCTGCTCACGCTTCCCTGAAGGCGGCAGCAGAGCGGAGCGATCCACCAATGGCTGCTTGCACTTCCCTGAAGGCGGCAGCAGAGTGGAGAGATCCGCCAATGGCTGCTCACGCTTCCCTGAAGGCGGCAGCAGAGTGGAGCGATCCAGCAATGGCTGCTTGCACTTCCCTGAAGGCAGCAGCAGAGTGGAGAGATCCGCCAATGGCTGCTCACGCTTCCCTGAAGGCGGCAGCAGAGTGGAGAGATCCACCAATGGCTGCTTGCACTTCCCTGAAGGCGGCAGCAGAGTGGAGAGATCCGCCAATGGCTGCTCACGCTACCCTGAAGGCGGCAGCAGAGTGGAGCGATGCAGCAATGGCTGCTCGCACTTCCCTGAAGGTGGAACCAGAGTGGAGCGATCTGGCAATGGCTGCTCGCACTTCTTTGAAGGCGGCAGCAGAGTGGAGAGATCTGCCTATGGCTGCTCATGCTTCCCTGAAGGCGGCAGCAGAGAGGAGCGATCCGGCAATGGCTGCTCGCACTTCTTTGAAGGCGGCAGCAGAGTCGAGCGATCCAGCAATGGCTGCTCACGCTTCCCTGAAGGTGGCAGCAGAGTGGAGAGATACGCCAATGGCTGCTCGCGCTTTCCTGAAGGCGGCATCAGAGTGGAAAGATTCGCCAATGGCTGCTCACACGTCCCTGAAGGCGGCAGCAATGCTGCTCGTGCAATGGCTGCTCATGCTCCGGCAATGGCTGCTTGTGCTCGCGCTTCCCTAAAGGTGGCAACAGATTGAAGAGATCCGCCAATGGCTGCTCATGCTTCCCTGAAGGTGGCAACAGATTGAAGAGATACGCCAATGGCTGCTCGCACTTCCCTGAAGGCGGCAGCAGAGTGGAGAGATCCGCCAATGGCTGCTCACGCTTCCCTGAAGGCGGCAGCAGAGTGGAGCGATCCGGCAATGGCTGCTCACGCTTCCCTGAAGGTGGAAGCAGAGTGGAGAGATCTGCCAATGGCTGCTCATGCTTCTTTGAAGGCAGCCTGAAGGCGGCAGCAGAGTGGAGAGATACGCCAATTGCTGCTCACACTTACTTGAAGGCGGCAGCAGAGTGGAGAGATCCGCCAATGGCTGCTCATGCTTCCCCCCTGAAGGCGACAGCAGAGTGGAGAGATCCGCCAATGGCTGCTCACGCTTCCCTGAAGGCGGCACCAGAGTGGAGAGATCCGCCAATGGCTGCTCGCTCCTCACTGAAGGCGGCCTCAAGGCGGCAGCAGAGTGGAGATCTGCCAATGGCTGCTTGTGCTTCCCTGAAGGTGGCAGGAGAGTGGATGGATCCGCCAATGGTGCTCACGCTTCCCTGAAGGCAGCAGCAGAGTGGAGAGATCCAGCAATGGCTGCTCACGCTTCCCTGAAGGCGGCAGCAGAGTGGAGCGATCTGGCAATGGCTGCTCACGCTTCCCTGAAGGCGGCAGCAGAGTGGAGCGATCCAGCAATGGCTGCTTGCACTTCCCTGAAGGCGGCAGCAGAGTGGAGAGATCCGCCAATGGCTGCTCACGCTTCCCTGAAGGCGGCAGCAGAGCGGAGCGATCCACCAATGGCTGCTTGCACTTCCCTGAAGGCGGCAGCAGAGTGGAGAGATCCGCCAATGGCTGCTCACGCTTCCCTGAAGGCGGCAGCAGAGTGGAGCGATCCAGCAATGGCTGCTTGCACTTCCCTGAAGGCAGCAGCAGAGTGGAGAGATCCGCCAATGGCTGCTCACGCTTCCCTGAAGGCGGCAGCAGAGTGGAGAGATCCACCAATGGCTGCTTGCACTTCCCTGAAGGCGGCAGCAGAGTGGAGAGATCCGCCAATGGCTGCTCACGCTACCCTGAAGGCGGCAGCAGAGTGGAGCGATGCAGCAATGGCTGCTCGCACTTCCCTGAAGGTGGAACCAGAGTGGAGCGATCTGGCAATGGCTGCTCGCACTTCTTTGAAGGCGGCAGCAGAGTGGAGAGATCTGCCTATGGCTGCTCATGCTTCCCTGAAGGCGGCAGCAGAGAGGAGCGATCCGGCAATGGCTGCTCGCACTTCTTTGAAGGCGGCAGCAGAGTCGAGCGATCCAGCAATGGCTGCTCACGCTTCCCTGAAGGTGGCAGCAGAGTGGAGAGATACGCCAATGGCTGCTCGCGCTTTCCTGAAGGCGGCATCAGAGTGGAAAGATTCGCCAATGGCTGCTCACACGTCCCTGAAGGCGGCAGCAATGCTGCTCGTGCAATGGCTGCTCATGCTCCGGCAATGGCTGCTTGTGCTCGCGCTTCCCTAAAGGTGGCAACAGATTGAAGAGATCCGCCAATGGCTGCTCATGCTTCCCTGAAGGTGGCAACAGATTGAAGAGATACGCCAATGGCTGCTCGCACTTCCCTGAAGGCGGCAGCAGAGTGGAGAGATCCGCCAATGGCTGCTCACGCTTCCCTGAAGGCGGCAGCAGAGTGGAGCGATCCGGCAATGGCTGCTCACGCTTCCCTGAAGGTGGAAGCAGAGTGGAGAGATCTGCCAATGGCTGCTCATGCTTCTTTGAAGGCAGCCTGAAGGCGGCAGCAGAGTGGAGAGATACGCCAATTGCTGCTCACACTTACTTGAAGGCGGCAGCAGAGTGGAGAGATCCGCCAATGGCTGCTCATGCTTCCCCCCTGAAGGCGACAGCAGAGTGGAGAGATCCGCCAATGGCTGCTCACGCTTCCCTGAAGGCGGCAACAGAGTGGAGAGATCCGCCAATGGCAGCTCATGCTTCCCTGAAGGTGGCAACAGATTGAAGAGATACGCCAATGGCTGCTCGCACTTCCCTGAAGGCGGCAGCAGAGTGGAGAGATCCGCCAATGGCTGCTCACGCTTCCCTGAAGGCGGCAGCAGAGTGGAGAGATCCGCCAATGGCTGCTCACGCTTCCCTGAAGGCGGCAGCAGAGTGGAGCGATCCGGCAATGGCTGCTCACGCTTCCCTGAAGGTGGAAGCAGAGTGGAGAGATCTGCCAATGGCTGCTCATGCTTCTTTGAAGGCAGCCTGAAGGCGGCAGCAGAGTGGAGAGATACGCCAATTGCTGCTCACACTTACTTGAAGGCGGCAGCAGAGTGGAGAGATCCGCCAATGGCTGCTCATGCTTCCCCCCTGAAGGCGACAGCAGAGTGGAGAGATCCGCCAATGGCTGCTCACGCTTCCCTGAAGGCGGCACCAGAGTGGAGAGATCCGCCAATGGCTGCTCGCTCCTCACTGAAGGCGGCCTCAAGGCGGCAGCAGAGTGGAGATCTGCCAATGGCTGCTTGTGCTTCCCTGAAGGTGGCAGGAGAGTGGATGGATCCGCCAATGGTGCTCACGCTTCCCTGAAGGCAGCAGCAGAGTGGAGAGATCCAGCAATGGCTGCTCACGCTTCCCTGAAGGCGGCAGCAGAGTGGAGCGATCTGGCAATGGCTGCTCACGCTTCCCTGAAGGCGGCAGCAGAGTGGAGCGATCCAGCAATGGCTGCTTGCACTTCCCTGAAGGCGGCAGCAGAGTGGAGAGATCCGCCAATGGCTGCTCACGCTTCCCTGAAGGCGGCAGCAGAGCGGAGCGATCCACCAATGGCTGCTTGCACTTCCCTGAAGGCGGCAGCAGAGTGGAGAGATCCGCCAATGGCTGCTCACGCTTCCCTGAAGGCGGCAGCAGAGTGGAGCGATCCAGCAATGGCTGCTTGCACTTCCCTGAAGGCAGCAGCAGAGTGGAGAGATCCGCCAATGGCTGCTCACGCTTCCCTGAAGGCGGCAGCAGAGTGGAGAGATCCACCAATGGCTGCTTGCACTTCCCTGAAGGCGGCAGCAGAGTGGAGAGATCCGCCAATGGCTGCTCACGCTACCCTGAAGGCGGCAGCAGAGTGGAGCGATGCAGCAATGGCTGCTCGCACTTCCCTGAAGGTGGAACCAGAGTGGAGCGATCTGGCAATGGCTGCTCGCACTTCTTTGAAGGCGGCAGCAGAGTGGAGAGATCTGCCTATGGCTGCTCATGCTTCCCTGAAGGCGGCAGCAGAGAGGAGCGATCCGGCAATGGCTGCTCGCACTTCTTTGAAGGCGGCAGCAGAGTCGAGCGATCCAGCAATGGCTGCTCACGCTTCCCTGAAGGTGGCAGCAGAGTGGAGAGATACGCCAATGGCTGCTCGCGCTTTCCTGAAGGCGGCATCAGAGTGGAAAGATTCGCCAATGGCTGCTCACACGTCCCTGAAGGCGGCAGCAATGCTGCTCGTGCAATGGCTGCTCATGCTCCGGCAATGGCTGCTTGTGCTCGCGCTTCCCTAAAGGTGGCAACAGATTGAAGAGATCCGCCAATGGCTGCTCATGCTTCCCTGAAGGTGGCAACAGATTGAAGAGATACGCCAATGGCTGCTCGCACTTCCCTGAAGGCGGCAGCAGAGTGGAGAGATCCGCCAATGGCTGCTCACGCTTCCCTGAAGGCGGCAGCAGAGTGGAGCGATCCGGCAATGGCTGCTCACGCTTCCCTGAAGGTGGAAGCAGAGTGGAGAGATCTGCCAATGGCTGCTCATGCTTCTTTGAAGGCAGCCTGAAGGCGGCAGCAGAGTGGAGAGATACGCCAATTGCTGCTCACACTTACTTGAAGGCGGCAGCAGAGTGGAGAGATCCGCCAATGGCTGCTCATGCTTCCCCCCTGAAGGCGACAGCAGAGTGGAGAGATCCGCCAATGGCTGCTCACGCTTCCCTGAAGGCGGCAACAGAGTGGAGAGATCCGCCAATGGCAGCTCATGCTTCCCTGAAGGTGGCAACAGATTGAAGAGATACGCCAATGGCTGCTCGCACTTCCCTGAAGGCGGCAGCAGAGTGGAGAGATCCGCCAATGGCTGCTCACGCTTCCCTGAAGGCGGCAGCAGAGTGGAGAGATCCGCCAATGGCTGCTCACGCTTCCCTGAAGGCGGCAGCAGAGTGGAGCGATCCGGCAATGGCTGCTCACGCTTCCCTGAAGGTGGAAGCAGAGTGGAGAGATCTGCCAATGGCTGCTCATGCTTCTTTGAAGGCAGCCTGAAGGCGGCAGCAGAGTGGAGAGATACGCCAATTGCTGCTCACACTTACTTGAAGGCGGCAGCAGAGTGGAGAGATCCGCCAATGGCTGCTCATGCTTCCCCCCTGAAGGCGACAGCAGAGTGGAGAGATCCGCCAATGGCTGCTCACGCTTCCCTGAAGGCGGCACCAGAGTGGAGAGATCCGCCAATGGCTGCTCGCTCCTCACTGAAGGCGGCCTCAAGGCGGCAGCAGAGTGGAGATCTGCCAATGGCTGCTTGTGCTTCCCTGAAGGTGGCAGGAGAGTGGATGGATCCGCCAATGGTGCTCACGCTTCCCTGAAGGCAGCAGCAGAGTGGAGAGATCCAGCAATGGCTGCTCACGCTTCCCTGAAGGCGGCAGCAGAGTGGAGGGAATAGGCAATGGCTGCTATCGCTTCTCTGAAGGCGGCATCAGAGTAGAGGGATCCGCCAATGGCTGCTCGCGTTTCTCCGAAGGCGGCAGCAGAGTGGAGAGATCCGCCAATGGCTGCTCACGCCTCCCTGAAGGCGGCAGCAGAGTGGGGAGATCCGCCAATGGCTGCTCACGCCTCCCTGAAGGCGGCAGCAGAGTGTAGAGATCCACCAATGGCCGTGCTTCCCTGAAGGCGGCAGCAGAGTGTAGAGATCCACCAATGGCTGCTCACGCCTCCCTGAAGGCGGCAGCAGAGTGGAGAGATCCGCCAATGGCTGCTCACGCCTCCCTGAAGGCGGCAGCAGAGTGGAGAGATACGCCAATGGCTGCTCGCACTTCCCTGAAGGCGGCAGCATAGTGGAGAGATCCGCCAATGGCTGCTCACGCTTCCCTGAAGGCGGCAGCAGAGTGGAGCGATCCGGCAATGGCTGCTCACGCTTCCCAGAAGGTGGAAGCAGAGTGGAGAGATCCGCCAATGGCTGCTCACGCCTCCCTGAAGGCGGCAGCAGAGTGGAGCGATCCAGCAATGGCTGCTTGCACTTCCCTGAAGGCGGCAGCAGAGTGGAGAGATCCGCCAATGGCTGCTCACGCTTCCCTGAAGGCGGCAGCAGAGCGGAGCGATCCACCAATGGCTGCTTGCACTTCCCTGAAGGCGGCAGCAGAGTGGAGAGATCCGCCAATGGCTGCTCACGCTTCCCTGAAGGCGGCAGCAGAGTGGAGCGATCCAGCAATGGCTGCTTGCACTTCCCTGAAGGCAGCAGCAGAGTGGAGAGATCCGCCAATGGCTGCTCACGCTTCCCTGAAGGCGGCAGCAGAGTGGAGAGATCCACCAATGGCTGCTTGCACTTCCCTGAAGGCGGCAGCAGAGTGGAGAGATCCGCCAATGGCTGCTCACGCTACCCTGAAGGCGGCAGCAGAGTGGAGCGATGCAGCAATGGCTGCTCGCACTTCCCTGAAGGTGGAACCAGAGTGGAGCGATCTGGCAATGGCTGCTCGCACTTCTTTGAAGGCGGCAGCAGAGTGGAGAGATCTGCCTATGGCTGCTCATGCTTCCCTGAAGGCGGCAGCAGAGAGGAGCGATCCGGCAATGGCTGCTCGCACTTCTTTGAAGGCGGCAGCAGAGTCGAGCGATCCAGCAATGGCTGCTCACGCTTCCCTGAAGGTGGCAGCAGAGTGGAGAGATACGCCAATGGCTGCTCGCGCTTTCCTGAAGGCGGCATCAGAGTGGAAAGATTCGCCAATGGCTGCTCACACGTCCCTGAAGGCGGCAGCAATGCTGCTCGTGCAATGGCTGCTCATGCTCCGGCAATGGCTGCTTGTGCTCGCGCTTCCCTAAAGGTGGCAACAGATTGAAGAGATCCGCCAATGGCTGCTCATGCTTCCCTGAAGGTGGCAACAGATTGAAGAGATACGCCAATGGCTGCTCGCACTTCCCTGAAGGCGGCAGCAGAGTGGAGAGATCCGCCAATGGCTGCTCACGCTTCCCTGAAGGCGGCAGCAGAGTGGAGCGATCCGGCAATGGCTGCTCACGCTTCCCTGAAGGTGGAAGCAGAGTGGAGAGATCTGCCAATGGCTGCTCATGCTTCTTTGAAGGCAGCCTGAAGGCGGCAGCAGAGTGGAGAGATACGCCAATTGCTGCTCACACTTACTTGAAGGCGGCAGCAGAGTGGAGAGATCCGCCAATGGCTGCTCATGCTTCCCCCCTGAAGGCGACAGCAGAGTGGAGAGATCCGCCAATGGCTGCTCACGCTTCCCTGAAGGCGGCAACAGAGTGGAGAGATCCGCCAATGGCAGCTCATGCTTCCCTGAAGGTGGCAACAGATTGAAGAGATACGCCAATGGCTGCTCGCACTTCCCTGAAGGCGGCAGCAGAGTGGAGAGATCCGCCAATGGCTGCTCACGCTTCCCTGAAGGCGGCAGCAGAGTGGAGAGATCCGCCAATGGCTGCTCACGCTTCCCTGAAGGCGGCAGCAGAGTGGAGCGATCCGGCAATGGCTGCTCACGCTTCCCTGAAGGTGGAAGCAGAGTGGAGAGATCTGCCAATGGCTGCTCATGCTTCTTTGAAGGCAGCCTGAAGGCGGCAGCAGAGTGGAGAGATACGCCAATTGCTGCTCACACTTACTTGAAGGCGGCAGCAGAGTGGAGAGATCCGCCAATGGCTGCTCATGCTTCCCCCCTGAAGGCGACAGCAGAGTGGAGAGATCCGCCAATGGCTGCTCACGCTTCCCTGAAGGCGGCACCAGAGTGGAGAGATCCGCCAATGGCTGCTCGCTCCTCACTGAAGGCGGCCTCAAGGCGGCAGCAGAGTGGAGATCTGCCAATGGCTGCTTGTGCTTCCCTGAAGGTGGCAGGAGAGTGGATGGATCCGCCAATGGTGCTCACGCTTCCCTGAAGGCAGCAGCAGAGTGGAGAGATCCAGCAATGGCTGCTCACGCTTCCCTGAAGGCGGCAGCAGAGTGGAGGGAATAGGCAATGGCTGCTATCGCTTCTCTGAAGGCGGCATCAGAGTAGAGGGATCCGCCAATGGCTGCTCGCGTTTCTCCGAAGGCGGCAGCAGAGTGGAGAGATCCGCCAATGGCTGCTCACGCCTCCCTGAAGGCGGCAGCAGAGTGGGGAGATCCGCCAATGGCTGCTCACGCCTCCCTGAAGGCGGCAGCAGAGTGTAGAGATCCACCAATGGCCGTGCTTCCCTGAAGGCGGCAGCAGAGTGTAGAGATCCACCAATGGCTGCTCACGCCTCCCTGAAGGCGGCAGCAGAGTGGAGAGATCCGCCAATGGCTGCTCACGCCTCCCTGAAGGCGGCAGCAGAGTGGAGAGATACGCCAATGGCTGCTCGCACTTCCCTGAAGGCGGCAGCATAGTGGAGAGATCCGCCAATGGCTGCTCACGCTTCCCTGAAGGCGGCAGCAGAGTGGAGCGATCCGGCAATGGCTGCTCACGCTTCCCAGAAGGTGGAAGCAGAGTGGAGAGATCCGCCAATGGCTGCTCACGCCTCCCTGAAGGCGGCAGCAGAGTGGAAAGATCTGCCAATGGCTGCTCACACTTCCTTGAAGGCGGCAGCAGAGTGGAGAGATCCGCCAATGGCAGCTCATGCTTCCCTGAAGGCGGCACAGGGAATGTTGATAAGATAGAGCTGCTGGCTATCCACAGGGATTGCTGATAGGATAGAGCTGCTGGCTATCCACAGGCAATGCTGATAGGATAGAGCTGCTGGCTATCCACAGATAGAGCTGCTGGCTATTCACAGGGATTGCTGATAGGATAGAGCTGCTGGCTATCCACAGGGATTGCTGATAGGATAGAGCTGCTGGCTATCCACAGGGATTGCTGATAGGATAGAGCTGCTGGCTATCCACAGGGAATGTTGATAGGATAGAGCTGCTGGCTATCCACAGGGAATGTTGATAGGATAGAGCTGCTGGCTATCCACAGGCAATGCTGATAGGATAGAGCTGCTGGCTATCCACAGACAATGCTGATAGGATAGAGCTGCTGGCTATCCACAGATAGAGCTGCTGGCTATTCACATGGAATGCTGATAGGATAGAGCTGCTGGCTATCCACAAGGAATGCTGATAGGATAGAGCTGCTGGCTATCCACAAGGAATGCTGATAGGATAGAGCTACTGGCTATCCACAGGGAATGCTGATAGGATAGAGCTGCTGGCTATCCACAGGGAATGCTGATAGGATAGAGCTGCTGGCTATCCACAAGGAATGCTGATGGGATAGAGCTGCTGGCTATCCACAGGGAATGCTACTGGAATATCAGGTGGCTATGTGGGGTTTGACTCTGTATGTATTTTTTTTTAAAACACTTGTGTACGAGCGTGATATAAATAAAATATCATTTCATTTCATTTATTAGTAGTTTTTATACAGCGCAAAAAAATCCAAAGCTTCAGAGCGCTGTACATCAAACACTTATAATAATCACAAAATAGCCCAAACAACAGTAAAATGATGACATGTAAAGCCTAGCCAGCAGAATAAAAGAAGATGGAGCCGAACCCCGAGTTCCAGAGCCATGATATGATATTTAGAACGCGCCTGTACACGAGTGTTTCATGCACTAAGCGCTTCCACATCTCAAGTGCTCAGAAACTCTCCGCATATGAACAGGCGACGCTTCACAGCTGCAGCACAGAGGGGTCTTTAATAAACCCATGGACCCCCATACAAGGGTAATCAGAATTACGAAGCCTGCGAGACCCCCCACCAGAGATCTTCGGCTCGCCTGACATGTAGGAAGGGGCTTCCAAATGCACTGAGTTTCAAAATAATCCTCTCCTTGAAAGACAACCAGTGAAGATGAAGTAAAACAGGGTTGAGATGGACGGGCTGCAGCATTAAAACTGGCTTTCAAAGGAGCAGAGAGGAACTAGGAAGTCCTGGCCTAGCAGAATTGCCAAATCAGTGCCAGATAACACAAGAGCTTTGCCAGGTTACACAAATGGGAGCAGAGAGGAACTAGGAAATCCAGGCCTAGCAGAATTGCCAACTCAATGCCAGATAACACAAGAGCTGTGCTAGGGTACACAAGTGAGAGCAGAGAGGAATTAGGAAGTCCAGCCACAGTAGAATTGCCAAATCAATGCCAGATAACACAGGGGGCTGTGTTAGGGTAGAAAAGTGAGAAGAAACTAAAGATGTTGCCGCTCTTAGAGAGAGCAGCTGATATTGGACGGCTTTAGCCCAGGCATTAATATGAAGCATTAGGGACAAGCTGGCATCACTTGGAAAGCCTGCCGATTAGACTGAAGGTGGGGGCGCCCCTGAGGTGCCCGAGAACCGAACATTGTTAAGCCAGTATGGGAAGGAGAGGAACATGTGCCACTGGGGAGGTGGTGCCTTAGTGACCAGCCCTTATAATGCACCCCTGGGGTAGGTCAGTGGAATCCATTAGCAAACTCCAGGTCTCTGGAGAAGTGTTGGGTGATCCTGTCCCAGCGGCTGCGGCTTCCAGCAGAGTAGAGGGATCCGCTCGCACTTCCCTGAAGGTGGCAGCAGTGTCGAGCAATCCGGCAATGGCTGCTCACGCTTCCCTGAAGGTGGCAGCAGAGTGTAGAGATCCGCCAATGGCTGCTCACGCTTCCCTGAAGGTGGCAGCAGAGTGGAGAGATCCACCAATGGCTGCTCACGCTTCCCTGAAGGCAGCAGCAGAGTCAAGCGATCCGGCAATGGCTGCTCGCACTTCTTTGAAGGCAGCAGCAGTGTCGAGCAATCCGGCAATGGCTGCTCACGCTTCCCTGAAGGTGGCAGCAGAGTGTAGAGATCCGCCAATGGCTGCTCACGCTTCCCTGAAGGTGGCAGCAGAGTGGAGAGATCCACCAATGGCTGCTCACGCTTCCCTGAAGGCAGCAGCAGAGTCAAGCGATCCGGCAATGGCTGCTCGCGCTTCCCTGAAGGTGGCAGCAGAGTGGAGAGATACGCCAATGGCTGCTCGCGCTTCCCTGAAGGCGGCAGCAGAGTGGAGAGATTCACCAATGGCTGCTCACGCTTCCCTGAAGGCGGCAGCAAAGTGGAGCGATCCGGCAATGGCTGCTCACACTTCCCTGAAGGCGGCAGCAGAGTGGAGCGATCCGGCAATGGCTGCTCGTGCTCGCACTTCCCTAAAGGTGGCAACAGATTGGAGAGATCCGCCAATGGCTGCTCATGCTTCCCTGAAGGTGGCAGCAGAGTGGAGAGATACGCCAATGGCTGCTTGCACTTCCCTGAAGGCGGCAGCAGAGCGGAGAGATCCGCCAATGGCTGCTCACGCTTCCCTGAAGGCGGCAGCAGAGTGGAGCGATCCGCCAATGGCTGCTTGCACTTCCCTGAAGGTGGAAGCAAAGTGGAGCGATCCGGCAATGGCTGCTCGCACTTCTTTGAAGGCGGCAGCAGAGTGGAGAGATCTGCCAATGGCTGCTCACGCTTCCCTGAAGGCGGCAGCAGAGAGGAGCGATCCGGCAATGGCTGCTCGCACTTCCCTGAAGGCGGCAGCAGAGTGGAGAGATCTGCCAATGGCTGCTCACGCTTCCCTGAAGGCGGCAGCAGAGAGGAGCGATCCGGCAATGGCTGCTCGCACTTCCCTGAAGGCGGCAGCAGAGTGGAGAGATTCGCCAATGGCTGCTCACGCTTCCCTTAAGGCTGCAGCAGAGTGGAGAGATTCGCCAATGGCTGCTCACGCTTCCCTTAAGGTGGCAGCAGAGTGGAGAGATTCGCCAATGGCTGCTCACGCTTCCCTGAAGGCGGCAGCAGAGTGGAGCGATCTGGCAATGGCTGCTCACGCTTCCCTGAAGGCGGCAGCAGAGTGGAGCGATCCAGCAATGGCTGCTTGCACTTCCCTGAAGGCGGCAGCAGAGTGGAGAGATCCGCCAATGGCTGCTCACGCTTCCCTGAAGGCGGCAGCAGAGCGGAGCGATCCACCAATGGCTGCTTGCACTTCCCTGAAGGCGGCAGCAGAGTGGAGAGATCCGCCAATGGCTGCTCACGCTTCCCTGAAGGCGGCAGCAGAGTGGAGCGATCCAGCAATGGCTGCTTGCACTTCCCTGAAGGCAGCAGCAGAGTGGAGAGATCCGCCAATGGCTGCTCACGCTTCCCTGAAGGCGGCAGCAGAGTGGAGAGATCCACCAATGGCTGCTTGCACTTCCCTGAAGGCGGCAGCAGAGTGGAGAGATCCGCCAATGGCTGCTCACGCTACCCTGAAGGCGGCAGCAGAGTGGAGCGATGCAGCAATGGCTGCTCGCACTTCCCTGAAGGTGGAACCAGAGTGGAGCGATCTGGCAATGGCTGCTCGCACTTCTTTGAAGGCGGCAGCAGAGTGGAGAGATCTGCCTATGGCTGCTCACGCTTCCCTGAAGGCGGCAGCAGAGAGGAGCGATCCGGCAATGGCTGCTCGCACTTCTTTGAAGGCGGCAGCAGAGTCGAGCGATCCAGCAATGGCTGCTCACGCTTCCCTGAAGGTGGCAACAGATTGAAGAGATACGCCAATGGCTGCTCGCACTTCCCTGAAGGCGGCAACAGAGTGGAGAGATCCGCCAATGGCTGCTCACGCTTCCCTGAAGGCGGCAGCAGAGTGGAGCGATCCGGCAATGGCTGCTCACGCTTCCCTGAAGGTGGAAGCAGAGTGGAGAGATCTGCCAATGGCTGCTCATGCTTCTGTGAAGGCAGCCTGAAGGCGGCAGCAGAGTGGAGAGATACGCCAATTGCTGCTCACACTTACTTGAAGGCGGCAGCAGAGTGGAGAGATCCGCCAATGGCTGCTCATGCTTCCCCCCTGAAGGTGGAAGCAGAGTGGAGAGATCTGCCAATGGCTGCTCATGCTTCTGTGAAGGCAGCCTGAAGGCGGCAGCAGAGTGGAGAGATCCGCCAATGGCTGCTCACGCTTCCCTGAAGGCGGCAACAGAGTGGAGAGATCCGCCAATGGCAGCTCATGCTTCCCTGAAGGCGGCACCAGAGTGGAGAGATCCGCCAATGGCTGCTCGCTCCTCACTGAAGGCGGCCTCAAGGCGGCAGCAGAGTGGAGATCTGCCAATGGCTGCTTGTGCTTCCCTGAAGGTGGCAGGAGAGTGGATGGATCCGCCAATGGTGCTCACGCTTCCCTGAAGGCAGCAGCAGAGTGGAGAGATCCAGCAATGGCTGCTCACGCTTCCCTGAAGGCGGCAGCAGAGTGGAGGGAATAGGCAATGGCTGCTCACG
Source organism: Ambystoma mexicanum (assembly GCF_040938575.1). Classification (NCBI taxonomy): domain Eukaryota; kingdom Metazoa; phylum Chordata; class Amphibia; order Caudata; family Ambystomatidae; genus Ambystoma; species Ambystoma mexicanum. The sequence continues at coordinate 1,666,984,848 of NC_090937.1, read as the reverse complement.
CTTCTCTGAAGGCGGCATCAGAGTAGAGGGATCCGCCAATGGCTGCTCGCGTTTCTCCGAAGGCGGCAGCAGAGTGGAGAGATCCGCCAATGGCTGCTCACGCCTCCCTGAAGGCGGCAGCAGAGTGGGGAGATCCGCCAATGGCTGCTCACGCCTCCCTGAAGGCGGCAGCAGAGTGTAGAGATCCACCAATGGCCGTGCTTCCTTGAAGGCGGCAGCAGAGTGTAGAGATCCACCAATGGCTGCTCACGCCTCCCTGAAGGCGGCAGCAGAGTGGAGAGATCCGCCAATGGCTGCTCACGCCTCCCTGAAGGCGGCAGCAGAGTGGGGAGATCCGCCAATGGCTGCTCACGCCTCCCTGAAGGCGGCAGCAGAGTGGAGAGATCCGCCAATGGCTGCTCACGCCTCCCTGAAGGTGGCAGCGGAGTGGAGAGATCCGCCAATGGCTGCTCACGCTTCCCTGAAGGCAGCAGCGGAGTGGAGGGATCTGCTAATTAAAATAAGTGTATGGTGGAAGAGAGAGGAAGAAGAGAAAACACAAACCACAGGATGCCTGCTGAAAACATTCATTAGAAACATTCATTCATTAGAAACAAGTACACAGTCTTCCTCTGACACGTTTATCAGCCGAATATATTCAGAAACCCCAATCATCAATGCGGAAGGAGTTGGCGGAGTTCCATGGATGTAGGATTGTTCTTCTCGCAAGCATGCAGCCACGCAACGGCCAAATCCTGTTTGCGAAAGACAGGTCTTTCATCGAATGGACATCACCAAGGATCACCAAGGATCAAGAGGGAAGTACTTCTGGGAATGGTACACCCCAACACTGGGCCCTAGTCTAGCTGAACCGGTGGTGCAGCGCCTCCTTCGTCTGTCTACCCAGAAGAGGGGGCGCAGCGTCTCCTTTGCCTGTCTACCCAGAGGAGGGGGCGCAGCGTCTCCTTCGCCTGCCTACCCAGAGGAGGTGGCGCAGTGTCTCCTTCGCCTGCCTACCCAGAGGAGGTGGCTCAGGGTCTCCTTCGCCTGTCTACCCGGAGGAGGTGGCTCAGGGTCTCTTTCGCCTGTCTACCCAGAGGAGGTGACTCAGCGTCTCCTTCGCCTGTCTACCCAGAGGAGGTGGCTCAGCGTCTCCTTCGCCTGTCTACCCAGAGGAGGAGGCTCAGCGTTTCCTTCTCCTGTCTACCCAGAGGAGGAGGCTTAGCGTCTCCTTCTCCTGTCTACCCAGAGGAAGTGGCTCAGCGTCTCCTTCACCTGTCTACCCAGAGGAAGTGGCTCAGCGTCTCCTTTGCCTGTCTACCCAGAGGAGGAGGCTCAGCATCTCCTTCTCCTGTCTACCCAGAGGAGGAGGCTCAGCGTCTCCTTCTCCTGTCTACCCAGAGGAGGTGGCTTAGCGTCTCCTTCGCCTGTCTACAGAGAGGAGGTGGCTCAGCGTCTCTTTCGTCTGTCTACCCAGAGGAGGTAGCTCAGCGTCTCTTTGGCCTGTCTACCCAAAGGAGGAGGCTCAGCGTGTCCTTCTCCTGTCTACCAAGAGGAGGTGGCTCAGCGTCTCTTTCGCCGGTCTACCCAGAGGTGGTGGCGCAGCGTCTCCTTCTCCTGTCTACCCAGAGGAGGAGGCTCAGCGTCTCCTTCTCCTGTCTACCCAGAGGAGGTGGCTTAGCGTCTCCTTCGCCTGTCTACAGAGAGGAGGTGGCTCAGCGTCTCTTTCGTCTGTCTACCCAGAGGAGGTAGCTCAGCGTCTCTTTGGCCTGTCTACCCAAAGGAGGAGGCTCAGCGTGTCCTTCTCCTGTCTACCAAGAGGAGGTGGCTCAGCGTCTCTTTCGCCGGTCTACCCAGAGGTGGTGGCGCAGCGTCTCCTTCTCCTGTCTACCCAGAGGAGGCGGCTCAGCGTCTCTTTCGCATGTCTACCCAGTGGAGGTGGATCAGCGTCTCCTTGGCCTGTCTACCTAGAGGAAGTGGCTCAGCGTCTCTTTGGCCTGTCTACCCAAAGGAGGAGGCTCAGCGTGTCCTTCTCCTGTCTACCAAGAGGAGGTGGCTCAGCGTCTCTTTCGCCGGTCTACCCAGAGGTGGTGGCGCAGCGTCTCCTTCTCCTGTCTACCCAGAGGAGGCGGCTCAGCGTCTCTTTCGCATGTCTACCCAGTGGAGGTGGATCAGCGTCTCCTTGGCCTGTCTACCCAGAGGAGGTGGCTCAGCATTTCCTTTGTTTGTCTACCCAGAGGAGGTGGAGCAGCATCTCCTTCGCCTGTCTAACCAGAGGAGGTGGCGCAGCATCTCCTTCGCATGCCTACTCAGGAGGTGGTGCAGCGTCTCCTTCTCCTGTCTACCCAGAGGAGGTGGCACAGCATCTCCTTTGTTTGTCTACCCAGAGGAGGTGGTGCAGCATCTCCTTAGCCTGTCTAACCAGAGGAGGTGGCTCAGCGTCTCCTCCGCCTGTCTACCCAGAAGAGGTGGCTCAGCGTCTCCTTCGCCAGTCTACATTTCCAACATGGTCCACTCTCTAAAAGGTGTCTTTTAAGCACTTGTTCTGGTGTCCAATATGTCCTGAAGAGTAGTTTAGTATGAGAGGCCCTCAGGCACCAGTCCATGCTTGTCAGGCGAACATTGCTACAACATCCTAGTCAGCAGCCAGGGCCGATTTCCTCATCCAGTTCTCTGGCGCAAATGTTGGCGCATTCTTCGTCCCCTTTGCGAGCGGACACAAGGACATTGCACAAGGCGGTGGCCGGAGGGACGGCGCGTGCACAGAGTTCCAGCAGAGCCCAAGCCGCACTCCGCAGGGGTTCTGGTGGTACGCATCCGAGCCTTGCAGCAGTGGTCTATCGCAGTTGTCTGTATTCCACGTAAGTGCAGTCTCATACGCCACAATCTGTGCTAAAGGTATCCACTCTGCTTTAAATTGGACAGAGCAGATTGAAAGTAGTCGAGAAACACTATCGCTGTATGTTTGAACCACTGGTGAATGTGGCAAGCGCTGCAGTGCGGCGTGCCGGATATGGCAAGCGCTGCAGTGCGGCGTGCCGGATATGGCAAGCGCTGCAGTGTGGCGTGCCGGATATGGCAAGCGCTGCAGTGCGGCGTGCCGGATATGGCAAGCGCTGCAGTGTGGCGTGCCGGATACGGCAAGCGCTGCAGTGTGGCGTGCCGGATATGGCAAGCGCTGCAGTGCGGCGTGCCGGATATGGCAAGCGCTGCAGTGAGGCGTGCCGGATATGGCAAGCGCTGCAGTGAGGCCTGCCAGATATGGCAAGCGCTGCAGTGCGGCGTGCCGGATATGGCAAGCGCTGCAGTGCGGCGTGCCGGATACGGCAAGCGCTGCAGTGTGGCGTGCCGGATATGGCAAGCGCTGCAGTGCACCGTGCCGGATATGGCAAGCGCTGCAGTGAGGCGTGCCGGATATGGCAAGCGCTGCAGTGTGGCGTGCCGGCTGGCGATTCCTCTGTCTGGGAGAAACACACTGGCCCTGGCCTATGTAGTTCCTCCGTTGGTCTGTCTGGCGACTAAGCTTTCATGGGTTGTCGACTTCCTGGGGCAGAAGGTGTGAGACACTCCACAGACAGCTCGGCAGTGGGGGGATGTTGTGGGCTGCAGGGCCGAGCCGATGCCAGGCGATAGGGTTTGTCAAATGTGTGAAGATACGAAAATGTGTCAACTCTGATTTGCATCAGTGGTTTGAGAATTAGCAGCAGGCTGTAGACCCATTGCAGCCTTGTCTAGACAAGTGCTGACGTCACTGCATTCTGTCCATAAGAAAAGATGGTGACATGGTGGTCAATGACACTGGCAATCCATGCAGAAAGGGCTTCTGATTGGCTGTTTGCATCACTGCTCCCTTCCACTTTGACATGTCATTGGCCATCGCATCACAGACATGGGCAGTCAAATCTGGTGTCTGTAATCCCAGACACTGGATAAGGCGAGGACACAGACCCAGGTGCCTGAGTCCTTCCAGTACTGAGTAGGCACGGAGAGTCTCTGTCAATAATGTTGTGTGGCACCGTGCTGGTCCGAGAGCGCATGCTCTCTGGTGAGCGTTGCGATACCTCCGACATTGGATTGGTTGGTTCACTAAGGGGTATCTCGACTGTTGTTGTAAAAAATGTCTTTTAAAGCCCAATCCATTTCCTCGCACAGCGGGCATAGACCTTAGGTACCAAGCCCAATCCATGTCCTGGTATGGAGGGCATGGACCTTCTGTACCAACCCCAATCCATTTCCTGGATCAGCGGGCATAGACCTTCTGTACCAACCCCAATCCATATCCTGGCACAGCGGGCATGGACCTTCTGAACCAAGCCCAATCCATATCCTGGCACAGAGGACATGGACATTCTGAACCAAGCCCAATTCATATCCTGGCTCAGCGGGCATGGACTTTATGAGCCAAGCCCAATCCATATCCTGGCACAGAGGGCATGTACCTTCTGAACCAAGCCCAATCCATAACCTGGCACAGTGGGCATGGACCTTCTGAACCAAGTCCAATCCATATACTGGCACAGCGGGCATGGACCTTCTGAACCAAGCCCAATCCATATCCTGGCACAGCGGGCAGGGACCTTCTGAACCAAGCCCAATCCATATCCTGGCACAGCGAGCAGGGACCTTCTGAACCAAGCCCAATCCGTATCCTGGCACAGCAGGCATGCACCTTCTGAACCAAGCCCAATCCATATCCTGGCAAAGCGGGCATGCACCTTCTGAACCAAGCCCAATCCATATACTGGCACAGCGGGCATAGACCTTCTGAACCAAGCCCAATCCATATCCTGCCACAGCGGGCAGGGACCTTCTGAATCAAGCCCAATCCATATCCTGGCTCAGCAGGCATAGACCTTCTGTACCAATCCATATCCTGGAACAGCAGGCATGGACCTTTTGTACCAAACCCAATCCATATCCTGGCACAGAGGGATGGACATCCTGAACCAAGCCGAATCCATATCCTGGCTCAGCAGGCATGGACTTTATGAGCCAAGCCCAATCCATATCCTGGCACACAGGGTATGGACCTTCTGAACCAAGCCCAATCCATATCCTGGCACAGTGGGCATGCACCATCTGAACCAAGCCCAATCCATATACTGGCACAGCGGCCATGGACCTTCTGAACCATGCCCAATCCATATCCTGGCACTGTGGGCATGGACCGTCTGAACCAAGCCCAATCCATATCCTGGCACAGCAGGCATGGACCTTCTGAACCAAGCCCAATCCATATCCTGGCACAGAGGACATGGACATTCTGAACCAAGCCCAATTCATATCCTGGCTCATCGGGCATGGACTTTATGAGCCAAGCCCAATCCATATCCTGGCACAGAGGGCATGGACCTTCTGAACCAAGCCCAATCCATATCCTGGCACAGTGGGCATGGACCTTCTGAACCAAGTCCAATCCATATACTGGCACAGCGGGCATGGACCTTCTGAACCAAGCCCAATCCATATCCTGGCACAGCGGGCAGGGACCTTCTGAACCAAGCCCAATCCATATCCTGGCACAGCGGGCAGGGACCTTCTGAACCAAGCCCAATCCATATCCTGGCACAGTGGGCATGCACCTTCTGAACAGAGCCCAATCCATATACTGGCACAGTGGCCATGGACCTTCTGAACCAAGCCCAATCCATATCCTGGCACTGTGGGCATGGACCTTCTGAACCAAGCACAATCCATATCCTGGCACAGTGGGCATGGACCTTCTGAACCAAGCCCAATCCATATCCTGGCACAGCAGCCATGGACCTTCTGAACCAAGCCCAATCCACATCCAGGCACAGCGGGCATGGACCTTCTGAACCAAGCCCAATCCATATCCTGGCACAGCGGGCAGGGACCTTCTGAACCAAGCCCAATCCATATCCTGGCACAGCAGGCATGGACCTTCTGAGCCAAGCCCAATCCATATCCTGGCACAGCGAGCATGGGCCTTCTGAACCAAGCCCAATCCATATCCTGGCACAGCGGGCATGGACCTTCTGAACCAAGCCCAATCCATATCCTGGCTCAGCGGGCATAGACCTTCTGTACCAACCCCAATCCATATCCTGGCACAGCGGGCATGGACCTTCTGAACCAAGCCCAATCCATATCCTGGCACAGCGGGCATGGACCTTTTGAACCAATCCATATCCTGCACAGCGGGCATGGACCTTCTAAACCAATCCCAATCCATATCCTGGCACAGCAGCCATGGACCTTCTGAACCAAGCCCAATCCATATCCTGGCACAGCGGGCATGGACCTTCTGATATAAACCCAATCCATATCCTGGCACAGCAGGTACAGACCTTCTGAACGAAGCCCAATCCATATCCTGGCACAGCGCGCATGGACCTTCTGATATAAGCCCAATCCATATCCTGCCACAGCGTGCACGGACCTTCTGAATCAAGCCCAATCCATATCCTGGCACAGCGGGCAGGGACCTTCTGAACCAAGCCCAATCCATATCCTGACACAGCGGGCATGGACCTTCTGAACCAAGCCCAATCCATATCCTGACATAGCGACCATGGACCTTCTGAACCAAGCCCAATCCATATCATGGCACAGCGGGCAGGGACCTTCTGAACCAAGCCCAATCCATATCCTGGCACAGCAGGCATGGACCTGAGCCAAGCCCAATCCATATCCTGGCATAGCGAGCATGGACCTTCTGTACCAAGCCCAACCCATATCCTGGCACAGCGGGCATGGACCTTCTGAACCATGCCCAATCCATATCCTGGCTCAGCGGGCATAGACCTTCTGTACCAACCCCAATCCATATCCTGGCAGAGCGGGCATGGACCTTCTGAACCAAGCCCAATCCATATCCTGGCACAGAGAGCATGGACATTCTGTACCAAGCCCAATCCATATCCTGGCACAGCGGGCATGGACTTTATGAGCCAAGCCCAATCCATATCCTGGCACAGAGGGCATGGACCTTCTGAACCAAGCCCAATCCATATCCTGGCACAGTGGGCATGCACCTTCTGAACCAAGCCCAATCCATACACTCGCACAGCGGGCATGGACCTTCTGAACCAAGCCCAATCCATATCCTGGCACAGCAGGCAGGGACCTTCCCAATCCATACACTCGCACAGCAGGCATGGACCTTCTGAACCAAGCCCAATCCATATCCTGGCACAGCGGGCAGGGACCTTCTGAACCAAGCCCAATCCATATCCTGGCACAGCAGGCATGGACCTTCTGAACCAAGCCCAATCCATATACTGGCACAGCGGGCATGGACCTTCTGAACCAAGCCCAATCCATATCCTGGCACAGCGGGCAGGGACCTTCTGAACCAAGCCCAATCCATATCCTGGCTCAGCAGACATAGACTTTCTGTACCAACCCCAATCCATATCCTGGCACAACAGGCATGGACCTTCTGAACCAAACCCAATCCATATCCTGGCACAGAGGGCATGGACATCCTGAACCAAGCCCAATCCATATCCTGGCTCAGCGGGCATGTACTTTTATGAGCCAAGCCCAATCCATATCCTGGCACACAGGGCATGGACCTTCTGAACCAAGCCCAATCCATATCCTGGCACAGTGGGCATGCACCTTCTGAATCAAGCCCAATCCATATCCTGGCTCAGCAGGCATAGACCTTCTGAACCAAGCCCAATCCAAATCCTGGCACAGCGGGCATGGACCTTCTGAACCAAACCCAATCCATATCCTGGCAGAGAGGGCATGGACATTCTGAACCAAGCCCAATCCATATCCTGGCTCAGCGGTTATGGACCTTCTGAACCAAGCCCAATTCATATCCTGGTATGGAGGGCATGGACCTTCTGTACCAACCCCAATCCATTTCCTGGATCAGCGGGCATAGACCTTCTGTACCAACCCCAATCCATATCCTGGCACAGCGGGCATGGACCTTCTGAACCAAGCCCAATCCATATCCTGGCACAGAGGACATGGACATTCTGAACCAAGCCCAATTCATATCCTGGCTCAGCGGGCATGGACTTTATGAGCCAAGCCCAATCCATATCCTGGCACAGAGGGCATGTACCTTCTGAACCAAGCCCAATCCATATCCTGGCACAGTGGGCATGGACCTTCTGAACCAAGTCCAATCCATATACTGGCACAGCGGGCATGGACCTTCTGAACCAAGCCCAATCCATATCCTGGCACAGCGGGCAGGGACCTTCTGAACCAAGCCCAATCCATATCCTGGCACAGCGAGCAGGGACCTTCTGAACCAAGCCCAATCCGTATCCTGGCACAGCAGGCATGCACCTTCTGAACCAAGCCCAATCCATATCCTGGCAAAGCGGGCATGCACCTTCTGAACCAAGCCCAATCCATATACTGGCACAGCGGGCATAGACCTTCTGAACCAAGCCCAATCCATATCCTGCCACAGCGGGCAGGGACCTTCTGAATCAAGCCCAATCCATATCCTGGCTCAGCAGGCATAGACCTTCTGTACCAATCCATATCCTGGAACAGCAGGCATGGACCTTTTGTACCAAACCCAATCCATATCCTGGCACAGAGGGATGGACATCCTGAACCAAGCCGAATCCATATCCTGGCTCAGCAGGCATGGACTTTATGAGCCAAGCCCAATCCATATCCTGGCACACAGGGTATGGACCTTCTGAACCAAGCCCAATCCATATCCTGGCACAGTGGGCATGCACCATCTGAACCAAGCCCAATCCATATACTGGCACAGCGGCCATGGACCTTCTGAACCATGCCCAATCCATATCCTGGCACTGTGGGCATGGACCGTCTGAACCAAGCCCAATCCATATCCTGGCACAGCAGGCATGGACCTTCTGAACCAAGCCCAATCCATATCCTGGCACAGAGGACATGGACATTCTGAACCAAGCCCAATTCATATCCTGGCTCATCGGGCATGGACTTTATGAGCCAAGCCCAATCCATATCCTGGCACAGAGGGCATGGACCTTCTGAACCAAGCCCAATCCATATCCTGGCACAGTGGGCATGGACCTTCTGAACCAAGTCCAATCCATATACTGGCACAGCGGGCATGGACCTTCTGAACCAAGCCCAATCCATATCCTGGCACAGCGGGCAGGGACCTTCTGAACCAAGCCCAATCCATATCCTGGCACAGCGGGCAGGGACCTTCTGAACCAAGCCCAATCCATATCCTGGCACAGTGGGCATGCACCTTCTGAACAGAGCCCAATCCATATACTGGCACAGTGGCCATGGACCTTCTGAACCAAGCCCAATCCATATCCTGGCACTGTGGGCATGGACCTTCTGAACCAAGCACAATCCATATCCTGGCACAGCGGGCATGGACTTTCTGATCCAAGCCCAATCCATATGCTGGCGCAGAGGGGAAGGACCTTCTGAACCAAGCCCAACCCATATCCTGGCACTGTGGGAATGGACCGTCTGAACAAAGCCCAATCCATATCCTGGCACAGAGGGCATGGACATTCTGAAGCAAGCCCAATCCATATCCTGGCTCAGCGGGCATGGACTTTATGAGCCAAGCCCAATCCATATCCTGGCATAGAGGGCATGGACCTTCTGAACCAAGCCCAATCCATATCCTGGCACAGCGGGCATACGCCTTCTGAACCAAGCCCAATCCATATACTGGCACAGCGGGCATGGACCTTCTGAACCAAGCCCAATCCATATCCTGGCACAGCGGGCAGGGACCTTCTGAACCAAGCCCAATCCATGTCCTGGCACAGCAGGCATGGACCTTCTGAACCAAGCCCAATCCATATCCTGGCACAGAGGGCATGGACATTTTGAACCAAGCCCAATCCATATCCTGGCTCAGCGGGCATGGACTTTATGAGCCAAGCCCAATCCATATCCTGGCACACAGTGCATGGACCTTCTGAACCAAGCCCAATCCATATCCTGGCACAGTGGGCATGCACCTTCTGAACCAAGCCCAATCCATATCCTGGCACAGCAGGCATGGACCTTCTGAACCAAGCCCAATTCATATACTGGCACAGCGGGCATGGACCTTCTGAACCAAGCCCAATCCATATCCTGGCACAGCGGGCAGGTACCTTCTGAACCAAGCCCAATCCATATCCTGGCTCAGCAGGCATAGACCTTCTGTACCAACCCCAATCCATATCCTGGCACAGCAGGCATGGACCTTCTGAACCAAACCCAATCCATATCCTGGCACAGAGGGCATGGATATCCTGAACCAAGCCCAATCCATATCCTGGCTCAGCAGGCATGTACTTAATGAGCCAAGCCCAATCCATATACTGGCACAACGGCTAAGGACCTTCTGAACCAAGCCCAATCCATATCCTGGCTCAGCAGGCATAGACCTTCTGAACCAAGCCTAATCCAAATCCTGGCACAGCGGGCATGGACCTTCTGAACCAAACCCAATCCATATCCTGGCACAGAGGGCATGCACATTCTGTACCAAGCCCAATCCATATCCTGGCTCAGCGGGTATGGACCTTCTGAACCAAGCCCAATCCATATCCTGGCACAGAGGGCATGGACCTTCTGTACCAACCCCAATCCAAATCCTGGTACAGCGGGCATGGACCTTCTGAACCAAACCCAATCCATATCCTGGCACAAAGGACATGGACATTCTGAACCAAGCCAAATTCATATCCTGGCTCAGCGGGCATGGACTTTGAGCCAAGCCCAATCCATATCCTGGCACAGAGGGCATGGACCTTCTGAACCAAGCCCAATCCATAACCTGGCACAGTGGTCATGCACCTTCTGAACCAAGCCCAATCCATATACTGGCACAGCGGGCAGGGACCTTCTGAACCAAGCCCAATCCATATCCTGGCACAGAGGGCAGGGACCTTCTGAACCAAGCCCAATCCATAACCTGGCACAGTGGTCATGCACCTTCTGAACCAACCCCAATACTTAACCTGGCACAGCGGGCAGGGACCTTCTGAACCAAGCCCAATCCATATACTGGCACAGCAGGCATGGACGTTCTGAACCAAGCCCAATCCATATACTGGCACAGCGGGCATGGACCTTCTGAACCAAGCCCAATCCATATCCTGGCACAGCGGGCAGGTACCTTCTGAACCAAGCCCAATCCATATCCTGGCACAGCGTGCAGGGACCTTCTGAACCAAGCCAAATCCGTATCCTGGCACAGCAGGCATGGACTTTATGAGCCAAGCCCAATCCATATCCTGGCACAGAGGGCATGGACCTTCTGAACCAAGCCCAATCCATAGCCTGGCACAGCGGGCATGCACCTTCTGAACCAAGCTCAATCCACATACTGGCACAGCGGGCATGGACCTTCTGAACCAAGCCCAATCCATATCCTGGCACAGCGGGCAGGGACCTTCTGAACCAAGCCCAATCCATATCCTGGCACAGCAGGCATGGACCTTCTGAACCAAGACCAATCCATATACTGGCACAGCGGGCATGGACCTTCTGAACCAAGCCCAATCCATATCCTGGCACAGCGGGCAGGGACCTTCTGAACCAAGCCCAATCCATATCCTGGCTCAGCAGGCATAGACCTTCTGTACCAACCCCAATCCATATCCTGGCACAGCAGGCATGGACCTTCTGTAGCAAACCCAATCCATATCCTAGCACAGAGGGATGGACATCCTGAACCAAGCCGAATCCATATCCTGGCTCAGCGGGCATGGACTTTATGAGCCAAGCCCAATCCATATCCTGGCACACAGAGCATGGACCTTCTGAACCAAGCTCAATCTATATCCTGGCACAGCGGCCATGGACCTTCTGAACCATGCCCAATCCATATCCTGGAACTGTGGGCATGGACCGTCTGAACCAAGCCCAATCCATATCCTGGCACAGCGGGCATGGACTTTCTGAACCAAGCCCAATCCATATCCTGGCACAGCCAGCAGGGACCTTCTGAACCAAGCCCAATCCATATCCTGGCACAGCAGGCATGGACCTTCTGACCCAAGCCCAATCCATATACTGGCACAGCGGGCATGGACCTTCTGAACCAAGCCCAATCCATATCCTGGCACAGCGGGCATGGACCTTCTGAACCAAGCCCAATCCATATCCTGGCACAGAGGGCATGGACATTCTGAACCAAGCCCAATCCATATCCTGGCTCAGCGGGCATGGACTTTATGAGCCAAGCCCAATCCATATCCTGGCACACAGGGAATGGACCTTCTGAACCAAGCCCAATCCATATCCTGGCACAGTGGGCATGCACCTTCTGAACCAAGCCCAATCCATATCCTGGCACAGAGGGCATGGACATTCTGAACCAAGCCCAATCCATATCCTGGCTCAGCGGGCATGGACTTTATGAGCCAAGCCCAATCCATATCCTGGCACACAGGGAATGGACCTTCTGAACCAAGCCCAATCCATATCCTGGCACAGTGGGCATGCACCTTCTGAACCAAGATCAATCCATATACTGGCACAGTGGCCATGGACCTTCTGAACCAAGCCCAATCCATATCCTGGCACTGTGGGCATGAACCTTCTGAACCAAGCCCAATCCATATCCTGGCACAGCGGGCATGGACTTTCCGAACCAAGCCCAATCCATATCCTGGCGCAGAGGGGAAGGACCTTCTGAACCAAGCCCAACCCATATCCTGGCACTGTGGGCATGGACCGTCTGAACCAAGCCCAATCCATATCCTGGCACAGAGGGCATGGACATTCTGAACCAAGCCCAATCCATATCCTGGCTCAGCGGGCATGGACTTTATGAGCCAAGCCCAATCCATATCCTGGCATAGAGGGCATGGACCTTCTGAACCAAGCCCAATCCATATCCTTGCACAGCGGGCATACGCCTTCTGAACCAAGCCCAATCCATATACTGGCACAGCGGGCATGGACCTTCTGAACCAAGCCCAATCCATATCCTGGCACAGCGGGCAGGGACCTTCTGAACCAAGCCCAATCCATTTCCTGGCACAGCAGGCATGGACCTTCTGAACCAAGCCCAATCCATATACTGGCACAGCGGGCATACGCCTTCTGAACCAAGCCCAATCCATATACTGGCACAGCGGGCATGGACCTTCTGAACCAAGCCCAATCCATATCCTGGCACACCGGGCAGGGACCTTCTGAACCAAGCCCAATCCATATCCTGGCTCAGCAGGCATAGACCTTCTGTACCAACCCCAATCCATATCCTGGCTCAGCAGGCATAGACCTTCTGTACCAACCCCAATCCATATCCTGGCACAGCAGGCATGTACCTTCTGAACCAAGCCCAATCCATATACTGGCACAGCGGGCATGGACCTTCTGAACCAAGCCCAATCCATATCCTGGCACAGCGGGATGGACCTTCTGAACCAAACCCAATCCATATCCTGGCACAGAGGGCATGGACATTTTGAACCAAGCCCAATCCATATCCTGGCTGAGCGGGCATGGACTTTGAGCCAAGCCCAATCCATATCCTGGCACAGAGGGCATGGAACTTCTGAACCAAGCCCAATCCATATCCTGGCACAGTGGGCATGCACCTTCTGAACCAAGCCCAATCCATATACTGGCACAGCGGCCATGGACCTTCTGAACCAAGCCCAATTCATATCCTGGCACTGTGGGCATGGACCGTCTGAACCAAGCCCAATCCATATCCTGGCACAGCGGGCATGGACCTTCTGAACCAAGCCCAATCCATATCCTGGCGCAGAGGGGAAGGACATTCTGAACCAAGCCCAACCCATATCCTGGCACTGTGGGCATGGACCATCTGAACCAAGCACAATCCATATCCTGGCACAGAGGGCATGGGCCTTCCGAACCAAGCCAAATCCATATCCTGGCACAGAGGGCATGGACCTTCTGAACCAAGCCCAATCCATATCCTGGCACAGCAGGCATGGACCTTCTGAACCAAGCCCAATCCATATCCTGGCACAGAGGACATGGACATTCTGAACCAAGCCCAATTCATATCCTGGCTCAGCGGGCATGGACTTTATGAGCCAAGCCCAATCCATATACTGGTACAGCGGGCATGGACCTTCTGAACCAAGCCCAATCCATATCCTGGCACAGCGGGCAGGGACCTTCTGAACCAAGCCCAATCCATATCCTGGCACAGCGGGCAGGGACCTTCTGAACCAAGCCCAATCCGTATCCTGGCACAGCAGGCATGGACTTTATGAGCCAAGCCCAATCCATATCCTGGCACAGAGGGCATGGACCTTCTGAACCAAGCCCAATCCATATCCTGGCACAGCGGGCATGCACCTTCTGAACCAAGCCCAATCCATATACTGGCACAGCGGGCATGGACCTTCTGAACCAAGCCCAATCCATATCCTGGCACAGCGGGCAGGGACCTTCTGAACCAAGCCCAATCCATATCCTGGCACATCAGGCAGGGACCTTCTGAACCAAGTCCAATCCATATCCTGGCTCAGCGGGCATAGACCTTCTGTACCAATCCATATCCTGGAACAGCAGGCATGGACCTTCTGTACCAAACCCAATCCATATCCTGGCACAGAGGGATGGACATCCTGAACCAAGCCGAATCCATATCCTTGCACAGCAGGCATGGACTTTATGAGCCAAGCCCAATCCATATCCTGGCACACAGGGTATGGACCTTCTGAACCAAGCCCAATCCATATCCTGGCACAGTGGGCATGCACCTTCTGAACCAAGCCCAATCCATATACTGGCACAGCGGCCATGGACCTTCTGAACCATGCCCAATCCATATCCTGGCACTGTGGGCATGGACCGTCTGAACCAAGCCCAATCCATATCCTGGCACAGCGGGCATGGACTTTCTAAACCAAGCCCAATCCATATCCTGGCACAGCTGGCAGGGACCTTCTGAACCAAGCCCAATCCATATCCTGGCACAGCAGGCATGGACCTTCTGAACCAAGCCCAATCCATATACTGGCACAGCGGGCATGGACCTTCTGAACCAAGCCCAATCCATATCCTGCCACAGCGGGCATGGACCTTCTGAACCAAGCCCAATCCATATCCTGGCACAGAGGGCATGGACATTCTGAACCAAGCCCAATCCATATCCTGGCTCAGCGGGCATGGACTTTCTGATCCAAGCCCAATCCATATGCTGGCGCAGAGGGGAAGGACCTTCTGAACCAAGCCCAACCCATATCCTGGCACTGTGGGCATGGACCGTCTGAACAAAGCCCAATCCATATCCTGGCACAGAGGGCATGGACATTCTGAACCAAGCCCAATCCATATCCTGGCACACAGGGCATGGACCTTCTGAACCAAGCCGAATCCATATCCTGGCACAGTGGGCATGCACCTTCTGAACCAAGCCCAATCCATATACTGGCACAGTGGCCATGGACCTTCTGAACCAAGCCCAATCCATATCCTGGCATAGAGGGCATGGACCTTCTGAACCAAGCCCAATCCATATCCTGGCACAGCGCGCATACGCCTTCTGAACAAAGCCCAATCCATATACTGGCACAGCGTGCATGGACCTTCTGAACCAAGCCCAATCCATATCCTGGCACAGCAGGCATGGACCTTCTGAACCAAGCCCAATCCATATACTGGCACAGCAGGCATGGACCTGCTGAACCAAGCCCAATCCATATCCTGGCTCAGCAGGCATAGACCTTCTGTACCAACCCCAATCCATATCCTGGCACACCAGGCATGGACCTTCTGAACCAAGCCCAATCCATATCCTGGCTCAGCGGGCATGGACTTTATGAGCCAAGCCCAATCCATATCCTGGCACACAGGGCATGGACCTTCTGAACCAAGCCCAATCCATATCCTGGCACAGTGGGCATGCACCTTCTGAACCAAGCCCAATCCATATCCTGGCACAGCAGGCATGGACCTTCTGAACCAAGCCCAATTCATATACTGGGACAGCGGGCATGGACCTTCTGAACCAAGCCCAATCCATATCCTGGCACAGCGGGCAGGGACCTTCTGAACCAAGCCCAATCCATATCCTGGCTCAGCAGGCATAGACCTTCTGTACCAACCCCAATCCATATCCTGGCACAGCAGGCATGGACCTTCTGAACCAAACCCAATCCATATCCTGGCACAGTGGGCATGCACCTTCTGAACCAAGCCCAATCCATATACTGGCACAACGGCCAAGGACCTTCTGAACCAAGCCCAATCCATATCCTGGCTCAGCAGGCATAGACCTTCTGAACCAAGCCTAATCCAAATCCTGGCACAGCGGGCATGGACCTTCTGAACCAAACCCAATCCATATCCTGGCACAGAGGGCATGCACATTCTGTACCAAGCCCAATCCATATCCTGGCTCAGCGGGTATGGACCTTCTGAACCAAGCCCAATCCATATCCTGGCACAGAGGGCATGGACCTTCTGTACCAACCCCAATCCAAATCCTGGCACAGCGGGCATGGACCTTCTGAACCAAACCCAATCCATATCCTGGCACAGAGGACATGGACATTCTGAACCAAGCCCAATTCATATCCTGGCTCAGCGGGCATGGACTTTATGAGCCAAGCCCAATCCATATCCTGGCACAGAGGGCATGGACCTTCTGAACCAAGCCCAATCTGGCACAGTGGTCATGCACCTTCTGAACCAAGCCCAATCCATATACTGGCACAGCGTGCATTGACCTTCTGAACCAAGCCCAATCCTTAACCTGGCACAGCGGGCAGGGACCTTCTGAACCAAGCCCAATCCATATACTGGCACAGCAGACATGGACCTTCTGAACCAAGCCCAATCCATATACTGGCACAGCGGGCATGGACCTTCTGAACCAAGCCCAATCCATATCCTGGCACAGCGGGCAGGTACCTTCTGAACCAAGCCCAATCCATATCCTGGCACAGGGTGCAGGGACCTTCTGAACCAAGCCAAATCTGTATCCTGGCACAGCAGGCATGGACTTTATGAGCCAAGCCCAATCCATATCCTGGCACAGAGGACATGGACCTTCTGAACCAAGCCCAATCCATAGCCTGGCACAGCGGGCATGCACCTTCTGAACCAAGCTCAATCCATATACTGGCACAGCGGGCATGGACCTTCTGAACCAAGCCCAATCCATATCCTGGCACAGCGGGCAGGGACCTTCTGAACCAAGCCCAATCCATATCCTGGCACAGCAGGCATGGACCTTCTGAACCAAGACCAATCCATATACTGGCACAGCGGGCATGGACCTTCTGAACCAAGCCCAATCCATATCCTGGCACAGCGGGCAGGGACCTTCTGAACCAAGCCCAATCCATATCCTGGCTCAGCAGGCATAGACCTTCTGTACCAACCCCAATCCATATCCTGGCACAGCAGGCATGTACCTTCTGAACCAAGCCCAATCCATATACTGGCACAGCGGGCATGGACCTTCTGAACCAAGCCCAATCCATATCCTGGCACAGCGGGATGGACCTTCTGAACCAAACCCAATCCATATCCTGGCACAGAGGGCATGGACATTTTGAACCAAGCCCAATCCATATCCTGGCTGAGCGGGCATGGACTTTGAGCCAAGCCCAATCCATATCCTGGCACAGAGGGCATGGAACTTCTGAACCAAGCCCAATCCATATCCTGGCACAGTGGGCATGCACCTTCTGAACCAAGCCCAATCCATATACTGGCACAGCGGCCATGGACCTTCTGAACCAAGCCCAATTCATATCCTGGCACTGTGGGCATGGACCGTCTGAACCAAGCCCAATCCATATCCTGGCACAGCGGGCATGGACCTTCTGAACCAAGCCCAATCCATATCCTGGCGCAGAGGGGAAGGACATTCTGAACCAAGCCCAACCCATATCCTGGCACTGTGGGCATGGACCATCTGAACCAAGCACAATCCATATCCTGGCACAGAGGGCATGGGCCTTCCGAACCAAGCCAAATCCATATCCTGGCACAGAGGGCATGGACCTTCTGAACCAAGCCCAATCCATATCCTGGCACAGCGGGCATGGACTTTCTGAACCAAGCCCAATCCATATCCTGGCACAGCTGGCAGGGACCTTCTGAACCAAGCCCAATCCATATCCTGGCACAGCAGGCATGGACCTTCTGAACCAAGCCCAATCCATATCCTGGCACAGAGGACATGGACATTCTGAACCAAGCCCAATTCATATCCTGGCTCAGCGGGCATGGACTTTATGAGCCAAGCCCAATCCATATACTGGCACAGCGGGCATGGACCTTCTGAACCAAGCCCAATCCATATCCTGGCACAGCGGGCAGGGACCTTCTGAACCAAGCCCAATCCATATCCTGGCACAGCGGGCAGGGACCTTCTGAACCAAGCCCAATCCGTATCCTGGCACAGCAGGCATGGACTTTATGAGCCAAGCCCAATCCATATCCTGGCACAGAGGGCATGGACCTTCTGAACCAAGCCCAATCCATATCCTGGCACAGCGGGCATGCACCTTCTGAACCAAGCCCAATCCATCTACTGGCACAGCGGGCATGGACCTTCTGAACCAAGCCCAATCCATATCCTGGCACAGCGGGCAGGGACCTTCTGAACCAAGCCCAATCCATATCCTGGCACATCAGGCAGGGACCTTCTGAACCAAGCCCAATCCATATCCTGGCTCAGCGGGCATAGACCTTCTGTACCAATCCATATCCTGGAACAGCAGGCATGGACCTTCTGTACCAAACCCAATCCATATCCTGGCACAGAGGGATGGACATCCTGAACCAAGCCGAATCCATATCCTTGCACAGCAGGCATGGACTTTATGAGCCAAGCCCAATCCATATCCTGGCACACAGGGTATGGACCTTCTGAACCAAGCCCAATCCATATCCTGGCACAATGGGCATGGACCTTCTGAACCAAGCCCAATCCATATACTGGCACAGCGGCCATGGACCTTCTGAACCATGCCCAATCCATATCCTGGCACTGTGGGCATGGACCGTCTGAACCAAGCCCAATCCATATCCTGGCACAGCGGGCATGGACTTTCTGAACCAAGCCCAATCCATATCCTGGCACAGCTGGCAGGGACCTTCTGAACCAAGCCCAATCCATATCTTGGCACAGCAGGCATGGACCTTCTGAACCAAGCCCAATCCATATACTGGCACAGCGGGCATGGACCTTCTGAACCAAGCCCAATCCATATCCTGCCACAGCGGGCATGGACCTTCTGAACCAAGCCCAATCCATATCCTGGCACAGAGGGCATGGACATTCTGAACCAAGCCCAATCCATATCCTGGCTCAGCGGGCATGGACTTTCTGATCCAAGCCCAATCCATATGCTGGCGCAGAGGGGAAGGACCTTCTGAACCAAGCCCAATCCATATCCTGGCACAGTGGGCATGCACCTTCTGAACCAAGCCCAATCCATATCCTGGCACAGCAGGCATGGACCTTCTGAACCAAGCCCAATTCATATACTGGGACAGCGGGCATGGACCTTCTGAACCAAGCCCAATCCATATCCTGGCACAGCGGGCAGGGACCTTCTGAACCAAGCCCAATCCATATCCTGGCTCAGCAGGCATAGACCTTCTGTACCAACCCCAATCCATATCCTGGCACAGCAGGCATGGACCTTCTGAACCAAACCCAATCCATATCCTGGCACAGTGGGCATGCACCTTCTGAACCAAGCCCAATCCATATACTGGCACAACGGCCAAGGACCTTCTGAACCAAGCCCAATCCATATCCTGGCTCAGCAGGCATAGACCTTCTGAACCAAGCCTAATCCAAATCCTGGCACAGCGGGCATGGACCTTCTGAACCAAACCCAATCCATATCCTGGCACAGAGGGCATGCACATTCTGTACCAAGCCCAATCCATATCCTGGCTCAGCGGGTATGGACCTTCTGAACCAAGCCCAATCCATATCCTGGCACAGAGGGCATGGACCTTCTGTACCAACCCCAATCCAAATCCTGGCACAGCGGGCATGGACCTTCTGAACCAAACCCAATCCATATCCTGGCACAGAGGACATGGACATTCTGAACCAAGCCCAATTCATATCCTGGCTCAGCGGGCATGGACTTTATGAGCCAAGCCCAATCCATATCCTGGCACAGAGGGCATGGACCTTCTGAACCAAGCCCAATCTGGCACAGTGGTCATGCACCTTCTGAACCAAGCCCAATCCATATACTGGCACAGCGTGCATTGACCTTCTGAACCAAGCCCAATCCTTAACCTGGCACAGCGGGCAGGGACCTTCTGAACCAAGCCCAATCCAAATACTGGCACAGCAGACATGGACCTTCTGAACCAAGCCCAATCCATATACTGGAACAGCGGGCATGGACCTTCTGAACCAAGCCCAATCCATATCCTGGCACAGCGGGCAGGTACCTTCTGAACCAAGCCCAATCCATATCCTGGCACAGGGTGCAGGGACCTTCTGAACCAAGCCAAATCTGTATCCTGGCACAGCAGGCATGGACTTTATGAGCCAAGCCCAATCCATATCCTGGCACAGAGGACATGGACCTTCTGAACCAAGCCCAATCCATAGCCTGGCACAGCGGGCATGCACCTTCTGAACCAAGCTCAATCCATATACTGGCACAGCGGGCATGGACCTTCTGAACCAAGCCCAATCCATATCCTGGCACAGCGGGCAGGGACCTTCTGAACCAAGCCCAATCCATATCCTGGCACAGCAGGCATGGACCTTCTGAACCAAGACCAATCCATATACTGGCACAGCGGGCATGGACCTTCTGAACCAAGCCCAATCCATATCCTGGCACAGCGGGCAGGGACCTTCTGAACCAAGCCCAATCCATATCCTGGCTCAGCAGGCATAGACCTTCTGTACCAACCCCAATCCATATCCTGGCACAGCAGGCATGTACCTTCTGAACCAAGCCCAATCCATATACTGGCACAGCGGGCATGGACCTTCTGAACCAAGCCCAATCCATATCCTGGCACAGCGGGATGGACCTTCTGAACCAAACCCAATCCATATCCTGGCACAGAGGGCATGGACATTTTGAACCAAGCCCAATCCATATCCTGGCTGAGCGGGCATGGACTTTGAGCCAAGCCCAATCCATATCCTGGCACAGAGGGCATGGAACTTCTGAACCAAGCCCAATCCATATCCTGGCACAGTGGGCATGCACCTTCTGAACCAAGCCCAATCCATATACTGGCACAGCGGCCATGGACCTTCTGAACCAAGCCCAATTCATATCCTGGCACTGTGGGCATGGACCGTCTGAACCAAGCCCAATCCATATCCTGGCACAGCGGGCATGGACCTTCTGAACCAAGCCCAATCCATATCCTGGCGCAGAGGGGAAGGACATTCTGAACCAAGCCCAACCCATATCCTGGCACTGTGGGCATGGACCATCTGAACCAAGCACAATCCATATCCTGGCACAGAGGGCATGGGCCTTCCGAACCAAGCCAAATCCATATCCTGGCACAGAGGGCATGGACCTTCTGAACCAAGCCCAATCCATATCCTGGCACAGCGGGCATGGACTTTCTGAACCAAGCCCAATCCATATCCTGGCACAGCTGGCAGGGACCTTCTGAACCAAGCCCAATCCATATCCTGGCACAGCAGGCATGGACCTTCTGAACCAAGCCCAATCCATATCCTGGCACAGAGGACATGGACATTCTGAACCAAGCCCAATTCATATCCTGGCTCAGCGGGCATGGACTTTATGAGCCAAGCCCAATCCATATACTGGCACAGCGGGCATGGACCTTCTGAACCAAGCCCAATCCATATCCTGGCACAGCGGGCAGGGACCTTCTGAACCAAGCCCAATCCATATCCTGGCACAGCGGGCAGGGACCTTCTGAACCAAGCCCAATCCGTATCCTGGCACAGCAGGCATGGACTTTATGAGCCAAGCCCAATCCATATCCTGGCACAGAGGGCATGGACCTTCTGAACCAAGCCCAATCCATATCCTGGCACAGCGGGCATGCACCTTCTGAACCAAGCCCAATCCATCTACTGGCACAGCGGGCATGGACCTTCTGAACCAAGCCCAATCCATATCCTGGCACAGCGGGCAGGGACCTTCTGAACCAAGCCCAATCCATATCCTGGCACATCAGGCAGGGACCTTCTGAACCAAGCCCAATCCATATCCTGGCTCAGCGGGCATAGACCTTCTGTACCAATCCATATCCTGGAACAGCAGGCATGGACTTTCTGTACCAAACCCAATCCATATCCTGGCACAGAGGGATGGACATCCTGAACCAAGCCGAATCCATATCCTTGCACAGCAGGCATGGACTTTATGAGCCAAGCCCAATCCATATCCTGGCACACAGGGTATGGACCTTCTGAACCAAGCCCAATCCATATCCTGGCACAATGGGCATGGACCTTCTGAACCAAGCCCAATCCATATACTGGCACAGCGGCCATGGACCTTCTGAACCATGCCCAATCCATATCCTGGCACTGTGGGCATGGACCGTCTGAACCAAGCCCAATCCATATCCTGGCACAGCGGGCAGGGACCTTCTGAACCAAGCCCAATCCATATCTTGGCACAGCAGGCATGGACCTTCTGAACCAAGCCCAATCCATATACTGGCACAGCGGGCATGGACCTTCTGAACCAAGCCCAATCCATATCCTGCCACAGCGGGCATGGACCTTCTGAACCAAGCCCAATCCATATCCTGGCACAGAGGGCATGGACATTCTGAACCAAGCCCAATCCATATCCTGGCTCAGCGGGCATGGACTTTCTGATCCAAGCCCAATCCATATGCTGGCGCAGAGGGGAAGGACCTTCTGAACCAAGCCCAACCCATATCCTGGCACTGTGGGCATGGACCGTCTGAACAAAGCCCAATCCATATCCTGGCACAGAGGGCATGGACATTCTGAACCAAGCCCAATCCATATCCTGGCTCAGCGGGCATGGACTTTATGAGCCAAGCCCAATCCATATCCTGGCACACAGGGCATGGACCTTCTGAACCAAGCCGAATCCATATCCTGGCACAGTGGGCATGCACCTTCTGAACCAAGCCCAATCCATATCCTGGCATAGAGGGCATGGACCTTCTGAACCAAGCCCAATCCATATCCTGGCACAGCGCGCATACGCCTTCTGAACCAAGCCCTATCCATATACTGGCACAGCGTGCATGGACCTTCTGAACCAAGCCCAATCCATATCCTGGCACAGCAGGCATGGACCTTCTGAACCAAGCCCAATCCATATACTGGCACAGCAGGCATGGACCTGCTGAACCAAGCCCAATCCATATCCTGGCTCAGCAGGCATAGACCTTCTGTACCAACCCCAATCCATATCCTGGCACACCAGGCATGGACCTTCTGAACCAAGCCCAATCCATATCCTGGCTCAGCGGGCATGGACTTTATGAGCCAAGCCCAATCCATATCCTGGCACACAGGGCATGGACCTTCTGAACCAAGCCCAATCCATATCCTGGCACAGTGGGCATGCACCTTCTGAACCAAGCCCAATCCATATCCTGGCACAGCAGGCATGGACCTTCTGAACCAAGCCCAATTCATATACTGGGACAGCGGGCATGGACCTTCTGAACCAAGCCCAATCCATATCCTGGCACAGCGGGCAGGGACCTTCTGAACCAAGCCCAATCCATATCCTGGCTCAGCAGGCATAGACCTTCTGTACCAACCCCAATCCATATCCTGGCACAGCAGGCATGGACCTTCTGAACCAAACCCAATCCATATCCTGGCACAGAGGGCATGGACATCCTGACCCAAGCCCAATCCATATCCTGGCTCAGCGGGCATGGACCTTCTGAACCAAGCCCAATCCATATCCTGGCACAGAGGGCATGGACCTTCTGTACCAACCCCAATCCAAATCCTGGCACAGCGGGCATGGACCTTCTGAACCAAACCCAATCCATATCCTGGCACAGAGGACATGGACATTCTGAGCCAAGCCCAATTCATATCCTGGCTCAGCGGGCATGGACCTTCTGAACCAAGCCCAATCCATATGCTGGCACAGTGGTCATGCACCTTCTGAACCAAGCCCAATCCATATACTGGCACAGCGTGCATTGACCTTCTGAACCAAGCCCAATCCTTAACCTGGCACAGCGGGCAGGGACCTTCTGAACCAAGCCCAATCCATATACTGGCACAGCAGACATGGACCTTCTGAACCAAGCCCAATCCATATACTGGCACAGCGGGCATGGACCTTCTGAACCAAGCCCAATCCATATCCTGGCACAGCGGGCAGGTACCTTCTGAACCAAGCCCAATCCATATCCTGGCACAGGGTGCAGGGACCTTCTGAACCAAGCCAAATCTATATCCTGGCACAGCAGGCATGGACTTTATGAGCCAAGCCCAATCCATATCCTGGCACAGAGGGCATGGACCTTCTGAACCAAGCCCAATCCATAGCCTGGCACAGCGGGCATGCACCTTCTGAACCAAGCTCAATCCATATACTGGCACAGCGGGCATGGACCTTCTGAACCAAGCCCAATCCATATCCTGGCACAGCGGGCAGGGACCTTCTGAACCAAGCCCAATCCATATCCTGGCACAGCAGGCATGGACCTTCTGAACCAAGACCAATCCATATACTGGCACAGCGGGCATGGACCTTCTGAACCAAGCCCAATCCATATCTTGGCACAGCGGGCAGGGACCTTCTGAACCAAGCCCAATCCATATCCTGGCTCAGCAGGCATAGACCTTCTGTACCAACCCCAATCCATATCCTGGCACAGCAGGCATGGACATTCTGTAGCAAACCCAATCCATATCCTAGCACAGAGGGATGGACATCCTGAACCAAGCCGAATCCATATCCTGGCTCAGCGGGCATGGACTTTATGAGCCAAGCCCAATCCATATCCTGGCACACAGAGCATGGACCTTCTGAACCAAGCCCAATCTATATCCTGGCACAGCGGCCATGGACCTTCTGAACCATGCCCAATCCATATCCTGGCACAGCGGGCATGGACTTTCTGAACCAAGCCCAATCCATATCCTGGCACAGCCAGCAGGGACCTTCTGAACCAAGCCAAATCCATATCCTGGCACAGCAGGCATGGACCTTCTGACCCAAGCCCAATCCATATACTGGCACAGCGGGCATGGACCTTCTGAACCAAGCCCAATCCATATCCTGGCACAGCGGGCATGGACCTTCTGAATCAAGCCCAATCCATATCCTGGCACAGAGGGCATGGACATTCTGAACCAAGCCCAATCCATATCCTGGCTCAGCGGGCTTGGACTTTATGAGCCTAGCCCAATCCATATCCTGGCACACAGGGAATGGACCTTCTGAACCAAGCCCAATCCATATCCTGGCACAGTGGGCATGCACCTTCTGAACCAAGCCCAATCCATATCCTGGCACAGAGGGCATGGACATTCTGAACCAAGCCCAATCCATATCCTGGCTCAGCGGGCATGGACTTTATGAGCCAAGCCCAATCCATATCCTGGCACACAGGGAATGGACCTTCTGAACCAAGCCCAAACCATATCCTGACACAGTGGGCATGCACCTTCTGAACCAAGCCTAATCCATATACTGGCACAGCAGCCATGGACCTTCTGAACCAAGCCCAATCCATATCCTGGCACTGTGGGCATGAACCTTCTGAACCAAGCCCAATCCATATCCTGGCACAGCGGGCATGGACTTTCTGAACCAAGCCCAATCCATATCCTGGTGCAGAGGGGAAGGACCTTCTGAACCAAGCCCAACCCATATCCTGGCACTGTGGGCATGGACCGTCTGAACCAAGCCCAATCCATATCCTGGCACAGAGGGCATGGACATTCTGAACCAAGCCCAATCCATATCCTGGCTCAGCGGGCATGGACCTTCTGAACCAAGCCCAATCCATATCCTGGCACAGCGGGCATACGCCTTCTGAACCAAGCCCAATCCATATACTGGCACAGCAGGCATGGACCTTCTGAACCAAGCCCAATCCATATCCTGGCACAGCGGGCAGGGACCTTCTGAACCAAGCCCAATCCATTTCCTGGCACAGCAGGCATGGAGCTTCTGAACCAAGCCCAATCCATATACTGGCACAGCGGGCATACGCCTTCTGAACCAAGCCCAATCCATATACTGGCACAGCGGGCATGGACCTTCTGAACCAAGCCCAATCCATATCCTGGCACAGCGGGCAGGGACCTTCTGAACCAAGCCCAATCCATATCCTGGCACAGCAGGCATGTACCTTCTGATCCAAGCCCAATCCATATACTGGCACAGCGGGCATGGACCTTCTGAACCAAGCCCAATCCATATCCTGGCACAGCGGGCAGGGACCTTCTGAACCAAGCCCAATCCATATCCTGGCTCAGCAGGCATAGACCTTCTGTACCAACCCCAATCCATATCCTGGCACAGCAGGCATGGACCTTCTGAACCAAGCCCAATCCATATCCTGGCACAGCGGGATGGACCTTCTGAACCAAACCCAATCCATATCCTGGCACAGAGGGCATGGACATTTTGAACCAAGCCCAATCCATATCCTGGCTGAGCGGGCATGGACTTTATGAGCCAAGCCCAATCCATATCCTGGCACACAGGGAATGGACCTTCTGAACCAAGCCCAATCCATATCCTGGCACAGTGGGCATGCACCTTCTGAACCAAGTCCAATCCATATACTGGCACAGCGGCCATGGACCTTCTGAACCAAGCCCAATTCATATCCTGGCACTGTGGGCATGGACCGTCTGAACCAAGCCCAATCCATATCCTGGCACAGCGGGCATGGACCTTCTGAACCAAGCCCAATCCATATCCTGGCGCAGAGGGGAAGGACCTTCTGAACCAAGCCCAACCCATATCCTGGCACTGTGGGCATGGACCGTCTGAACCAAGCCCAATCCATATCCTGGCACAGAGGGCATGGGCCTTCCGAACCAAGCCAAATCCATATCCTGCCACAGAGGGCATGGACCTTCTGAACCAAGCCCAATCCATATCCTGGCTCAGCGGGCATGGACTTTCTGTACCAACCCCAATCCATATCCTGGCACAGAGCGCATGGACCTTCAGAACAAAGCCCAATCCATATCCTGGTACAGCGGGCATGGACCTTCTGAACCAAGCCTAATCCATATCCTGGCACACCGGGCATGGACCTTCTGAATCAAGCCCAATCCATATACCGGCACAGAGGGCATGGACCTTCTGAACCAAGCCCAATCCATATCCTGGCTCAGCGGGCATGGACCTTATGAACAAAGTCCAATCCATATCCTGGCACCGCAGGCATGGACCTTCTGAACCAAGCCCAATCCATATCCTGGCACATTGGGCATGGACCTTCTGAACCAAGCCCAATCCATATCCTAGCACCGCAGCCATGGATCTTATGTACCAAGCCCAATCCATATCCTGGCACAGCGGGCATGGACCTTCTGAACCAAGCTCAATCCATATCCTGGCACAGTGGACATGGACCTAATGAACCAAGCCTAATCCATATCCTGGCAGAGCGGGCATGGACCTTCTGATATAAACCCAATACATATCCTGGCACAGCGGGCATGGACCTTCTGAACCAAGCACAATCCATATCCTGGCACAGAGGGCATGGACCTTCTGAACCAAGCCCAATCCATATCCTGGCTCAGCAGGCATGGACTTTCTGTACCAACCTCAATCCATATCCTGGCACAGCGGGCATGGACCTTCTGAACCAAGTCCAATCCATATCCTGGCACAGCGGGCATGGACCTTCTGAACCAAGCCCAATCCATATCCAGGCACAGAGGACATGGACATTCTGAACCAAGCTCAATCCATATCCTGGCTCAGCGGACATGGACTTTATGAGCCAAGCCCAATCCATATCCTGGCACAGCGGACATTGACTTTCTGAACCAAGCCCAATCCATATCCTGGCACAGAGGGCAGGGACCTTCTGAACCAAGCTCAATCCATATCCTGGCTCAGCGGACATGGACTTTATGAGCAAAACCCAATCCATATCCTGGCACAGAGAACATGGACATTCTGAACCAAGCCCAAGCCATATCCTGGCTCAGCGGGCATGCACCTTCTGAACTAAGCGCAATCCACTAAAGGAATGCCAGGCGGCATTGAAAGCGGCCGTACCGGTGGTTACGCATGTTGCAGTGTGGCTTGACACTTTCCGGCCCACTCCGACGGGTGCTTCCCTCTAAACGGTCTTCGTTGCTCTGTGCTGATCCGCCCTTGCAACCGCGGTCGAAGAATCCGGCCAGAGCTGTAGCTGTGACAGTTGTGGCTGCAGCATCCTGTTGCTTTTGGCTGCTGAAAACTGGTCTGCAAGGTTGGTTTGTGTGGGGCTAAAGTGCTATTTAGAGGAAAACACTGATAAGCAGGAATGCTTCGTCCATAGTAGAGCACCACTCTTTGCTACCGCCGGCTACAGCCGGAGTTTGTCTCCTATAGTAGCCGTGCTCCCAACTTATTAATGCTCGCATCCAGCACCCCTGTGTCACAGCAGTTTTTAAACATCTCATGCAGCGTCTCCCACACTACAACGCTGTTGAAATCCTATGACACATTTTCTAACTCCCCGTTAACTTGGCCTTCCCATAAGTGGGACCGTCTTTCTGAAGTTCTGGCCTTAAGTTCTCATAGGAGGCAGCAGATTAGCGCCAAGAGTACCGAGATGCCCTCAGCTCTCAGTGGCTTCTTTGACAAGGCCACTGTTACCCCAATAAAATGCACAGAGCTGGCAGAACAATCCATGAGCCCCGTAACTAATGCCCAACAAGAAAAACCACCAACCGCCCATAGGGCGGCCATATCTGAAAACCACCCTGAAAGCTGTGGGGATCTGTCAACTCCTACTTCGCTGGTAACTTCTTCTCAGGAGGAAGTTTTTTTTTTTCCTCCCTTATACTCTCTGTCCGGCCTTGAGAGAAACACTATTTCTGAGTCTTGGAGGCGTCCCAAGACTACACTTATCGAAGAGTTAAATAGTTGTGACACCTTGCATGGTTTTGACGCATGGCTGGCGTCCCAAGATATATTTCTTAAGAAACATCACTCTCACAATACTGAAAAAAGTCTTCAAACAGCCACTCATCCCTCATGTTCCACTTATGAGACCCTTGGCCATCAATAAAGGGAAGTGCTCCTCTCAAACAGATTTACTTTCCAAGGAAGTAGATAACCACTCACAGACCACAGGGGTGTTCCAAGCTGCTCTGAACCCTGAGTCCACGCCTCTTCCTCTTCTCGAGGAAACAAGCAACGACAGAACTATAGCTGTGCACCCTCCCCACCCCCTGGCTCCTTGATGGTACTGCTAAATTATGTCCGGATGGCTCCCATGAGTCTACGAAGCCTGCGATTAAGAGAAACTGAGGTGACAAAGCCTAAAGATGAAGCCACTCGAGCACTGCTTTTGGACCACAGGAATCTTATTATTACTAACATTACGAAACCTTCTCTGAGGGAACCAAGAGATGCTCTTGGAAATAAAGTTCTCGCCGAGCTTTGTGCAAGATCTGGGCCTGGGGTAGTCCTGTGCTCTGATCTGAAGTTCCTGCGCAGGATAGAACTTGATGACTGGTGCACCCAGAGGAATAGGGGCTG
The DNA here is from genome assembly GCF_040938575.1 of Ambystoma mexicanum. Classification (NCBI taxonomy): domain Eukaryota; kingdom Metazoa; phylum Chordata; class Amphibia; order Caudata; family Ambystomatidae; genus Ambystoma; species Ambystoma mexicanum. The sequence continues at coordinate 1,666,955,290 of NC_090937.1, read as the reverse complement.
TATATTGGTGGAGTGGGGAGTCAGTACTTTGCCCCATTTCCGGAGATTGTGTAAAGATCTGCCCACGCGCTGTAGGATTCTCGGTCTTGTAGTTTGACTCTGCTGTGTTTCTTGTAACCTCGAATTTGATTGGAGTTACCATCTTCTGTTTCGTCCCATTGCCCTTTTTTTGTGTATTCTCTGTTATTGTATGTATGTACTATTTGTTGAGTTATGTTTTCTTTGTAGCGCTCTGATGCCTGTGGGCAAATAGCGCTTTATAAGAATGAAATAAATTAATATCCTGGCACATTAGTCATGGACGTTCTGAACCAAGCCCAATCCATATCCTGGCACAGCGGGCATGGACCTTATGTACCAAGCCCAATCCATATCCTGGCACAGAGGGGAAGGACCTTCTGAACCAAGCCCAATCCATATCCTGGCACAGAGGGGAAGGACCTCGTGAACCAAGCCCAATCCATATCTTGGCACAGCGGGCATGGACCTTATGTACCAAGCCCAATCCATATCTTGGCACAGCTGGCATGGATCTTATGTACCAAGCCCAATCCGTTTCCTGGCACAGTGCGCATGGACCTTCTGAACCAAGCCCAATCCATATCCTGGCACAGTGGGCATGGACCTTCTGAACCAAGCCCAGTCCATATCCTGGCACAGTGGGCATGGACCTTCTGAACCAAGCCCAGTCCATATCCTGGCACAGTGGGCATGGACCTTCTGAACCAAGCCCAATCCATATCCTGGCACAGAGGGGAAGGACCTTCTGAACCAAGCCCAATCCATATCCTGGCACAGAGGGGAAGGACCTCGTGAACCAAGCCCAATCCATATCTTGGCACAGCTGGCATGCATCTTATGCACCAAGCCCAATCCGTTTCCTGGCACAGTGCGCATGGACCTTCTGAACCAAGCCCAATCCATATCCTGGCACAGTGGGCATGGACCTTCTGAACCAAGCCCAATCCATATCCTGGCACAGTGGGCATGGACCTTCTGAACCAAGCCCAGTCCATATCCTGGCAAGCTTGTGTACAGTGTAGAAATGCTTGACCATAGCACATAAAGTGGCCATGGATTTCATTGTGCCATGTCTCTATGGCATATTGTTCAGAATGTTTGTTTGCATGTAGGAGGTAGCGAGTGCCCAGAGTATGCGATGCCGTGTGAGTGCACGGCTTTCCCTGTACTACTTTAAATTCTTTATACACAGTTATGAACCCTCTCATTGTTAGGCATTTTGCCAACCTCTGAGGCCTGATAAGAAGATCCATGCAGGCTTGCATGAGGCTAACTTGGCGCCAGACCTGCAGATGAACTGGCCTGCTGTTAAATCTCTGTTACCGGTTTAATGGTATCCACTACAGAGTGTAATTTGCTTTCTGACCTTGGAGAACATTCAGACATGTAAATGCTTATTTTACTATAGCCGGTGAACAGGAAGTCTGGGGTGCTTACAGGAAGTGCGAGTGTGCGTACCGGAAGTCCAGGAGTGCGTACAGGAAGTCCAGGAGTGCGTACAAGAAGTCGGGAGTCCTTACAGGAAGTGCGTGGAGGAAGTGCGGGAGTGCGCACGTGCAGGAAGTGCGGAAGTGCGCGCAGGAAGTGCGGGAGTGCGCGAGTGCGCACAGAAAGTGCGGGAGTGCGTACAGGAAGTGCGGGAGTGCGTACAGGAAGTGCAGTAGTGCGTACAGGAAGTGTGGAAGTGCATACAAGAAGTGTGGAAGTGGGTGCAGTTAGTGCGGGAGTGTGCACAGGGAGTGCGTGCGGAAGTGCATACAGGAAGTGCGGGAGTGCACACAGGAAGTGCAGGAGTGTGCACAGAAAGTGCGGAAGTGTGCACAGAAAGTGCAGAAGTATGTGCAGTAAGTGCGGGAGTGCATACAGGAAGTGCAGAAGTGGGTGCATAAAGTGCAGGAGGGCGTACAGGGAGTGCGTGGAGGAAGTGTGTACAGGGAGTGCGTGGAGGAAGTGCGGGAGTGCGTACAGGCAGTGCGTGGATGAAGTGCACGAGTGCGTACAGGGAGTGCGCACGTACAGGAAATGCAGAAGTGTGTGCAGGAAGTGCGGGAGTGCGCACAGGAAGTGCGGGAGTGCGTACAGGAAGTGCAGAAGAGTGGGAGTGTGCTCAGAAAGTGCGGAAGTGCGTGCAGGAAGTGCGGGAGTGCATGCAGGAAGTGCGGGAGAGTGTACAGGAAGTACAGAAGTGGGTGCAGGAAGTGCAGGAGGGTGTACAGGTAGTGTATGCAGGAAGTGCGTACAGGAAGTGCGGGAGTGCGTGCAGGAAGTGCGGGAGTGCGCGCAGGAAGTCAGGAGTGCGTACAATAAGTTTGGGAGTGAGCACAAGAAATGCGGGAGTGCGTACAGGAAGTGGGTGCAGGAAGTGCGGGAGTGTGCACGGGGAGTGCGTGCGGGAGTGCATACAGGAAGTGCAGGAGTGCGCACAGGAAGTGCCTGTCTGCCGGGCTCAGGGAGAGCTTCTGCCTCCCCGCACCCCCACACCCTGGGTTTTCCTGGTTATCGCAATGCTGCCGGGTTAGTTGCTCTGCAGCCCGGCACTGACTGAGCTGCCGTGATGACTCCTTCATTTCTAGGTTTCGCTTCTGCTTTCCTCGCCAGGCTGCTAATGCCTGACCCTGAAGTCTTGCCAGAAGCCGCTCTCCTATTCTCTTCCCTGTCTGCCCAAAGTCGTAAATGCTACCTGTGCTGTTCCATGTGATTCGTTTTCCTCATATTTTTGGAATCCAAACTCTTTTCAGTGAGACCTTTAACACTGAAAATCATGACCAAAATCGGTGTTGTGATTTAAATAGCTCTCACACGCTGCCTTCCTTCTTCTTGGCGCTCTCGGCCACTGTAAGCAGGCTGACATGCCAATGCAAGGCGGGACAGGCGGTGTGCCAGCGTGGCAACTGTTCGGCAGTGGTTTTCTGGGTTCTCAGGGTCTCCAGCTCCCTAAAGGGAGTGGAACCCAGAGTAATGCATATGGCCCTGAGGTCACAGGGCTGCTCAGGGGCAGAGGGCAACCCAGAGGAATGTATAGGGCCCTGTGGTCACGGGGCTGCTCACGGGCAGGGGGGTTGAACCCAGAGTAATGCACAGGGCCCTGAGGTCACAGGGCTGCTCAGGGACAGGGAGTGGAACCCAGAGTAATGCATAGGGCCCTGAGGTCACAGGGCTGCTCAGGGACAGGGAGTGGAACCCAGAGTAATGCATATGGCCCTGAGGTCACAGGGCTGCTCAGGGACAGGGAGTGGAACCCAGAGGAATGCATAGGGCCCTGAGGTCACAGGGCTGCTCAGGGGCAGGGGGGAACCCAGAGGAATGTATAGGGCCCTGTGGTCACAGGACTGCTCAAGGGAAGGGGGTTGAACCTAGAGTAATGCATATGGCCCTGAGGTCACAGGGCTGCTCAAGGGCAGGGGGTTTAACCCAGAGTAATGCACAGGGCCCTGGGGTCACAGGGCTTCTCGGGGACAGGGAGTGGAACCCAGAGGAATGCATAGGGCCCTGAGGTCACAGGGCTGCTCAAGGGCAGGGGGTTGAACCCAGAGTAATGTACAGGGCCCTGAGGTCATAGGACTGCTCAGGGACAGGGAGTGGAACCCAGAGTAATGCACAGGGCCCTGGGGTCACAGGGCTGCTCAAGGGCAGGGGGTTGAACCCAGAGTAATGTACAGGGCCCTGAGGTCATAGGACTGCTCAGGGACAGGGAGTGGAACCCAGAGTAATGCACAGGGCCCTGGGGTCACAGGGCTGCTCAGGGACAGGGAGTGGAACCCAGAGTAATGTACAGGGTCCTGGGGTCACAGGGCTGCTCAAGGGCAGGGGGGTTGAACCCAGAGTAATGCACAGGGCCCTGAGGTAACAGGGCTACTCAGGAGCTGCGGGTTGAACCCAGAGTAATGCACAGGGTCCTGGGGTCACAGGGCTGCTCAGGGGCAGGGGGTTGAACCCAGAGTTCCTCATAGGGCTCCGAGGTCCTGGGGCTGCTCAGGGGCAGGGATTGAACCCAGAGTAATGCACAGGGCCCTGGGGTCACAGGGCTGCTCAGGGGCAGGGGGTTGAACCCAGAGTAATGCACAGGGTCCTGGGGTCACAGGGCTGCTCAGGGGCAGGGGGTTGAACCCAGAGTTCCTCATAGGGCTCCGAGGTCCCGGGCCTGCTCAGGGGCAGGGATTGAACCCAGAGTAATGCACAGGGCTCTGGGGTCACAGGGCTGCTCAGGGGCAGGGGGTTGAACCCAGAGTAATGCACAGGGTCCTGGGGTCACAGGGCTGCTCAGGGGGTTGAACCCAGAGTTCCTCATAGGGCTCTAGGGTCACAGGGCTGCTCAGGGGCAGGGATTGAACCCAGAGGAATGTATAGGGCCCTGGGGTCACAGGGCTGCTCAGGGGCAGGGGGTTGAACCCAGAGTAATTCATAGGGCCCCGAGGTCCTGGGGCTGCTCTGGGGCAGGGGGTTGAACCCAGAGTAATGCACAGGGCCCTGGGGTCATAGGGCTGCTCAAGGGCAGGGGGTTGAACCCAGAGTAATGCACATGGCCCTGAGGTAACATGGCTGCTCAGGGGCAGGGGGGTTGAACCCAGAGTAATGCATAGGGGCCTGAGGTCACAGTGATGCTAAGGGGCATGTGTTGATCACCCTAGAAACCGTTTTGATAGGTCGGAAGGGAACAGATGGTGAGACATGCTGGCACTGTCCAAAAATTGGCCAGTGCGGGTATTAGACTGGAATTGGGAATGCTCTCTCTGTACCCACTGGCTATGATTGCAGAAGTGACATGTACTTAAGATAGGAACATGTTCTTATCACCCTGTATGGGTTTCAATAGGAAAAGTAGTTATCCTACCGACAATATATGTGGATTAAAACATATATTGAACGAGTCATTTGATTAATAGACATCATTGATTGGACCTTTAGTTACAAGCAACTGATCAGCCAACCAAAAACCAGGGCCAGTAGCTGGGATAATATGTACAATCGCGAAATGGTCCTTTCTAATATGTTGTGGGTAAGAGGCAGCCTTACTTATTAAAATATCCTTGTCCTTTAATCCAGCGCCGGTTGCTGGCATTTCGCTTTGATCAACTTCCATGACTGGCTATGATGAGTCAAAGACTGGGTAAGAGGATAGCATCTGCAGATACTGTGGCTAAGGGGCACAGCAAGAAACCTGCAGACCTCTGGTAGTGCAATGTGTGGTATGGGGGAGGTCTAGGTCTCCCTACTTAGACAGATTTGTGCACTGCCGCCCCTCCTAAACACAGATGGTTTCTGGGTACAATGTCTCTCTGGCCGTCCAGTATCCTTGGCGATAGCCATTATGAAAATCTGGATCATTGTTGAAGCTGCTCTCAACAAGAATGGATGTGCTGTGAGTATTATACAGCGAGGAGGTCTTTAGTTACCTTAGAAAGCAGGTGTTTTGAATAATGTATGAGATAGCTGCCGCTGTATTTTTATCTTGTCATTAGTAATTGGCTATAAAGTAAATTTGTTATAATTGATTCTAGAATTCTAATATTTGTATATTGTTTGCACGTTCTAAATTAGAAACTGTTTTCACACTTTTCTAATAAAGAATATGGGGGAGAGGATAGTGAATGAAGCCGTGGAATGGACCAGAAGCCTCTAGTAACAGAATGGGAAGGTTTAGGAAGATGGGGGCAGACAAGGTGCCGCCAAGCAGAGCGTTATTCAGGATTGGTACTGCTTTGAATTTAATCTTTACAGCAATAGAATGCATGAATAATCTTGTTCTGTGTCTGGACCGATAGAGATTTCGTTTAGTTTATTTGTTTATTTTTTCCTTTGTTATGTGTAAAATGTTTATTATTTAATATAGTTAGAAGAAATTAATGTAGGTGTATATTATATTTGCTTAAATCTAATTTTCCCAAAATAAATACCCCGATTCACCAGCACAGGACGTAGAATATGTCATCAGGGCTCGAGTTCTGCGCTAGCGCAGTGTGCGAGTCTATCTTAGGAAATTGGCCTCATTAGAGACCCTCATAGGAATATTTACCCTCCCATCACAATTGCCCCTCCTTAACACCCTTCTGGGATACAGACCTTTTCTGGGGTCTCTGTGCTAGCATGAGGGGCTGCATCCCTGCTTAATGGTCTTAAACCGTCTTACTACATAGTATTTATAGTGGCCGTGGACCTGGACGTCGGTCCGTGGGCCCCACCGCCTCTTATACACACACACATCTCTTTTTTTTACACCACTGTTTTCAGGGGGAGGGGTGCCAAGGTCTGTTTTTAGTTTTGCCTATGCGTCACCCATGAGCTGAAGCTATTGCACTGGAGTAACGCCAGAAGGGGGTGGTATGTGGTGAGGGACACATAGCTTCTGGGTGTTGTTTGGGTATTTCACCACCAATGTATTGCCAATGGCCATGCTACTCCCTATTGCCACCCCCTTCCACTACCGGCCCCACTCCACCCAAAACACACCCACGTGAGATCACTTCAAGCTCACACTATCAAGCAGTTACACCAAACTTTGGCCTGCCAGTGTTATTTCCAGGCAAACGACTGATAGCTAGTGGCTTAAATTTGCAGTTTTACATGGCTACTGTTGTAATAAAAATGTCTTAACCAGGTGTGCCATGAACCACTTGACTTAACTCTGTTTCCTGCATTGAGGTCCTTTTAAAACAAGCATTAACAAAGCCAACAGTTGCACATACTTATTGAACCAGCAATAACCAGCCAGTACTATCATATTTCCAGTAAATCATGCAATGTTCCTGCTGATGCCACCTTATGGCCAGATAGTACCGTTGTGGCAGTGCCTGGCAAATACCTACGCAGAAGCCAAAACGGCTGGCTTTGCCAATGCTTGAATGTCCTCGTGCCCGCCTAGTACACAGGGTCCTGCAGTTCAACCACTTACCTACGTCCATCAGTTCGAGAGTGGCCGCCACATGGGCGTCATTTTATGACCACGAGCTAAAGGTCCTCATTTTACTGCCTGGCTTTCATTGCCAGAGATGTGTCTGAGGTGTGTGTCCTCAGAGTGGCTGCCTCTCTGTGGCTGTGGCAGTGGGTGCCAATTTCTAATCCGTGGCTGAAGGTCCTACACTCGGTGCTAGGACCTTCAGCCACGGATCCTAGGACCCTTAAAAAGAACATCTGTTCTCGAGGCCTCTGGGGACATCTTCGTCCAATGAGCAGATGTATTAATGGGGCCCTGCAGGGCCTGCTCGTGGCGGACGCAGCTTGTGAGGCCCCTCTTCATGGGGGCTTCTTTTCATGGGGCCTCTGTTCACATAGTTGCCAACATGATCCATTCCAGTCTGCAGGTGCTTATCCAGTTTTTTCTTTGTATTCTGTGGCTTGTAGTCTGAGTTTTGTGATGGGAACTGCAGAACTACAAGTCCCAGAATACAAAGGAAAAAATGACTGTATAAGACCTTACAAATTGGATTGGATCATGTTGGTAACTATGCATTCACGGAGTCACTGGTGGTGGGGCCTCTCTTTGTGGGGCCCTGTTGGTGGGTTCTCTCGTTCTGGGGCGCTGTTGGTGGGGTGCTCTCTTTCTGGGGCTCTGTTGGTGGGTTCTCTCTTTCTGGGGCTCCATGGTGGGGTACACTCTTTGTGGGGCTCTGTTAGTGGGGTTCTCTCTTTCTGGGGCTCAGTTGGTGGGGTTCTCTCTTTTTGGGGTGCTGTTGGTGGATTCTCTCTTTCTGGGGCTCTATTGGTGGGGTTTTCTTTTTGTGGGGCTCCATTGGTGGGGTCCTCTCTTTCTAGGGTGCTGTTGGCTGGTTCTCTCTTTTTGGGGCACTGTTGGTGGGTTCTCTCTTTTTGGGGCTCTGTTGATGGGTTCTCTCTTTCTGGGGCTCTGTTGGTGGGGCCTCTCTTTCTGGCTGGGGCTCTATTGGTGGGTTCTATTTCTGCGGCTCTGTTGGTGGGGTTTCCTCTTTCTGGGGATCTATTGGTGGGTTCTCTCTTTCTGGGGCTCTGTTGGAGGGTTTTCTCTTTCTGGGGCTCTGTTGGTGGGGTTCTCTCTTTTTGGGGCACTGTTGGCGGGTTCTCTCTTTCTGGGGCTCTGTTGGTGGGGTTTCCTCTTTCTGGGGCTCCGTTGGTGGGGTTTCCTCTTTCTGGGGCTCCGTTGGTGGGGTTCTCTCTTTCTGGGTCTCTGTTGGTGGGTTTTCTCTTTCTGGGGCGCTGTTGGTGGGGTTCTCTCTTTTTGGGGCACTGTTGGCGGGTTCTCTCTTTCTGGGGCTCTGTTGGTGGGGTTTCCTCTTTCTGGGGCTCCGTTGGTGGGGTTCTCTCTTTGTGGGGCGCTGTTGGTGGGTTCTCTCTTTCTGGGAATCTGTTGGTGTAGTTCTCTCATTTTGGGGTACTGTTGGTGGGGCCTCTCCTTTGGGCTCTATTGGTGAGTTCTCTCTTTCTGGGGCTCAGTTGGTGGGGTTTCCTATTTCTGGGGCTCTATTGGTGGGTTCTCTCTTTCTGGAGCTCTGTTGGTGGGGTTTTCTCTTTGTGGGGCTCTGTTGGTGGGGCCTCTCTTTTTGGGCTCTATTGGTGGGTTCTCTATTTCTGGGGCTCAGTTGGTGGGGTTTCCTATTTCTGGGGCTCTATTGGTGGGTTCTCTCTTTCTGGAGCTCTGTTGGTGGGGTTTTCTCTTTGTGGGGCTCTGTTGGTGCGGTTCTCTCTTTGTTGGGTGCTGTTGGTGGGTTCTCTCTTTCTGGGGCTCAGTTGGTGGGGTTTCCTATTTCTGGGGGCTCTATTGGTGGGTTCTCTCTTTCTGGAGCTCTGTTGGTGAGGTTTTCTCTTTGTGGGGCTCTGTTGGTGGGGTTCTCTCTTTTTGGGGTGCTGTTGGTGGGTTCTCTCTTTCTGGGGCTCTGTTGGGGTTCTCTCTTTTTGGGGCACTGTTGGTGGGGTACACTCTTTGTGGGGCTCTGTTGCTGGGGCCTCTCTTTCTGGGGCTTTATTGGTGGGGTTTTCTTTTTGTGGGGCTCCGTTGGTAGGGTTCTCTCTTTGTGGGGTGCTGTTGGTGGGACCTCTCTTTTTGGTGTGCTGTTGGTGGGTTCTCTCTTTCTGGGGCTCTGTTGGTGGGGTTCTCTCTTTTTGGGGCACTGTTGGTGGGGCCTCTCTTTCTGGGGTTCTGTTGGTGGGGTTCTCTCTTTTTGGGGTGCTGTTGGCGGGTTCTCTCTTTCTGGGGCTCTGTTGGTGGAGTTCTCTCTTTTTGGGGCGTTGTTGGTGGGGCCTCTTTCTGGGGCTTTGTTGGTGGGGTTCTCTCTTTTTGGGGTGCTGTTGGCGGGTTCTCTCTTTCTGGGGCTCTGTTGGTGGGGTTTCCTCTTTGTGGGACTCTGTTGGTGGGATTCTCTTTTTCTGGGGCCTTTCTTTCTGGAGCTCTGTTGGTGGGGTTTTCTCTTTTTGGACCTCCGTTGGTGGGGTACACTCTTTGTGGGGCTTTGTTGGTGGGACCTCTCTTTCTGGGGCTCTGTTGATGGGGTTTTCTCTTTTTGGGCCGCCGTTGGTGGGTTCTCTCTTTCTGGGGCACTGTTGGTGGGGTTTCCTATTTCTGCGGCTCTGTTGGTGGGTTTTCTCTTTTTGGGGCACTGTTGGCGGGTTCTCTCTTTCTGGGGCTCTGTTGGGGTTTCCTCTTTCTGGGGCTCTATTGGTGGGTTCTCTCTTTCTGGGGCTCTGTTGGTGGGTTTTCTCTTTCTGGGGCTCTGTTGGTGGGGTTCTCTCTTTTTGGGGCACTGTTGGCGGGTTCTCTCTTTCTGGGGCTCTGTTGGTGGGGTTTCCTCTTTCTGGGGCTCCGTTGGTGGGGTTCTCTCTTCCTGGGGCTCTGTTGGTGGGTTTTCTCTTTCTGGGGCTCTGTTGGTGGGGTTCTCTCTTTTTGGGGCACTGTTGGCGGGTTCTCTCTTTCTGGGGCCCTGTTGGTGGGGTTTCCTCTTTCTGGGGCTCTGTTGGTGGGGTTTCCTCTTTCTGGGGCTCCGTTGGTGGGGTTCTCTCTTTGTGGGGCGCTGTTGGTGGGTTCTCTCTTTCTGGGGATCTATTGGTGTAGTTCTCTCTTTTTGGGGCACTGTTGGTGGGGCCTCTCTTTTTGGGCTCTATTGGTGGGTTCTCTCTTTCTGGGGCTCAGTTGGTGTAGTTCTCTCTTTTTGGGGCACTGTTGGTGGGGCCTCTCTTTTGGGCTCTATTGGTGAGTTCTCTCTTTCTGGGGCTCAGTTGGTGGGGTTTCCTATTTCCGGGGCTCCGTTGGTGGGGTACACTCTTTGTGGGGCTCTGTTGGTGGGGCCTCTCTTTTTGGGCTCTATTGGTGGGTTCTCTCTTTCTGGGGCTCAGTTGGTGGGGTTTCCTATTTCTGGGGCTCTATTGGTGGGTTCTTTCTTTCTGGAGCTCTGTTGGTGGGGTTTTCTCTTTGTGGGGCTCTGTTGGTGGGGTTCTCTCTTTTTGGGGTGCTGTTGGTGGGTTCTCTCTTTCTGGGGCTCTGTTGGTGTGGGTTCTCTCTTTTTGGGGCACTGTTGGTGGGGCCTCTATTTTTGGGGTTTCCTCTTTCTGGGGCTCTATTGGTGGGTTCTCTCTTTCTGGGGCTCTGTTGGTGGGGTACACTCTTTGTGGGGCTCTGTTGGTGGGGCCTCTCTTTCTGGGGCTTTATTGGTGGGGTTTTCTTTTTGTGGGGCTCCATTGGTGGGGTTCTCTCTTTGTTGGGTGCTGTTGGTGGGTGCTCTCTTTCTGGGGCTGAGTTGGTGGGGTTTCCTATTTCTGGGGCTCTATTGGTGGGTTCTCTCTTTCTGGAGCTCTGTCGGTGGGGTTTTCTCTTTGTGGGGCTCTGTTGGTGGGGTTCTCTCTTTTTGGGGTGCTGTTGGTGGGTTCTCTCTTTCTGGGGCTCTGTTGGTGGGGTTCTCTCTTTTTGGGGCACTGTTGGTGGGTCCTCTCTTTTTGGGGTTTCCTCTTTCTGGGGCTCTATTGGTGGGTGCTCTCTTTCTGGGGCTCTGTTGGTGGGGTACACTGTTTGTGTGGCTCTGTTGCTGGGGCCTCTCTTTCTGGGGCTTTATTGGTGGGGTTTTCTTTTTGTGGGGCTCCGTTGGTGGGGTTCTCTCTTTGCAGGGTGCTGTTGGTGGGACCTCTCTTTTTGGTGTGCTGTTGGTGGGTTCTCTCTTTCTGGGGCTCTGTTGGTGGGGTTCTCTCTTTTTGGGGCACTATTGGTGGGGCCTCTCTTTCTGGGGTTCTGTTGGTGGGGTTCTCTCTTTTTGGGGTGCTGTTGGTGGGGCCTCTTTCTGGGGCTCTGTTGGTGGGGTTCTCTCTTTTTGGGGTGCTGTCGGCGGGTTCTCTCTTTCTGGGGCTCTGTTGGTGGGGTTTCCTCTTTCTGGGGCACTATTAGTGGGGTTTTCTTTTTGTGGGGCTCCGTTGGTGGGGTTCTCCCTTTTTGGGGTGCTGTTGGGGGGTTCTCTCTTTCTGGGGGTCTGTTGGTGGAGTTCTCTCTTTTTGGGGCGTTGTTGGTGGGGCCTCTTTCTGGGGCTCTGTTGGTGGGGTTCTCTCTTTTTGGGGTGCTGTTGGCGGGTTCTCTCTTTCTGGGGCTCTGTTGGTGGGGTTTCCTCTTTGTGGGACTCTGTTGGTGGGATTCTCTTTTTCTGGGGCCTTTCTTTCTGGAGCTCTGTTGGTGGGGTTTTCTCTTTTTGGACCTCCGTTGGTGGGGTACACTCTTTGTGGGGCTTTGTTGGTGGGGCCTCTCTTTCTGGGGCTCTGTTGATGGGGTTTTCTCTTTTTGGGCCGCCGTTGGTGGGTTCTCTCTTTCTGGGGCACTGTTGGTGGGGTTTCCTATTTATGGGGCTCTGTTGGTGGGGTTCTCTCTTTGTGGGGTGCTGTTGGTGGGACCTCTCTTTGGGGCACTGTTGGTGGGTTCTCTCTTTCTGGGGCTCTGTTGGTGTAGTTCTCTCTTTTTGGGGCACTGTTGGTGGGGCCTCTCTTTTTGGGCTCTATTGGTGAGTTCTCTCTTTCTGGGGCTCAGTTGGTGGGGTTTCCTATTTCTGGGGCTCCGTTGGTGGGGTACACTCTTTGTGGGGCTCTGCTGGTGGGGCCTCTCTTTCTGGGGCTCTATTGGTGGGGTTTTCTTTTTGTGGGGCTCTGTTGGTGGGGTTCTATCTTTTTGGGGCGCTGTTGGTGGGGCCTCTCTGGGGCTCTGTTGGTGGGGTTCTCTCTTTTTGGGGTGCTGTTGGTGGGTTCTCTCTTTCTGGGGCTCTGTTGGTGGGGTTCTCTCTTTTTGGGGTGCTGTTGGCGGGTTCTCTCTTTTTGGGGCTCTGTTGGTGGGGTTTCCTCTTTGTGGGACTCTGTGGGTGGGATTCTCTTTTTCTGGGGCCTTTCTTTCTGGAGCTCTGTTGGTGGGGTTTTCTCTTTTTGGACCTCCGTTGGTGAAGTGTACTCTTTGTGGGGCTCTGTTAGTGGGGTTCTCTCTTTGTGGGGCTCCGTTGGTGGGGTACACTCTTTGTGGGGCTCTGTTGGTGGGGTTCTCTGTTTCTGGGGCACGGTTGGTGGGTTCTCTGTTTCTGGGGCTCTGTTGGTGGGGTTCTCTTTTTGGGGTGCTGTTGGCGGGTTCTCTCTTTTTGGGGCTCTGTTGGTGGGGTTTCCTCTTTGTGGGACTCTGTGGGTGGGATTCTCTTTTTCTGGGGCCTTTCTTTCTGGAGCTCTGTTGGTGGGGTTTTCTCTTTTTGGACCTCCGTTGGTGGAGTGTACTCTTTGTGGGGCTCTGTTAGTGGGGTTCTCTCTTTGTGGGGCTCCGTTGGTGGGGTACACTCTTTGTGGGGCTCTGTTGGTGGAGTTCTCTCTTTCTGGGGCTCTGTTGGTGGGACCTCTGTTTATGGGGCTCAGTTGGTGGGGTTCTCTCTTTCTGGAGCTCAGTTGGTGGGACCTCTGTTTATGGGGCTCAGTTGGTGGGGATCTCTCTTTCTGGGGCTCAGTTGGTGGGATCTCTCTTTCTGGGGCTCAGTTGGTGGGGTTCTCTCTTTCTGGGGCTCTGTTGGTGGGATCTCTCTTTCTGGGGCTCAGTTGGTGGGGATCTCTCTTTCTGGGGCTCAGTTGGTGGGGTTCTCTCTTTCTTGGGCTCAGTTGGTGGGACCTCTGTTTATGGGGCTCAGTTGGTGGGGTTCTCTCTTTCTGGGGCTCTGTTGGTGGGATCTCTCTTTCTGGGGCTCAGTTGGTGGGGATCTCTCTTTCTGGGGCTCAGTTGTTGGGGGTCTCTCTTTCTGGGGCTCAGTTGGTGGGACCTCTGTTTATGGTGCTCAGTTGGTGGGGTTATCTCTTTCTGGGGCTCAGTTGGTGGGGATCTCTCTTTCTGGGGTCAGTTGGTGGGGACCTCTGTTTCTGGGGCTCTGTTGGTGGGGGGCTCTCTTTCTGGGGATCTGTTGGTGGGGTTCTCTATTTCTGGGGCTCTGTTGGTGGGGTTCTCTCTTTGTGGGGCTCTGCTGGTGGGACCTCTGTTTCTGGGGCCCAGTTGGTGGGGCCTCTCTTTCTGGGGCTCAGTTGGTGGGGCCTCTCTTTCTGGGGTCAGTTGGTGGGGATCTCTCTTTCTGGGGCTCAGTTGGTAGGGATCTCTCTTTCTGGGGCTCTGTTGGTGGGGTTTCCTCTTTCTGGGGATCTGTTGGTGGGGTTTTCCATTTCTGGGGCTCTGTTGGTGGGGTTCTCTCTTTGTGGGGCTCTGTTGGTGGGACCTCTGTTTCTGGGGCCCAGTTGGTGGGGCCTCTCTTTCTGGGGCCCAGTTGGTGGGGCCTCTCTTTCTGGGGCCCAGTTGGTGGGGCCTCTCTTTCTGGGGCTCAGTTGGTGGGGATCTCTCTTTCTGGGGCTCTGTTGGTGGGGTGTGTGGCAGCCAAACAGGTAAGCAGCACACCAGCCACGTTTAATCACTCAAGCAACTGCCCTAAAAAAAATAAATAATAATAAATGGTGGTAGAAAATATTCCCACCGCCCCCCCCCCCAAAAAGGTAAACCACTGACACATAAGCTTAAGTAGTAATTGCATATGCACATAACTAAACTTACCTAGAGGAGAGCCCTGCACCTGAGCTCAGTGGATGATTGCAAGCAACTTAAAGGTCAAGATGTGGGACGTGTGTTTCCCAAAACTGCCCAGTGAGTTCAGGGAGCGAAGAGGAGGACGACGATTACTCCAGGGCTCTGGGCCTAGAAAGCGGCCCTTGAGAGCAGTCAGGAGATGTGGGGCGATGGGAGCAGTCAGGAGATGTAGGGGGACACAGTGGCTCTTGGGAGCAGTCAGGAGATGTGGGGTGATGGGAGCAGTCAGGAGATGTGGGCTGACCCAGTGGCTCTTGGGAGCAGTCAGGAGATGTGGGGTGATGGGAGCAGTCAGGAGATGTGGGCTGACCCAGTGGCTCTTGGGAGCAGTCAGGAGATGTGGGGCGATGGGAGCAGTCAGGAGATGTAGGGGGACACAGTGGCTCTTGGGAGCAGTCAGGAGATGTGGGGTGATGGGAGCAGTCAGGAGATGTGGGCTGACACAGTGGCTCTTGGGAACAGTCAGTGGATGTGGGGTGATGGGAGCAGTCAGGAGATGTGGGGCGATGGGAGCAGTCAGGAGATGTAGGGGGACACAGTGGCACTTTGGAGCAGTCGGGAGATGTGGGGTGATGGGAGCAGTCAGGCGATGTAGGGGGACACAGTGGCTCTTGGGAGCAGTCAGGAGATGTGGGGTGATGGGAGCAGTCAGGAGATGTGGGCTGACACAGTGGCTATTGGGAACAGTCAGTGGATGTGGGGTGATGGGAGCAGTCAGGAGATGTGGGGCGATGGGAGCAGTCAGGAGATGTAGGGGGACACAGTGGCTCTTTGGAGCAGTCGGGAGATGTGGGGTGATGGGAGCAGTCAGGCGATGTAGGGGGACACAGTGGCTCTTGGGAGCAGTCAGGAGATGTGGAGTGATGGGAGCAGTCAAGAGATGTGGGGTGATGGGAGCAGTCAGGAGATGTAGGGGGCACATTGGCTCTTGGGAGCAGTCAGGAGATGGGGTGATTGGAGCACTCAGGAGATGTGGGCAGACACAGTGGCTCTTGGGAGCAGTCGGGAGATGTGGGTGATGGGAGCACTCAGGAGATGTGGGGTGATGGGAGCAGTCAGAAGATGTGGGGTGTCGCAGTGAAATGTGGGGTTTCCCGATGGCTCTTGGGAACAGTCAGGACATGTGGGGTGTCACAGCGGCTCTCGGGAGCAGTCAGGAGGTGTGGGGTGATGGGAGCACTCAAGAGATGTGGGACGATGAGAGCAGTCAGGAAATGTGGGGTGATAGGAGCAGTCGGGAGATGTAGGGGGAGACAGTGGCTCATGGGAGCAGTCAAGAGATGGGGTGATGGGAGTACTCAGGAGATGTGGGGTGATGGGAGCAGTCAGGAGATCGTGGGTGATGGGAGCAGTCAGAAGATGTGGGGTGATGGGAGCAGTCAGGAGATGGGGATGATGGGAGCAGTCAGGAGAGGTGGGGTGATGGGAGCAGTCAGGAGATGTAGGGGGACACAGTGGCTCTGGGGAGCAGTCAGGAGATGGGGGTGATGGGAGCAGTCAGGAGATCTGGGGTGATGGGAGCAGTCAGAAGATGTGGGGTTGTTAGAGTGAAATGTGGGGTGTCATGGCGGCCTTTGGGAGCAGTCAGACGATGTGGGGTTGTTACAGTGAAATGTGGGGTGTCACAGCGGCTCCTGTGAGCAGTCAGGAGATGTGGGGTGTCACAGTGAAATGTGGGGTGTCACAGTGGCTCTTGGGAGCAGTCAGGAGTTGTGGAGTGATGGGAGCAGTCAAGGGATGTGGGGTGTCGCAGTGAAATGTGGGGTGTCATGGCGGCTCTTGGGAGCAGTCAGGAGATATGGGCTGATGGGAGCAGTCAGGATATGTGGGGTGTCAAAGTGAAATGTGGGGTGTCACTGCAGCTTTTTGGAGCAGTCAGGAGATGTGGGCTGATGGGAGCAGTCAGGAGATGTGGGGTGATGGGAGCGGTCAGGAGATGTGGGGTGATGGGAGCAGTCAGGAGATGTGGGGTGATGGGAGCAGTCAGGAGATGTAGGGGGACACAGTGTCTCTTGGTAGCAGTCAGGAGATGTGGGGTGATGGAAGCAGTCAGGAGATCTGGGGTGATGGGAGCAGTCAGAAGATGTGGGGTGATGGGAGCAGTCAGGAGATGTCGGGGGAGACTGTGGCTCTTCGGAGCAGTCAGGAGATATGGGCTGATGGGAGCAGTCAGAAGATGTGGAGTTGTTAGAGTGAAATGTGGGGTGTCATGGCGGCCTTTGGGAGCAGTCAGAAGATGTGGGGTTGTTACAGTGAAATGTGGGGTGTCACAGCGGCTCCTGTGAGCATTCAGGAGATGTGGGGTGTCACAGTGAAATGTGGGGTGTCACAGTGGCTCTTGGGAGCAGTCAGGAGTTGTGGAGTGATGGGAGCAGTCAAGGGATGTGGGGTGTCACAGTGAAATGTGGGGTGTCATGGCGGCTCTTGGGAGCAGTCAGGAGATATGGGCTGATGGGAGCAGTCAGGATATGTGGGGTGTCAAAGTGAAATGTGGGGTGTCACTGCAGCTTTTTGGAGCAGTCAGGAGATGTGGGCTGATGGGAGCAGTCAGGAGATGTGGGGTGATGGGAGCGGTCAGGAGATGTGGGGTGATGGGAGCAGTCAGGAGATGTGGGGTGATGGGAGCAGTCAGGAGATGTAGGGGGACACAGTGTCTCTTGGTAGCAGTCAGGAGATGTGGGGTGATGGAAGCAGTCAGGAGATCTGGGGTGATGGGAGCAGTCAGAAGATGTGGGGTGATGGGAGCAGTCAGGAGATGTCGGGGGAGACTGTGGCTCTTCGGAGCAGTCAGGAGATATGGGCTGATGGGAGCAGTCAGGAGATGTGGGGTGTCAAAGTGAAATGTGGGGTGTCACTGCAGCTTTTTGGAGCAGTCAGGAGATGCGGGCTGATGGGAGCAGTCAGGAGATGTGGGGTGATGGGAGCGGTCAGGAGATGTGGGGTGATAGGAGCAGTCAGGAGATGTGGGGTGATGGGAGCAGTCAGGAGATGTAGGGGGACACAGTGGCTCTTGGGAGCAGTCAGGAGTTGTGGGGTGATGGGAGCAGTCAGGAGATGTAGGGGGATACAGTGGCTCTTGGGAGCAGTCAGGAGGTGTGGGGTGATGAGAGCAGTCAAGAGATGTGGGATGATGAGAGCAGTCAGTAGATGTGGGGTGATGGGAGCAGTCCTAAGATGTGGGGTGATGGGAGCAGTCGAGAGATGTGGGGTGATGGGAGCAGTCAGTCGATGTAGGGGGACACAGTGGCTCTTGGGAGCAGTCAGGAGATGTGGGGTAATGGGAGCAGTCAAGAGATGTGGGGTGATGGGAGCAGTCAGGAGATGTAGGGGGCACATTGGCCCTTGGGAGCAGTCAGGAGATGGGGTGATGGGAGCACTCAGGAGATGTGGGCAGACACAGTGGCTCTTGGGAGCAGTCAGGAGATGTGGGTGATGGGAGCACACAGGAGATGTGGGGTGATGGGAGCAGTCAGAAGATGTGGGGTGTCGCAGTGAAATGTGGGGTTTCCCGATGGCTCTTGGGAACAGTCAGGACATGTGCGGTGATACAGTGGCTCTCGGGAGCAGTCAGGAGGTGTGGGGTGATGGGAGCACTCAAGAGATGTGGGACGATGAGAGCAGTCAGGAAATGTGGGGTGATAGGAGCAGTCGGGAGATGTAGGGGGAGACAGTGGCTCATGGGAGCAGTCAAGAGATGGGGTGATGGGAGTACTCAGGAGATGTGGGGTGATGGGAGCAGTCAGGAGATCGTGGGTGATGGGAGCAGTCAGAAGATGTGGGGTGATGGGAGTAGTCAGGAAATGTAGGGGGACACAGTGGCTCTGGGGAGCAGTCAGGAGATGGGGGTGATGGGAGCAGTCAGGAGATGTGGGGTGATGGGAGCAGTCAGGAGATGTGGGGTGATGGGAGCAGTCAGGAAATGTAGGGGGACACAGTGGCTCTGGGGAGCAGTCAGGAGATGGGGGTGATGGGAGCAGTCAGGAGATGTGGGGTGATGGGAGCAGTCAGGAGATGTGGGGTGATGGGAGCAGTCAGGAGATCTGGGGTTGTTACAGTGAAATGTGGGGTGTCATGGCGGCCTTTGGGAGCAGTCAGAAGATGTGGGGTTGTTACAGTGAAATGTGGGGTGTCACAGCGGCTCCTGTGAGCAGTCAGGAGATGTGGGGTGTCACAGTGAAATGTGGGGTGTCACAGCGGCTCTTGGGAGCAGTCAGGAGTTGTGGAGTGATGGGAGCACTCAAGAGATGTGGGACGATGAGAGCAGTCAGGAAATGTGGGGTGATAGGAGCAGTCGAAAGATGTAGGGGGAGACAGTGGCTCATGGGAGCAGTCAAGAGATGGGGTGATGGGAGTACTCAGGAGATGTGGGTGATGGGAGCAGTCAGGAGATCGTGGGTGATGGGAGCAGTCAGAAGATGTGGGGTGATGGGAGCAGTCAGGAGATGTGGGGTGATGGGAGCAGTCAGGAGATGTAGGGGGACACAGTGGCTCTGGGGAGCAGTCAGGAGATGGGGGTGATGGGAGCAGTCAGGAGATGTGGGGTGATGGGAGCAGTCAGGAGATGTGGGGTGATGGGAGCAGTCAGGAGATCTGGGGTGATGGGAGCAGTCAGAAGATGTGGGGTTGTTACAGTGAAATGTGGGGTGTCACAGCGGCTCCTGTGAGCAGTCAGGAGATGTGGGATGTCACAGTGAAATGTGGGGTGTCACAGCGGCTCTTGGGAGCAGTCAGGAGTTGTGGAGTGATGGGAGCAGTCAAGGGATGTGGGGTGTCACAGTGAAATGTGGGGTGTCATGGCGGCTCTTGGGAGCAGTCAGGAGATATGGGCTGATGGGAGCAGTCAGGATATGTGGGGTGATGGAAGCAGTCAGGAGATGTGGGGTGTCACAGTGAAATGTGGGGTGTCACTGCAGCCTTTTGGAGCAGTCAGGAGATGTGGGCTGATGGGAGCAGTCAGGAGATGTGGGCTGATGGGAGCAGTCAGGAGATGTGGACTGATGGGAGCAGTCAGGAGATGTGGGGTGATGGGAGCGGTCAGGAGATGTGGGGTGATAGGAGCAGTCAGGAGATGTGGGGTGATGGGAGCAGTCAGGAGATGTGGGGTGATGGAAGCAGTCAGGAGATGTGGGGTGATGGAAGCAGTCAGGAGATCTGGGGTGATGGGAGCAGTCAGAAGATGTGGGGTGATGGGAGCAGTCAGGAGATGTCGGGGGAGACTGTGGCTCTTCGGAGCAGTAAGGAGATGTGGGGTGATGGGAGCAGTTAGGAGATGTAGGGGGACACAGTGGCTCTTTTGGAGCAGTCAGGAGTTGTGGGGTGATGGGAGCAGTCAGGAGATGTAGGGGGATACAGTGGCTCTTGGGAGCAGTCAGGAGGTGTGGGGTGATGAGAGCAGTCAAGAGATGTGGGATGATGAGAGCAGTCAGAAGATGTGGGGTGATGGAAGCAGTCAGGAGATGTGGGGTGATGGGAGCAGTCAGAAGATGTGGGGTGATGGGAGCAGTCAGGAGATGTGGGCTGATGGGAGCAGTCAGAAGATGTGGGGTGTCGCAGTGAAATGTGGTGTTTCCGGGTGGCTCTTGGGTACAGTCAGGAGAAGTGGGCTGACACAGTGGCTCTTGGGAGCAGTCAGGAGGTGTGGGGTGATGGGAGCAGTCAGGAGATGTAGGGTGACACAGTGGCTCTAGGGAGCAGTCAGGAGAAGTGGGGGGATGGGAGCAGTCAGGAGACGTGTCTAGGGAGAGCGCAGGCAACCAGCAGGCTCGCTTCTTTCTTCTTCTTGCTAACATCCATCAGCAGTGGTTATTGGATACCGATGCTTGAGCCGATTACTCCATCTTCTCGTGTTGAGTATGTAGTCGTGGGTTGGATTTCTTGATGGTCTGTGTGGACTTGTCACAGTAAGGCTGCTTTCACAGGGTCTTCGCCGTGATGGGCCGCGGGTAGCGGTCAACAGGGTTTACAGTGGGGGCAGTGAGTCTTCTGATCAGAGTGTTGGGGTTCTCATCCAGTCCTTGGCAGAAGTTGTTGGTCAGCTGCGCTAGATGTTCGTCCAACATCTCGATGTCCAGTTCTCTCTGAAGGGCAGCTATCCCTGTGAAGAGTGGAGCTCCAGACGATATCCGCAGGGCCTTGTTCTGAAATATCTGAAGACTCTCTTCCGGTGTCGCTCATGGCAGGTCATCCACGCTGGGGAGGCATACATCAGGGTAGGTCTGATGATCACATTGTAGACGTTGATCATTGTCCGGAGGGGCATGAACTTGGTCTTCAGGAGTGGGTACAGCACCACCATCTTTCCTGATGCCTTCTTCTGAGCCTTCTTGATATGGCTTTGCCAGTTGAGTTTGCTGTCCAGGCTCCACCCAGGTAGCGGCTGCTGCTCTCCCACTTGATGGTCTTCCCGTTGAGTCTGATGTGCAGGTGCTCCTTGATCATCTCCAGCAGGTTGACATTGTCGGGTTTTGTGTGGCGATCCCATGCACACATTTGAAGACCAGACACAGGATCTTGAAGGTGAAGTGGACATTCCTGGGTAGCCAATGTAGGCTCTGTCTAGCGGAGGATGTCAGGGAGCCTCTACGAAGCCTTTTAGTGCTGCCAGAAGGCGAAGAAGCAGAGTGAGTCCTGCATAAAGGGCATTTCCTTAGTCCTACCACCCTGTTTTCTGCCTCCACCCACACAAATCAGATGTTGGCTAGAATGCTGGTAATGCAGGAACAACAGGGGTCACCCGTTACCCTCGCTCATCCACCTGGATAGGCGCAGCTAGGCCGGTCATGTTGAAACCTATGGCCCCCAGGTTCCAGTCAGACTCCTGCTGCGGGCACATAATCCCCATGAGCACTCTCTAGTATTTGGCTTCAGAGAGACTATCTGGGCCTGCCTCTGTCCTGTCCACTGATGGTTCCTGGTAGATTTTGGCATGAGAGAGACTATCTGGGCCTGCCCCTGTCCTGTCCGCTGATGGTTCCTGGTAGGCTTTGGCTTGAGAGAGACTATCTGGGCCTGCCTTTGTCCTGTCCGCTGACGGTTCCTGGTAGGTTTTAGCTTGAGAGAGACTATCTGGGCCTGCCTCTGTCCTGTCCGCTGATGGTTCCTGGTAGGCTTTGGCTTGAGAGAGACTATCTGGGCCTGCATCTGTCCTGTCCGCTGATGTTTCCTGGTGGGTTTTGGCATGTGAGAGACTATCTGGGCCTGCCTCTGTCCTGTCCGCTGATGGTTCCTGGTAGGTTTTGGCTTGAGAGAGACTATCTGGGCTTGCTTCTGTCCGCTGATGGTTCCTGGTAGGTTTTGGCATGAGAGAGACTATCTGGGCCTGCCTCTGTCCTGTCCGCTGATGGTTCCTGGTAGGTTTTGGCTTGAGAGAGACT
The DNA here is from genome assembly GCF_040938575.1 of Ambystoma mexicanum. NCBI lineage: Eukaryota > Metazoa > Chordata > Amphibia > Caudata > Ambystomatidae > Ambystoma > Ambystoma mexicanum. The sequence goes on along the minus strand of NC_090937.1, from coordinate 1,666,933,876 downwards.
ATCTGGGCCTGCCTCTGTCCTGTCCGCTGATGGTTCCTGGTAGGTTTTGGCTTGAGGGAGACTATCTGGGCTTGACTCTGTCCGCTGACGGTTTCTGGTAGGTTTTGGCTTGAGAGAGACTATCTCGGCCTGCTTCTGTCCTGTCCGCTGATGGTTCCTGGTAGGTTTTGGCTTGAGGGAGACTATCTGGGCTTGTCTCTGTCCGCTGATGGCTGATGGTTCCTGGTAGGTTTTGGCATGAGAGAGACTATCTGGGCCTGCCTCTGTCCTGTCCGCTGACGGTTCCTGGTAGGTTTTGGCTTGAGAGAGACTATATGGGCCTGCCTCTGTCCTGTCAGCTGACAGTTCCTGGTAGGTTTTGGCTTGAGAGAGGCTATCTGGGCCTGCATCTGTCCTGTCCGCTGACAGTTCCTGGTAGGTTTTGGCTTGAGAGAGACTATCTGGGCCTGCATCTGTCCTGTCCGCTGACGGTTCCTGGTAGGTTTTGGCTTGAGAGAGACTATCTGGGCCTGCCTCTGTCCTGTCCGCTGATGGTTCCTGGTAGGTTTTGGCATGAGGGAGACTATCTGGGCCTGCCTCAGTCCTGTCCGCTGATGGTTCCTGGTAGGTTTTGGCATGAGAGAGACTATCTGGGCCTGCCTCTGTCCTGTCCGCTGATGGTTCCTGGTAGGTTTTGGCATGAGGGAGACTATCTGGGCCTGCCTCTGTCCTGTCCGCTGATGGTTCCTGGTAGGTTTTGGCATGAGAGAGACTATCTGGGCCTGCCTCTGTCCTGTCCGCTGATGGTTCCTGGTAGGTTTTGGCATGAGAGAGACTATTGGGGGCCTAGCCTCTGTCCTGTCCGCTGATGGTTCCTGGTAGGTTTTGGCATGAGAGAGACTATCTGGGCCTGCCTCTGTCCTGTCCGCTGATGGTTCCTGGTAGGTTTTGGCATGAGAGAGACTATCTGGGCCTGCCTATGTCCTGTCAGGTGACGGTTCCTGGTAGGTTTTGGCTTGAGAGAGACTATCTTGGCCTGCCTCTGTCCTGTCCGCTGATGGTTCCTGGTAGGTTTTGGCTTGGGAGAGACTATCTGGGCCTGCCTCTGTCCTGTCTGCTGATGGTTCCTGGCAGGTTTTGGCTTGAGAGAGACTATCTGGACTTGTCTGTGTCCTGTCCGCTGATGGTTCCTGGTAGGTTTTCGCTTGAGTGACTATTTGGGCCTGCCTCTGTCCTGTCCACTGATGGTTCCTGGTAGGTTTTCGCTTGAGAGAGACTATCTGGGCCTGCTTCTGTCCTGTCCGCTGATGGTTCCTGGTAGGTTTTGGCATGAGGGAGACTATCTGGGCCTGCCTCTGTCCTGCCCGCTGATGGTTCCTGGTAGGCTTTGGCATGAGAGAGACTATCTGGGCCTGCCTCTGTCCTGTCCGCTGATGTTTCCTGGTAGGTTTTCGCTTGAGAGACTATCTGGGCCTGCCTCTGTCCTGTCCGCTGATGGTTCTGGGTAGGTTCTGGCTTGTGGGAGACTATCTGGGACTGCATCTGTCCTGTCCGCTGATGGTTCCTGGTAGGTTTTGGCATGAGAGAGACTATCTTGGCCTGCCTCTGTCCTGTCCGCTGATGGTTCCTGGTAGGTTTTGGCTTGAGAGAGACTATCTGGGCCTGCCTCTGTCCTGTCTGCTGATGGTTCCTGGCATGTTTTAGCTTGAGAGAGACTATCTGGGCTTGTCTGTGTCCTGCCCGCTGATGGTTCCTGGTAGGTTTTCGCTTGAGAGACTATTTGGGCCTGCCTCTGTCCTGTCCACTGATGGTTCCTGGTATGTTTTCGCTTGAGAGAGACTATCTGGGCCTGCCTCTGTCCTGCCCGCTGATGGTTCTTGGTAGGTTTTGGCATGAAAGAGACTATCTGGGCCTGCCTCTGTCCTGTATGCTGACGGTTCCTGGTAGGTTTTGGCTTGAGAGAGACTATCTGGGCCTGCCTCTGTCCTGTCCGCTGAAGGTTCCTGGCAGGTTTTGGCTTGAGAGACTATCTGGGCCTGCCTCTGTCCTGTCCGCTGACTGTTCCTGGTAGGTTTTGGCTTGAGAGAGACTATCTGGGCCTGCCTCTGTCCTGTCCGCTGATGGTTCCTGGTAGGTTTTCGCTTGAGAGACTATCTCGGCCTGCCTCTGTCCTGTCCGCTGATGGTTCCTGGTAGGTTTTGGCTTGAGGGAGACTATCTGGGCTTATCTCTGTCCTGTCCGCTGATGGTTCCTGGTAAATTGTGGCTTGAGAGAGATTATCTGGGGCTGCCTCTGTCCTGTCCGCTGACGGTTCCTGGTAGGTTTTGGCTTGAGGGAGACTATCTGGGCTTGTCTCTGTCCTGTCCGCTGATGGTTCCTAGTAGGTTTTGGCTTGAGAGAGATTATCTGGGGCTGCCTCTGTCCTGTCCGCTGATGGTTCCTGGTAGGTTTTGGCTTGAGGGAGACTATCTGGGCTTGTCTCTGTCCTGTCCGCTGATGGTTCCTGGTAAGTTTTGGCTTGAGAGAGACTATCTGGGCCTGCCTCTGTCCTGTCCGCTGATGGTTCCTGGCAGGTTTTGGCTTGTGGGCGGCCAAGGGTCCTTTACTTTGCACAGAACTTAGGGGTGAACAGTCATTGTTATGTCCCAACTCATTGGTACTCCTTTTATCAACCTCCAAAGGATGGCAGGCTGAGTTGGCGAAACCTCTGATCCGGTCCCCCAGAATGATGAAGCCTTCCTTGAGCAGGAGCAGGAATCTGGGAGCAAAGCATGATCGTGCAGAGCTCACTCCCTGAATGACTTTCACTCCACCGTCCAACAAATTCTGCAGTTGTTTACAAGGGTCCTAAAGGGGACTCTTTCCAAGGAGCTTTCACATTTTAGACCAGCCTACACCCCTCTAGCTCTGCTCTGGAAGAGCGAGGTGGAGTTACTACCTGCACAGGGACAATTCAGTGACTACTCAAACTCCCCGCTTCTGCTGAATCCTAGACGAGATCTTGAACTAATCCATTTGGTCTGACCATAAGGTTACACAACCCTGCACTTCCACATTGCTACAATGGGTGAATTAACCTATGGAGCTATCTCACCGGCGGTATAGAGCCGCTAGCAGGTGGTGTGTTGCAGACCCTAATGTCAACTGTGCCTGTAGGGAACCTGGTGTTAAGATAGGTCCAAATGTACCATAAAGAGAAAAAACTCAATAACGGAGTAACTCCAAGTGTACGAAAAAACCCTGCTTTATTCCAATACAAATGGCCTCTGGGAGAGTGCCCAAAAGACATTTTTAAAATGGCTTTATGAACAAGTTTTAAACAAAGAAATCATCATTGCTGACATAATAGTTAATAATCATCATAAAATCTCACGCACAGAGGATAGAACAAATAGTTATGGATAAGTGAACCTGTTACTATTGGTTCTTTTACAACTAATAACTCCTCCTACATTTTAATCTAACGTGCTATTGGTTGGCACTCTACTACACTAGTCGATAAGAAGGACAGGGTTTGATTGGCCAGTTATATGATCATCTGGCCTCAGCACTTTTATGCAGTGCCAAGTTGCGTGGTCAGGAACGAGAAATGGGCGAACTGCTATGATAAAGTTTAATGAAGCTACTCCCCTCTCTTTCCAGGCGTGAGGCCTTATCTGCCAGTATGTCCGTGGCCATGGGGGCTCGTCTCTGTCTGAATTCACTAAGAAAATAGAAGGTGCACTATTTAATTGGGTCTGGAATAACTGACTAATGTTCGGGTAACGTGGTAGAGGACCACTCAACTTCATCTATTTCTTATTTTTTCTGCTATCCTAGGGTGTGTGTGCTTTTCTTGGGCAGCTGCTCGGGGCGCTGTGTATTCAATCGTTCTGGAATCAATTGGCACGGTAGCGAGTTGCACCTGGCATTCAAGGATATCTCCATTTCTCACTGCTACCAATTGAAACTGATTAACTTTAATAATTGCATGCTGTGTACCCTGGGAAACGTTATCTGGTGCGGTTTCAGCTTCTAAGTAGAACTCCCCTCTGCAGACTCACCTGGGGCTCGTCTGAGCATTGTGAGGCCTGGACGTGTTAAGCAATTGTATGCTAGGCTGCAGTATTTCAGAATGGAGGCCTTTCAGGGTTTAGTCTGAGTAATGGCGGTACTTCTGCTCCTTCTTTGCCATGTTAGTGTTCTTCGTGTCCTGCATGTCACCATTCATCATTCCCTGCTCGTGTATGCTGCAGCCTCTCCCTACCTGTCCATCTCTATACATAACCCTGTCTGGGCATTCTGCAACCTTCCCTGCTTTTGTGAGTGCACACTACTTCTTGCCCTACGTGTGTCGCACAAACTTTTCTACTCTTAATGGCGGCTGCCACAAGTGTTTTATTAACAGTTTACTGACCCTTCCTCAGTTTATACTTTCGTTCATGATTAGGATCAGTCGGGGCTTTGGCCATTACTGGTGCAACTCTGATCTCCATTATTACACTTGGTTTCTGCATAGTGAGTGCAAGGGCGTACTTACTGCAATAAAGCCCTGTGGTGATTCCACAGCGGGCAATATCCGGAACCCCCTGTCACTACAGGCTATGCTAGAAGCCTCGTGGAAAAACAATTTTTCTTATGAAGGTTTAAGGTCATCTTACTTAGCAACTGCAACCCTATATTTAAACCTTCATGAAAAGGTCAAACAACCCATACGGTACATATATACCCCCCTTACCCCGTTACTTAACATTTGGTGGCACACCTTGATGTGTGCCGCTGACGCTCATGAATCCCTGCAACACAGATTCCCTGCACCTATGTGCTTGGGAACCGGCGCTGCAGCGTCCTTTTTTTGTTGTAATTTTATTTCCCCAAGCGGGGGACATCCACAAAACCCCTGTTCCCATTATAGCGAGCAAGATGAGTGGGGGACACCCCTGCAACCCTGTTTCCAGTGTTTGCTATAATTGATTTGAATGGCATATTTGATTGAATTTTTGGTTGTACGAGATTTTCGTACAGCCTAAATTCGGTCAAATATGCCATTTGTGCTTTTACATTCGGTCATTTGGGGGTATTTCCATCTAGGAGCTTGTTACAGAAAGTGCATAGTACATTTGTGAAGTGCACGATCGATATGCAAATGGTTACAGACAAAGTTGGCGTGTGTAAGACTGGCAAAGCCTCACCTCATGCTACGAGGGGCTACATCAGGCATGCCGACACGCATACGAGACAAAATAGGTGCGAGTAAAGAGAAGGGCAAAGCCTCACCTCATGCTACGAGGGGCTACATCAGGCATGCCGACACGCATACGAGACAAAATAGGTGCGAGTAAAGAGAAAGGCAAAGCCTCACCTCATGGTACGGGGGCTACATCAGGCATGCAGACACGCATACGAGACAAAATAGGTGCGAGTAAACAGACTGGCAAAGCCTCACCGCATGGTACAAGGTGCTACATCAGGAATGCCAACAAGCATATGAGACAAAATAGGTGCGAGTAAACAGACAGGCAAACCCTCAACTGATGGTACTGTGGCTACATCAGGCATGCAGACATGCATACGAGACAAAATAGGTACGAGTAAACAGACTGGCAAAGCCTCACCTCATTGGTACGAGGGGCTACATCAGGCATGCAAACACGCATACGAGACAAAATAGGTGTGAGTAAACCGTCTGGCAAAGCCTCACCTCATGGTGCGAGGGGCTACATCAGGGATGCAGCACGCATATGAGACAAAATAGGTGCGCGTAAACAGACTGGCAATGCCTCACCAAATGGTACGAGAGCTACATCAGGCAAGCAGACACGCATACGAGACAAAATAGGTGTGAGTAAACAGACTGGCAAAGCCTCACCTCATGGTACAGGGGGGGCTACATCAGGGATGTAGATACGCATACGAGACAAAATAGGTGCGACGAAACAGACTGGTAAAGCCTCACCTCATTCTACGAGGGGCTACATCAGGCATGCAGCACGCATATGAGACAAAATAGGTGTGAGTAAACAGACTGGCAAAGCCCCGGTTCATGGTACGGGGGTACTTTTAAATCTTGCTTACTTGTTTTCAAAAACAAAGATCAATCTAAGTAGTGTCACCAATAAAGAGAATAATTAACATTTTGTTTACAAACAAGCAACAGCCTTAAATACTGAAAGCCTTGAGGAAGCACACTTGCGCGAAACATGGGCTCACGTGTCGGCTACTATTTCTTGCAAGAATATTTCAAGTGAAAATCTGTTCATATGTGTTGTGATGAATCCTCACAGAGTGTCCCTACCTGAAGTCTCCTCCCAGGTGGCCATGGGATCGCAGCTGCTACCTGATCCGAACCCTGGGGGTGGTATTAGCCGGGTGGATCATCTGGGAGGAGAAGGGCCCCCAAAAGGACAGGAGAAGACTGTGTTAGGAGAGACGCGGTATTTATCTTCTTTAGAGATGGACATTCCTAAGGTGCCCGAATATTTAATGGCTTGTTGCAAGAGTAAGACTTCCCTTTACAAATCTACACACATTGATGGTAGTGAAAACCCTTGTAATCTACAAGGGATCAATATATGTCGAAATCAGAACCTTAATACGCTGACTTCTAATGAATGTAATTCTCCCTCATAAATGGACCAACCATTAACCCCTTTGAAACGCTTCTTGGAAGATCTATTCACTACCCAGAGTAAATCCAATACAGTTGAGGTTTGTATTCATGGAAGAAAAGGTTATCAGAACATTGGGGACTTCAAGTCCCACAATGTGCTAAGTACTGGGACGAGGAAGAGGGACTCAGAGGCACTAGACTGCAAGGTGCAGTCTAGGGGTTCTAAGGACCCACACCTGAACAGGACATTATAAGGTCCCCTCAGGTGCAAGCCATTAGAAATAGTATGAGGTGGAGTAGTTGCCGAGACAGTCAGCTGCAGTTGCAGTGTAAGGAGAAAGGAGGCGACGGAGCCACCACTACCTCTGATGCAGATGTCGGTCCTGAGAGCATCTTCAGGTTTGATGGCCTTATTTGCAGAGGCTGCGCAGCGGGAAGCGGTGTAGTAGCAGTCTAACCGGTTCTCCTTATTGTGCCTGTTGTCCTGGTGACTGATGAGCACTGGAGTGCACTGGCGTGCTGTTTACCGGTGGCTGCCGAGCACTGTAGGCCACTGGGAGCAAGAGAAGCTCTGTTCAAGGTCGACGCAGCAAATCCAAAGTAGACTGTCGTGCAAGAGGCAGCAGCAGAAGCAGAATGAAGAGTGGCAGGGGATCGAGCCAACGCATTTGCAGACATTCGTGAGTTTACCATTTCTTCGTAATCGACCTCTGGCCACTAAATGTTTTGAATACCGAACTAACTTAAAGAAATCCCATTGGCGGCATGAGAACATTATACAGAAAGGTTATAATCATTACCATCAAAGCCCATATTGTTGCCAAGACAAAGAGGGGACAATACTGGAACAAGCTGGCCGTAACCACCATTGGCAAAGTCAAGATGAGGCAATATTCTACAAAGCATATAAATCTTATTGGCCAAATAACAAGAGAATATTGTCACAGAAAGATTATAGCCATTATTGCCAGAGTGAGGAAGAGGCAATGGTTGAACAAGATATCAACAAGCATTGCCAAAGCCAAAAAGGGGCAAGTGTGATAAAGGAACATGGCAGCAGGCTCTTGATGTGAAGATAGAAGGTAGACGATGCCCAGGAGGAGAGGAGCATAACCTGCATTGCCTAGGGCAAATACAACAGTGGCAAAAACAGCACCAATGTGAATCATGTCTTCCCAGAAGAAGTTGTGAATGTTGATGTTAGTTAAAGGGCCTGATCACGGGGTGGGTGGTAGCCCTTAAAAGTGGCAGTAATGCTATATCCACCTCATTTAAGGGTGCACCCAATCACGTGTATGGTCACATTTACCTGCAGTTCAGAGCTGGAGGTAAATGCACAGGCGGAATGGAATATTTTAGCGCTATTAGTGCTCCCAACCCCATTGGGTTGAAATTACCCAATGTGGAATGGGCAATAACCATCACCCCGCTACTCGTGCTCCAGCGCTAATAGAACCAGACTCAGTAGCGGTAACGCTATTTGCCATGGCTGTTGGACAGCAGTATTACTGCCAGAATACAGCCAGATGTGTGATCAGGCTCAAAGTCTTTTCCTACAGAATACATGTAGTAGTGTTAGGAGCATTTAGTTGTGGCAGGCGAGCATACCAGAACAGGGACTTTCTCGTGGTAGTACTGGCATGTTAGTGGACCAGGAAGAAACCATTGTTGATACAGAATTGTGTTTGAAGGTTGTGAAGAAGAAGAAGTGGCAAGAGCACTAAAGAGTTCACTAAATTGTTGTGGAATCATGCTGACAAAATATTGCTGTTGATGCAGAATAATGGTGAAAGTTTTTTGTTTTCCTAAGGAAAAGAAGTTGTGTTTAACGTTTGTCGCTATATGTGAAGAGAAAAATACTTTCTATTTGGCTGAACCTTTGTTAAAGTCAAAGTGAAAGACTTTTGGAGTAAGAAGGACTTAAGAATCAAAATCTGTCTACAACAAAGAACTTTCTTATTTGAACTTTTGATTGAAAATCCTGTTTTGAATCTGGGGAAGGGGATCTGACCCTTGTTAAAAGGATACACAGTTATTAGGTTTATGTTAAACATAACTGTTATTTCTGTTTCATATGAGTTGCCATGTATTACCTTCATGAGTTTGATGTATGTATACGTGTGAGGAACACGGGTCTTTTATTACAGTGTTTTCTTTTAGTTTATTTTCAGGCAGGGAAATCCTCATTAGTTTGGGGACAGTGAGGCGTTTGCCAATCCCCTATGAGTTAATAAAATGGCTTGTTGTGAAAAACCTTTACCGAGTTGTCCGCCTCACATTTCTGTCCCCTCACAGCGTCTAGTAATGATGATGATGTAATATTTATATGTCCCTTTTGCCAAAGTGCTTTACATAGAACATACTTACATACAATATCAACTTGGAAGGATGAAAGGCTGAGTTGGCCTTGCCAGGATTCGAACCTGAGACCTGCAGATCACTCACAGATCACAGCAGCAAGCGCTCAACCCGCTGAGCCATCTTACTGGCTATTATTACTTTTTGTGCAACAGTTGTACATAGTGGGAATATTAATTTTATTCCAAGTGTGATTTATATTTGTGTAACTCAATATTCACGATGCAGAAACAAATACACAAGCACCTGAAACTGATCTGCTGATCATGATCTTCTATAGAAATTGAAGAGGCACCTGAATGGTTGGGCGCAGAGGAAAAGGCTTATTTGCTAACTTTCAGTCCGGTGAGAGGCGCCTTCCTACAGCTTGAGAGAAAGAACGGCCCTGATGATCGCACCTTTGGTGATCAGGCCCTTGGGGGGCATGATCATTGGTGATCGCGCCCTTGGTGATCGCGCCCTTGGGAGGCACGATCATTGGTGATTGCGCCCTTGGTGATTGCGTCCTTGGGGAGGCACGATCATTGGTGATCGTGTCCTTGGTGATTGCACCCTCTGGGGGGCACGATCATTGGTGATCGCACCCTTGGTGATCACGCACTTGGGGGCACGATCATTGGTGTTCATGGCTTTGGTGATCGCGCCCTCGGGGGGACACGATCATTGCTGATCGTGCCCTTGGTGACCGTGTCCTTGGTGATCATGCCCCTAGGGGGGCATGATCATTGGTGATTGCATCCTTGGTGAACACGTCCTTCGGGGGGCACGATCATTGGTGATCATGCCCTTGGTGATAACACACTTGGGGGGCATGATCATTGGTGATCATGGCCTTGGTGATTGCGCCCTTGGGGGGCACGATCATTGGTGATTGCACCCTTGGTGATTGCGTCCTTGGGGAGCATGATCATTGGTGATCGCGCCCTTGGTGATCGCGTCCTTGGGAGGCATGATCATTGGTGATCGTGTCCTTGGTGATCGCGCCCTTGGGAGGCACGATCATTGGTGATTGCGCCCTTGGTGAACACGTCCTTCGGGGGGCACGATCATTGGTGATCATGCCCTTGGTGATAACACACTTGGGGGCATGATCATTGGTGATCATGGCCTTGGTGATTGCGCCCTTGGGGGGCACGATCATTGGTGATTGCACCCTTGGTGATTGCGTCCTTGGGGGGCATGATCATTGGTGATCGCACCCTTGCTGATCACGCCCTCGGGGGGGGCACAATTATTGGTGATCACATCCTTGCTGATCACGCCCTCGGGGGGGGACACGATCATTGGTGATCGTGTCCTTGGTGATCATGCCCCTGGGGGGCATAATCATTGGTGATCATGCCCTTGGTGATCACGCCCTTGGGGGGCACGATCATTGGTGATCGCGCCCTTGGTGATCATGCCCTTGGGGGCACGATCATTGGTGATCGCACCCTTGGTGATCATGCCCTTGGGGGCACGATCATTGGTGATCATGCCCTTGGTGATAACACACTTGGGGGGCATGATCATTGGTGATCATGGCCTTGGTGATTGCGCCCTTGGGAGGCACGATCATTGGTGATTGCGCCCTTGGTGATTGCGTCCTTGGGGAGGCACGATCATTGGTGATTGCACCCTTGGTGAACACGTCCTTGGGGGGGGCACGATCATTGGTGATCATGCCCTTGGTGATAACACACTTGGGGTGCATGATCATTGGTGATCATGGCCTTGGTGATTGCGCCCTTGGGGGGCACGATCATTGTAATTGCGCCCTTGGTGATCACGCCCTTGGGAGGCACGATCATTGGTGATTGCGCCCTTGGTGATTGCGTCCTTGGGGGGCATGATCATTGGTGATCGCACCCTTGCTGATCACGCCCTTGGGGGGGGGGCACAATTATTGGTGATCACATCCTTGCTGATCACGCCCTCGGGGGGGACATGATCATTGGTGATCGTGCCCTTGGGGGGCATGATCATTGGTGATCGTGCCCTTGGTGATCACGCCCTTGGGGGGCACGATCATTGTAATCGCGCCCTTGGTGATCACGCCCTTGGGAGGCACGATCATTGGTTATTGCGTCCTTGGTGATTGCGCCCTTGGGGGGCACGATCATTGGTGATCGTGTCCTTGGTGATCACACCCTTGGGGAGGCACGATCATTGGTGATCGTGTCCTTGGTGATCATGCCCCTGGGGGGCATAATCATTGGTGATCGCGCCCTTGGTTATCATGCCCTTGGGGGCACGATCATTGGTGATCGCACCCTTGGTGATCACATCCTTTGGGGGGGCACGATCATTGGTGATCATCCTCTTGGTGATAACGCACTTGGGGGGCATGATCATTGGTGATCATGGCCTTGGTGATCATGCCCTTGGGGGCACGATCATTGGTGATCGCACCCTTGGTGATCACGCCCTTGGGGGGTACGATCATTGGTGATCGTGCCCTTAGGGGGCATGATCATTGGTGATCGTGCCCTTGGTGATCACGCCCTTGGGGGGCACGATCATTGGTGATCGTGCCCTTGGTGATCATGCCCTTGGGGGCACGATCATTGGTGATCGCACCCTTGGTGATCATGCCCTTGGGGGCACGATCATTGGTGATCATGCCCTTGGTGATAACACACTTGGGGGGCATGATCATTGGTGATCATGGCCTTGGTGATTGCGCCCTTGGGAGGCACGATCATTGGTGATTGCGCCCTTGGTGATTGCGTCCTTGGGGAGGCACGATCATTGGTGATTGCACCCTTGGTGAACACGTCCTTGGGGGGGGCACGATCATTGGTGATCATGCCCTTGGTGATAACACACTTGGGGTGCATGATCATTGGTGATCATGGCCTTGGTGATTGCGCCCTTGGGGGGCACGATCATTGTAATTGCGCCCTTGGTGATCACGCCCTTGGGAGGCACGATCATTGGTGATTGCGCCCTTGGTGATTGCGTCCTTGGGGGGCATGATCATTGGTGATCGCACCCTTGCTGATCACGCCCTTGGGGGGGGGGCACAATTATTGGTGATCACATCCTTGCTGATCACGCCCTCGGGGGGGACATGATCATTGGTGATCGTGCCCTTGGGGGGCATGATCATTGGTGATCGTGCCCTTGGTGATCACGCCCTTGGGGGGCACGATCATTGTAATCGCGCCCTTGGTGATCACGCCCTTGGGAGGCACGATCATTGGTTATTGCGTCCTTGGTGATTGCGCCCTTGGGGGGCACGATCATTGGTGATCGTGTCCTTGGTGATCACACCCTTGGGGAGGCACGATCATTGGTGATCGTGTCCTTGGTGATCATGCCCCTGGGGGGCATAATCATTGGTGATCGCGCCCTTGGTTATCATGCCCTTGGGGGCACGATCATTGGTGATCGCACCCTTGGTGATCACATCCTTTGGGGGGGCACGATCATTGGTGATCATCCTCTTGGTGATAACGCACTTGGGGGGCATGATCATTGGTGATCATGGCCTTGGTGATCATGCCCTTGGGGGCACGATCATTGGTGATCGCACCCTTGGTGATCACGCCCTTGGGGGGTACGATCATTGGTGATCGTGCCCTTAGGGGGCATGATCATTGGTGATCGTGCCCTTGGTGATCACGCCCTCGGGGGGACACGATCATTGCTGATCGTGCCCTTGGGGGGGCATGATCATTGGTGATCGCGCCCTTGGTGATCATGCCCTTGGGGGCACGATCATTGGTGATTGCGCCCTTGGTGATAGCGCCCTTGGGGGGCATGATCATTGGTGATCGCGCCCTTGGTGATCATGCCCGAGGGGGCACGATCATTGGTGATTGCGCCCTTGGTGATAGCTCCCTTGGGGGGCATGATCATTGGTGATCGCGCCCTTGGTGATCATGCCCGAGGGGGCACGATCATTGGTGATTGCGCCCTTGGTGATAGCGCCCTGGTGCATCTGAATCTGCTGTGTTCCATTCTGTGATAAGTTCTTTCCGGAAGCCTGAAGATTCTGAACTTGTTCCGTCTTTGCTCCTGTTCCTGGGTGTGTGTAAGAAGGTTAGGATACAGAGTTCGGGCGGATATCTTGCACTCTGACCATATGTTTTTTTTAAATTTAGTTTCAGAAATTATTATTTTTATAAGTCCATCCCTTTTATCCATAGATTATTTCCAAGTCAATCCAAAAAACCGCTGGCATAATATTTCTCCAAAATGAGTGATTTTATTCTTCGAGCAAACACACAGCCGACACACAGCCAACACACAGCCAACACGTGTTTCGACCTCTGGTCGTTTTCACACATTTTTGACAGTGTGTAAGAAGGTGTTTCTCTTGCAAACAGACTTGTATTTGTTTTTTGTGTGTTTTTAATGAGGCACATTATGTCATCAGTAAGTGTGAAGGATAGTCAATTAGCTTAAGCCCTCCCCTGATATCTGTGCGCAACCTGCGCGCATAGATTGAGGACTCTGCGTGGCCACCTCTGCCTTTTATCCTTCTGACTATGATATATTGAGTCCTGCTGGGTTGGTGAGGTGTAACACCTATTATTCTAGCGCTTTGAAGAGGCAGAAATGAGGGCATGAAGCGATAACTATTGTCATGATGGTTTCTATTTTGATCCCTCTGTAATGTGGCCGAGATCCAACTCCCCGCCCCCCCCCCCCCCCCCCCCGGCCCCCTTGCTAGGCCCTTCTTCCTGCTACTAGCAGGCATCACAAGCACAAAATTGTGCTCTTATGAGTAACTCTGTAACTATTTCCAAAGGCGAAAGAAGGAAGTTTGCTTTTGTCACTTCTTCCTAATTGTGGCCTTGATGCTTGCTTACGTTTCGAGAAGCTGAGCTTGCCAAAAAAAATGAAACTGCCAAACCTTGACCTACCAGTTGTGTAAGGAAGGTATAGACTTCCTCAAAATGGCGGAAGGGCATTCAGTGAGAAGTGGAACTTGGTGCTGAGATGTGCCGTCCTCGCATCCTGTGCCCCTTTATAAGGGGGGCCTCGCTGATCGTACCTAGAATCTTGCTTCTCTGCCGGCATGACAAGCAACTTCTCATTCTCTGCACAGACCCTAATGAAGAGGTCAAAGAGCGCAACACCTCTGTCCCGTGCGCCCCTGGATCCAGAGCACGTCCATACCAGGGAAGAACTACAGCTAACAGTCACTTCCAAACACCAGCCCACGACATTTGCCCTCCCACACTACCACCATCAAGTGACAACACATTTCTGCAAAGTACCAGGTCAACATTGCAGCAAGAACTTGCACTGATAGTCACATCCTAACTCATAGGCGACATCAAATCCACAACCGACCCCTCCTGCTGGAATCCCACCCAACCGTTACTACACCAGGCTACTAAGACACCGCCTCCAGTCTACCCTGCCGGAATCCCACCCAGCCGTTACTACAACAGGCTACTAAGAGGCCGCCTCCAGTCTATCCTGCCGGAATCCCACCCAACCGTTACTACACCAGGCTACTAAGACACCGCCTCCAGTCTACCTTGCCGGAATCCCACCCAACAGTTACTACACCAGGCTACTAAGACACCGCCTCCAGTCTACCCTGCCGGAATCCCACCCAGCCGTTACTACACCAGGCTACTAAGAGGCTGCCTCCAGTCTATCCTGCCGGAATCCCACCCAACCGTTACTACACCAGGCTACTAAGAGGCCGCCTCCAGTATAACCTGCCAGAATCCCACCCAACCGTTACTACACCAGACTACTAAAATACTGCCTCCAGTATAACGTGCCAGAATCCCACCCAACCGTTACTACACCAGACTACTAAGACACTGCCTCCAGTCTACCCTTTCGGAATCCCATCCAACCGTTACCACACCCGGCTACTAAGACACCGCCTCCAGTCCACCCTGCCGGAATCCCACCCAACCGTTACTACACCAGGCTACTAAGACACCGCCTCCAGTCTACCCTGCCGGAATCCCACCCAGCCGTTACTACACCAGGCTACTAAGACACTGCCTCCAGTCTACCCTGCCGGAATCCCACCCAACCGTTACTACACCAGGCTACTAAGACACCGCCTCCAGTCTACCCTGCCGGAATCCCACCCAACCGTTCCTACACCAGGCTACTAAGACACCGCCTCCAGTCTACCCTGCCGAAATCCCACCGAGCCGTTACTACACCAGGCTACTAGGAGGCCGCCTCCAGTCTATCCTTCCAGAATCCCACCCAACCGTTACGACACCAGACTACTAAAATACTGCCTCCAGTATAACGTGCCAGAATCCCACCCAACCGTTACTACACCAGACTACTAAGACACTGCCTCCAGTCTACCCTTTCGGAATCCCATCCAACCGTTACCACACCCGGCTACTAAGACACCGCCTCCAGTCCACCCTGCCGGAATCCCACCCAACCGTTACTACACCAGGCTACTAAGACACCGCCTCCAGTGTACCCTGCCGGAATCCCACCCAGCCGTTACTACACCAGGCTACTAAGACACTGCCTCCAGTCTACCCTGCCGGAATCCCACCCAACCGTTACTACACCAGGCTACTAAGACACCGCCTCCAGTCTACCCTGCCGGAATCCCACCCAACCGTTACTACACCAGGCTACTAAGACGCCGCCTCCAGTCTACCCTGCCGGAATCCCACCCAGCCGTTACTACACCAGGCTACTAAGACATCGCCTCCAGTCTACCCTGCCGGAATCCCACCCAGCCGTTACTACACCAGGCTACTAAGAGTCCGCCTCCAGTCTATCCTGCCGGAATCCCACCCAACCGTTACTACACCAGACTACTAAAATACTGCCTCCAGTATAACCTGCCAGAATCCCACCCAACCGTTACTACGCCAGGCTACTAAGACACTGCGTCCAGTCTACCCTGCCGGAATCCCACCCAGCCGTTTCTACACCAGGCTACTAAGACACTGCCTCCAGTCTACCGTGCCGGAATCCCACCCAGCCGTTACTACACCAGGCTACTAAGAGGCTGCCTCCAGTCTATCCTGCCGGAATCCCACCCAACCGTTACTACACCAGACTACTAAAATACTGCCTCCAGTATAACCTGCCAGAATCCCACCCAACCGTTACTACGCCAGGCTACTAAGACACTGCCTCCAGTCTACCCTGCCGGAATCCCACCCAAACGTTACTACACCAGGCTAAGACACCGCCTCCAGTCTACCCTGCCGGAATCCCACACAACCGTTACTACACCAGGCTACTAAGACACCGCCTCCAGTCTACCCTGCCGGAATCCTACCCAACCGTTGCTACACCAGGCTACTAAGACACTGCCTCCAGTCTACCCTGCCAGAATCCCACCCAACCGTTACTACACCAGGCTACTAAGACACCGCCTCCAGTCTACCCTGCCGGAATCCCACCCAGCCGTTACTACACCAGGCTACTAAGAGGCCGCCTCCAGTCTATCCTGCCGGAATCCCACCCAACCGTTACTACACCAGACTACTAAAATACTGCCTCCAGTATAACCTGCCAGAATCCCACCCAACCGTTACTACGCCAGGCTACTAAGACACTGCCTCCAGTCTACCCTGCCGGAATCCCACCCAACCGTTACTACACCAGGCTACTAAAACACTGCCTCCAGTCTACCCTGCCGGAATCCCACCCAGCTGTTACTACACCAGGTTACTAAGAGGCCGCCTCCAGTCTATCCTGCTGGAATCCCACCCAACCGTTACTACACCAGACTACTAAAATACTGCCTCCAGTATAACCTGCCAGAATCCCACCCAACCGTTACTACGCCAGGCTACTAAGACATCATCTGCAGTCTACCCTGCTGGAATCCCACCCAACCGTTGCTACCCCAGGCTACTAAGACACCGCATCCAGTCCACCCTGCCGGAATCCCACCAAACCGTTACTACACCAGGCTACTAAGACACCGCCTCCAGTCCACCCTGCTGGAATCTCACCCAGCCGTTACTTCACCCGGCTACTAAGACACCGCCTCCAGTCTACCCTGCTGGAATCCCACCCAGCCGTTACTACACCAGGCTACTAAGACACCGCCTCCAGTCTACCCTGCCAGAATCCCACCCAACCGTTACTACACCAGGCTACTAAGACACTGCCTCCAGTCTACCCTGCCAGAATCCCACCCAACCGTTACTACACCAGGCTACTAAGAGGCCGCCTCCAGTCTATCCTGCCAGAATCCCACCCAACCGTTACTACGCCAGGCTACTAAGACATCATCTGCAGTCTACCCTGCTGGAATCCCACCCAACCTTTGCTACCCCAGGCTACTAAGACACTGCCTCCAGTCTAACCTGCCGGAATCCCACCCAACCGTTGCTACCCCAGGCTACTAAGACTCTGCCTCCAGTATATCCTGCCGGAATCCCACCCAACGGTTACTACACCAGACTACTAAAATACTGCCTCCAGTCTAACCTGCCAGAATCCCATCCGACCGTTACTACACCTGGCTACTAAGATGCTGCCTCCAGTCTACCCTGCCAGAATCCCACCCAACCGTTACTACACAAGGCTAATAAGACACTGCCTCGAGTTTATCCTGCCAGAATCCCACCCAACGGTTACTACACCAGGCTACTAAGACATTGCATCGAGTCTACCCTGCTGGGATCCCAACCAACCATTACTACACCAGGCTACTAAGACACTGCCGCCAGTCTATGTTGCCAGAATCCCACCCAACTGTTACAATACCACGCTACTAAGACACCACCTCCAGTCTACCATGATGGAACCCCACCCAATGGTTACTGCACCAGGCTACTAAGACATTGCCTCCAGTCGACCCTTCCGCAATCCAACCCAACCTTTACCACACCCGGCTACTAAGACACTGCCTCCAGTCTACCCTGCCAGAATCTCACCCAACCATTTCTACACCAGCCTATTAAGACTCTGCCTCCAATTTATCCTGCCGGAATTCCACCCAACCGTTATTACACCAGACTACTAAAATACTGCTTCCAGTCTAACCTGCCGGAGTCCCACCCAACTGTTACTACACCTAAGACATCATCTGCAGTCTACCCTGCTGGAATCCCACCCAACTGTTGCTACCCCAGGCTACTAAAACACTGCCTCGAGTCTATCCTGCCAGAATCCCACACAACCATTTCTACATCAGCCTATTAAGACACTGCCTCCAGTCTAACCTGCTGGAATCCCACCCAACCGTTTCTACACCAGCCTATTAAGACTCTGCCTCCAGTCTATCCTGCCGGAATCCCACCCAACCGTTACTACACCAGACTACTAAAATACTGCCTCCAGTATAACCTGCCAGAATCCCACCCAACCGTTACTACGCCAGGCTACTAAGACACTGCCTCCAGTCTACCCTGCCGGAATCCCACCCAAACGTTACTACACCAGGCTACTAAGACACCGCCTCCAGTCTACCCTGCCGGAATCCCACCCAACCGTTACTACACCAGGCTACTAAGACACCGCCTCCAGTCTACCCTGCCGGAATCCTACCCAACCGTTACTACACCAGGCTACTTAGACACCGCCTCCAGTCTACCCTGCCGGAATCCCACCCAACCGTTACTACACCAGGCTACTAAGACACCGCCTCCAGTCTACCCTGCCGGAATCCCACCCAGCCGTTACTACACCAGGCTACTAAGAGGCCGCCTCCAGTCTATCCTGCCGGAATCCCACCCAACCGTTACTACACCAGACTACTAAAATACTGCCTCCAGTATAACCTGCCAGAATCCCACCCAACCGTTACTACGCCAGGCTACTAAGACACTGCCTCCAGTCTACCCTGCCGGAATCCCACCCAACCGTTACTACGCCAGGCTACTAAGACATCATCTGCAGTCTACCCTGCTGGAATCCCACCCAACCGTTGCTACCCCAGGCTACTAAGACACCGCCTCCAGTCCACCCTGCCGGAATCCCACCAAACCGTTACTACACCAGGCTACTAAGACACCGCCTCCAGTCCAACCTGCCGGAATCTCACCCAGCCGTTACTTCACCCGGCTACTAAGACACCGCCTCCAGTCTACCCTGCTGGAATCCCACCCAGCCGTTACTACACCAGGCTACTAAGACACCGCCTCCAGTCTACCCTGCCGGAATCCTACCCAACCGTTACTACACCAGACTACTAAGACACCGCCTCCAATCTACCCTGCCGGAATCCCACCAAACTGTTACTAAACCAGGCTACTAAGACACCGCCTCCAGTCTACCCTGCCGGAATCCCACCCAGCCGTTACTACACCAGGCTACTAAGAGGCCGCCTCCAGTCTATCCTGCCGGAATCCCACCCAACCGTTACTACACCAGCCTACTAAGACACCGCCTCCAGTCTACCCTGCCAGAATCCCACCCAACCGTTACTACACCAGGCTACTAAGACACCGCCTCCAGTCTACCCTGCCAGAATCCCACCCAACCGTTACTACACCAGGCTACTAAGAGGCCGCCTCCAGTCTATCCTGCCAGAATCCCACCCAACCGTTACTATGCCAGGCTACTAAGACATCATCTGCAGTCTACCCTGCTGGAATCCCACCCAACCTTTGCTACCCCAGGCTACTAAGACACTGCCTCCAGTCTAACCTGCCGGAATCCCACCCAACCGTTGCTACCCCAGGCTACTAAGACTCTGCCTCCAGTATATCCTGCCGGAATCCCACCCAACGGTTACTACACCAGACTACTAAAATACTGCCTCCAGTCTAACCTGCCAGAATCCCATCCGACCGTTACTACATCTGGCTACTAAGATGCTGCCTCCAGTCTACCCTGCCAGAATCCCACCCAACCGTTACTACACAAGGCTAATAAGACACTGCCTCGAGTTTATCCTGCCAGAATCCTACCCAACGGTTACTACACCAGGCTACTAAGACATTGCATCGAGTCTACCCTGCTGGGATCCCAACCAACCGTTACTACACCAGGCTACTAAGACACTGCCGCCAGTCTATGTTGCCGGAATCCCACCCAACTGTTACAATACCACGCTACTAAGACACCACCTCCAGTCTACCATGATGGAACCCCACCCAATGGTTACTGCACCAGGCTACTAAGACATTGCCTCCAGTCGACCCTTCCGCAATCCAACCCAACCTTTACCACACCCGGCTACTAAGACTCTGCCTCCAATTTATCCTGCCGGAATTCCACCCAACCGTTACTACACCAGACTACTAAAATACTGCTTCCAGTCTAACCTGCCGGAGTCCCACCCAAATGTTACTACACCTAAGACATCATCTGCAGTCTACCCTGCTGGAATCCCACCCAACTGTTGCTACCCCAGGCTACTAAAACACTGCCTCCAGTCTATCCTGCCAGAATCCCACACAACCATTTCTACATCAGCCTATTAAGACACTGCCTCCAGTCTAACCTGCTGGAATCCCACCCAACCGTTTCTACACCAGCCTATTAAGACTCTGCCTCCAGTCTATCTTGCCGGAATCCCACCCTACCGTTACTACACCAGACTACTAAAATACTGCCTCCAGTCTAACCTGCCGGAATCCCACCCAACCGTTACTACACCAGGCTACTAAGACATCATCTGCAGTCTACCCTGCCGGAATCCTGCCCAACCGTTACTACACTAGGCTACTAAGACACTGC
Source organism: Ambystoma mexicanum (assembly GCF_040938575.1). Classification (NCBI taxonomy): domain Eukaryota; kingdom Metazoa; phylum Chordata; class Amphibia; order Caudata; family Ambystomatidae; genus Ambystoma; species Ambystoma mexicanum. The sequence continues at coordinate 1,666,913,364 of NC_090937.1, read as the reverse complement.
CTCCAGTCTATCCTGCCAGAATCCCACCCAACCATTTCTACACCAGCTTATTAAGACTCTGCCTCCAGTATATCCTGCCGGAATCCCACCCAACCGTTACTACACCAGACTACTAAAATTCTGCCTCCAGTCTAAACTGCCGGAATCCCACCCAAACATTACTACACCTGGCTACTAAGACGCTGCCTACAGTCTACACTGCCAGAATCCCTCCCAACCATTAGTACACCAGGCTATTAAGACATCACCTCGAGTCTACCCTGCCGGAATCCCACCCAACCGTTACTACACCAGGCTACTAAGACACTGCCTTGAATTTACCCTGCCGGAATCCCACCCAACCGTTACTACACCAGGCTACTAAGACACTGCCTTGAATTTACCCTGCCGGAATCCCACCCAACCGTTGCTACCCCAGGCTACTAAGATGCTGCCTCCAGTCTATCCTGCGGAATCCCACCCAACCATTGCTACCCCAGTCTACAAAGATGCTGCCGCCAGTCTATCTTGCCGGAATCCCACCCAGCTGTTGCTACATTAGGCTACTAAGACACTGCCTCAAGTCTATACTGTCAGAATACCAGCCAAATGTTACTACCCCAGGCTACTAAGACACTGCCTCCAGTATAACCTGCCGGAATCCCACCCAACCGTTACTACCCAGGCTACTAAGACACTGCCTCGAGTCTACCTTGCCAGAATACCACCTAACCGTTACTACACCAGGCTACTAAAGCACTGCCTAAAGTCGATCTTGCCGGAATCCCACCCAACTGTTACTGTACCAGGCTACTAAGACACTGCCTCCAGTCTACCCTGCAAAAATACCACCAAACCATTACTATACCAGGCTACTAAAATACTGCCTACAGTCTACTCTACCAGAATCCAACCCAACGGTTACTACACCAGGCTACTAAGACATTGCCTCCAGTCTACCCTGCTGGGATCCCGCCCAACCGTTACTACACCAGGCTACTAAGACACTGCCGCCAGACTACCCTGCCAGAATCCCACCCAACCAATACTACCCCAGGCTACTAAGACATCACCTCCAGTCTACCCTGCCGGAATCCCACCCAACCGTTGCTACTCCAGGCTACTAAGATGCTGCCTCCAGTCTATCCTGCCGGAATCCCACCCAACCGTTGCTACCCAATCTACTAAGATGCTGCCTCCAGTCTATCTTGCCGGAATCCCAGCCAGCTGTTGCTACACCACGCTACTAAGACACTTCATCAAGTCTATACTGCCGGAATCCCACCCAACCATTACTCCACCAGGCTACTAAGACACCGCCTCCAGTCTACACTGCCAGAATCCCACCCAATCATTACTACATCAGTTTACTAAAACGGTGCCTCCAGTCTCTCCTGCGGGAATCCCACCCAAACGTTACTACACCAGGCTACTAAAGCTCTGCCTCCAGTCTATCCTGCCAGAATTCCACCCAACCATTACTACACCAAGCTATTAAGACACCACCTCCAGTCTACCCTGCCAGAATCCCACCTAACTGTTACTCCACCAGGCTACTAAGACACTGTCATAATTCCTCCCAACCATTACTACACCAGGCTATTAAGACATTGCGCTCATAAACACTTGTATCCTCGCGCGATATAAATAAAATATATCCTATATCATATCGCCTCCAGTCTACCTTGCCGGAAACCCACCCAACCGTTACTACACCAGGCTATTAAGACACTGCCTCGAGCCTATCCTGCCGGAATCCCACCCAAACGTTACTACACCAAGCTACTGAGACACTACATCCAGCCCATCCTGTCTGAAACCCACCTGGTCATCATGAAACTAAGGTCAGAAGACACCACACTAACCTCTTCCTGCCTTAAACTCCTCTACACCAGGCTACTAAAACTCATCCAGTCTTCCTACCCGACTCACACTAGACCACTGCCACACCAAGCTTCTGAGAAATCCCCATCCATCCCTCTCTGCCTCACAACCACTCACTACTGCAACAGGCTACGAAGACTCTACACCAAGCCCATCCTGCCTGAAAGCCACCCAACCACTACTACACCTGTCTTCTAAGATATCTCAGTCCCTACCGAGCTGCTTGTGTAGGCCTGACCTTTTGATGTAATCGTCCAACACCTTCATGTCCTTCAGAGCCTTTGTCCGGTCATAGCTACAGAGCCACTAAATTCCCCTATAGCTCTGCTCTGCTGCCGTCAAGTAGCCACGTAGGACCTGCCGACAGCAATCAGGTCCCCGTTTTCCTTTTTTTGAAATGAACGTGTTTGTTATTTTAGGCGTGATTTTGAGGTTCAAGCGAGGACTTTTTTGGTAACCCGTAAGGACTATTCAACAGTGTCGTCATTTCTACCAGGTCCTCAACGTGACACACAAGTGGCAGGTACAAAAGTGACCTCCTTTTCAAGGTCCAGTTGCAGCTCAGGCACCACTGACAATTCATGGAGCATTGACCCACATCGGCCGCTCAGAAAGAGTGGGAATTTGCGGACCTTACTTGGGTGAGGTCTTTTCTATTGACCATGTTCAACCAGCCAGGGTGAGTACTTTTTCACCTGAGCCGAAACCTATGACTAGTGGCCCTCTCTGCCACCCAGAGCTCATCTTCTCTTCATTGTTATTTCACTTCTATATCCGCCCCTTACTAGTCCTAATTCAACGGGTTGGTTCCTTTGTTTTGAACTACGCTGATGATAAGCAAAACCTACGTAAGACTCTCTGGAGAGACGCGAGGATCAGCAAAGCAATGAAGAAAGCACCTAATGTCAACCAAAGCATGGGTCTTTAAAACGCATTGGAAAACAATTCCTGGCAAACACCGAAACCCTAGCCGTCAAGCAATATATAATCCCTGGGATCAGATGTTCTGGCCCAAACATATCATCAAATACTCTGCACTATCGGCAGTGGGGAGAAATCTAGCGATATCGATCTCTCCCTGGACTCGCTCCAAATGTGAAGTCCTGCTTCCTTCATTCAAATCCAATAGAACATCTTATTCAACTTATGGCACTTAAGACCTTCATATTATTAAGTCTGGATTTTGTTAATAGGAATTATTTAATCTTTCTCAACAAATACCTGAGCTATTTGGAGAGAATATAGAATTCAGCTGCCAGCTTGCTGCTTAATCCTCAGAATTGTGTTCCTGCATTGATCACTGGTTAGGAATCTTATTTTGTTCAAGATATTATGTCGGACACATTAAGCCGTCTATGGAAATAATATGACTATTTTCTCTCATCAGCTGAAATGCCCTATAGTGAAAAGACGTCTCCGATCTCAATCAGCCTGTGCTTGAATGATCCCAAGAATTAATACAATCTCTGTTCATGGATGTGCCTTTTCAGTGCTAGCCTCACACAATCTTTCCTTCTCATCCTCTGCTCGTAACCTTGGCCTCTACTTCGACTCATCAGCTGAAATGCCCTATAGTGAAAAGACGTCTCCGATCTCAATCAGCCTGTGCTTGAATGATCCCAAGAATGAATACAATCTCTGTTCATGGATGTGCCTTTTCAGTGCTAGCCTCACACAATCTTTCCTTCTCATCCTCTGCTCGTAACCTTGGCCTCTACTTCGACTCTAACCTCTCATTTACTCTCCACATTTCTCTAACCTCACGAGCCTGCCGCTATCACCTCTTCAATGTTCGTAAAATCTGTTCGAGGGGATTGGGTCCTCTGACGTATTCCATATCTATGACATGTAATCACCACAGCTGTGCTGCTTCGGAAAATCTTCGGTGTCTGCGTCCTGCGTCGATGACGTCGATACGCCGCCCTCGAGGACCTCCTTCGATGGCCGACGTCACTGGATGTTATAAGTAGGACACACGACGCCCGTAGCCTCAGTTCCATTATTTCCGCGAACGTGTTCGCTTTGGAGATCTCGGTGCGCCTCAACTCTTTGGAGTTTCTGTTCTTTCTCAGTTCTTTGAACCTGTTCGTATTGTGAAGTATATTCTTTGTGAAGATGTCTACATCATCTTCCACCCCGCGTCCAGGCTTTAAGAAGTGCGGGGACTGTGGGTCCAGGATATCGTTGACGGACTCGCACAACGCCTGCCTCTGGTGCCTCGGGGAGGCCCATGACACCGGTGACTGTGTCGACTGCCAGTCGCTCACGTCCAGAGCCTTGCGGGAGCGCAATAAGAAGTTGTCGGTAGGTAAGGTGTCCAAGCCACGGAAGTCGAGGTCTGCGGGGCTTTCGACGGACGATTCGAGGGGTGACTCTCAGCATCGTTGTCGGAAGTCCAGTGGGTCTCGGTCCCGGAGTCGGTCCCGCCACTCCTCTGCCTCTTCGAGGCACTCCCAGAAGCGCCGTCATCGGTCGCCTTCCCCGTCCTCATCCGAGGACTCCGCCCGTCGGCTGGTCGCTTATCCCACCAAGCATGCGACGCCGGAGGAATGGGCTTCCTTCGGGAAGAAAATGTTAGCGATTCTCGTATCGCAGGGCACTGTTCCGTTCACGCCTCCGAGTGGGGTCGGTTGTGATCGGTCGAGAGACACTGCTCGCACGCCTTCGGGTTTGGGTGGTCGGCACGATTCACGGGAGAGGTCCCGCTCGGACAAGGGGAATTATTCTCGTGATGCCCGGTCCAGGTCCCGGTCCGCGACACGCTCGAGACCGTGTGCACCTGTGGTGTCTTCGAGGAAGACGTCGACGCCGGTGGTGCCCAGGTCGTCGTCGGACTCTTTCGAGGTCCCGCCTCCAAAGAAGTCGTCAACGCCATCGGCGCCCAGGCTCTCGAAGGACACGCTCGGGGCTCCGGCCTCGAAGCCTGTGTCGACGCCATTGATGCTGTCGGTGCTGCGTTCGGCATCAATGCCGATTCACTCGATGCCTTTCGAGGCTGTTTCAACGGGGGGGTAACCCGGGGCTCGGTGGAACCCCCTAGAAAGGCTCTGGCCAAGGTCAAGCATGGCTTTGTTCCACATTCTGTGCCTTCTTACTGCCATCTTGAGTTTATTTCAGAGGTGAATGAGGGCTCTGATGATGGCATGGTTCCTGATACGGTGCCAGACGAGATTCTCTCGGGCCATAGCCAAATAGAAGACCTGCGGCAGTCCCTGCACGATGCCAGTGGGCTGGACACCTCTCAGGAGGTGGAGTTTTGTAGGCCTGAGCCTGGCACTCATGCCAACTCCTCGTACCGGCGCCTTATGTCTAGGGTCATCGAGTACTGGGATGGTCTGCTCCCCCAGGGGATTTTCTTCAGGATGACCTTATGGATATCCTCGACCAAGGTCCATCAACTGACCCGGTACTGCCGTTCCATATGGCTCTACAGAGGAGGGTGGCGGCGGCTTGGACTGCTCCGGAGAGTCTCCAGGCAGTGGGCAAGTCTTTGCCGTGAAAATACCGCCCAGCCAGTAGTGACCCCTACTACTTGACCAAGCACCCCACTCCGGAGAGTTTGGTGGTGCAGGTGGCTACGGCCCCGGCAAAGCAGGCGTCGTATCCTACCATCCCTCCTGATAGGGATGACAAGCGTTTTGACAGCTGGACGAAGAAAGTGTTTTCTTCAGGGGGTATGGCGCTTCAGGCGGCCAACTTCGTATGTGCCTTGTCACGTTTCACGCAAACTCAGTGGATCTGTGTTTCCTTAGCGGCTGAACATATTCCCGAAGGGGACGAACGGGATGGTTTCCTTGCCATGGTTCAGGATGGCAAGGATGCCATGTGTGAGGCCGTTCAGTCGGGTTTGGACATGGCAGATTGCGTCAGCCGGTCCATGGCGGCGAGCACCGTGATACGCAGGTTTGCGTGGTTGCGGAAGTCGGGGTTTGCTCCTGATGTGCAGGCCCGGCTCCTCAACATGCCCTTTGTCGAGGAACATCATTTTGGCAGCAAGGCTGACGAGAGCCCTGAGAGGTTGCAGACCTCCAAAGCTGTAACGAAGTCATTGGGCGCTGCAGTTCGCCAACCTCTGCTTTTCGTCCTAGGGGACAACAATGGAAGGGAGGTTCCTTTCGTTATTACTCATCCTTTGGTAAAGCGAGAGAAGCTGCCAGTCAAATGGGCCACCGTAGGAGTGCCAGAGGTGGAAAACAAGGTACTGGAGGTGCCAAGGCCGCTCGGGCTGTTGCCTCTTTGCCCTCAGGCAACGCCGCAGCCGCTTCAGCTCAGTCATGAGGCCATGTCCCATGGTTCGCCGGTTGGGGGAAGGCTGGCGCAGCATCTTGCAGAATGGCGTGCCATTACTTCAGATGTGTGGGTTCTGGAGATCATAACCCACGGCTACTGTCTTCCCTTCCGGCAGAGGCCTCAAGACAATCCACCGGGGAATCTCTCTTTGAAGAGTCTGGATCCGCTCCTTGCGCAGGAAATTCAATCCCTGCTGGAGGAAGGCGCCATAGAGCTGGTGCCTGTAGTGGAGAGGAACAACGGTTGGTATTCCCTTTATTTTTCGATTTCCAAGAAAGACGGGCGATTGAGACCCATCATGGACTTGCGCGGTTTGATCAAACTCCTCAGGAAGGACAAGTTCAAGATGGGTACTCTCTCCACAAGCTGGGCTTCTTCCTCAACTTAAAGAAGTCCCATTTGACACCAACTCAGAGGCTCCAGTACATCAGAGCTGTGCTCGACACGTCCCTGGTGCAGTGTTTTCCTCCCCAGGTGAGGGCTCATCACATTCAGCAGATGGTGCACAAGTTTCAGCTTGCCCAGAGTCTCACAGCGTTCGAGTTCTTGAGATTGCTCGGCCTCATGGCATCCTGCATTCTTCTGGTGCCAGAGGCCAGGTTGCGGATGAGATCTTTGCAATGGGCACTCAAGCTCCAGTGGTCTCAGTCCTCCGGCAGGTTGTCGGACCCTGTTCAGGTGCCGTCCTCGGTCGCCCAGGACCTTCTGTGGTGGGCCGTCGAAGACAATCTGATGAAGGGGGCTCCATTTTGGCATCCCCGGCCGGAGGTGACAATCGTGACGGACGCATCCCTCATGGGATGAGGAGCTCATGCCAACGAGTTGACAGTCAGCGGTCGTTGGTCTCCGTCGGAGTCCAGACTCCATATCAATCTGTTGGAGCTGCGGGCCGTCAGCAGGATAGCCCTGAAGGCTTTTCTGCTGACTGTGCGGGGGAAGAATGTCCTGATTCTGACGGACAACACAGTGGCCATGCACTACCTCAACAAAAAGGGGGGGGGCAGGGTCACTTCCTCTGTGCAGGGAGGCGATGCAGCTCTGGTTCCGGGCCATCCAGCAGGAAGTTTCGATCTCGGCAGTTCATCTGGCCGGAGACGAGACAGCGGACGCTCTGAGCAGGCAGAGAACGATCTCTCACGAGTGGGAGCTGGCTCAGGAGATTCTTATGGAGATCTTCGCCCTTTGGGGGACCCCTCAAGTGGATCTCTTCGCCTCCAGTGTCAACCGGAAATGCGAGAGGTTCTGCTCGCAGGAATTTCCTCCAAAAGGAGCCTTAGGAGACGCGTTCATGGTGGAGTGGTCATTCCCACTGCTGTACGCGTTTCCTCCAGTCCCTGTCATCCCGCAAGTACTGGAGAGGTTACAGAGGTTCGGTTTCCGGATGATCCTCATTGCTCCGGCGTGGTCCCAGAGGACGTGGTACCCGGACATTCTCGACTTATCCATCTGCCCTCCACGTCGTCTTCCCTACCAAGACAATCTGCTCTCATGGGAGGGGGGTCAGTTTCTCCATCCAGAGGTCAGATCCCTCAACTTTCACGCTTGGTTTCTGAAAGGTTGAGGTATCAGGATTGGGACCTCCCTGAAGACGTGATGGAGGTGTTGCTCTTAGCTAGACAGCCAGCAACAAAGTCCCTGTACCGTTGCCAGTAGCGTAAGTTCAGCGACTCGTGCAGGGTTAAGAATGTGGATCCTTTTTCATGTGACATTCCTGTAGTTCTGTCGTTTTTGCTTTCTTTGGCCCACAGGGGCCTGCAAGTTGGTACGGTTAAAGGTGACCTGGCATCGCTGTCCATATTTAAGCGCTCGTCTGAAGAGTGTTCCTATTTTACAATTCCTTTAATTTCTCAGTTTCTGAAAGGGCTCACTAATCTGTTCCCTCCGTCACCTTTCCAGGTGTCCAGTTGGGATTTGAACCTTGTTCTCAAGTTTCTGATGGGTGCTCCATTTGAGTCTTTGCATTCATGCCCTTTGAGACTGTTAACTCTGAAAACTGTATTTTTAGTTGCAGTCACTTTCGCTCGCAGAGTGAGTGAGTTACAGGCACTTTCAGTTAAGCCTCCCTTCACTGTGTTTCATAAGGACAGGGTTGTCCTTAGAGTTCGTCCTTCTTTTCTTCCGAAGGTGGTGTCGGAATTTCATTTAGGCCAGAAGGTTGTTCTTCCGGCATTTTATCCTCCTCCACATCCTGGTAAGGAAGAGGAGAGGCTCCATAGGCTTGATCCCAGGAGAGCGTTAAGCTTTTATATTTCACGCATGTCCCGGGTCAGAGTGGACGATCAACTCTTCATTGGTTACGCTGGAAAGCGTTTGGGACAAGCTGTGACGAAACAGACTTTGTCTCGCTGGATTATTCTGGCTATTTCTGAGTGTTACCGCTTGGCGGGTAAGGACCCACCGGTTGGCTTGTGGGCCCTTTCTACCAGGGGTATGGCTGCCTCTACTGCCCTACAGAGGGGTGTTCCTATTCGTAACATCTGTGATGCAGCCACCTGGGCTTCGGTACATACTTTTGTACGTCACTACTCCCTCGATTCCATCCGTGGGCAGGATCTGGCCTTTGGCAAGGCGGTCCTTTACTCTGCAATTTGATTGGGCATTCTAAATTTCTGTTTTGTAAATTCTTTTCCCACTTCCATACGTTGGTACTGCTTTGGGAGTCTGTCATAGATATGGAATACGTCGGAGGACCCAATCCCCTCAAAGAACAAGTTACTCTCTTACCTGGTAACGTTCTTTCGATGGGATGGTCCGACGACGTATTCCATATCGCTCCCTCCCTGCCTTCCCCCCTACAGAATTTCTTATGCGATTGCTGCTTACGTTTCCGCAAGGCTTTGTGTGTCAGACTGGCAGAAGACTGGTGCCACACGTTCTGGGAAAAAACTACAACTGAGTGTCGTGCGTCCTACTTATAACATCCAGTGACGTCGGCCGTCGGAGGAGGTCGGTGGCGTATCAACGTCATCGACGCAGGACGCAGACGCCGAAGATTTTCCGAAGCAGTACCGCTGTGGTGATTACATGTCATAGATATGGAATACGTCGTCGGACCATCCCTATCGAAAGAACGTTACCAGGTAAGAGAGTAACTTGTTCATCTTCCCTCACCTTCCACGCTACCAAACTCTTAATCTCATCCCTCATCTTTTCCCATCTGTTCTACTGTTCTGCTCTCCTCTTCCGCCTCCCTGCCTCTTATCTTGCTCCCCTCAAATCTCTCTATCACTCTGCTATCCGTACTCTTTGCTTTCTCTCCCCTCTTGATTCCATCTCCTCTTTGCTCTCTTCTCTTGGCTGGCTTCCCCTCTCATTCCCAACTTAAATTCAACTTTCTCTGCCTTGTCTTTAAATCTCTTCACAACCTTGCCCCTCCCTACCTCTCCACCCTCCTCTCTTTCTATACTCCCTCTAGTCCTCTCCGTTCTGCTGCCCTATTCCTCCTCTGTTCCTCCACCACCCTGTGCCCCTCTCCGCTTCCGTTCCTTTCAGCTCCTCGCCCCCCTACATTGGAACTCCCTACCTCTCCATATCCGTTCTATCTCCTCCTACACCTCCTTACAATCTCATCTTCTTCATCCTCCTTCCTGACCCTCATTTCACTCCATTCTTACTTTCCTCCATTCCTCTCATTCCTTGTCCTCAGCTAATTGTTGTGCATAATGTTACTGATTGTTTGAATCTAGTTTGATATTCATTCTTCGATTGTAATTTTGTTGTTGTAATGTAAAGTGCTTTGGTGTAAAGCGCTATATAAAAATTAATAAATACAAATACAAATACAAATGTAGGTTTGTGTTCACAGATGAATTCTCTTACATTTAGGAAGAAGAGTTTAGTTTGTGTGCATGTGTTCTACGTTCTCACCACAGCTCTAGTGCCACCAGGATATCAACAGCTGTGTAATAGAAAACTCCCAAAATAAACATACATCAAGCACCCAACATTTCCTGAGCCGCACATGCATTCTGCATTCACCCACATTCTACAGGCACAGGACATAACCGACTCTTTATTTATAAAATAATGTGTTGTGCTCTAAATAACCAAATCATTCTTAAAGAGTTGAATAAAGTTGTATTTCTAAGCTAGAGCCATTGTTCTCTACAGGTACAACCTTCATAAAGGCCAACTGTTGATATCAAGCAAGATCCTGAAGAAAGATATTCCAATACTTTTTGAATCAGGCGAAACATGTGTCAACAGCATGATTGAATGTATAGACATGAAAGAGACCTACAGGACAACAATACACTTTTCATGCTCACCAGCCATTTACATATTTCAATCAGACAATGGGGTGCTCTAGCACCTCTTTTTAAATTTTTTTTACATTAGTTTACACTTTGAAGCTTTTTTTATGTCTGTGTGTCTACTAGTAAATCATTTGTAAATACATGCACGTAACTGTCAATAGACATTTTTGTAACAGGCTGTCAAGACTGGATGATGTCTCTCCCCACTCCTCCTCACCTGTATCTTCAAGAGAACTATTTGGTTCTTCCAACTTCTTCCTTCGTCTGGTAGACTTAGCCGACTTGTCCTTTCTTTCTTTTTTATGATGCAAATAGAGGCGAGCTCCCTCAGCAGCCACCGTGACCTGATAAGGATCCAGGCCACGGGACAGTCAAGGAGCAAGCCCCCTATCAGGAACAAAGCCTTTGGCAGAAAAAACCCTGAATTGAAAGGTGGTGGAACTCGGATCTCCGTTGATGGATCTTGAATTATAACAATGTAGATGAAAAATTCTTCAAAAGAACCATTGGAGTACGTAGACACGTCTGTAAGGGTCAGTATGGGCACAGATGATGACAGGCAGTTGGTACCAGAGTACAGGATCAGCGGAACTCAACCCGTACTAGGATCTGTGGCTATGATACTGCTAGGAAGAGCAAAGTAGCTCAGGGAGCTAATAAGGAGGAAAAGGAACAGAAGAAAAGTAAAAAAGGTAAAGTCGGCACTGGTAGGTATTGATGGCAAGGTCTGACTCAAGAAAGAGTGAGAGTGACCAGCGAAGCAGGAAAAAGGGAAAACAGGAGAGATAGCGCGAGGGCGTACAGAGATGTACAGAAGTGTTGCAGGAAGACGATAAGCAGGAAAGGAAATATGAAAAGGTAGAGGCAGAATCCCCAAAGACGGAGAAAGAAGCCAACTACAGAACGAGAACTGGAAGGATATGAACAGGAAAGATACCGAGTAGAATGCGAAAATAGGAATGAATACCCGAGACGGTGACAGGAAAAATAGACAGAATTCTAAATGTACCTTAACAGCAAGGAATTCCCAGAGTGACTAGAGACAGGAAAAACCACAACAGCTGGAATCAAAGGGAGGTAGAAAGGGGATAGCACTAGAAGCGGGTGACTGGGGTAAACTCAGGAACTGGCAGTGAAGTGAATCAAAGACAATACAGCGCGCTGACTCATTAGAGGAAAAGACCTAAATAAGGTTCGGCGGCCATATTGGGAATGCATAGACCGTCAATGTGTAACATACACAACCACGTTAGGAGAATCTCCACCTACTCCAATACTTCCCAGCCTGATGCATGACACAGGCTTAACTAATTAACCAATGCAATAGTACACCCCAAGAAATCTCATTAAAACTTGTTTTATTAAAACAACTAGTTTTTGATTATTCGTTAAAGAATTTGTTTGCACACAAAAATAATAGACCAGGCTCATATTTTTCTTTTGCATATATTATTTTGTTGTTTGAGGGCGCGGCGGGAGCGCAACGTGCTGTTTTTGATATAATAATGCTCAGCATGCATCCTAACTGTTTGAACACCACCCCATCCGTGCCACCTTGTGACTGTCTTTTTTTAATATAATGGTTTTGTAGCTTTTTTGTAGGTTTTGTTCATTCGAGGTGCAATTTCATGATGTTAATGTGGCACTTCTTAGTTCTTTGACTGTATTTTCTTTAATCTGTCAGGGTAGGCATGATTGTATAGCTTGTGGGTTACATTTGATGGTTTAAGGAAGCGTGGTGTAATTTCCAGGAAAATAGGACATTTCACAAAGTATTGCGTTTTACTGTCCAAATGCCATGATAGATTCCCTGGAGAGACTGTTTCACTAACTGATGGCTCTGTAGCAGCCTTCCAAACATATATTTTCGTTCTGAATCCAAAGCCACAAGAGGAACTATTCTTCAGACCTACATTTTAAAAGAAGGCAAAAAAGAAAGCACAAACTGTGCTTCAGTTTGTCTCTGGTGATTGCCAAGGCTCCCCAGATCTTCTCCCACACCCCAGGAGACACTTCTAAGCACATCTGGAAGCAGGGTTGAACTGTATGAATCATCAAAAGGTGTTGCTTCCATGTTGTTTGAGCTGGACAGTTGATATCCCCAACCAAGCGTCTCACCAAAGCGAGAGAATTGAAATAGATCAGATCCGCTTCAAGTCTAATATAAGATTTTACATTTTTTATTGCAAGGGCTAGTCGGCAGAGCTCTGCAGAAGTCGGTAACCTACAAAAGCACTTGAATTTGTCGACCTCACCGGCTTCTTCTGGAAAATCTATCCAACAGGAATGTGCAGTGGAGAATCGTTACTCAAGTCTTGAGGGCCAGGTGATCTCCAAGCTCAGCTGCTCTTCCTGCTGATCCAGAGCAGATCACGTGGGCTGCTCCCTTCAGCCGTGGGATGGCGCTTCCCATATTTCCTGGACGGATCTACTCAATGGAATCCAATAATCGAGGGAATCTGCGATAGTGCTTCACCCTCTAAGCGCTATTGGGGAAGGTACCCGGGGCTTATTATACTTTTACACTTATGACCTCCCCTTTATGAATCCACTGCAAATTACTAAATATGAAAATACATGTTTACATTTTGCTGAAATTCACTTTTGTCGTCTCAATAAACCCAAATTCAAAACTTGCCAGTACCCCAGTGTGAAATCCCCTACTGAGGAATGGTCCCTACACATCCTCCTAGCATCCACCTGTGTGCAGTGCTATAAGTCATTTCTGCACTTCCATAGTCCTCCTTGTTGTTATTACGATCGCCTTTAAACACAGCCCAACCTGTTTCTTTCTTCTTTGTGAGTAATAGACATTCTTCAGGAGTAATTCCATGTAAAGCCACAAGTACAAAAGAAGCAGCAAGTTTTTGAAAATTCTATGGAACGTGTTGTTGTTTTATTCTTGAATGACCTGTAACGTAAACAATAACCAAAGGTGTTCTGTCATCGTCTTTAAATAAAGCACGAACCAGTATATTGTTCATCACCAAAAGATTGCTTTACTTGGCACACGGGATTATTTCCTCCCTTAACTTTAAACCACCACATTTTCTTCTCACTGCCTTTTTTCCTCCTGATAAGTCCTTATAATGTAAGAGACAAATAAGGAGATTATGCTCGAGATTTCACGCTCAACTTTGCCTTAATTTTGAATGTTGTTGGAACAAAACAGAAAATGTACCTTCAAAATCAAATCGAATTAAGTGTATTTGTGGCAAAGACAATTACACTCCACAATACAAACAAAAACATACATCTAATACAACCGCGGGAATATGAAAACATATGTCCGTTTCATCCTTGGTCAAAGACCAGAATCCTACAAGCAGAACATTTCCATCCACTGGTTACAAGACCCGGTCGATTAAAGAGTGACGGGCATTTAGCCAAATACCAAGTGCCACGTGGCAAGGATGTTCTTCCAAAATGAGTTCCTGCAAACACAAGGTGTCTATGGGTAGAAGACAGCCTCCTTCACACTCCTTACACTCCTTACACCAAGGCTCCTTACACGCGGCCTCAGCGGCACACCCATGCGATTTAACATGAGTAACTAGGAAGTTCACCCCGGAGCTCCTGAGCTTCCATGCCCCAGTAAGCTCAGCCATGGACGGGTCCATCAGCGTAGTTTAAGTTCTCATCAGTAAAGGGCAGAACATCGCCCAAGCCATTGTTTAGACTAGAAGTGGTTTTATATCAAACCTTCTTTCCAGAGGTTTCCATTCCCCACTCTTGTGCCAGGGTGTATCCATCTCATTTTGGCCATTTGCATCTCTAGTGTGTCAAAGGGGCAATCCCCCTGCCCCAACTAAGCTGCTATGAGCTAGAAAAACAAACAAAAAAAGGGAGAAAGGCAAAAGAACTATTGTTTAAATAAAAGTTGAAATGTGTCAAATAGGATTTATAAATCCCATTAGATAAATAGATTTTTCGCGTCTGCCTCTTTTTTAGGTTAACCTCCCGCCGCCCCTGCCGTGACCCTTCCTTCCTTTACCTTCATTTGTTGGTCTTTAATCACCCGGACAAGCCTGTGATCACCAGGGCAGTCCTGTGATCACGGACCATGCTCTGTTGATTATCAGGGCAGTCCTGTGATCACCGGCCATGATCTGTTGATCACCAGGGCAGGCCTGTGATCACCGGCCATGATCTGTTGATCACCAGGGCAGGCCTGTGCTTACCGGCCATGCACTGTTGATCACCAGGGCAGGCCTGTGCTTACCGACCATGCTCTGTTGATCACCAGGGCAGGCCTGTGCTTACCGACCATGCTCTGTTGATCACCAGGGCAGGTCTGTGATCACGGACCATGGTCTGTGATCACAGGCCATGATCACCGGCCATGATCTGTTGATCACCAGGGCAGGCCTGTGCTTACCGGCCATGCACTGTTGATCACCAAGGCAGGCCTGTGATCACCGGCCATGCTCTGTTGATCACCAGGGCAGGCCTGTGCTTACCGACCATGCTCTGTTGATCACCAGGGCAGGTCTGTGATCACGGACCATGCTCTGTTGATCACCAGGGCAGGCCTGTGATCACAGACCATGCTCTGTTGATCACCAGGGCAGGCCTGTGATCACAGACCATGCTCTGTTGATCACCAGGGCAGGCCTGTGATCACGGACCATGCTCTGTTGATTATCAGGGCAGTCCTGTGATCACCGGCCATGATCTGTTGATCACCAGGGCAGGCCTGTGCTTACCGGCCATGCACTGTTGATCACCAGGGCAGGCCTGTGCTTACCGACCATGCTCTGTTGATCACCAGGGCAGGTCTGTGATCACGGACCATGCTCTGTTGATCACCAGGGCAGGCCTGTGATCACCGGCCATGCTCTGTTGATCACCAGGGCAGGCCTGTGCTTACCGACCATGCTCTGTTGATCACCAGGGCAGGCCTGTGATCACAGACCATGCTCTGTTGATCACCAGGGCAGGCCTGTGATTACCGACCATGCTCTGTTGATCACCAGGGCAGGTCTGTGATCACGGACCATGCTCTGTTGATCACCAGGGCAGGCCTGTGATCACGGACCATGCTCTGTTGATCACCAGGGCAGTCCTGTGATCACGGACCATGCTCTGTTGATTATCAGGGCAGTCCTGTGATCACCGGCCATGATCTGTTGATCACCAGGGCAGGCCTGTGCTTACCGGCCATGCACTGTTGATCACCAGGGCAGGCCTGTGATTACCGACCATGCTCTGTTGATCACCAGGGCAGGCCTGTGCTTACCGACCATGCTCTGTTGATCACCAGGGCAGGTCTGTGATCACGGACCATGCTCTGTTGATCACCAGGGCAGGCCTGTGATCACAGACCATGGTCTGTGATCACAGGCCATGATCACCGGCCATGATCTGTTGATCACCAGGGCAGGCCTGTGCTTACCGGCCATGCACTGTTGATCACCAAGGCAGGCCTGTGATCACCGGCCATGCTCTGTTGATCACCAGGGCAGGCCTGTGCTTACCGACCATGCTCTGTTGATCACCAGGGCAGGTCTGTGATCACGGACCATGCTCTGTTGATCACCAGGGCAGGCCTGTGATCACAGACCATGCTCTGTTGATCACCAGGGCAGGCCTGTGATCACGGACCATGCTCTGTTGATTATCAGGGCAGTCCTGTGATCACCGGCCATGATCTGTTGATCACCAGGGCAGGCCTGTGCTTACCGGCCATGCACTGTTGATCACCAAGGCAGGCCTGTGATCACCGGCCATGCTCTGTTGATCACCAGGGCAGGCCTGTGCTTACCGACCATGCTCTGTTGATCACCAGGGCAGGTCTGTGATCACGGACCATGCTCTGTTGATCACCAGGGCAGGCCTGTGATCACCGGCCATGCTCTGTTGATCACCAGGGCAGGCCTGTGCTTACCGACCATGCTCTGTTGATCACCAGGGCAGGCCTGTGATCACAGACCATGCTCTGTTGATCACCAGGGCAGGCCTGTGATTACCGACCATGCTCTGTTGATCACCAGGGCAGGTCTGTGATCACGGACCATGCTCTGTTGATCACCAGGGCAGGCCTGTGCTTACCGGCCATGCACTGTTGATCACCAGGGCAGGCTTGTGATCACCGGCCATGCTCTGTTGATCACCAGGGCAGGCCTGTGATTACCGACCATGCTCTGTTGATCACCAGGGCAGGCCTGTGATCACGGACCATGCTCTGTTGATCACCAGGGCAGGCCTGTGATCACGGACCATGCTCTGTTGATCACCAGGGCAGTCCTGTGATCACGGACCATGCTCTGTTGATTATCAGGGCAGTCCTGTGATCACCGGCCATGATCTGTTGATCACCAGGGCAGTCCTGTGATCACGGACCATGCTCTGTTGATTATCAGGGTTGTGATCACGGACCATGCTCTGTTGATCACCAGGGCAGGCCTGTGATCACGGACCATGCTCTGTTGATCACCAGGGCAGGCCTGTGATCACCGACCATGCTCTGTTGATCACCAGGGCAGGTCTGTGATCACGGACCATGCTCTGTTGATCACCAGGGCAGGCCTGTGCTTACCGGCCATGCACTGTTGATCACCAGGGCAGGCCTGTGATCACCGGCCATGCTCTGTTGATCACCAGGGCAGGCCTGTGATTACCGACCATGCTCTGTTGATCACCAGGGCAGGCCTGTGATCACAGACCATGCTCTGTTGATCACCAGGGCAGGCCTGTGATCACGGACCATGCTCTGTTGATCACCAGGGCAGTCCTGTGATCACGGACCATGCTCTGTTGATCATCAGGGCAGGCCTGTGATCACCGGCCATGCTCTGTTGATCACCAGGGCAGGCCTGTGATTACCGACCATACTCTGTTGATCACCAGGGCAGGCCTGTGATCACCGACCATGCTCTGTTGATCACCAGGGCAGGTCTGTGATCACGGACCATGCTCTGTTGATCACCAGGGCAGGCCTGTGCTTACCGGCCATGCACTGTTGATCACCAGGGCAGGCCTGTGATCACCGGCCATGCTCTGTTGATCACCAGGGCAGGCCTGTGATTACCGACCATACTCTGTTGATCACCAGGGCAGGCCTGTGATCACAGACCATGCTCTGTTGATCACCAGGGCAGGCCTGTGATCACGGACCATGCTCTGTTGATCACCAGGGCAGTCCTGTGATCACGGACCATGCTCTGTTGATCATCAGGGCAGGCCTGTGATCACCGGCCATGCTCTGTTGATCACCAGGGCAGGCCTGTGATTACCGACCATACTCTGTTGATCACCAGGGCAGGCCTGTGATCACAGACCATGCTCTGTTGATCACTAGGGCATGCCTGTGATCACCAGGGCAGGCCTGTGATCACCGGCCATGCTCTGTTGATCACCAGGGCAGGCCTGTGATTACCGACCATGCTCTGTTGATCACCAGGGCAGGTCTGTGATTACCGACCATACTCTGTTGATCACCAGGGCAGGCCTGTGATCACCGGCCATGCTCTGTTGATCACCAGGGCAGGTCTGTGATCACAGACCATGCTCTGTTGATCACCAGGGCAGGCCTGTTATCACGGACCATGCTCTGTTGATTATCAGGGCAGTCCTGTGATCACCGGCCATGATCTGTTGATTATCAGGGCAGTCGTGTGATCACCGGCCATGATCTGTTGATCACCAGGGCAGGCCTGTGCTTACCGGCCATGCACAGTTGATCACCAAGGCAGGCCTGTGATCACCGGCCATGCTCTGTTGATCACCAGGGCAGGCCTGTGATTACCGACCATGCTCTGTTGATCACCAGGGCAGGTCTGTGATCACGGACCATGCTCTGTTGATCACCAGGGCAGGCCTGTGCTTACCGGCCATGCACTGTTGATCACCAGGACAGGCCTGTGATCACCGGCCATGCTCTGTTGATCACCAGGGCAGGCCTGTGATTACCGACCATACTCTGTTGATCACCAGGGCAGGCCTGTGATCACAGACCATGCTCTGTTGATCACCAGGGCAGGCCTGTGCTTACCGGCCATGCACTGTTGATCACCAGGGCAGGCCTGTGATCACCGGCCATGCTCTGTTGATCACCAGGGCAGGCCTGTGATTACCGACCATACTCTGTTGATCACCAGGGCAGGCCTGTGATCACAGACCATGCTCTGTTGATCACCAGGGCAGGCCTGTGATCACGGACCATGCTCTGTTGATCACCAGGGCAGTCCTGTGATCACCGGCCATGGTCTGTTGATCACCAGGGCAGGCCTGTGCTTACCGGCCATGCACTGTTGATCACCAGGGCAGGCCTGTGCTTACCGGCCATGCACTGTTGATCACCAGGGCAGGCCTGTGATCACCGGCCATGCTCTGTTGATCACCAGGGCAGGCCTGTGATCACAGACCATGCTCTGTTGATCACCAGGGCAGGCCTGTGATCACGGACCATGCTCTGTTGATTATCAGGGCAGTCCTGTGATCACCGGCCATGATCTGTTGATTATCAGGGCAGTCGTGTGATCACCGGCCATGATCTGTTGATCACCAGGGCAGGCCTGTGCTTACCGTCCATGCACTGTTGATCACCAAGGCAGGCCTGTGATCACCGGCCATGCTCTGTTGATCACCAGGGCAGGCCTGTGATCACCGGCCATGCTCTGTTGATCACCAGGGCAGGCCTGTGATTGCCAGCCGTGCTTTGATCACCAGGGCAGGCCTTAAAACTTCAATAAAAAAAGGATGACCTCTGCAAGGAAAGGGATCCCACAAAAATGTGGAGGACCGGAAATGGCAGGCAGGCATGCTATTGGTGGGGTTACAGGTTTGAGGTGTTAGCAGGCAGGTGGCATAGATCAGGAGACACAGATTGTAGGGGGGTATGAGAGACACTAGAGAGAAAGCAAGTGGAGTTCAAGGAGGGCTAGGAGGAAACAGAGACCAGAGGGACGGGACAGAAGGAGTAGAATCTACAGCCTTTAACGGTCTTACAAACAAGAGCCCCTCTGGAGCATACTATCACAACAAGAACCCCTCTGGAGCATACTATCACAACAAGAACCCCTCTGGAGCACACGCTATCACAACAAGAGCCCCTCTGGAGCACACGCTATCACAACAAGAGCCCCTCTGGAGCACACGCTATCACAACAAGAGTCCCTCTGCAGCACACGCTATCACAACAAGAGTCCCTCTGGAGCACACGCTATCACAACAAGAGTCCCTCTGGAGCATACTATCACAACAAGAGCCCCTCTGGAGCACACGCTATCACAACAAGAGTCCCTCTGGAGCACACGCTATCACAACAAGAGTCCCTCTGGAGCATACAGTGAGCATACTATCACAGCAAGAGTCCCTCTGGAGCATACAGTGAGCATACTATCACAACAAGAGCCCCTCTGGAGCACACGCTATCACAGCAAGAGCCCCTCTGGAGCACACGCTATCACAACAAGAGTCCCTCTGGAGCACAAGCTATCACAACAAGAGCCCCTCTGGAGCACACGCTATCACAACAAGAGTCCCTCTGGAGCATACAGTGAGCATACTATCACAACAAGAACCCCTCTGGAGCACGCGCTATCACAACAAGAGTCCCTCTGGAGCATACTATCACAACAAGAGCCCCTCTGGAGCATACTATCACAGCAAGAGCCCCTCTGGAGCACACGCTATCACAACAAGAGCCCCTCTGGAGCACACGCTATCACAACAAGAGTCCCTCTGGAGCATACAGTGAGCATACTATCACAGCAAGAGTCCCTCTGGAGCATACTCTATCCTAACAAGAGCCCCTCTGGAGCATACTCTGAGCATATTATCACAACAAGAACCCCTCTGGAGCACACGCTATCACAACAAGAGTCCCTCTGGAGCATACTATCACAACAAGAGTCCCTCTGGAGCATACAGTGAGCATTCTATCACAGCAAGAGTCCCTCTGGAGCATACAGTGAGCATACTATCACAACAAGAACCCCTCTGGAGCATACTATCACAACAAGAGTCCCTCTGGAGCATACAGTGAGCATACTATCACAACAAGAGTCCCTCTGGAGCATACAGTGAGCATACTATCACAACAAGAGTCCCTCTGGAGCATACAGTTAGCATACTATCACAGCAAGAGTCCCTCTGGAGCATACAGTGAGCATACTATGACAACAAGAGCCCCTTTGGAGCAAGAGTCCCTCTGGAGCATACTCTGAGCATACTATCACAACAAAAGTCCCTCTGGAGCATACAGGGAGCATACTATCACAGCAAGAGCCCCTCTGGAGCACATGCTATCACAACAAGAGCCCCTCTGGAGCACACGCTATCACAACAAGAGTCCCTCTGGAGCATACAGTGAGCATACTATCACAGCAAGAGTCCCTCTGGAGAATACTCTATCCTAACAAGAGCCCCTCTGGAGCATACTCTGAGCATACTATCACAACAAGAACCCCTCTGGAGCACACGCTATCACAACAAGAGCCCCTCTGGAGCATACTATCACAACAAGAGTCCCTCTGGAGCATACAGTGAGCATACTATCACAACAAGAGTCCCTCTGGAGCATACAGTGAGCATACTATCACAGCAAAAGTCCCTCTGGAGCATACAGTGAGCATACTATGACAACAAGAGCCCCTTTGGAGCAAGAGTCCCTCTGGAGCATACTATCACAACAAGAGTCCCTCTGGAGCATACAGTGAACATTCTATCACAGCAAGAGTCCCTCTGGAGCATACAGTGAGCATACTATCACAACAAGAACCCCTCTGGAGCATACTATCACAACAAGAGTCCCTCTGGAGCATACAGTGAGCATACTATCACAACATGAGTCCCTCTGGAGCATACAGTGAGCATACTATCACAACAAGAGCCCATCTGGAGCATACTATCACAACAAGAGTCCCTCTGGAGCATACAGTGAGCATACTATCACAGCAAGAGTCCCTCTGGAGCATACAGTGAGCATACTATCACAGCAAGAGTCCCTCTGGAGCATACAGTGAGCATACTATCACAACAAAAGTCCTTCAGGAGCATACAGTGAGCATACTATCACAACAAGAGCCCCTCTGGAGCAAGAGTCCCTCTGGAGCATACAGTGAGCATACTATCACAGCAAGAGTCCCTCTGGAGCATACAGTGAGCATACTATCACAAGAGCCCCTCTGGAGCATACTATCACAACAAGAGTCCCTCTGGAGCATACTATCACAGCAAGAGTCACTCTGGAGCATACTATCACAACAAGAGTCCCTCTGGAGCATACAGTGAGCATACTATCACAACAAAAGTCCCTCAGGAGCATACAGTTAGCATACTCTCACAACAAGAGTCCCTCTGGAGCATACTGTCACAACAAGAGTCCCTCTGGAGCATTCGGTGAGCATACTATCACAACAAAAGTCCCTCAGGAGCATACAGTGAGCATACTATCACAACAAGAGCCCCTCTGGAGCAATAGTCCCTCTGGAGCATACTCTGAGCATACTATCACAACAAAAGTCCCTCAGGAGCATACAGTGAGCATGCACTCACAACAAGAGTCCCTCTGGAGCATACTATCACATGAGTCCCTCTGGAGCATACAGTGAGCATACTATCACAACAAAAGCCCCTCAGGAGCATACAGTGAGCATACTATCACAACAAGAGCCCATCTGGAGCATACAGTGAGCATACTATCACAGCAAGAGTCCCTCTGGAGCATACAGTGAGCAAACTATCACATGAGCCCCTCTGGAGCATACTATCACAACAAGAGTCCCTCTGGAGCATACTATCACAACAAGAGTCCCTCTGGAGCATACTATAACAGCAAGAGTCCCTCTGGAGCATACAGTGAGCATACTATCACAACAAGAGTCCCTCAGGAGCATACAGTGAGCATACTATCACAACATGAGCCCCACTGGAGCATACTATCACAACAAGAGTCCCCCTGGAGCATACAGTGAGCATTCTATCACAGCAAGAGTCCCTCTGGAGCATACAGTGAGCATACTATCACAACAACAACCCCTCTGGAGCATACTATCACAACAAGAGTCCCTCTGGAGCATACAGTGAGCATACTATCACAACAAGAGCCCATCTGGAGCATACTATCACAACAAGAGTCCCTCTGGAGCATACAGTGAGCATACTATCACAACAAGAGTCCCTCTGGAGCATACCGTGAGCATACTATCACAGCAAGAGTCCCTCTGGAGCATACAGTGAGCATACTATCACAACAAGAGCCCCTCTGGAGCATACTATCACAACAAGAGTCCCCCTGGAGCATACAGTGAGCATACTATCACAGCAAGAGTCCCTCTGGAGCATACAGTGAGCATACTATCACAGCAAGAGTCCCTCTGGAGCATACAGTGAGCATACTATCACAACAAAAGTCCTTCAGGAGCATACAGTGAGCATACTATCACAACAAGAGCCCCTCTGGAGCAAGAGTCCCTCTGGAGCATACAGTGAGCATACTATCACAGCAAGAGTCCCTCTGGAGCATACAGTGAGCATACTATCACAACAAGAGCCCCTCTGGAGCATACTATCACAACAAGAGTCCCTCTGGAGCATACTATCACAACAAGAGTCCCTCTGGAGCATACAGTGAGCATACTATCACAACAAAAGTCTCTCAGGAGCATACAGTGAGCATACTATCACAACAAGAGCCCCTCTGGAGCAAGAGTCCCTCTGGAGCACACTCTATCACAACATGAGTCCCTCTGGAGCATACAGTGAGCAGACTATCACAACAAGAGTCCCTCTGGAGCATACAGTGAGCATACTATCACAAGAGCCCCTCTGGAGCATACTATCACAACAAGAGTCCCTCTGGAGCATACTATCACAACAAGAGTCGCTCTGGAGCATACTATCACAACAAGAGTCCCTCTGGAGCATACAGTGAGCATACTATCACAAGAGCCCCTCTGGAGCATACTATCACAACAAGAGTCCCTCTGGAGCATACTATCACAACAAGAGTCGCTCTGGAGCATACTATCACAACAAAAGTCCCTCAGGAGCATACAGTGAGCATGCTCTCACAACAAGAGTCCCTCTGGAGCATACTATCACAAGAGTCCCTCTGGAGCATACAGTGAGCATACTATCACAACAAAAGCCCCTCAGGAGCATACAGTGAGCATACTATCACAACAAGAGCCCCTCTGGAGCAAGGGTCCCTCTGGAGCACACTCTATCACAACAAGAGTCCCTCTGGAGCATACAGTGAGCATGCTATCACAGCAAGAGTCCTTCTGGAGCATACAGTGAGCATACTATCACAAGAGCCCCTCTGGAGCAAGAGTCCCTCTGGAGAATACTCTGAGCATACTATCACAACAAAAGTCCCTCAGGAGCATACAGTGAGCATACTCTCACAACAAGAGCCCCTCTGAAGCAAGAGTCCCTCTGGAGCATACTCTGAGCATACTATCACAACAAGAGTCCCTCTGGAGCATACTCTATAACAACAAGAGTCCCTCTGGAGCATACAGTGAGCATACTATCACAACAAAAGTCCCTCAGGAGCATACAGTGAGCATGCTCTCACAACAAGAGTCCCTCTGGAGCATACTATCACAAGAGTCCCTCTGGAGCATACAGTGAGCATACTATCACAACAAAAGCCCCTCAGGAGCATACAGTGAGCATACTATCACAACAAGAGCCCCTCTGGAGCAAGGGTCCCTCTGGAGCACACTCTATCACAACAAGAGTCCCTCTGGAGCATACAGTGAGCATGCTATCACAGCAAGAGTCCTTCTGGAGCATACAGTGAGCATACTATCACAAGAGCCCCTCTGGAGCATACTATCACAACAAGAGTCCCTCTGGAGCATACTATCACAACAAGAGTCCCTCTGGAGCATACAGTGAGCATACTATCACAACAAAAGTCCCTCAGGAGCATACAGTGAGCATACTATCACAAGAGCCCCTCTGGAGCAAGAGTCCCTCTGGAGAATACTCTGAGCATACTATCACAACAAAAGTCCCTAAGGAGCATACAGTGAGCATACTCTCACAACAAGAGCCCCTCTGAAGCAAGAGTCCCTCTGGAGCATACTCTGAGCATACTATCACAACAAGAGTCCCTCTGGAGCATACTCTATAACAACAAGAGTCCCTCTGGAGCATACGGTGAGCATACTATCACAACAAAAGTCCCTCAGGAGCATACAGTGAGCATACTATCACAACAAGAGCCCCTCAGGAGCATACAGTTAGCATACTCTCACAACAAGAGTCCCTCAGGAGCATACAGTGAGCATACTATCACAAGAGCCCCTCTGGAGCAAGAGTCCCTCTGGAGAATACTCTGAGCATACTATCACAACAAAAGTCCCTAAGGAGCATACAGTGAGCATACTCTCACAACAAGAGCCCCTCTGAAGCAAGAGTCCCTCTGGAGCATACTCTGAGCATACTATCACAACAAGAGTCCCTCTGGAGCATACTCTATAACAACAAGAGTCCCTCTGGAGCATACGGTGAGCATACTATCACAACAAGAGCCCCTCAGGAGCATACAGTGAGCATACTATCACAACAAGAGCCCCTCTGGAGCAAGGGTCCCTCTGGAGCACACTCTATCACAACAAGAGTCCCTCTGGAGCATACAGTGAGCATGCTATCACAGCAAGAGTCCTTCTGGAGCATACAGTGAGCATACTATCACAAGAGCCCCTCTGGAGCATACTATCACAACAAGAGTCCCTCTGGAGCATACTATCACAACAAGAGTCCCTCTGGAGCATACAGTGAGCATACTATCACAACAAAAGTCCCTCAGGAGCATACAGTGAGCATACTATCACAAGAGCCCCTCTGGAGCAAGAGTCCCTCTGGAGAATACTCTGAGCATACTATCACAACAAAAGTCCCTAAGGAGCATACAGTGAGCATACTCTCACAACAAGAGCCCCTCTGAAGCAAGAGTCCCTCTGGAGCATACTCTGAGCATACTATCACAACAAGAGTCCCTCTGGAGCATACTCTATAACAACAAGAGTCCCTCTGGAGCATACGGTGAGCATACTATCACAACAAGAGCCCCTCAGGAGCATACAGTGAGCATACTATCACAACAAGAGCCCCCCTGAAGCAAGAGTCCCTCTGGAGCATACTCTGAGCATACTATCACAACAAGAGTCCCTCTGGAGCATACTCTATAACAACAAGAGTCCCTCTGGAGCATACAGTGAGCATACTATCACAACAAGAGCCCCTCAGGAGCATACAGTGAGCATACTATCACAACAAGAGCCCCTCTGAAGCAAGAGTCCCTCTGGAGCATACTCTGAGCATACTATCACAACAAGAGTCCCTCTGGAGCATACTCTATAACAACAAGAGTCCCTCTGGAGCATACAGTGAGCATACTATCACAACAAGAGTCCCTCGGGAGCATACAGTGAGCATACTATCACAACATGAGCCCCTCTGGAGCATACTATCACAAGAAGTGTCCCTCTGGAGCATACTCTAGAAGGGGGGAAATTAGACCTGTCACCCGGTTTATGGACTTAGCTTGCATCCTCGCTAAACGCTACATTGCCATGTCCTGGAAACAAAGATGGGGTCCACATGACCAACTGTGGTATCATGAACCTGAGACTACTCTCAACACCCCTCTGCCCCCCACTGATCCCCCATTTGCTTTCCTGACTTTGACTCCTTGGTTGCCCTTTCCTATGTGCCCACGCCGCCATCCCACCCCACACAATGCCGATCTCCCCAGGGCACCTTGTATAAGAGCCTAGTTGTTACGCCCAGAGAGTTACATCTGTTGCTTGGTTCTGTTCTGTTCCTGTTTATTTTTTGTTTTGGTTTATCGCACACCTACCAGGTTATTAAGCCATCTTTGCTTTATATGTACATTGCACCGTGTATTTGCTGATGTGACCTACCAATGCTACGTGATTGTTTGCAAAATACCAATAAACATATTTAAAAATAAAACAAGAGTCTCTCAGCCTCTCCTGCGTGCATCAGCCAGCGGCCAGTCTCTTCTCTATTGAAGTACTTGTTGGGAGAAGAGGAGCTGAAGAGTAGCCCGAGCTGGAAATAGCACGGAACGTTACTTTTGGAGCTCTCTTTAGTTTATGGCTGACATCCCAACATATTGTTCTATTTTAGATGTCAGGTCAAGTGTAGGTTTTGGAGACAGATTTTGGAGTTGAATATATTGACAAAGACTTTCCCTAGTTTCTTTAGTTAGGGAAATCCCACCATAGTATAGGGCGAGCTAGACTTGAATTAAGGCATCCAGTTTTCCGTTTTCATTGATTTTTACACATAAACACGGACGGAAATCAGTCTGCTTTCTGTCTGTATTTATTTATACTGGAAGAAAAAAACGGAAAAATAGGTCTTTCTGTCTGTTCTCTATGATTTATTTATTTGGATTTATAAAGCGCCCAGCGGCTCGGAGGCATCGTGGCGTTGTTACAGAATGTTCACTTAACGACATTACAAGGCAGTAATATAGAATCAATGACATTGTTACAAGGCGTTCCGAGGTTACAGAGGAACGGAGTAGGAAACAATATGTTTAAGCGTTCTAGTTGAAATGTTCAGTCTTTAGCATTTTTCTGAACACTTTGAGGGATTTTTTGTTTCTTAAGGTGTGCGGGAGGGCGTTCCAGGCTTTTGGAGCTAGAACTTCATAGCTAGTGCCGCCAGCTTTGGCTCTGTTAAAAGCTGGGACTGTGAGTAGGTGTCAGTTTTGGTCTCGATGTCACTCATACGTCGAAGGCCAATCACGTTGCATATTTACACTCTCCATGCTGCCAAAGTTGTATAAAAACAGCGTTCAAGTTCTTCAAATTGCTGACAGCCTATTTCCTAAGGCAATAGCAGTCACGGGAGCAACCATTTGTTGTTATGGAAAAAAATGAGCTAGCGTTTCTTTCCTATTTGGCTGCATTTTTTTAATTGGAATAAATGCAGAAAAATACTGGTTGCGAATTGTCTTTTTATATGACAAAAAATAAATGTGGATACACACAGGAAAAAAGGCCAAAAAATAAATATGGATAAATACAGGCGTAAGTGGCAGAAAAATAAATACCATAAAACCGGACACCTTAGCCTTAATCCATCCCAACTTCATTAATAAAAGCTTTTTGTTACATTGAATCTGTTGTCTGTCTCCTTCCATGATGCCAACCTCACACTCTGCACTTTCTCCTCCTCGTTCCAGTACTTACTAAGGAAGCTCCTGTCAGGTCATCCCTACTCTTCCTCGTCACAGTAGGTGTGTAGCTCTTAGTCGCACAGGCATACATGGAGGCGTGTAACGTGGAGGTGGGATACAAGGTATATGAGGATGTATGGGAGGTGGGATACAAGGTATATGAGGATGCATGGGAGGTGTGATATAAAGGATATGCTACTCCATACAAATACCACTGTACAGTTACGTCTTGACACTGCGGGCAATTTAACGCCTCCAGTTATACAGCGTAGGGGTGTCAAACAGGGCTGCGTCACTGCACCCCTGCTGTACAATCTCTTCGTCTCAGACATACCCGAATATTTTCGAGGTGTATGGAATTGCCCCCCGAAAGTTGCTAAGACCCGGTGTATGATCTTGGCATACGCCGACGATGCCGTGATATTTGACCATACATTTAGTGGACTTCAGAGGTCAGCTGTCAGGTTGTAGCAGTATGCAAAGGCCAATGAATTGACCATTAATCAGAACAAAACTGAAGTAATCTTGTTTACATCTGGTAGAGTAGCACGTCCTTCTATTTATGTAGGTATTCTTGAAATTAAATCCACACACTCATATAAATATCTAGGAGTAGAGTTTGATAGTAGGGGGAATTATACACTCTGCATCCAGGCACGAAAGGTTAAAGCAGCCCAGGTCACAGCTTTGATATGCAGATTTACCCAGGAGCAGAGTGCTTATTCTATTTGGGGCACAAGACAACTCTACGTGCAGTGCTTTATACCTATGGTCATATACGGTCTTGAAGCATTGGACAACATGAATTTAGATTGGCTTCAGCTACTGGAGGGGAAATTTTGGAGACGTATACTAGGCCTCCCCCAATGTATTCCGATGGCAATATTGCGACTTGAATTGGGGCTTCTATTTCCCTCAACTCTATAGTGCTGCGCAAGAGAGCCGAGTTATTCATCAAGATTAAGAACAACCCTACTAATCCACTCTTGAAATGCGTAAATGAGGCGATGAGGAGCAGTAAGCAATCTAAATTGAAGAAAGATATGCTAATGCTTAGTGAGGTAAGCGGTTGGTCCCCTAGCTGGGACCAAGATAACCAAACAATGTTTTACCATCTCCGGAAGTCTATCCCGCTCTGGGATTGGCAGGAGAACTTCGGGCACTTGGCTACATTAAGTAGCTATAGTTTTGTGACTTATGTCCTTTACACCTTTAAGAAGAGTCAACTGTATCTTAACCTCTGTCCTTGTCCTGCGTTGAGACGTTTCATTCTGTTGATGCGTATTAATGTGGTATTGTATCTAATCTTGAAACCGAAAGACTTGTGCTAACTTAGTGCCCGTTAATGATCCATTATTATTCCAAGTATCTCGGAATCTATGTACATAATATGGATTATATGAGATCTAACGAGTTTTGGTACTATTGTATTAACACACTTAACCCGAAGCTCCATATTGCACTTTTTAACGTTTGGAACATTGCAAGAAAACGAATGAGCAGCAGAGATTAGTAGGAGGTATAATGCCCCTTTTTGAACCTACTGATCTATTTTAGGTGTGGATTGTTAAGATGTGGTATTTTCTTTGTTTTATGTATTCTTAGACAGGGTGATTTGCTGATTAATCTATTTTTTTCCTCACTCACCATTGTATTCATGAAGTATTATATAATTGCACTAGTAAGCTTGCTGAACTGATTATTCGACATCTAACCAATTGATGTGGTAATTATTAAGCAAGAAGTGTAATTAATATCTTGTACCAAGATTAATTGTCAAATGTGTAAAGTTTTAAAACATATTTTTAAACTGTATCACATTACAATAAATAAAATAAAGGATATGAGGATGTATGGCAGGTGGGATATAAGGGATGTGAGGATGTGTGGGAGGTGGGATATAAGGGATATGAGGATGTATGGGAGTGGGATAAAAGGGATATGAGGATGTATGGGGGTGGGATCTAAGGGATATGAGAATGTATGGGAGGTGGGATATAAGGGATGTGAGGATGTTTGGGAGGTGGGATATAAGGGATATGAGGATGTATGGGAGGTGGGATATGAGGATGTATGGGAGGTGGGATGTAAGGGATATAAGTATTTATGGGAGGTGGGATATGAGGATGTATGGCAGGTGGGATATAAGGGATATGCTATGATCAGGAATTTTTGGCTTGTGTCGGAGGCGGCCTTTATGCAACGGTGACCAATACGCGCTGCATTCACAGAGGTGCGGCTTGACACGGCTTAACGGCTGGATGCGCGTATGCACGCCGTAGGGTCCTTTCCTTGACCCTTTCTTCGATCATGGTGTGTCGGCTTGAGCGGCCTGTGAGCCAGCACCAGAATACCGGCGTGCAAGGGAGATCGAGGAAGATCCCTGCAGACGCCGGGTGCGAGAACCTGGTCCCCGCTGGGGGTGTGGGGCACATACACAGCATTTTTGAGGCGGTGGTGTGCTGAAGAGGGCTCAATAAACGGAGCCCAGGTAGAAGGATCGCCTGTGACTTGGCGTCCCCATCTCGCACTCTGGCAAGTAAGGAGCAGGAAAAGTGGAAGGATAAGATCTATACCCTACGAGAGATTAAAGGGCCCGCCATTGGCCTCCCGGGCTTTGTTGCTTGGGTGGGTGATCTGAGTGGCAGCAGGTGCGGAAATAGCCGGTTTCTTCTCCCTCCTCCCGTCTTACCCTGTGTATTTCTTTCTAAACTTTCCTCCCTGGCCTTCCCCCCCCTGCTGTGCCCTCTTTCTCCCCCACCTGCTGACTCCCACCCCGATATCTAGCGATTAGAGGTGGTCATGGAAGCGGTCAGCATAACTAGGAGGGGGCAACAGGTTTGAGACTATACATCTGTGGAACTAGCAGGTATTATAAAAACGTCAGGAGACTGCGGGCTTGTGCCTTTGATCCTGACGTGGAACAATAACGGTGTGTAGTAAAGTGAGCACTGCCGATAGAATCCTGCATATTGAGATTCGTTTGGGAAATTAGATCATCCCACTGCAGGGGTACTTTTAGCAGTCCCCCCAATGCAATTAGGAAAGGACCAGAATCACTCCATATACAATTTAAGGAAAACCAAGTCAATTACCCAGGGCCTTGCTAACAAGAAGGATCTAATGGAAAAATCGAAATCTAAAATAAAAGCAAAGAAAACTTCTCCTGTCAATCAAGGTGCGATCACTACATTTTTTCCTCCTCAGGAAATAAATTCCACCACGATTGAAGAAGACATACCTGATCAACGTGAAAATGCCCTATGAGTGTGTCAAAGTTTGAAGACATTGATAATAACTCACTATTAGACCTATGTTTAAGTATTCAAAGAAGCATGACACCGCAACCTGAAGCAAGGCTGAGTAACAACAGTGGAATACAGGCAGACAGACCGTCGACCACACCTCCAGGGACATCTACGGCGGGAGGAGGTTTGGATAGATTATCTATCTCACCAAACCTAGCAATGGTCTCAATGGAAGACGACCCCGACGTTTAGATAAATCATACACAGGGGCAGCCGAGATTGCTGAGATCCAGTCATCTATAGCTTCGCTACAATTTGCGCTCAAGATCTTGCTTAAAATGTCGGGGTAAATCCTGGCCAACACGGATGTTCTAATTATGGAAAAAAGGGGAGATTGATATCTGCAGAAGACGCAGAAGCAAACCTCTCTGAAGCTATCCATATAGCAAGTGAAACCGAAGAGCAACAAAATTTGGAGATCGATCAGGAGGTGGGCAGTCCTGATCCATTTTTCTCCAAAAAACAGAAGAGACTAGCAAGAAAAGCAAGCAAGGGCAAAAGAGCCAGCACCATACTACCAACAACGTCAGAGCAGAGTGCGACGGGAATGCCCACCAAGAAGAGTAGGAAAAGATTAGCGAGAGCTAAGAAAAGGAAGGCAGCCAGCGATGGCTACCTCACCAGCTGGCTGCTACCTGAACAAGCCGCTGAACACGAACTGGAAGAGGAAGCAGAGATCGTGGAAGTGGAAGAGGTGTGCAACAGTGTCACCGCTGACATGGCTATGGCATTAGGTCAACCTATAGTGCTGGAAGATTCAGCAACTAAAGCAGCGGCCACCACGGTCAATAAAAGCGAGACGAAACGCAGCCGTATATGTCTGATCAAGAATCGATATCAGAGTAAGGACAAGAAATGGCTATCACGCTGATTTTACTCTGTTCCACAACTGCGGGTGCTAAAATCAGATGACTTTCAATTTGTGGAACCCCTGAAAGGCCCTAATCCTAATGTCTCTGCATTACACTGTAAGTCTTTAGCTACTACTGAACTATTAAGAAGCTATAAAGAGGAATTAAAAACAGTGGACGTTGAAGTGGATTCAGACCTAAATGAAATAGATCTAAGTTGCCCGGAGGAAGAGGCAGCTACTCCCCTGGAAACAGCAGCCTGTCCAAATATATCTAAGGACAACCAGATAGAAGCATCTGATGTCCAACAAGTACTGAAATGGTTGGTCGATGCTCTTCCTGAGATTCTGTTGAAACAATGAGATCTATCTATTCTATCTTGGAATTGTCGGGGCTTCTCGCACCTCCTCTCATCCGAGGGCTCCACCAAATTGCTTGATAAATGCAGCTGTTTCTGTTTACAAGAGACATTGGCCATAGACCCCCTAATTTTAGACGGTTACATGTTGTACCACTCGGCTGCGAAAAAAGAGGTGACAAAGGCAGGCCTTTTGGTGGATTGGCTATAGGGGTTACCAATACTTTGGGCTCGGGGCAGATTGACTGCAATCTTGAAAGCAATATGCTTGCCGGTGAAGTGATCCTTGATGTTAAGGACTCCATGGGCTCATTCCTGGTGGTGAGCCTTTATGTTCCACCTGGGACAATGTTAAGTGAACAATTGCAAGACTCGCTTCAGGACTTGCTGGCAAATTGGCTGCCTATAACCACTGATCCAGGGGTAATCGTTGTTGGAGACTTTAACTGCCATATGACAGGGCGGGAGTGTAAAATGTTGAATCCTAAACTGAAAGAAAAGGGAATTATGGTTCACAACAAAAACTCCCTGAGGGAGGTACATGGGAATACCTGTTTGAATCTTGGGAAATGGTAATGCTTAACGGCAGAACTATCAGTGACCATCCTGGGCAACATACATGGTCAAATGGTACCTCTTGTAGTACGCTGGATTATGTATTTGTATGCCCTAGGTTCCAAGAGCAGATTGAAGACATGACAGTTATTCCCAACGAATGGAGTGCCCATGCAGTTCTAAAATGTGTGATGGGTATTCCCAGAAAACAATCTCAATCCAGTAATGTAGGTATGGTAAAAACCAATAAAGCGGGTACCAGGATTTCCTGGTCGGACAAAAAAATATTACTCGCTGCTGAAGCTCTGGGGACAGCAGAATCCAACGAGTTGCCTAATTTTAATGTGATGTCTATCAACTCCATAGAGGATTGGATCTATGCTTTCGTAGGTAAACATGCAGTAGCACCTATGGGGTTGATGTTGGGCCGTGATGGGAAAAAATTGCCATTTGATAAAACGATCAGAGACATGAAACGTAACCACAGAGCTGAGCTACGAAAGGCCAAGAAAATTATGGCCCGTGGAAAAGCATATTTCCAAAAAATCAGGGAGATCAAAAATAGGTACAGGTCGGCCATTAAGGCAAAAAAAAGGGTGGACAAGGTACTTTCCTGGCAAAGATTGGTTAAGACCATGTGCGAAGGAAAGACCCATAATATCTGGTCCCTCTTGGGTGAGGCATGAGGTGTGCAGAGGGGGGCTTTAGTCTACCCCATTGAAGCTAGAGTGTGGGTAAAATTCCTGGAAAATAGAAACACAGAGGACGAGGAAGTAACAATATTGGGTAGACCCCCATTAGAGGCCCCATTTTTCATATCACATGAACTCATTCTGAATAAAATTAAAGAGACAAAATCCTCACGAGCACCGGGACCCAACGGACTGGCCAATATTGTTATGAAATCGTACCCTGAGTTCTGGGCGAATTTGTTGGGCATACTATTTGAGAAAGTTTTAAAATCAGGTTAAATACCATGCTCTTGGCAAACGGCAATATTAATCCCTGTGTTCAAAAAGGGAAACAGACTTGATCCAAGCAACTATAGGTTGCTTTCAATGCTAGACGTCACAGGAAAGATATTTGCCTCATTTCTGCTCAATGAGTTACAATCATGGGCTGAGGGCGCAGGGATACTGTCTAAATTTCAAAGTGGGTTCAGACAGGGTTATTCTATCTCTCTTAATATCATGGTAATGGACATTCTACGAACCAGAGCACTAAGAGGAGGAGTGGCCCCCCTTTACGCCGTATATATAGATTTCTCTGCGGCATTTTATTCCATACCTAGAAGCCGTTTGTGGAGAAAATTACAACTAATGGGATGTCCGGAAGGTTTGATATATTACCTAAGACTTTTACACCTAAATAACTCAGTCAAATTGAAGTTAGATCAGGAAGGTCACACTACTGACAACGTTGCCCAAAATAGGGGAGTCAAACAAGGTTGCGTAACAGCACCTCTAATTTATAATCTGTATGTTTATGACATTCCCGATGCAATAAATGCTGCTAGCAACTGTGCTCCTAAAATCGGTAAAGCCAGTTGTCCAGTATTCGCGTACGCAGACGACCTGTTGATATTTGATTATTCCATCAGTGGGATGCGTAGATCGACGGTTGCATTGTGGGAGCAGGCAGAGGAGAATGGCCTTAGTATCAACCTAGGAAAAACAAAGATCATGAGATACACTAAAAAGAAGGTATCTCGTGTGCAACTTACAGCAGGTTTAGTGAACATCTGCTACGTCCCCCAGTATCGTTATTTGGGCACAGACTTTGAAGTCTCCGGAGATTATGTGGCCTGTAAACAATCACGCTGCATTAGAGCGGTACAATTGACTGCTTTGTTCTATAGGTTTACTGTTAAACAGGGCGGCTTAACTTTGTGGGGTACTCGCCAACTCTATGTCCAAGCTTTTGGCCCGGCCGTAATTTGTGGACTGGAAGCCCTTCTTGAGTCTGATCTAAAGTGGTTACAGGTGATAGAAGGTACATTCTGGCGTCATATTCTTGGCTTACCTCCCTGTGTCCCTATGGCCATTATTAGATTAGAACTTGGCCTGACTTCTTTAAAGGCATTAGTATTGAAGAAGCAGGCTTTGTTATATCTAAGAATGACCCGTGACGCAAGCAATGGATTACTAACAGCGGTCCATCAGGAAATGGATAAGGAACATACAGTATGCTCAACTATTGATCAGATGATCAATCTGTTTCGTGAAATAGGTTGGAAATCCAGAGATGGCTGCTACTCAGAGGAAGTAAATAGAGCGCTGAGCAAACGTATAGACCTCTGGGACTGGTTAGAGAATTTTGAACATCTTAAGAGCCTGAGAAGTTATCAATTTGTGCAATACAGATTGTTTGAGTTCAGGAAACCCCAGAGATACTTGAACATCTGTCCATCAGCCAGACTCAGCGGTTTATCCTATTGCTCAGATTGGCGCAACTACCCACAATCATGATCACGGGGAGAAAAGACAAGATTGCTGTCGAGCTGCGAATATGTTGCCTATGTAAAATTCTGGAGACGGCAAAGCATCTGTTGACCGAATGCTCTGAAATGGCCAGTACATTTCCCCGCCTCCTTGGCAGCTATGTTCATGAAACCACGTATATTGGGAATGCCCTGTTCTGGCACCATTGTTTGAATTCTAACAGTATACGCTTGTTGACAGCACTATGTACCATCTGGCTGAGAGTTGAAGTTAGATTGGGTATAACTCTTTGGGTGATTACTCCAATTTTGTATAGGCAACTGTTAAGCTGATTGTATGAAATGTATGTGTATAGATTTTACATGTTAGTTCTGTTTTTTTTTGCTTTTACTTATTTTGTAGGATATGAATTTTCTGTATTTGTATCTAAATTCGTACTTGGATTATGTATTAACTTTATATGTTATTTTAAAATTTGTGTAAAGTTTATAATCTAAACTATAACACAATAAATATTATTATTATTAAGGGATATGAGGATGTGTGGGAGGTGGGGATATAAGGAATATGAGGATGTATGGGAGGTGGATATAAGGGACATGAGAATGTATGGGTGGGGATATAAGGGATGTGAGGGTGTATGGGAGTTGGGATATAAGGGATCTGAGGATGTATGGAAGGTTGTATATAAGGGATATGAGGATGTATGGGAGGTGATACATAAGGGATATGAGGAAGTATGGGAGTTGGGATATAAGGGCTATGAATGTGTATGGGAGGTGGTATATAAGGGATATGAGGATGTATGGGAGGTGGGATATAAGGGATATGAGGGTGTATGGGAGGTGGGATATGAGGATGTTTGGGAGGTGGGATATAAGGGATATGAGGATGTATGGGAGGTGGGATATGAGGATGTTTGGGAGGTGGGATATAAGGGATATGAGGATGTTTGGGAGGTGGGATATAAGGGATATGAAGATGTATGGGAGGTGGGATATAAGGGATATGAGGATGTATGCGAGGTGGGATATAAGGAATGTGAGGATGTATGGGAGGTGGGATATAAGGGATGTGAGGATGTATGGGATGTGGGATAGAAGGGATATGAGGATGTATGGCAGGTGGAAGATAAGGGATGTGAGGATGTATGGGGGTGAGATATAAAGGATATGATGATGTATGGGAGGTGGGATATAAGGGATATGAGGATGTATGGGAGGTGGGATATAAGGGATATGAGGATGTATTGGAGGTGGGATATAAGGGATGTGAAGACGTATGGGAGGTGCGATATAATGGATATGAGGATGTATGGGAGGTGGGATATACCGGATATGAGGATGTATGGGGGTGGGATATAAGGGATATGAGGATGTATGGGAGGTGGGATATAAGGGATATGAGGATGTATTGGAGGTGGGATATAAGGGATGTGAAGACGTATGGGAGGTGCGATATAAGGGATATGAGGATGTATGGGATGTGAGATATAAGGGATATGAGGATGTATGGGAGGTGGGATATAAGGGATATGAGGATGTATGGGAGGTGGGATATAAGGGATATGAGGATGTATGGGAGGTGGGATATGAGGATGTATGGGAGGTGAGATATAAGGGATATGATGATTGTATGGGTGGCGGGATATAAGGGATGTGAGGATGTATGGGAGGTGGGATATAAGGGATATGATGATTGTATGGGAGGTGGGATATAAGGGATATGAGGATGTATGGGAGGTGGGATATAAGGGATATGAGGATGTATGGGAGGTGGGATATAAGGGATATGAGGAGGTATGGGAGGTGGGATACAAGGGATATGAGGATGTATGGGATGTGAGATATAAGGGATATGATGATTGTATGGGAGGTGGGATATAAGGGATATGAGGATGTATGGGAGGTGGGATATGAGGGATATGAGGATGTATGGGAGGTGGGATATGAGGATGTATGGCAGGTGGGATATAAGGAATATGAGCGTGTATGGGAGGTGGGATATGAGGATGTTTGGGAGGTGGGATATAAGGGGTATGAGGATGTATGGGAGGTGGGATATAAGGGGTATGAGGATGTATGGGAGGTGGGATATAAGGGATGTGAGGGTGTATGGGAGTTGGGATATAAGGGATATGAGGATGTATGGGAGGTGGGATATAAGGGATGTGAAGATGTATGGGAGGTGGGATAAAAGGGATATGAGGATGTAAGGGAGGTGGGATATGAGGATGTATGGGGGTGGGATATAAGAGATGTGGTGATGTATGGGAGTGGTATATAAGTGATATGAGGATGTATGGGAGGTGGGATATAAGGGATGTGAGGATGTATGGGAGGTGGGATATAAGGGATATGAGGATGTATGGGTGGTGGGATATGAGGATGTATGGGAGTTGGGATATCAGGGATGTGAGGATGTATGGGAGGCGGGATAAAAGGGATATGAGGATGTAAGGGAGGTGGGATATGAGGGATATGAGGATGTATGGGGTGTGGGGATATAAGAGATGTGAGGATGTATGGGAGTGGTATACAAGTGATATGAGGATGTATGGGAGTTGGGATATAAGGGATGTGAGGATGTATGGGAGGTGGGATATAAGGGATGTGAGGGTGTATGGGAGTTGGGATATAAGGGATATGAGGGTGTATGGGAGGTGGGATATGAGGATGTATGGGAGTTGGGATATAAGGGATGTGAGGATGTATGGGAGGTGGGATATAAGGGATGTGAGGATGTATGGGAGGTGGGATATAAGGGATATGAGGATGTATGGGTGGTGGGATATAAGGGATATGAGGATGTATGGGAGGTGTGGATATAAGGGATATGAGGGTCTATGGGAGGTGGGATATGAGGATGTATGGGAGTTGGGATATCAGGGATGTGAGGATGTATGGGAGGTGGGATATAAGGGATGTGAGGGTGTATGGGAGGTGGGATATGAGGATGTATGGGAGGTGTGGATATAAGGGATATGAGGGTGTATGGGAGGTGGGATATAAGGGATATGAGGATGTATGGGTGGTGGGATATAAGGGATATGAGGATGTATGGGAGGTGTGGATATAAGGGATATGAGGGTCTATGGGAGGTGGGATATGAGGATGTATGGGAGTTGAGATATAAGGGATGTGAGGATGTATGGGAGGTGGGATATAAGGGATATGAGGATGTATGGGAGGGGGGATATAAGAGACATGAGGATGTATGGGAGGTAGGATATAAGGGATACGAGGATGTATGGGAGTTGGGATATAAGGGATATGAGGATGTATGGGAGTTGGGATATAAGGGATGTGAGGATGTATGGGTGGTGGGATATAAGGGATATGAGGATGTATGGGTGGTGGGATATAAGGGATATGAGGATGTATGGGAGGTGGGGATATAAGGGATATGAGGGTGTGTGGGTGGTGGGATATAAGGGATGTGAGGATGTATGGGAGGTGGGATATAAGGGATATGAGGATGTATGGGTGGTGGGATATAAGGGATATGAGGATGTATGGGAGGTGGGGATATAAGGGATATGAGGGTGTATGGGAGGTGGGATATGAGGATATATGGGGGTTGGGATATAAGGGATGTGAGGATTTATGGGAGGTGGGATATAAGGGATATGAGGATGTATGGGTGGTGCGATATAAGGGATGTGAGGATTTATGGGAGGAGCGATATAAGGAATATGAGGGTGTATGGGAGGTGGGATATGAGGATGTATGGGAGTTGGGATATAAGGGATATGAGGGTGTATGGGTGGTGGGATATAAGGGATGTGAGGATGTATGGGAGGTGTGATATAAGGGATATGAGGATGTATGGGTGGTGGGATATAAGGGATCTGAGGATGTATGGGAGGTGGGGATATAAGGGATATGAGGGTGTATGGGAGTTGGGATATGAGGATGTATGGGAGTTGGGATATAAGGGATGTGAGGGTGTATGGGAGGTGGGATATAAGGGATGTGAGGGTGTATGGGAGATGGGATATAAGGGATATGAGGATGTATGGGTGGTGGGATATAAGGGATATGAGGATGTATGGGAGGTGGGGATATAAGGGATATGAGGGTGTATGGAGTTGGGATATGAGGATGTATGGGAGTTGGGATATAAGGGATGTGAGGATGTATGGGAGGTGGGATATAAGGGATGTGAGGGTTTATGGGAGGTGGGATATAAGGGATGTGAGGGTGTATGGGAGGTGAGATATAAAGGATATGAGGATGTTTGGGAGGTGGGATATAAGGGATATGAGGATGTACGGGAGTTGGGATATCAGGGATATGAGGATGTATGGGAGGGGCGATATAAGGGATATCAGGATGTATGGGAGGGGAGATATAAGGGATATGAGGATGTATGGGAGGGGGGATATAAAGGATATGAGGATGTATTGGAGGTGGGATATATGGGATATGAGGATGTATGGGAGGTGGGATATAAAGGATATGAGGAAGTATGGGAGTTGGGATATAAGGGCTATGAATGTGTATGGGAGGTGGGATATAAGGGATATGAGGATGTATGGGAGGTGGGATATAAGGGCTATGAGGATGTATGGGAGGTGGGATATATTGGATATGAGGGTGTATGGGAGGTGGGATATGAGAATTAACGGGAGGTGGATATAAGGGCCATGAGGATGTATGGGTGGGGATATAAGGGATATGAGGATGTATGGGAGTTGGGATGTAAGGGATATGAGGGTGTATGGGAGTTGGGATGTAAGGGATATGAGTATGTGTGGGAAGTGGGATATAAGGGATGTGAGGATGTATGCAAGGTGGGATATAAGGGATATGTGGATGTATGCAAGGTGGGATATAAGGGATATGAGGATGTATGGGATGTGGTATATAAGGGATATGAGGATGTATGGGAGTTGGGATATAAGGGATATGAGGGTGTATGGGAGTTGGGATGTAAGGGATATGAGTATGTGTGGGAAGTGGGATATAAGGGATGTGAGGATGTATGGGAGGTGTGATATAAGGGATGTGAGGATGTATGGAAGGTGGGATATAAGGGTTATGAGGATTGCATGGGAGGTGGGATATAAGTGATATGAGGATGTATGGCGGGTGGGATATAAGGGGTATGAGGGTGTATGGGGAGGTGGGATATGAGGATATATGGCAGGTGGGATATGAGGATGTATGGCAGGTGGGATATAAGGGATATGAGGGTGTATGGGAGGTGGGATATGAGGATGTTTGGGAGGTGGGATATAAGGGATATGAGGATGTATGAGAGGTGGGATATAAGGGATATGAGGATGTATGGGAGGTGATTGTGGGGTCAGAATACTGCGTTCTCTCGAGATGTTCTCCCTGATTCCCAGAGGGTGAGTCTCTCCCCATGAGTTCCTCCCACTGAGTACCACCTCCAGGAGGACTATCGGGTAGTGGCCTCAACTCCCTGGCCTCATAGGAAGGGACTCCCCTTGGGGAGAAGTGACCACA
Source organism: Ambystoma mexicanum (assembly GCF_040938575.1). Classification (NCBI taxonomy): domain Eukaryota; kingdom Metazoa; phylum Chordata; class Amphibia; order Caudata; family Ambystomatidae; genus Ambystoma; species Ambystoma mexicanum. The sequence continues at coordinate 1,666,872,795 of NC_090937.1, read as the reverse complement.
TCTAAGGATTTGTCATAGTATGCTTGGCATAACTCTTATGCGCTGAAGAGAGAGTTGACTTTTACATAGTGCTTGAAAGTATGCTGAGCATAGCTCAAAGGCGCTGCAGAGAAAGTTGACTTTTGCATAGCGCTTGAAGGTATGCTGAGCACAACTCTTAGGCGCTGCAGAGAAAGTTGACTTTTCCATAGCGCTTGAATGTATGCTGAGCATAGTTTTTAGGCGCTGCATAGAAAGTTGACTTTTCCATAGCGCTTGAATGTATGCTGAGCATAGCTCAAAGGCGCTGCAGAGAAAGTTGACTTTTCCATAGCGCTTGAAGGTATGCTGAGCACAACTCTTAGGCGCTGCAGAGAAAGTTGACTTTTCCATAGCGCTTGAATGTATGCTGAGCATAGTTTTTAGGCGCTGCATAGAAAGTTGACTTTTCCATAGCGCTTGAATGTATGCTGAGCATAGTTCTAAGGCGCTGCAGAGAAAGTTGACTTTTCCATAGCGCTTGAAGGTATGCTGAGCACAACTCTTAGGCGCTGCAGAGAAAGTTGACTTTTCCATAGCGCTTGAATGTATGCTGAGCATAGTTTTTAGGCGCTGCATAGAAAGTTGACTTTTCCATAGCGCTTGAATGTATTCTGAGCATAGTTCTAAGGCGCTGCAGAGAAAGTTGACTTTTCCATAGCGCTTGAATGTATGCTGAGCATAGTTCTAAGGCGCTGCAGAGAAAGTTGACTTTTGCATAGCGCTTGAATGTATGTTTAGCATAACTCTTAGACACTGCATGGAAAGCTGATTTTTGCATAGTGCTTCAAGGTATGCTTAGCAGAACTCTTAGGCGCTGCATAGAAAGTTGATTTTTGCGTAGCGCTTGAATATATGCTTAGCATAACTCTTAGACACTGCATGAAAGTTGATGATTTTTCCATAGCGCTTCAAGATTTGCTTAGCAGAACTCTTAGGCGCTGCATAGAAAGATGATTTTTGCACAGAGCGTGCACTGTACACATAATGAATTTGCTGCTAGGGAAAGGGTTCACATTAAGGGCATTGGGGCCTAAGCCTCTACACTAAAGCATCACCCCGCTGCACTGCCTCTCAGTGTGTGTTACACCTGTTCTGGGTAGGGGAAGGGGACTCCAGCGGCCACTAACACTCAGTCATTGGCCACTCTGCTGACACTGCCTATGTCTGTGTTTTTGCAACAAGAGAACAGTACACAGAAGGTAAAATAGAAAACTTTGAGGGGTGGTCTAAGATGCATGAAATATTTGTGGCTTCTGGGGTTGACACTCAAATTGTACCAAGACTCAGTGGGCCTCATCACGAGTTGAGCAGCATACCGGCTGTAATACCGCCCAACTGTAATAGTGTTAGTGCCAACCGGTTTGGCGGTATTACAGATAAGATAAGATCACAGGTTGGGCGTTAATGGTAATTCTCCATTCCCCATGTCCATAATTTTCGGTGCAAATACTGCGTGCTAATACAGCCGGCTGTAATACCGCCGCAAACGGGGCGCTAAGTGAGATTTTCACCTCCAGGAAAAAGCTGCAGGTAAAATAGGCCATTTAGCGTCCAACTCGTGATAGGACCAGGACCAGCCCTTAAATGCGGCGGTAATACCGTTACCGCCGCATTTAAGGGCTACCGCCCAACTCGTGATGAGGCCCAGAGTAACACGAAAATAATTCAAAAGAGAATTGCTTTTAATCTGTCGATAGCGAGACGCTGAGGCGCGACCACTTATTTGTATTCTTTCTTTAGTACACCTCACCTTGTGAGATCGAATTTCCAGCGGCCGTTGTAGCCTGGGTTTGTTCTCATGGCACCCATTTTTGGGTTATAGCACCGATGCCAAGACATGCACTTAAAAGAAATGGGCTCACAAATCTCCCCAACTAATGCAGCTCTGCACTTGCGCCTACAAAATGGCTTCTGCAATAACCGATGCTTCAGTGGCGTGCACTCGCTCCGCCGCACAGAGCAGCTGCTGCCCCGGGTCCCCTCTCCAGTATGTATCTTCGTGAGCTCTGTCAGAGAGCCAGAGCTGTGTCCTGCCAGACATTAGAAGGATGTGTGAAATTCAGAACCTGGTGAGACATCAAATGCTCTGTGTCCTACGAACTCAAGTAAAAGGGATGTGTGCCTGGGTCCAGAATGACCTCTCCTAGCCAGCTGCCTCAGTGAGCCCCTGTAACTCCTGGGTGCACTCCCTTGCACAGCACCCCCTTACTCATCTCAGATCCTCTGCTACCAATGAACCCCTGTAACTCCTGGGTGCACTCCCTTGCACAGCGCCCCCTTACTCATCTCAGATCCTCTGCTACCAATGAACCCCTGTAACTCCTGGGTGCACTCCCTTGCACAGCGCCCCCTTACTCATCTCAGATCCTCACCTACCAATGAACGCCTGTAACTCCTGGGTGCACTCCCTTGCACAGCGCCCCCTTCCTCATCTCAGATCCTCTGCTACCTTTGAACCCCTGTAACTCCTGGGTGCACTCCCTTGCACAGCGCCCCCTTACTCATCTCAGATCCTCTGCTACCAATGAACCCCTGTAACTCCTGGGTGCACTCCCTTGCACAGCGCCCCCTTACTCATCTCAGATCCTCTGCTACCAATGAACCCCTGTAACTCCTGGGTGCACTCCCTTGCACAGCGCCCCCTTACTCATCTCAGATCCTCTGCTATCGCTGAACCCCTGTAACTCCTGGGTGCACCTAACTCCTGGGTGCACTCCCTTGCACAGCGCCCCCTTCCTCATCTCAGATCCTCTGCTACCAATGAACCCCTGTAACTCCTGGGTGCACTCCCTTGCACAGCGCCCCCTTTCTCATCTCAGATCCTCTGCTACCGCTGAACCCCTGTAACTCCTGGGTGCACTCCCTTGCACAGCGCCCCTTAATCATCTCAGATCCTCTGCTACCAATGAACCCCTGTAACTCCTGGGTGCACCTAACTCCTGCGTGCACTCCCTTGCACAGCGCCCCCTTCCTCATCTCAGATCCTCTGCTACCAATGAACCCCTGTAACTCCTGGGTGCATCCCTTGCACAGCGCCCCCTTCCTCATCTCAGATCATCTGCTACCGCTGAACCCCTGTAACTCCTGGGTGCACCCCCTTGCACAGCGCCCCCTTACTCATCTCAGATCCTCTGCTACCGCTGAACCCCTGTAACTCCTTGGTGCACTCCCTTGCACAGCGCCCCCTTACTCATCTCAGATCCTCTGCTACCGCTGAACCCCTGTAACTCCTGGGTGCACTCCCTTGCACAGAGCCCCTTACTCATCTCAGATCCCCTGCTACCGCTGAACCCCTGTAAGTCCTGGGTACACTCCCTTGCACAGCGCCCCCTTCCTCATCTAAGATCCTCTGCTACCGCTGAACCCCTGTAACTCCTGGGTGCTCCCCCTTGCACAGCACCCCCTTACTCATCTCAGATCCTCTGCTACCGCTGAACCCCTGTAACTCCTGGGTGCTCCCCCTTGCACAGCGCCCCCTTACTCATCTCAGATCCTCTGCTACCGCTGAACCCCTGTAACTCGTGGGTGCACCCCCTTGCACAGCGCCCCCTTCCTCATCTCAGATCCTCTGCTACCGCTGAACCCCTGTAACTCCTGGGTGCACCCCCTTGCACAGCACCCCCTTACTCATCTCAGATCCTCTGCTACCAATGAACCCCTGTAACTCCTGGGTGCACCCCCTTGCACAGCGTCCCCTTACTCATCTAAGATCCTCTGCTACCGCTGGACCCCTGTAACTCCTAGGTGCACTCCCTTGCACAGCACCCCCTTACTCATCTCAGATCCTCTGCTACCAATGAACCCCTGTAACTCCTGGGTGCACTCCCTTGCACAGCGCCCCCTTCCTCATCTCAGATCCTCTGCTACTGCTGAACCCCTGTAACTCCTGGGTGCACCTAACTCCTGCGTGCACTCCCTTGCACAGCGCCCCCTTCCTCATCTCAGATCCTCTGCTACCAATGAACCCCTGTAACTCCTGGGTGTACTCCCTTGCACAGCGCCCCCTTAATCATCTCAGATCCTCTGCTACCGCTGAACCCCTGTAACTCCTGGGTGCATCCCTTGCACAGCGCCCCCTTCCTCATCTCAGATCCTCTGCTACCGCTGAACCCCTGTAACTCCTGGGTGCACCCCCTTGCACAGCGCCCCCTTACTCATCTCAGATCCTCTGCTACCGCTGAACCCCTGTAACTCTTGGGTGCTCCCCCTTGCACGGCGCCCCCTTACTCATCTCAGATCCTCTGCTACCGCTGAACCCCTGTAACTCCTGGGTGCACTCCCTTGCACAGCATCCCTTACTCATTTCAGATCCTCTGCTACTGCTGAACCCCTGTAACTCCTGGGTGCACTCCCTTGCACAGCGCCCCCTTCCTCATCTCAGATCCTCTGCTACCAATGAAACCCTGTAACTCCTGAGTGCACCCCCTTGCACAGCGCCCCCTTACTCATCTCAGATCCTCTGCTACCGCTGAACCCCTGTAACTCCTGGGTGCACCTAACTCCTGGGTGCACTACCTTGCACAGCGCCCCTTTCCTCATCTCAGATCCTCTGCTACCGCTGAACCCATGTAACTCCTGGGTGCACTCCCTTGCACAGCGCCCCCTTCCTCATCTCAGATCCTCTGCTACCAATGAACCCCTGTAACTCCCGGGTGCACCCCCTTGCACAGCGCCCCCTTACTCATCTAAGATCCACTGCTACCGCTGAACCCCTGTAACTCCCGGGGGCACCCCCTTGCACAGCGCCCCCTTACTCATCTCAGATCCTCTGCTACCGCTGAACCCCTGTAACTCCTGGGTGCACCCCCTTGCACAGCGCTCCCTTACCCATCTAAGATCCTCTGCTACCGCTGAACCCCTGTAACTCCTGGGTGCACTCCCTTGCACAGCGCCCCCTTACTCATTTCAGATCCTCTGCTACCGCTGAACCCCTGTAACTCCTGGGGGCACCCCCTTGCACAGCGCCCCCTTACTCATCTCAGATCCTCTGCTACCGCTGAACCCCTGTAACTCCTGGGTGCACCCCCTTGCACAGCGCTCCCTTACCCATCTAAGATCCTCTGCTACCGCTGAACCCCTGTAACTCCTGGGTGCACTCCCTTGCACAGCGCCCCCTTACTCATCTCAGATCCTCTGCTACCGCTGAACCCCTGTAACTCCTGGGGGCACTCCCTTGCACAGCGCCCCTTTACTCATCTCAGATCCTCTGCTACCGCTGAACCCCTGTAACTCCTGGGTGCACCTAACTCCTGGGTGCACCCCCTTGCACAGCGCCCCCTTCCTCATCTCAGATCCTCTGCTACCGTTGAACCCCTGTAACTCCTGGGTGCACCCCCTTGCACAGCGCCCCCTTCCTCGTCTCAGATCCTCTGCTACCGCTGAACCCCTGTAACTCCTGGGTGCACCCCCTTGCACAGCGAGCCCTGTTAATTCCCGCGTAGGTTCACGCTTAATTCATGAATATACCCCTATAACGTCCAGGTTCAGTCCTTATATTTGGAATCTATATTTGTCTACCACGTGCTTGAAGGAAGATGGGACTTGAGGCCCAGCAAATCTGATTAAAGGCCCCCAACATGTGTCGCTGGGGGGTTCCCATATGTGACTGTAGTGAGGGCGAGAGCCCGGCACTTCCCCTTGGGCTTCAGTTAGCTCTCGCTTTACTGGAAGGATGAGAATAGTGGAAGCACACAAAGGCCATGGACTGTTGGACAAATTGGCAGGAGTTTCCAGAACTTGTTCCTTTTTGCTGGTTTCATTCCATGCACAACAAGCTACATGCCAGCACCCATGACTAATAAAAGCAGGTGTCTTATCAGCAGGGCCTGGAGCATTCGCTCTACCTCTTGGATAACAGTAGTTTTACGGGTCTCTGACAGTCGATATGGTTTGAGATGTACTACCTGAGCTGCAGGGGTGCGGATATGATGGTATATTCCGTTCACCCTGCCAGGTTCTTCATGAAACACATCTGAGAATTGATCTATCTCCCTAAAATCTTGTTGTTGAGTGTTAGTAATATCAGAGGGAATTAAAATGTTATTATTCACCTCTTCTGGTATTAAACAAGAACCACTGTCGAATGAGGCTCAGAGATGTTTTGCGTCCACGCCTTCTACAAGTTTACATGGTAGACCTGTATCTTCTGGCGGCGGTCTGGTTGGGTGATTTTATAATTACAGGGTCCTGTCTTTTCCAATTCCTCATATGACCATGCCATTTAGAAATAAATGTGTTGTCTGAGGTAGGGAGAAGCACACGGACGATGCAAAATGAACTAAGGGAGACTGTTTTGTCATATGATGCCTTTTGTTGACCAAGGTGGTCCTGAACCAGGGATCGGACAGCTGTCATATGTTCATTTTAACCTGGAGGCGGTCTGTAAGAGTGGTAATAGAGCTTCCTCCCATGTTTCTCGGAGCATACCCAGAACATCTCTGGCTTGTCGCTCATAAGGTACTTCAAAGGGTGAGAAACCAGTGGATGCTTGAGGGGTTTTTCTTAGGGCAAACAAGCCTCACAGAATCATCTGATCCCAGTTGGTTCTGTCCTTATCGACTAGCTTCCTAAGGATGGTTTTAAGGGTTTTGTTAAACCGTGCAACTAATCCAGTCCGTTTGGGATGAGATGTGCTTATACATAAAGGTGGTGCCCTGGTCCGTTAATATTTCTTTAGGAACGCCCACCTGAGAGAAGATGGGAAGCAAATGCTTTAGTATCTGCTAGGTGGTAATATTGCACAGAGGAAATGCCTCTGGGTATCAGGTGGCATAGTCAAGTATTACTAGCACAAATGTATTGCCCAATTTGGATTTTTCAAGATGCCCAACAATATTCATCCCGATCCTCGAAAATGGTACCTCGATGATGGGTAATGGATTTAAAGGGGCTGGAGGTGGTGAGTGCTGGTACGCTGACATATTTCACAGGTCTGAATGAAATTCTTGGTGTCAATATGTATCCCTGGTCAGTAGAATTTGCTGGTTAGATGACCCCGAGTTTTGTCCTGGGCCAGGTATCCTCCTGTAAGGTGTGAGTGGGTGATCTCAAGCGCTATCTGTTTGTGATTTTGGGGTAACACTAGTTGGGTTTTTGGTAACCCCTCTGAAGTAACATCCCCTCTGTACAGGAGTGCCTTCTTTAGAAAGGAAAATGCCCCCCCTCCCCTTCTGACCCCCAAACACAGTTACAACTTGTAGGATGGCTTCAGCTAGCAAAGGATCATTTCGCTGAGCAAAGGTCAAATCAGGGAGTGTGTCAGAATTGTCATCACTGATTGGAGTAGGTCGGGAAGAACTAGGTTGGATATCGGCTTTCCCAAAGCCTGAGGCACCTTTCTCAGTGGTATCTTTCTCAGCCTCTCCTTTGAGGATAGGTAGCATCCTCCCCTCAAGTATCCATTGAGCTATTTGATCTCTTGCGGTTATCAGAAAGGACTCTTCTCTGTGATTATGGAGTAGTACCTTCACATCCCCTCTAAAATCCGGATCAATTGCCCCTGCCAGGACATCGATACCAAACTTTCAGGCGAGTCCTGACTTGGGTGTCAACCAGATGTAAATTCCTGGAGGTGGTATAAGGGCAAGATCAGTAGGGATGAAACGTCTTTCTTTTGGCGGGATGGTTTTTGATTGGCTACTACAAAGGTCAAACCCAACAGAGCCTTTAGTGGCCACTGTGGAGTTGGAGGCACTGCTACTTAGTTTTTCGTATTTCAGGGTTCCCACAGCCTGTTCTGGTTCAGTTGCCATACACGAGGTAGGCATGGATTCAAGAGAGACACGCAGACTCAAAGTTAACAGTTTAAGAACCTTATTTGAAGAACTTGGTTGGGTTGGTGTAATGCCCAACTGGCCCTAGCACTAAGGGGATTGTTTCTTCAACTGATGTTTCTAAGGGCCATTGATGCCTGTAAGTCCAAATTCTGTCTGTGTCACAACCTATGCTTGCCCTCACTTTTAGATAAAATGTGATCGGGGGTCTTCGTAAAGAATAAACAGTGGCTCAAAGGAAAAATGCAAACAAATAATGGTTTCAAGTAGTCTTGGGATCAGGTGCAGTTCTGCCAGTTTTAGCAAGAGTTAAAATTAAAAGGGATGCCCTTGGAATCTCCCACATAGGGCTCTTGCAGTATGTCAATAAAGTTTCCAATGTCTCTGGGTCTCTCGGGAGTTCCTTCCCCAGGCTTAGGCTCCTCTTGTCTCAAATAAAAGTTCACATTGTCAGGATGTACCTTTCAACACATAGTTCTTTCATGGCGCAGTGTTAGAGACTTTCGAAAATGCCAGGCTTTTTGCTCCTCCCCTGCACCACCACTCTGACTTCTGGCCCGTCTCTTTGCACTTTGAATCTCTCTACTGGCATCCTTTTCCTCAGGTGCTTTTTCACTCAGTTCTTGTCTCTCTTCCACATTGCTTTATTTTTGCTTGAGCACCCTTGCACCTTCTTTCACTCTTTCCGCTTTGCTGTGCACACTTGCACCTACTTTTTCCTTCTCTCAGGTCACTCATACCCCCTTTGCTGTTTTGGGTTCCCTGCACACTTTTCTTGCTTTTGGGTGACTCGCACCCTTTTCATTCATTCTTCCCTTCTTTCTTGGCTTTCGCGCCACCAGCGCACTGTTTCTCTGGATCTTCTTTCTTTCTGCTTTCCGATTAACATGCTGCTCGCATCTTTCTTTCACCACCTACCCCTCAGATAACCCTGGGACCGGCGCACATCCCAGGAGAATGAGCACTGGCCTGGAGACGGCCAACAGCCAGCAGCAGGCCTCACTCCGGCTCCCTGGAGAAATGGCTTCCTCGCCACGCTGCAACCCCTCTGACACACCGGGTCAGTGTCTTGGCATCCCGCGCTCCTCCGGCTCTTCTAGGCTTCTCTGGCTGCACTTTTCTGCTCCCTGGCTTCCACCTTCCAACCAGCAACCCCAGCTTGCTCATATTCCTTGGCAGGACCACTCCTTTTATATCTGAATTGAGAGTCAAGTGGATTCAGGGGTGTGTGATTAAGGTGGAGTACCTGACTCCATTAGTGGGCCAGCCTAATGGAAAAGTGTAGTAAGCCTCTTCCTACCTTCCAATGTTATTCCTATGGGTAATCCTCACTACTCTTGGTTGCCTCTTCCTCGTCCCAGTACATGCTGGAAATGGAGAGGGGAATGGGACTGAAAATATCCCATGAAAGCTGAGGGAGAGGGTTTTGAGGTGTATTGGTAAGAGGGGGAATACTGCATCTCATACTATGGAGTTCTCCTCCCAATCCCTCATGACCCTCCACTCAGGTGATCCTCCCTTGCTTTTCCTCCCCTAGGGTCAGGATCCAAAAACGATGGACCTTCCCTGCCCACCTGAATAGAGGATCCCTGGGGAGTGGGGGGGAACACTGTCAGGTTTCTCACAGTACTCTGACCTGGGTATAGTCAGACCTGGTGGAACTCTGAGCTGAGAGTACTCTGACTTAGTGTTACTGGTGGTACTTTGGCGGTACTCTGAGCATGTGGTACTGTGGCCTGGCATACACTGAGGGACAATCTGGATTAGTGCTTTACCCAGCATTTAATCTTCTGATGGCTGTTTGGATCAGTGGTTGAACGCACAAAAAGAATTAGTGCTACCCTCCCTGAAATAAAATAAAAAGGCGGAGGGGGTGAGGGGTGGGGCCTCTTGTATGGGGGCTTTAACAGATGTGTCCGTGCCCGTGTCCATTGATAAAGGAATAACATGGTAACGGTCTCATAACATGTTCACACGTTACATGCCCAACAATGATTTCTGTATCCCGGGGTCCCCACCTTGGCTCCACACCCTCCCCGAGTTCTGTTGGTGAATGTGATCAGGTAAGCTCTACATAGCCAAATTGGCAATGCTATACTAGTGGCATGTATTCCTCTGACAACAATAACGACTATTTCCTGTGCTTTTCAGCTAATTTGCATACCCACAGTGCATTGCTCATGTGGCTCTGCACTGGAGGTTGACTTCTAGTGATGGCTACTGGGATGTGATATTGTGCATGTGACTTAGCTAAAACGGCTTATGTTACATTTCATGTGGGGTTTTTCTTCAGTCCTGTATACACCCACCATAACAATGCTGGTGTGGTATAACAGCAACAGTCAATCACATCTCAACCCAACGACAAATGGAAACCAGCCAGCAATGCATGCCATTCAACCCTCCCCCCATATTATCCCTTCTTCTGGCCCTTTCCAGAGACTTCAACCTCCCAATCCCCTCCAACCTCTCTCTTCCCATGAAGCCCCTGGAGCTTTGCTTATTTACAGCCCAGACACTGGATAGGGCAAGGAACAGGCAGGTATGTGAAGCAGCCAATCATCTAACAGAAGCAATGAGCAGCAGCCAATCATCCAACAGAAGCAATGAGCAGCGGCCAATCATCCAACAGAAGCAATGAGCAGCAGCCACTCATAGCAGCCAATCATCTCATAGAAGCAATGAGCAGCAGCCACTCATAGCAGCCAATCATCTCACAGAAGCAATGAGCAGCAGCCAATCATCTCACAGAAGCAATGAGCAGCAGCCACTCATAGCAGCCAATCATCCAACGGAAGCAATGAGCAGCAGCCACTCATAGCAGCCAATCATCTCACAGAAGCAATGAGCAGCAGCCAATCATCTCACAGAAGCAATGAGCAGAAGTCATCTCCCCTATCTCCATTCTCATGGTGGCCCCCCAGACTTGCCCCAGGGAAGCTCCCTGACGATCCATCCACGAGGATCTATCGTCAGGAGGGCAGAGGACGGGGTGGGGGTGGATAAAGATAGTAGAAACCCACAAGGGGCGAGTGCACGCAAAGCAATAGTAGGATTGTTATGCACCTGCATAACCTATGCCACCGACCGGTTTGATTTCTCTCGTAGGCCAGTTCTAGTATTTGAGGCCCTGTGTAACAAGGTGTGGCCCCCTTAATTTGCATATGTCCCGAGGGCGTTCAACCTACCAGCACTTTGAGATCATACCAATTATATAAGAGCGCTATGTAAATGCCAAATAACATAACATGTATTTACTTCATCGGAAGCGATGGCACAAAAATGTGACATTTCTGGATATTGAAGGCGATCATGGTTGCGATTTGTAAGACAAGAGAAATAAATATGTGTGGCAGTCGCTGTAGGTGATTATAGTACAACACTATATTCTAGTAAACTGCGAATGCAGCTTTTTTACTAGGATACAATGCAAACTGCATGACTTCCAGTGACTCTTGAGAGATAAGGTACAAAAAGATGCAACAATGTGCCCAGGATCACACACTTTAATTAAGTGGTGAAGCCAGGGTTTGATCTCAACTGTATGTTTTGTTATGGGAAAGTGGTCCCCTGGCGCTCTGCCAGATCTGAAAAGCAAGAGGGTAGGATAAGTTAGTAGGACTGAGCGGGAAAATCACAAGAGAGATGTGGTGTGCTGTTGGCGGCTTCAGTTCGGTTTACACCGTTCGCTGAGCGTGGGTGTGATTTTTTCAGTCTGTAGTTGTCATGTGCTGTTGTGCGGGGCTATGTGTGGTTTGTTTTGTTGTTGTTAAGTCTGTGTGGTTTGTTTTTCTGTATAGGTACGGATGCGTTTTGTCTATAGTTTGAGAGATGTAAGCAGAGGGATGTGTTTTTTAGTGGGTTGGTTAGTGGTGGAACTCCATCATACCTCCTCTGCTTAGGCTACCTGTGGTATGCGTCCCTGCCAGTGTTGTGTATTGTGGTGTGCTGGGGGTGGGTCTCCCTCATATATTCTGTGCCACGTTGTAGGTTATCTGTAGGGCTATTTAGTGGTGATGATTTCTCCGCCCCCTGCCCCTGTGTTCAGACTAATAGGTGCCTACACCGCTTTGGCCCCTTGTATATCCTGGTGTGCAGCCGCCATCACCTCCCTGGGGCCCATTGATGGGCATGGGGGAGGACCTCTTGCCTGTGCCCTTGAGCTACCCGTGTCCCGTAGTTTAGCTGTTCTGTCGCCACTCTTTCCCCTTCAACTCTTATGCCCTCTGACTGTGGTTCAACCTAGGATGCTCTCATCTATTACGTTAGCCTCCAGTAGAGCCCTCCCTGGTAATGGGTGCACCCGGGTCTCCATCCCACTTGGTGGTCTCTCCATCTGCCTGCACTTGTCGTGGTACGGTCTAGTCCTCCATCCTGCGATATGTGTGCTCATTCCGAGTGGTGTGGCTGTTGCTCATTCATTTAGGAGTTTTTAGGAGCTTTCTGAATTTGTGGAGGGTCCTTCATGTTTTGTATTTCTCTCGGGAGGGAGTTACACATTTGTGCGGCTAGGCAAGAGAATGCTGATCCACCAAGTGTTTGCCACGTGTATGGTTTAGGTTCCAGGCGGATGTCCTCGCAGGATCTGAGTGTTCAGGCCGGCTGGTGAACCGTGATTTTCTTTTGTAAGAATTCCTCTCCTAGGCCATGAATTGCTCTGTGTGTTATGCACATTGTTTTGAAGGTGATTCGTTGTTATCACTGGAGTGATGTTGTGCCTTTGTGACAGCTTGAGGAGAAGTCTGGCAGTTGCATTCTGTATTCGTTGCAGCTTCCTCAGCAAGTAGTCCGGTATTCTGAGGTATACGCTGTTGGCGTAATCTATCCTGTACATGATGCGGGAGATGACGGCCAGTGCTTTGTGCATGAAGGAGAGGAATGGTAGGATATTTTTGATTGTGTGTAGATGGAAGAAGCATTTCTAGATTTTTGCATTTATTTGCACTTCCGGGGTTAGCTCCTTGCACATTAGGATTCCACGTTTTTTTAACTATTTTTGATGGCGTGGGCGCTGTTCGTAGTTCTGTGGGACATTGGATGTATTGGTTGTTTTCCTGGCTTTTGGATATAATCATGCTTGCGGTCTTGCGCGGGTTGAGGTTGAGGCTGTTTCTGTTCATTCAATCCTGGAGCTCTTTCAGACAGTCATCTAGCGGTGTGTTCTCCTCTTGTACATCTCCTGGTTTATAGATGATTTGGGCGTCATCTGCGTAGTTGTAGCAGGTGAGGCCGTGCCTTTTCATGAGGATGATTTAAGGAGCCAAGTAGATGTTGAAGAGGAGTGGGGATAAGGAAGATCCTTGCAGTACTCTACGGCACGGATTTGAATGGTTTTATCCATACTATTTCTGCTCTTTCAGAGAGGAACGATTTAATCCAGAGCAGCGCTGTGCCGATGATCCCTATTTCTTCCAGTCTCTTGATGAGGATGTTGTGGGTGACTGTGGTTGAGTAGCATCAGTGCCAATTTTGTGTTGGAAACTGCATTGGCCTTTAGGTCGTTCCAGATAGAGAGACGTACCATCTCTGTCCCTCTCATGGGTCTGAAGACGACTTGTGCCTGGTCCAATATTTGGTCGTTTTCTACGTGTTCCAGTGTTTGTATGTAGACATAGGTCTCCAGCAGTTTTGCCGGGTAGGGAATGTTTGCTATCGGTCTGTAGTTAGAGAAGTCTTCCACATCGCCCGTAGTATCCTTGTGGATTGATTTGATGTGTGCAGATATGAAAGCCTGCGGTACTCTCCCCATTGAGAGCGACTGGTGGAAGAGGTTTCTGTGCTATCCAATGGCATTCCCGGTGTAAGGGTTGATGTATACATGTCAGGCGGGCAGGAGACCATTGGGGAGCCTGCTTTGTTTCCATGGCAAGCCCTGTGTAAGGGTTGATGTATACATGTCAGGTGGGCAGGAGACCATTGGGGAGCCTGCTTTGTTTTACCAGCTTGACGAATCTCTCTCCTGATTTTTGGGTGAAGCTTTGCAGCTTGTTCTGTGGTTCCAGGGTTGGGGGGGGGGCATGGTGCACAGTCTGGTTGATTGGTCTGTTTGTATGATCCGATGTATGTCGGTGGTTTTGTTTTGACGTGGTGCCCGTGTGCTGTTGCATGCAGGTGGGTTTCTCATCTCATTTATGATGTTGAATAGTTCTTTTTAGTACTTACTTCGACATTGAAATCTATTGAACAAAAAAAAACATGATTTTAGCTTTGTTGTCCCCATTGTGACTGTCAGCCTACAAGTTCCAGCGTGATCATTAAACTGAGCACAAAAACGCCTTCTCTGAATTTCACAGCTGTACTTTCATGACATAGAGGCAAAGTGAAGGAAAGGGCGGCCACGTGCTCTTGTTCATTGCGTCACACAGGATGCAGTTCGTTATGCGCCGCACTCATTTTAAATCATCCAACATTTGCGCGTCTAAGAGATTTCCCGCAGACAATAGTCACTCCCAATTTCCACTCACTGCCGCCTCTGCAGCCATGCGCCACTATTCACTTCCCATGTTACATGAAGTGCCAATAAACGTGTTAAGAAGCTATTGGACAGGCCATTGCGCGGCCCTGTTTCTGGCTTAAAGGAATTAAGCCAAGGGGCGCGCAGACCCGAATTCCAGCCTCTTGCCAGGGGGTGCCTCCGAGCTCTGGCAGCAGCTGGCCCATCGCCCTCACATCAGTGACTTAGGGCCGGGAAAGAGAACTAAAGATGTGGCAGCAGTGATTAACATTTCCCTCCCACCTCTGGTTCTGAGTTCGGTTCCTGTAGTTTTAGCCTCCAATATCTCCAGAGTCCCTACCGCATGAGGCGTGGCCGGATGATGGGCACAGGGTGGACCCTTATCTGAGTGCACTCTGGCGCACTCACTGTCCCTCACACGGCATAGAGTGAGTGCCAAACCCTAAATCAGCGCAGAGTGCCCGCGGAAACAGTTTACTTTTTATATAGTGCCTCCTGCACCATATAAGCACTTCCTACTACTGTAAATAATGGTACTGTTTTTCCCGACCTCTGAAGGGTGAAAGGCTGAGCATGCTCTTACGATCATCAAACGTGTTGCCTGTAGCACGTGCATTAACCCACTGAGTTATTTCGCTGGCTATTTAAAGGTCCCAGTTCACCTTTGACCTTCGTCGATGAATGGGTCTCGGTGCGCAGTCTCGGCTGGTGTGGCAGCGGGGCCCAGTCTCGGATGGGGTGGCAGCGGGGCCCCGTCTCGGATGGGGTGGCAGCGGGGCCCAGTCTCACTGCTGGCAACACTCTTAGGACACTCTCTGGCACTCTCATGTCTGGGGAGACAGAACACTGACCTGCTGGGCTGTTATGCTTGTCTCCTGCTGCACCCCATGAAATGACAGTCTCCCCAAGCGAGACTGTCTCCCCCACACTCTGTCCCTTCTCAGGTCACTGCCCCACCCCCACTTGCCAGCCACCCTCTCACTTCCTCTTCTGCTCGCCCTCCCTAGATAGGTTCTGCTTTGGCCCCCACCCCCAGCGCGCCCTCCCATGGAAAGTAGCGGCTTATCTTTTCCAACCTAGTCTCTTTTACCCAAATAGGCGGCCCCTCCCCCTCCGCTTCTTGCCCTTCTATGTTACCTGGTAGCAGTGCTTTAAGTGGGGTAAGAAATTGAGAGGGTTGGGGGGGGGGGCGTTTGGGGGCGTGGCTTCCATTGTGGGCGTGGCCTAAAACGTGCACCAATCATAGTAAGGTGTGCAAATATATCAATGTATGTGAGCATTTATATGTTTGTATGCGCACTACTACGGTGTGTGCAGTTTTCAAGCCACCTTTTATAAGCATAGACATTTATAACGGCTTGAAACGTAAACCATCAGATCACAGAGCCCGGGCGCCTTTCAGCCTCTGCGAACCCGCGGCCTGAGGGCTCCCTGATCTAATCTGCATATTAGTTCACGGAGCCCAAGAGGGTCAGTGACCTGGGAGGGGCAAACAAAGGGACAGTAAC
Organism: Ambystoma mexicanum; assembly: GCF_040938575.1. Classification (NCBI taxonomy): domain Eukaryota; kingdom Metazoa; phylum Chordata; class Amphibia; order Caudata; family Ambystomatidae; genus Ambystoma; species Ambystoma mexicanum. The sequence continues at coordinate 1,666,857,040 of NC_090937.1, read as the reverse complement.
TTCCTCTGGTGACCCCTCACATGAGGGGTCAGCAGAGGAAGTTACAGTGACTGACAGAAGTGCCTGCCAGTCTCAGCGACGCTGTCAGCTTCTGTCAGTTTGCCGGCCCATTTAAAGCACTGCCTGGTTGGCAGAGGGGGCAGAGCAGATTAGGGCCTTTGCCCAACAACTCAAAATCGGACCCGCGTGCTGGGGCCACGCTTCTGGGGGAGTCTGGACCAATAACAACAAATGTCACTTGTATGCTGCAATTGTCACCAGCTGCTGTCACTATACCAGTGGTAGAAGTGAGCCCAAACCGCTAGTGGAACTGCGACTCCGGCGGGAGACTGGAAATGCGGGTGAGGGACTGGCAGACGGGGAGGGCACTGGCAAGACGGGTGGGGCTCTGGCAAGATGGGTGGGGGCACGGTGCAACAAGTTTCAAGGGTTGGTGGATGGGGCAGGCGACGGCCAAGTCGGCAGAACGGACAAAAGAAGGAGGTCCTCTGTATTATTTTACATTAGTACCCGGCAGGGGACAATCAGATTGTTACAAACAATCTGATTGGCTCTCGCCGGGTCGTTACCTTGCCGGGAAAGACTCACCTGAAGCACTGATTTCAGAGCACCGAGTCCTGCAGCATTTTCCTTTCTTCTCTGGCCGCTATAGAAAGAGAGAAGGGACTACGTGTAGTCCCATCACCCTGTTCCATGGTAGCTATTTTGTTTGTTTACTTTTTTTCTTATTTTTGTAATGGCTGCCATGGAAAGGTCAAAGGGACTACGTGTACTCGCTTCTCCCCAATCCCTGGCAGCCATTTTGTTTTTCTTCATTTTCTCGAGTTGAGAAACGGTTTCAACGCCGTTATTCATCTGGAGAAAAAATGCTATCAGTACCGCTGTCTGACGTACTGGGGTAATAACAGCAATAGAACACTCCGAGGGCGGGCATTACCGGTCTGGAGTACTCAGGGCTACGTTAAAGTCCTTGCTTCGCTCAGGCTTGTAACTATCACCCCGGGTACACTATCAGACCGGTAATGCCCCCCATTCCTTGGGTTCTATTGCTTCATTAATTTCTTTCAGTGGGTCGGTCAGTTGGAACGTCTATATATGGCTTTGTGAAGTCAATCACTTTTATTCGCTGATCTGAAGTCTGCTGGAATCCATCCTTAACACCTACCTGAATATAGCTGCTTCAACGGGGACGTGCCGCTAGAGAACGGAGGGCTGTCACAAATAGAATGTGACCTGCCGCTAGAGAACGGAGGGCTGTCACAAATAGAATGTGGTCATTGATTACAAAGCCTGGACCCCGAGACTGAAAATCGGATAGCTACTCTGGTCTGACAGAGTCCGGGGGTGAATAGTCTGTGCTCCAGAAGTTTCCCACAGGAGGGCTTATAGACGCCCAAGCAGCTATTCACCTAGACTCCTACTATACCTGCCCAGTGACACAAAGGGGCAACCGCATGCAGCCAAACCTGTGCCAACGTCCTAGACCTTCATCAACTGCTCATGGCAAGCATTTAACCGGAGATAACAACTTCACAAGTTTTCCAAAAATCAGGGGCGACGGGGCGTTGCAAGAGATAATTTGCTAGAGTTGGCAGCACCTCTGCCAGATTCCATTAGTCAAGAAGCCAGAGAGAGTTCCTCCAGGCTGAGATGTTCCTCCAGGCTGAGATGTTCCTCCGGGCTGAGATGTTCCTCCGGGCTGAGATCTTCCTCCAGGCTGAGATGTTCCTCCGGGCTGAGATGTTGTCACGCCCTGGGGGAGATGGCGTATTTGGAACCGCTAGAATAGAGGTCGCCATTGACCGTTCCATCACGCTTCCCTTTACGTCGCATGCAGGTCTAGTCATTTTCTGCCTCGCGTCCATCACCGGTAGTTAAATCCAGTTACTTCCAGGATACGGACGCGTTGCAACGTTCCTAGGTTATCTCCTGTTGTTGCTATCGCTTACTGCGTCCTTCTTGCGGTTTCGCCCGCTAGCCTGTTTTACGCTACCCCTGCTGTTTCCTTATTTTTCTCCTACTATTCCCCGTTTTTCTGCTTCCGCTCCCTCTTGCCCGTTCCTCCCACTTCCCTTCCTCCTCTGGTCCTGTTCTGTCCTTTCCCTCCGTTCCTCCCTGCTATTTTGCTTACCTGTGTACCGCATACCCTTGCCTGCCCTCGGACTTCTGTTTTCTCTCGTTTTTGGTGTCAAGTGGTCTGCCCGTGTGTCGTAGGCTGCCCGTCTCCAGCCCTTGGAAGCTTCATTTGGTTTTTTTTGTGCCTCAGGCTTTTTCCCCATATTTGACGACCACAGAGGATTGTCAACAGCCCACCTATACGGTGGCACTGTGGCGTCCTTCCGTGGACGTCCTTATCTACATTAAAAAAAGGAGAGACCCGGAAGTAAGGGGAGAACGAAGCCAGAACCTAAGTGGAAGATTAAAGGTGAGGAGGAAGGGGAGGGAGGTGAGACGGAGTCCTCTTTTGAGGAAGAGGATATTTCTGACCCTTGTGACAGATGTTCCTACAGGCTGAGATGTTCCTTCAGACTGAGATGTTCCTCCAGGCTGAGATGTTCCTCCGGGCTGAGATGTTCCTCCGGGCTGAGATGTTCCTCTGGGCTGAGATGTTCCTCGGGGCTGAGATGTTCCTCGGGGCTGAGATTTTCCTCTGGGCTGAGATGTTCCTCTGGGCTGAGATGTTCCTCGGGGCTGAGATGTTCCTCGGGGCTGAGATGTTCCTCCAGGCTGAGATGTTCTTTCAGACTGAGATGTTCCTTCAGACTGAGATGTTCCTCCGGGCTGAGATGTTCCTTCAGACTGAGATGTTCCCCCGGGCTGAGATGTTCCTCCAGGCTGAGATGTTCCTCCAGGCTGAGATGTCACTCAGGTTTTCTGAATGCAGTAACTTAAAAAAATAAAAGTAGTGGTATTCCATTCCGGACCGTTCCCGCTCACTTCAACCACTGTCATGGAATTCTAGCCTTAGAGTCTAAAATCTGCCTTGAAGCACGGTGCTGCAGGGGTCAGTGAATAGGGTGGCCAACTTTACAAGATAGTTTTGCAGGATACTTAAGATATGGCGGTGCGCCTGAAGCGGCCTGCGGTGCGCGCGGTCCATACAGTGTCATCTGTATTCACCCCAGCGCCATCCACCTTTCTGTAACATTAGTGGTAGACATTTTAACTCCTTCATAGCACCACAAAATAAAACTAGGATTGTTAGGCATACAGGGCACTGGCATGTCGGCGACCTGTCCTGGCCCCTGTAAACACATGCAAACCTCCTAATTTGCATATGCCTCCAAACAAGCAGAAGTCACTTCAAAGACAATGGCTTTGCAAGGGGCCTCACCCGTCTTTGAGACTTGGTGGCGCTATGGACGTGACCTCATCAGAAGTCGCCACGCGTGGTGTGAATTGAAATACACGAATGGACACTATTATCATACATGAAGCATCTCTATATTCAAGTACACAATGCGCGAGGCTATTTTGGGTAATAATAGCTTATGATAACATACGCTGTTAACTGAATCCTTTACTGGCTTATGGTCTCCAGGTAAAACAGCTTGAGATTAAATGATTTGCCCAGGAACACACACTTCGGCTAAGCAGTGACACCGGGATGTGTGAAATTTAAGCACTTGACCACATAGCTTCCCAGGTCAACTTAATTGATGTAAATATTAATGTTTTGTTTTGATGTATTTATAGGAACGCATGGAAAAGAACGCACATTACATGAGAAACTTGCAGGTCATAAGAAATGAACCTTCTACTTTATAAATGGTCATAGAACAGGTGGAGCAAAGGCTTTGCTTCAATTTTCCCCGGCTTGCTTTGAAGGTCACAGAAGCAGCCAAAGCCATCTTATCTGGGCTTTAGAACCGTAGTTGTGTTTTAACGTTTTTTTAATTGATTTAGCTGAATACAATCAACCTTTCAATATGGAAATACAAAAGATACAAATAAATGTTTAAGATGGATTATCAGAAAACAGAAGAAAGTTTTCGACCATAATTTAATCATAAACAAGTTGACACAATTTAAATTAAAACAAATACATTGGGGGTCATTACGACCCAGGCATTAATATTAGCGCCATGGTTGACGCCAGAATCCGCCATGGTGAATGGCGGAATTACCGCCCCCCTCACAAGCTTGGCGGGGCGGTAATTCCACATTCACCATTGGCCCTTTTCCAATCCCATTTTTACTCCATAGGGCTCAATGGGAATGGGGAAGGCGGTAATTACGGTACCGCAAATTGCGGTACCGTAATTGCCTCCAAGGTCCCTTTGCGGGCCCGTTCCTTAACGGCTGGTAACAGCAGCCGTTAAGGTAGGGACCCGCAAAGGGACCTCGTAATTAGGCGGTAAGGGGTTAACGGCACCGCCACCTTTTACGGTGCCATTAACCCCTTACCGCCTGGGTCGTAATGAGGCCAACTGTGACATATAAAAACACTTGGACTACTGCAATGCCCTCTTTATCGGAACCTTGCAAAAAAACCTGGCCAAACTCCAGATTGCCCAAAATAATGCCTTAAGGGCCGCAACAGGCATCTCACGTAGGGAGCACATCTCTGGGGTCAGGAGGCAGGTACACTGGCTTCCCATCAAGTAAAGGGTTGTCTTTAAAACATTGGCCCTAACACATAAATGTCTTGACAGTCAGGAACCTATGTACCTAGCGCAGAGGGTCACCAAACAAACAGCATCCAGACCTTTGAGGTCTGCCTACGCCAACCGTATCACGGTTCCTCACACGCGCAGAGTGCGTGCGGTAGGCGCTAGCTTCCCAACAATTGCAGCAACCTTGTGGAACAACCTCCCAGCACAGATCAGATCTATCGACTCTCACGCAGCCTTCCGCAAGGCCTTAAAAACTAGGCTCTTTGGCTAAAGAGCTTATCCCTATGAGTTCTTTATTGCATATGTAACTATGTATAAGAATCCTGTGAACAACTGTAACCTAACAAACTGTATCTAAGCACTATTCTTGGGCCGCTTATTGTAACCCTCAAGCAAGCCTTCTTAAGTGTCCTTAAAGCGCCTCAATGCCTGTGCGATGTAGAGCGCTCTACAAATTCAAAACTAAATAAATAAATAAATAAAACATCCAGATTTCATCCCTGATTCGGCTCTAGCGCCCTCTTCACAACACCTCCATCCTCTTTCTCCCATTGGTTCAGTTTTAAGGCACAATGTCCGCATTTGCAGAGCCCTGTTTCATTTAAGCAAGTCATTCATTCAGCATTCACGTAGAAAGGGCTAGAAGGCCATGTTATGTTCCTAAACAGTTTTCCTTCCTAAACATTTTCTCAAGGAAAAGGATGTTTTTTCACAGAGCATGAGACATTGAGTAAGTGAGTGAGTGCTGCAAGGACTCAATCTGGTTGACGTTTTTGCAATGTGGACACGTGTTTTCCCTTTTACTAATGTTTTCTCGCGGTAGGCCGCAGATTAGTCCTTATGCCCATGAAGGCTGATCTATGCCAGGGTGAGGGGCATTTTGTTAAATAGGGTTCCATGGTACGATATTTTTTTTTAGTTAAAGGGATTATTCTTGAAATCACTATAAGACTGGCATTGTTTTCGCGTCTTTATCCAATCAAATTGGTATAGTTTCTGCTTCGCGCGAGTTGCGTTGGGCAACAGGACTGGCGAAAGCCAGTATGTTTGTGATGGTAGCGTCCACTTGGTGCTGAATATGTTGCTTGAGGTGAGCATCTACATGGCTAACATGCTTAGTAGCGTGGCTGACTTCGGGGCTGGAATGCATTTTCTAAATGGAACACATAGGGCCTCATTACATGGTAGGCGGTAACCATGGCGCTAGTAGCGTCATGGTTGCCGCCGGTATTTTACCGTGCCCGCCTTGGTGGATGGCGGAATTACCGCCCTACTCCAAGGTTGGCGGGGCGGTAATTCCCCATTCCCATTTTTGCCCCCATAGGGCATCATGGGAATGGGGAAGGCGCTTATTACGGTACCGCAAATTGCGGTACTGTAATTAGCACCAAGGTCCCTTTGCGGCACCCTACTTTAACGGCTGGTAAAAACAGCCGTTAAGGTCGGTTCCCGCAAAGGGACCTCATAGTAAGGCGGTAAGGGTTTACCAGTACCAGTGCCCTTACCGGTACCGGTAAACCCTTATCACCTACCGTGTAATGAGGCCCATAGTTTCCATAAATATATGCTCTGCCTGGGGATCAGCCATGACCCACATCTCATCCTAACCACCCGCAGACCTTGTGGGAGGCCCAGAATGGTCCTTCGATTCTTCGCCAGAAGCTTTCAGGAAAAAAACCCTAGTTTCTGACCCATATAGCATCGCTGGAACAACTTTTTGATTAAAGCCCGTTGTCGCTGGCACACAAGAGAACTTGCCATCCTTGGCAAGTATAAGTCTGGCTGGCGACATAGTTGTGGGCAGTTTGTTCTCCAGGGCAGATAGGTGCGGAGTATCGTGACCTTGGTCATTCATATTTTTGCCCAGGTAAGAGTAGTGATGGACCAAATCGAGTTTCCTGTCATGTAGGGTCCAACTACACGATTATTTTGCTCCTTGTAGTCCTTTTTAAAACCGTAGTACTTATTTCACACCTCTCGATTCCGAACGCCCACAGCCCATAGCCCCCTCCCTCCATTAGTATCTAATTGCTCCCTTTGTAATGCTCTATTAATGCAGAGCAACGTGTGAAGGGCATTCACAGGTCCCTTAGAGGGGAGTGGGTGGAGGTCTAGGGGTTTATAGCTGATGACCCAACTGTGCCAACAGGGCATTCTGAGGTGCTAGAGTCAAAACCTCTGGAGAGGTTTCGGGCAATATGTGTACTGCAAAGAAGGGATTTCCCCATAATGGCCTATTTCCCCGCTTATCATACAATATGATGAAAGGCCAGATGTATGTTTGTCCAATGCAGTCATGCGCAGTAGAGACTGCCCACTTTGCCTGTTTTCACTGCCAGGGGGAGTTGTTGCCTTTAGTATATTTTTTTATATTTATATTTTATATTTTATATTTTTAACATTTATAAAGTTCTCACACAGCCCACAGGCATCGAGGCGCTGTTACAGGAATTGTTTGTTTTTCTTAGTTGCGTTTTTTTTTTTGTCTTAGTTACGTATTTATAACGCGCTTACTTAAATACCCAGAGGTTTCTAAGCATGGACCCGGGGATCGAACCTGTGTTGCTTCGTGTCGTCTTGCTTCCAAGACGCGCACGCTGCCACTGAGCTATCCTCCCGCTATCCTCCCGGGACGAGTAGTAAATAAGCTGTTCCCTTAGGAAATCTATCTGGCCAGAGCTACGTTTGTTGATGCAGTCATGCGCAGTAGAGACTGCCCACTCTGCCTGTTAACACTGCTAGAGGGAGCTGTTGCCTCAGTAAATAAGCTGTTCCCTAAGGACATCTATCAGGCCAGCTGTAAGTTTGTCCACTCCTCACGCACTGTGGCCTGTGTACATAGCTTTTCACACTAGTTCTCAATATATTGCCTTTGTAGCAGATCTGTGTCCTTCTAGCTGTGTGTTCACCTTGTTGTGGGCATGATGTGTGTGTTGTACAGTTGTTCAAGAGCGCAGGCAGGCGGTGTCCAAGGCAAGCAGCATAGCTTTCTCCCAGCACAGACCCCGCTCTACAAACTGTCACCGCCTACCACTGGGTTCTCCCCTCTGGAACCTCAAACCATTCAACTTCAGATGGCAGGTAACCCAACCCTCTGGTTATTCATTTTTTAATGTTGTCGACTCTGCCCATCCAAATCTACTCCAGTGCATGTTGGCACGCCTGATCCTTGGGAAAGGGAGAGTGGGGGTGGAAATGGACCTCTCTATTGGGCTGGACGGGCATCCTTACAGTGACATCATGCTTATTACTTGACCTTTACTAACCCCCATACTAGACACCCCTTCCAGTTTTCACACGGTTCTCACGGTACTGATTTTTCCCCCTCTCCGCAGCCTCTCTACTCCTCCACTACCTTGGATGCTCCTCTATGTCACACCACAAGCTCGTTGCTCCTCCCATAACAGGTAACCCGCTCACCTCGAGGTCCCATCTCTACCCATGCCTTGGCTCACCCATACCCTATTGTTCAACCCCCATAGTTTCCTGCACTTTCTCCAGATTCCTCACCCCCATATCCCCCTGATGTTCTAGTCCAACTTCCTCCTGATGCTTCCTGACACCAACCTGATGTTCTACACCAACCTCTTCATGATGTTACAATCCCTCCTCCTCTGGATATTCTGCACCAGCCTCCTCCTGATGTTTCCCGACACCAACCTGATGTTCTACACCATCCTCTTCATGATGTTACAATCCCTCCTCCTCTGGGTATTCTGCACCAGCCTCCTCCTGAGCCTTCCTGACACCAACCTCTTCATGATGTTACAATCCCTCCTCCTCTGGATATTCTGCACCAGCCTCCTCCTGATGCTTACTGACACCAACCTGATGTTCTACACCATCCTCTTCATGATGTTACAATCCCTCCTCCTCTGGATATTCTGCACCAGCCTCCTCCTGATGCTTCCCGACACCAACCTGATTTTCTACACCACCCTCTTCATGATGTTACAATCCCTCCTCCTCTGGATATTCTGCACCAGCCTCCTCCTGATGCTTACTGACACCAACCTGATGTTCTACACCATCCTCTTCATGATGTTACAATCCCTCCTCCTCTAGATATTCTGCACCAGCCTCCTCCTGATGCTTCCTGACAACAACCTGATGTTCTACACCACCCTCTTCATGATGTTACAATCCCTCCTCCTCTGGATATTCTGCACCAGCCTCCTCCTGATGCTTCCCGACACCAACCTGATGTTCTACACCATCCTCTTCATGATGTTACAATCCCTCCTCCTCTGGATATTCTGCACCAGCCTCCTCCTGATGCTTCCCGACACCAACCTGATGTTCTACACCATCCTCTTCATGATGTTACAATCCCTCCTCCTCTGGATATTCTGCACCAGCCTCCTCCTGATGCTTCCCGACACCAACCTGATGTTCTACACCATCCTCTTCATGATGTTACAATCCCTCCTCCTCTGGATATTCTGCACCAGCCTCCTCCTGATGCTTCCTGACACCAACCTGATGTTCTACACCATCCTCTTCATGATGTTACAATCCCTCATCCTCTTGATATTCTGCACCAGCCTCCTCCTGATGCTTCCCGACACCAACCTGATGTTCTACACCATCCTCTTCATGATGTTACAATCCCTCCTCCTCTGCATATTCTGCACCAGCCTCCTCCTGATGCTTCCTGACACCAACCTGATGTTCTACACCATCCTCTTCATGATGTTACAATCCCTCCTCCTCTGGATATTCTGCACCAACCTCCTCCTGATGCTTCCTGACACCAACCTGATGTTCTACACCATCCTCTTCATGATGTCACAATCCCTCCTCCTCTGGATATTCTGCACCAGCCTCCTCCTGATGCTTCCTGACACCAACCTGATGTTCTACACCATCCTCTTCATGATGTTACAATCCCTCCTCCTCTGGATATTCTGCACCAGCCTCCTCCTGATGCTTCCTGACACCAACCTGATGTTCTACACCACCCTCTTCATGATGTTACAATCCCTCCTCCTCTGGATATTCTGCACCAGCCTCCTCCTGATGCTTCCTCACACCAACCTGATGTTCTACACCATCCTCTTCATGATGTTACAATCCCTCCTCCTCTGGATATTCTGCACCAGCCTCCTCCTGATGCTTCCCGACATCAACCTGATGTTCTACACCATCCTCTTCATGATGTTACAATCCCTCCTCCTCTGGATATTCTGCACCAGCCTCCTCCTGATGCTTCCTGACACCAACCTGATGTTCTACACCACCCTCTTCATGATGTTACAATCCCTCCTCCTCTGGATATTCTGCACCAGCCTCCTCCTGATGCTTCCTGACACCAACCTGATGTTCTACACCATCCTCTTCATGATGTTACAATCCCTCCTCCTCTGGATATTCTGCCTCCTCCTGATGCTTCCTGACATCAACCTGATGTTCTACACCATCCTCTTCATGATGTTACAATCCCCCCTCCTCTGGATATTCTGCACCAGCCTCCTCCTGATGCTTCCTGACACCAACCTGATGTTCTACACCATCCTCTTCATGATGTTACAATCCCTCCTCCTCTGGATATTCTGCACCAGCCTCCTCCTGATGCTTCCTGACACCAACCTGATGTTCTACACCATCCTCTTCATGATGTTACAATCCCTCCTCCTCTGGATATTCTGCACCAGCCTCCTCCTGATGCTTCCTGACACCAACCTGATGTTCTACACCACCCTCTTCATGATGTTACAATCCCTCCTCCTCTGGATATTCTGCACCAGCCTCCTCCTGATGCTTCCTGACACCAACCTGATGTTCTACACCATCCTCTTCATGATGTTACAATCCCTCCTCCTCTGGATATTCTGCACCAGCCTCCTCCTGATGCTTCCTGACACAACCTGATGTTCTACACCATCCTCTTCATGATGTTACAATCCCTCCTCCTCTGGATATTCTGCACCAGCCTCCTCCTGATGCTTCCTGACACCAACCTGATGTTCTACACCATCCTCTTCATGATGTTAAATCCCTCCTCCTCTGGATATTCTGCACCAGCCTCCTCCTGATGCTTCCCGACACCAACCTGATGTTCTACACCATCCTCTTCATGATGTTACAATCCCTCCTCCTCTGGATATTCTGCACCAGCCTCCTCCTGATGCTTCCTGACACCAACCTGATGTTCTACACCATCCTCTTCATGATGTTACAATCCCTCCTCCTCTGGATATTCTTCACCAGCCTCCTCCTGATGCTTCCTGACACCAACCTGATGTTCTACACCACCCTCTTCATGATGTTACAATCCCTCCTCCTCTGGATATTCTGCCTCCTCCTGATGCTTCCAGACATCAACCTGATGTTCTACACCATCCTCTTCATGATGTTACAATCCCTCCTCCTCTGGATATTCTGCACCAGCCTCCTCCTGATGCTTCCTGACACCAACCTGATGTTCTACACCATTCTCTTCATGATGTTACAATCCCTCCTCCTCTGGATATTCTGCACCAGCCTCCTCCTGATGCTTCCCGACATCAACCTGATGTTCTACACCATCCTCTTCATGATGTTATAATCCCTCCTCCTCTGGATATGCTTCCCGACACCAACCTGATGTTCTACACCATCCTCTTCATGATGTTACAATCCCTCCTCCTCTGGATATTCTGCACCAGCTTCCTCCTGATGCTTCCTGACACCAACCTGATGTTCTACACCATCCTCTTCATGATGTTACAATCCCTCCTCCTCTGGATATTCTGCACCAGCCTCCTCCTGATGCTTCCTGACACCAACCTGATGTTCTACACCATCCTCTTCATGATGTTAGAATCCCTCATCCTCTTGATATTCTGCACCAGCCTCCTCCTGATGCTTCCCGACACCATCCTGATGTTCTACACCATCCTCTTCATGATGTTACAATCCCTCCTCCTCTGGATATTCTGCACCAGCCTCCTCCTGATGCTTCCTGACACCAACCTGATGTTCTACACCATCCTCTTCATGATGTTACAATCCCTCCTCCTCTGGATATTCTGCACCAGCCTCCTCCTGATGCTTCCTGACACCAACATGATGTTCTACACCATCCTCTTCATGATGTTACAATCCCTCCTCCTCTGGATATTCTGCACCAGCCTCCTCCTGATGCTTCCTGACACCAACCTGATGTTCTACACCATCCTCTTCATGATGTTACAATCCCTCCTCCTCTGGATATTCTGCACCAGCCTCCTCCTGATGCTTCCCGACATCAACCTGATGTTCTACACCATCCTCTTCATGATGTTACAATCCCTCCTCCTCTGGATATTCTGCACCAGCCTCCTCCTGATGCTTCCCGACACCAACCTGATGTTCTACACCATCCTCTTCATGATGTTACAATCCCTCCTCCTCTGGATATTCTGCACCAGCCTCCTCCTGATGCTTCCCGACACCAACCTGATATTCTACACCATCCTCTTCATGATGTTACAATCCCTCCTCCTCTGGATATTCTGCACCAGCCTCCTCCTGATGCTTCCTGACACCAACCTGATGTTCTACACCATCCTCTTCATGATGTTACAATCCCTCCTCCTCTGGATATTCTGCACCAGCCTCCTCCTGATGCTTCCCTACATCAACCTGATGTTCTACACCATCCTCTTCATGATGTTACAATCCCTCCTCCTCTGGATATTCTGCACCAGCCTCCTCCTGATGCTTCCTGACACCAACCTGATGTTCTACACCATCCTCTTCATGATGTTACAATCCCTCCTCCTCTGGATATTCTGCACCAGCCTCCTCCTGATGCTTCCTGACACCAACCTGATGTTCTACACCATCCTCTTCATGATGTTACAATCCCTCCTCCTCTGGATATTCTGCACCAGCCTCCTCCTGATGCTTCCTGACACCAACCTGATGTTCTACACCATCCTCTTCATGATGTTACAATCCCTCCTCCTCTGGATATTCTGCACCAGCCTCCTCCTGATGCTTCCTGACACCAACCTGATGTTCTACACCATCCTCTTCATGATGTTACAATCCCTCCTCCTCTGGATATTATGCACCAGCCTCCTCCTGATGCTCCCTGACACCAACCTGATGTTCTACACCATCCTCTTCATGATGTTACAATCCCTCCTCCTCTGGATATTCTGCACCAGCCTCCTCCTGATGCTTCCCGACATCAACCTGATGTTCTACACCATCCTCTTCATGATGTTACAATCCCTCCTCCTCTGGATATTCTGCACCAGCCTCCTCCTGATGCTTCCCGACACCAACCTGATGTTCTACACCACCCTCTTCATGATGCTCCAGTCCCTCCTCCTCTTCATATTCTGGAGCAACCACCTCGTGAACCTTCCTGACACCAACCTGATGTTCTACACCATCCTCTTCATGATGTTACAATCCCTCCTCCTCTGGATATTCTGCACCAGCCTCCTCCTGATGCTCCCTGACACCAACCTGATGTTCTACACCATCCTCTTCATGATGTTACAATCCCTCCTCCTCTGGATATTCTGCACCAGCCTCCTCCTGGTGCTTCCCGACATCAACCTGATGTTCTACACCATCCTCTTCATGATGTTACAATCCCTCCTCCTCTGGATATTCTGCACCAGCCTCCTCTTGATGCTTCCCGACATCAACCTGATGTTCTACACCCTCCTCTTCATGATGTTACAATCCCTCCTCCTCTGGATATTCTGCACCAGCCTCCTCCTGATGCTTCCCGACACCAACCTGATGTTCTACACCATCCTCTTCATGATGTTACAATCCCTCCTCCTCTGGATATTCTGCACCAGCCTCCTCCTGATGCTTCCCGACACCAACCTGATGTTCTACACCATCCTCTTCATGATGTAACAATCCCTCCTCCTCTGGATATTCTGCACCAGCCTCCTCCTGATGCTTCCTGACACCAACCTGATGTTCTACACCACCCTCTTCATGATGTTACAATCCCTCCTCCTCTGGATATTCTGCACCAGCCTCCTCCTGATGCTTCCTGACACCAACCTGATGTTCTACACCATCCTCTTCATGATGTTACAATCCCTCCTCCTCTGGATATTCTGCACCAGCCTCCTCCTGATGCTTCCCGACACCAACCTGATGTTCTACACCACCCTCTTCATGATGTTACAATCCCTCCTCCTCTGGATATTCTGCACCAGCCTCCTCCTGATGCTTCCTGACACCAACCTGATGTTCTACACCATCCTCTTCATGATGTCCCAATCCCACCTCTTCATGATGGTCTACATCATCCTCTTCATGCTGGTCTACACCATCCTCCTCTTGATGGTCTGATTCTCTGCAGTAACCTTCGCGTGATGACTCCCAGCCTCATTGTGATGTTCTCCACACACCCCCTCGTTCCTCTCCTTAGCGTCATGTCTCAGATGATTCCTCTCCCCATCTTGTCTTCAGCCTCTTCCTGTCCCTTCCTTGTCTCTCCAAACTCCTTCCACCGCCTCCTTCCTGAACACGCCCACACCTCTCTGTTTTAAACCAGTGTTTTTGTGCTCTGTTGGCCACTACGCATGTGGGCCATCATGTTTTTGCATTGCCTCCTCTGTGCAATATTTATTGGTTCCTGTGATTGGTTCTGCTTGATTTCTGTATCCAGATTGGTAACAGTCCCCTCCTGACCTGGTGCTGGCACAAGATGATGGGGGCCCTTGGGTCTGTGGATGGACCCGTGCCTGCCCTCAGTGGTGGTCCAGCAGAAGGGGCAGCTCTTGCATTCGATGCCTCGCTCAGGTGCAGGAACCCCACATAAACCTGAACTAGGCCGGGAACTCAAGATGCTCTCAGCCAGTCATCACACAAGTCCTCCACTCTCACACACTTAGAGCAGATAGGCTAGGGGAGTCCACCCTGAGGGAAGGTCTAGGGTGTGCCAGCCACAGAGGGGGCCACCCAAAGGGAGGGATTAGCCAGCACATAGTCCCACAGCAGAACTGGAAGCCAACCTCAGGGGTGCGGGCCCATCGGCCAATCCCTACATCAGCAACCTGGAGGGCCACACCTGGGTTCCCTTTCCCCAGAGGGAGGCTGGAAGGCAGAGAAGTGGAGATGTGCCTATCCGAAGGCCCACATCAAGGCTGTGAGCCATCCCTAAAGGCAGAGAGCCCATCCCCACCCCACTTAACATATCGAGTACCCTTATACCACAGAGCCAGTGCAAAGCGGGACAACATCTTTATAAAAGGCAGGGGCAGGGCTAGAAGTCTGAGGGTGGTTTGTGGAAGCGTTCATTCAAAGCTGGCTGGGGAGGGGACCCCAAAGGGTGGAGAAGGAGCTGGAGAGTGGAGGCAAAACCTCTGCAGAACAGGAGGCAGAGGATAGACAGAACCTGGATGTGTGGAATTAACAGATCCAGTGGGTTACATGAAGAAAGACCAATGGAGTTGGATAGAGAAAGATCCAGAAGGATGGGAGAAGAAAGACCCAGCGGCTAGGAAGGAGGACCGTGCCCAAGGGGGTCAAGAGAGTAAGAGAGCTAGTAGAGGATTGGGTGTGTAAGAGCTGGATGAAGGGCGAGACAGGGCAGAGTAGGAGAACAAGGCGGGTGCACGGGAGGTGCCCACAGGGGTGAAGCATTTGAGAATGGACGTTACCAGCTGGAATAAGAGAACGGTGATGAGAGGTGGAAAAGAACGGGGAAGAATAAAAAGGTGGCTGAAGGGTTGCTGAAAGAGGGGGAGGAGTTGAGAAACATTTGGGAAGAGGAGTCTGGGAAGGAAGCAAAGAGAAGTGAAGGGACGTCCAAGAGGTGAAGACGGAGGCGATGGAGAGAAGTGCGGAAAAGGAGCAGAATATTGTTGAGGAGGTGGGAAGACATTCTGCCAAAAGTTAAGCGAGAATATGCAGTGAGGGGGAGAAGCAGATACACAAGAGTACACCTTGCAGGGATGGAGGGGAGAGACTGGAGGCGAGACAATGAGGGAGAGACACAAGAGTACACCTTGCAGGGATGGAGGGAGAGTCTGGAGGCGAGATAATGAGGGAGAGAGATACACAAGAGTACACCTTGCAGGGATGGAGGGGAGAGACTGGAGGCGAGATAATGAGGGAGAGAGATACACAAGAGTACACCTTGCAGGGATGGAGGGGAGAGACTGGAGGCGAGACAACGAGGGAGAGACACAAGAGTACACCTTGCAGGGATGGAGGGGAGAGACTGGAGGCGAGATAATGAGGGAGAGAGATACACAAGAGTACACCTTGCAGGGATGGAGGGGAGAGACTGGAGGCGAGATAATGAGGGAGAGAGATACACAAGAGTACACCTTGCAGGGATGGAGGGGAGAGACTGGAGGCGAGACAACGAGGGAGAGACACAAGAGTACACCTTGCAGGGATGGAGGGGAGAGACTGGAGGCGAGATAATGAGGGAGAGAGATACACAAGAGTACACCTTGCAGGGATGGAGGGGAGAGACTGGAGGCGAGATAATGAGGGAGAGAGATACACAAGAGTACACCTTGCAGGGATGGAGGGGAGAGACTGGAGGCGAGACAATGAGGGAGAGACACAAGAGTACACCTTGCAGGGATGGAGGGGAGAGACTGGAGGCGAGATAATGAGGGAGAGAGATACACAAGAGTACACCTTGCAGGGATGGAGGGGAGAGACTGGAGGCGAGACAATGAGGGAGAGACACAAGAGTACACCTTGCAGGGATGGAGGGGAGAGACTGGAGGCGAGATAATGAGGGAGAGAGATACACAAGAGTACACCTTGCAGGGATGGAGGGGAGAGACTGGAGGCGAGACAACGAGGGAGAGACACAAGAGTACACCTTGCAGGGATGGAGGGGAGAGACTGGAGGCGAGATAATGAGGGAGAGAGATACACAAGAGTACACCTTGCAGGGATGGAGGGGAGAGACTGGAGGCGAGATAATGAGGGAGAGAGATACACAAGAGTACACCTTGCAGGGATGGAGGGGAGAGACTGGAGGCGAGACAATGAGGGAGAGACACAAGAGTACACCTTGCAGGGATGGAGGGGAGAGACTGGAGGCGAGATAATGAGGGAGAGAGATACACAAGAGTACACCTTGCAGGGATGGAGGGGAGAGACTGGAGGCGAGACAACGAGGGAGAGACACAAGAGTACACCTTGCAGGGATGGAGGGAGAGACTGGAGGGGAGACAATGAGGGAGAGACACAAGAGTACACCTTGCAGGGATGGAGGGGAGAGACTGGAGGCGAGACAATGAGGGAGAGACACAAGAGTACATCTTGCAGGGATGGAGGGAGAGTCTGGAGGCGAGACAATGAGGGAGACACAAGAGTACACCTTGCAGGGATGGAGGGGAGAGACTGGAGGCGAGACGCACTGGAGCAAGTGGCTGGAGAGCCAGAGGCATGAGAGGAGAGAGAGATAGTGGGGGGGAGGGATAGTGAGTACCCTGCCAGGAATTTAGGGAAGCTGTCACGACTCGCTCCCTTCGCTCCCGTTCCCACCATTTGGGGGCATGATTTGGGGTTTATTCCCTACTGGACTTTTCCTCCGAACCTTATACTACAGTGCTGTGATGAATTGGGAGCGCTAAATCCCTATTTTCACAGCTACTTCCCTTCCGGATCCATTCCAGGTTTTTGGCAGCCAGCATGCTTCTTTAACCAAATGACTATGCTTCCCAGAATGCCTGGCCCACTGCTCCACCTCCACCCTTGCAACACAAGGTTGGGTGGAGGATAGGTAACAGCTGTGGCGGCAGGTGCAGCAATCAGCACACCCGAGGCGTGTGCTCGTTAAGCAGCTTTAAAAGCCTCAGTCTTACTTCAGTCCAGCGCTGGTCATCGTTTGCAGTGTTCCTGTTATTGACTAGTCCCTGGTTCCTTGCCTTTGTACCTACTTCCTTGTTCCTGTTTTCTTGTTTCCTCCGCCCTGAATTTCGGATTCATGCGCTAATTGATTTCTGCTCCCTTGATTTCCCTTTTTGTCTTTCTCTGTTTGCAGTCAGCAATTCTCAGTGCTTTCCCCTTTTAGATGCAGCCCAGTTTGTCTGTGTTCTATATTTCTTTGACTCTGTCCTTTGCTGCTGTTACCCATTTGCCTTAGCCTTCCTCTTAGTTTAGTTTCCTGTCTTTTCCTTGGAGGGGTAGGGAGGAGTTTGCATAGGTTATTTAGTTTTTCCCTGCTCCTGATCCTTACTTTCTAGAGGATCCATTCCATGTTTTCCACTGCACTTCTGCATTTATTTTCCCTTTGATTATTAGGTGTGGTGCGCGGTTGTAGCTAGCTCCTGTGTGAATGCTTATGTTTTCCTCACTATTTTGTAAACACTATTCCCACTTAGGTATTTAGTTTTCCTTCCATTGCTGTTCTAGCCTTTCGGGGTCCCAGTTTCTTCAACAGGATTCGAGGGCTAGCTGGCATTCAAGAGGTTTATCTCGTCCTCGTGAGTACAGTTCTTAAGTTCCCTTATGTAATACCATCAAGAGTGTTAGTACACAGATCCTGTCATTGCTTGCCCTCCACGTGGGTTTAGCGCTGTCAGTACCTGTAACAGCAATTGGGGGTAAGGCGCTTGCCGACTTTCCTCGCGGTCAGGTGCTTACCCCACATCCCTTTTCATATATTGGTTTTGATGTCATACTCTATTTGCACTCCTGGGTTCTAGCATACCTGAGTCGTAGTTCCTGGGTGCACATTTCCCTTGCCATATTCGCTGCCTTTGTACTCGCCTGACTAATCTTGACAGAAGCGTCTTGTCACCATGTGGCCATGCGGCCCTGCCACTCATGACCCCACCTCTAGAGTCCACCCACACGCTCCAGTCCTGGAGCAGACACTCGGGAGTAGGTTCCATCTAGTGGAGGCTAGGAGGAGGATGCGGGAACCCCTTAATTCCAGGATTGGGAACCAAGCAGAAAAAGGGGTTTGGAACCCCGTATCCCAGGCGCTTGGTGCTCACTGGTTTTTGTGTTCATTTGGATTTAGAGTACTTTTTCTTGCAAACACTCTTACTTCTCTGAGGGTCACTCCCACCTTTGGTATGCTGTCCCAGAACTGCCCACCCCCTGGAGAATAGCCACCCTGATAACTTTAGTTTAATAATTCAGACATCACCAGTTTGTTATTTTGGTCCAATTTGTACAAGATCCCACATAGCATTTTTTGATGAGCAAGCTTATTTGTTTGGCGTCTGTGGCAATCAATGTCCACCTCATGACATTGGATTCGGCGTAGGGCGAACCGTGGCTTTATAAAGCCTGAGCGGTGTCTTGGGTTTCCTAGTCCCACCCGGCCACACTTGCTCAGCGGCATCGCCTGAACGCAGCGGAGCCGTGTCTTCAGCGGGACAACGCACGAGTGTCTAAAGTACTTTGTCGTGATCGTAACAGTTTTGGGGAAAGAGGGGTGTACATTCCGAAACCTGCCACGGCAAGGTTGAACACTTTACCCAGGTCCGTTTGGTATTCGGTCAAAGGGCCTGTTGTATCGTTCTGCGGCCTGTGGCTGGCACCTGCCTAATGACAGGTGCTAATTAGTGGTGCCAAGGGGTTCCTCCCCCTAAAACCTACACAACCACCATCTATTAGCTCGGTGGGTTCTTAGCCCCCTTGGTTAAACCACTAGGTGTCCCCAGAGAAAGGCAGGAGACTTCCCCACAGACCCCACTCTATTTAAGACCAATACGTAGTTACAAAAAATTGATTAAATGATATAAAAAACATATTTAGCCAATTGTCTTCCTACTAGTTCTAATGGCAGTAGGAAAATGTTAAACATGTTACGTGAGTTACGTACAGCACAAGCCATCGCTGCCACTACCATATCCTCTCAACCTTTTGGTGATGAGTTGGCTGAATTCTTTGAGTCTAAGATCTTGAATATTAGGGACCAATTGAAGAAGCCAGCCCCAGCTTGTGACACTTTGATCATGCCTGGTTCAGGTGGTCCAGATCAGGCAAAGATTTTTGATACTTTCGCTGAGCTGACGAGAAATCTGCGCCCCAACTTATGGCTGAACGAAGACCTTCAGTGTCTCCTCTCGAACCCCGTCCCGCTTATCTCCATATAGAATTCTGGGCTGGGCTTTTGTCAGATATTTGTAGTATCATTAATGAATCTTTGTCTTCTGTCTTTATAACCAAGCCATTAAAAAATCTGTAGTGGTTCCTTTAATTAAAAAGCCATACTGGGACACCTCCTGCCCTGAAAACTATCGCCCTATTTCCCAACTGCCCTATATTGCTAAGCTGTTGGAGGCTGAAGTGGTAGCTCAAATCCAGATTGAAGCTCAAGCGAGCTTTCGTCGAACCCATAACACAGACTCGACTCAGTAGACCTAACCGTGCTGGTGGCGGGTTGCCTTGATCTTCCCTGAGTGGGTTACTTCCTCCCTCATACCTCTAACTTTGAGAGCCTGGTTTGCAAGTTGGCGATCTCTCCCTCCTCCTCTCTGACCATTGCCACCATCTACAGTCCCCCTGGCACTATCATCCTGTTTGTCTGTGAATGGGCTGACTTCTGACCCTCACCTGCTGCCTCCAAACTCCTTCTCTTGGGCGACTTCAACATCCACTTGGACTCCTCCATCACAGCATCACCCTCTTCCTTGACCTCTGCACCTCGTTCTCCATTCTCCCTTCTGGTCCAACCCACTTAGGACACACTCTTCATGCCCCCATCCACTGATCACCCCTCTCTCCTGGTCAGATCAGCCTGTCCACTCCTCCTACCTGGGTGCCCTCGGCCTTCTGACTGCACCTTCTCCAGCCCTGCCAACCTCGTTCACGTACATCCGCCCGATTAAATGAGTGTCAGCTGCTGCCTTCACATCCACCTTCATCGCCTCCTCTCCTCCCACCCCAGACTCTACCTCTGTCTTTGCGCTCAGCAACTCCATCTGGCAATTACTAACACTCTGGACATTCTTGCCCTAGTCATGAGGATCCACCTGAAAACCTCCCTCTAAGCGTTATACCTGATACGACTCCAAACTTGTAGCCCTGAAATGCAAGTGCGGAATGTAAGTGATAGACCTCAGGTTCACCCTTCAACAAACTGGCCCACCGCCTGCTCCAAAGACAATACAGACTCTCTATCCGTGCCACGAAAAGGGCCCACATCTAGGCACGGGTATCTGGTGCATTCAACAACACGGATGACCTCTTTAAAATCTGCAGGGAACTCGCCAGCCTGTCTGCAGTCTCTTTCTTCCCTCTTCCTTAACAGGCGTTCTGCAACGCACTGGCCATACACTTCACCATTAAAGCTCTAAACATCCTGAGCACCCTTGCCACCCTATTTCCCCACGCCTCCCCCACTCCCTTGCCTCCTATGTGCTCCCACCCTCCTTCTTCCTCTCTCCTCACCTTCTCCCCTATCACACCTGATGAGGTCACCAGAGTTGTACGTTCTATGAAGATCTCCTCCAAACAGGTTTCCCCCTGCTCCTCCAGAACCATTATTCTCTCTCTTGCCCCTGCACTTGCTGATTTTTGCAACCACTCTTTTGCTACTGGGTCTTTTCCCCTCCTCCCTCAAGATCTCCCTTGTGCACCCCATCCTGAAAAAACCTTCAGCAAACCCTACTTGTCTAGCCAACTACCGCCCTATTTCTTTCACTCCCTTCCTTGGGAAACCCCTGGAGAAGGTGGTCTTCTCCCAACTTACCTCACACACTAAACTTGTAGGCGGTCTCCACGACCATCAATCTGGATGATACCGAGCATCCCCAGACACGGGAACTACTCTTCTGAACACCCGTGAAGGACTGCTTGCATCTCTTGATTTCAACTCTCCAGCTGTCCTCATTCTACTTGATCTCTCGTCTTCATTTGACACAGTCAACTACCCCGTCCTCATAAAACGGCTCCATGATAACCTAGGTATCTCGGAGCGGGCACTGGACTGGCTGACCTCCTTCCTAACTGACCGTCCCTCCCAGGTTATCCTGGGCAACATCTCCTCTCTACCTCTTTCTCCACATGTGGTGTCCCCCAGTGCTCCAACCTGTCCCTCTGGCTCTTTAACACTTAACTTGCTCCGCTGGCACTCCTCATTTCCTCCTTCTCCCCTAAATTCAAGTGCTACGCAGATTACATACAACTCTTCTTCAAACTTCCTGCTGACCCTCTTGCTTCTTCCACCATACCGGACTGCCTATCTGCTAACCAGTCCTGGCGCACCTCCAATGATCTCTGCCTCAATGCCAGCAAGACTGAGATCTTTCCTATTGGGACCTCTGCTCCCTCCTTTCTCCCCTAACTCTGGCCATCCTCTCTGGGCTCTTCCCTTTCTCCTTCTTCTGAAGCCAGAAACCTTGGAGTCATCTTCGACCCCTCTCTTTCCTTCCTCCCTCAGATTCAGGACATTCCCAAGAAGTCCCACTTTCAGCTCTTCCTTCTCAAAGGAATTCTTCCTTTTCTCACTTTCCCCCAGAGGCTCAATGTTACCAGAGTCCTGGATCTCTCTAGGCTTGACTATTGCAATAGCCTTCTCTTGAATCTACCATCCTACTCTGTACGACCCCTCCAGCTAATCCAGAATAGGGCAGCAAGACTTATCCTGGGCTCAAGCCCAGGGACCACATTTTGCCTGCCCTAAAAACTCTTGCCTGACTCCCAGTTGCTGCAAGGATCAAGTTCAAATCCCTCTGCATCATCCATAAGGCTGTCTGGGGCCAAGGACCTTGCTATTTGCAATTTGGTCTCACTAAATGATCTCCCTCTCGACCTCTACGGTCCTCTGATACCAACTCTGTGTGTCAAGCGTTTAGCTAAAGAGAGAGCAGGAGGCCGCTCGCTTTCCTCAGCAGGCTCCCTCCTAAACCCTCCCCCTTCGTCTTGAGCCGGATCTTCTCAAATTCCAGAAGCTCCTCAAGACTTTCCTTTTCACCTTCTCCTTCCCTTCTTCACTCCTCTGCTAACCCTACAGCTGCTGAGATTGGCGACCAGGGCCCGTATGTGTCTTTCCCAGCCCTGGCCTTCCACTCCCAATCGCCTTCACACTTCGCCCACCTACTGCACTTGCCTTGGCCCTCACTGGCCTTGGCCACTGCAAGCCTGCACTTTCCCATTTATTTATTACAGCTTCCCCTCTCCTCTCTCTGCACTTGCACGCTCTGAATGCTGGTAGGTCCGGCTCTATCCTTCATTGTATTAATTGTTTTCAATCCCATGTTCCCTTCCTGTTGCCTTGCGGGTGCTTTGAAAATGACTTGTTGTATAAGCGCCTAACAAATGCACAGTAAATAAATAAATTAATAATGCAGCCCCTGTTGATTTTAAAAGATGGATCGACTCTGGTGGCTCCGAAGTCTTAATTCTGTTGGATCTCTCTGCAGCATTCGACACCGTCGGCCGCGGCCTTCTTCTGGGTCGTCTATATAGAGCGGCCTGAGAGGAACATCTTGGATCTTGGGTTAAATCGTTTCTGACTGTGCAAAGCCATCTCATATCTCAGTCTCCTTTTCAGTCCTCTCTAAAATCTATTATTTGCGATGACCCCCGGGGTTAATCTTTCAGTCCGCATCTTTTTAGTTGTTACATGAAACCTTTGGCAGATCTCATTTTTGCCACAGGACTGCGTTTTTATATGTACACTTATGACACTCAACTTGCTGTATGTTTGGATGGCATTGAGCCAGACCCTATGGAAGGTATTGAACAAGTGGGGTCCTGTATGTCGTTAAGCCGACTGTTACTCAACACACAAAAAGCAGAGGTCCTGCTTTGCCATCATAATCCTATTAGGTCTCTGTGCACGTCTACTTCCACATTTCTGGGAGAAACAGATAGGCTTAGTACCTAGCCCTCTTGGCTGGGTGCCCGCCCTCTACTCCCACAATTCTGGGAGAAACAGATAGGCTTAGTATCTAGCGCTCTTGGCTGGGTGCCCGCCCTCTACTCCCACAATTCTGGGAGAAACAGATAGGCTTAGTATCTAGCGCTCTTGGCTGGGTGCCTGCCCTCTCACAATTCTGGGAGAAACAGATAGGCTTAGTATCTAGCCCTCTTGGCTGGGTGCCCGCCCTCTACTCCCACAATTCTGTGAGAAACAGATAGGCTTAGTACCTACCCCTCTTGGCTGTGTGTCCGCCACCTACTCCCACATTTCTGGGAGAAAGAGAGAGGCTTAGTATCTATCGCTCTTGGCTGGGTGCCCGCCCTCTACTCCCACAATTCTGGGAGAAACAGATAGGCTTAGTATCTAGCGCGCTGGCTGGCTGCCTGCCCCCCCACAATTCTGGGAGAAACAGATAGGCTTAGTACCTAGCCCTCTTGGCTGGGTGTCCGCCACCTACTCCCACATTTCTGGGAGAAACAGATAGGCTTAGTATCTATCGCTCTTGGCTGTGTGCCCGCCCTCTACTCCCACAATTCTGGGAGAAACAGATAGGCTTAGTATCTAGCGCTCTTGGCTGGGTGCCCCCCCTCTACTCCCACAATTCTGGGAGAAACAGCTAGGCTTAGTACCTAGCCCTCATGGCTGGGTGCCCACCCTCCCACAATTCTGGGAGAAACAGATAGGCTTAGTATCTGGTGCTCTTGGCTGGGTGCCCGCCCTCCCACAATTCTGGGAGAAACAGGTAGGATTTTTACCTAGCGCTCTTGAATGGGTGCCCGCCCTCTACTCCCACAATTCTGGGAGAAACAGATAGGCTTAGTACCTAGCCCTCTCGGCTGGGTGCCTGCCACCTTCTCCCACATTTCTGGGCGAAACAGATAGGCTTAGTATCTATCGCTCTTGGCTGGGTGTCCACCCTCTACTCCCACAATTCTGGGAGAAACAGCTAGGCTTAGTACCTAGCCCTTATGGCTGGGTGCCCACCCTCCCACAATTCTGGGAGAAACAGATAGGCTTAGTATCTGGTGCTCTTGGCTGGGTGCCCGCCCTCCCACAATTCTGGGAGAAACAGGTAGGATTTGTACCTAGCGCTCTTGAATGGGTGCCCGCCCTCTACTCCCACAATTCTGGGAGAAACAGATAGGCTTAGTACCTAGCCCTCTCGGCTGGGTGCCTGCCACCTTCTCCCACATTTCTGGGCGAAACAGATAGGCTTAGTATCTAGCGCTCTTGGCTGGGTGCCCGCCCTCCCACAATACTGGGAGAAACAGATAGGCTTAATATCTAGCGCTCTTGGCTGGGTGCCCACCCTCTACTCCCACAATTCTGGGAGAAACAGATAGGCTTAGTATCTAGACCTCTTGGCTGGGTGCCCGCCCTCCCACAATTCTGGGAGAAACAGATAGGCTTAGTACCTTGCCCTCTCGGCTGGGTGCCCACCACCTTCTCCCACATTTCTGGGAGAAACAGATAGGCTTAGTATCTATCGCTCTTGGCTGGGTACCCACCCTCTACTCCCACAATTCTGGGATAAACAGATAGGCTTAGTATCTAGCGCTCTTGGCTGGGTGTCTGCCCTCCCACAATTCTGGGAGAAACAGATAAGCTTTGTATCTAGACCTCTTGGCTGGGTGCCTGTCCTCCCACAATTCTGGGAGAAACAGATAGGCTTAGTATCTAGCGCTCTTGGCTGGGTGTCCACCCTCTACTCCCACAATTCTGTGAGAAACAGATAGGCTTAGTATCTAGACCTCTTGGCTGGGTGCCCGCCCTCCCACAATTCTGGGAGAAACAAATAGGCTTAGTACCTAGCCCTCTCGGCTGGGTGCCCGCCACCTTCTCCCACATTTCTGGGAGAAACAGATAGGCTTAGTATCTAGACCTGTTGGCTGGGTGCCCGCCCTCTACTCCCACAATTCTGGGATAAACAGATAGGCTTAGTATCTAGCGCTCTTGGCTGGGTCTCTGCCCTCCCACAATTCTGGAAGAAACAGATAAGCTAAGTATCTAGACCTCTTGGCTGGGTGCCTGTCCTCCCACAATTCTGGGAGAAACAGATAGGCTTAGTATCTAGCGCTCTTGGCTGGGTGCCCACCCTCTACTCCCACAATTCTGTGAAAAACAGATAGGCTTAGTATCTAGACCTCTTGGCTGGGTGCCCGCCCTCCCACAATTTTGGGAGAAACAGATAGGCTTAGTATCTAGCGCTCTTGGCTGGGTGCCCACCCTCTACTCCCACAATTCTGTGAGAAACAGATAAGCTTAGTATCTAGACCTCTTGGCTGGGTGCCCGCCCTCCCACAATTCTGGGAGCAACAGATAGGCTTAGTATCTAGCGTTCTTGACTGGGTGCCCACCCTCTACTCCCACAATTCTGTGAGAAACAGATAAGCTTAGTATCTAGACCTGTTGGCTGGGTCCCCACCCTCTACTCCCACAATTCTGGGAGAAACAGATATGCTTAGTATCTAGCGTTCTTGACTGGGTGCCCGCCCTCCCACCATTCTGGGAGAAACAAATAGGCTTAGTACCTAGCCCTCTCGGCTGGGTGCCCGCCACCTTCTCCCACATTTCTGGGAGAAACAGATAGGCTTAGTATCTAGACCTGTTGGCTGGGTGCCCGCCCTCTACTCCCACAATTCTGGGATAAACAGATAGGCTTAGTATCTAGCGCTCTTGGCTGGGTCTCTGCCCTCCCACAATTCTGGAAGAAACAGATAAGCTTAGTATCTAGACCTCTTGGCTGGGTGCCTGTCCTCCCACAATTCTGGGAGAAACAGATAGGCTTAGTATCTAGCGCTCTTGGCTGGGTGCCCACCCTCTACTCCCACAATTCTGTGAGAAACAGATAGGCTTAGTATCTAGACCTCTTGGCTGGGTGCCCGCCCTCCCACAATTTTGGGAGAAACAGATAGGCTTAGTATCTAGCGCTCTTGGCTGGGTGCCCACCCTCTACTCCCACAATTCTGTGAGAAACAGATAAGCTTAGTATCTAGAGCTCTTGGCTGGGTGCCCGCCCTCCCACAATTCTGGGAGCAACAGATAGGCTTAGTATCTAGCGTTCTTGACTGGGTGCCCACCCTCTACTCCCACAATTCTGTGAGAAACAGATAAGCTTAGTATCTAGACCTGTTGGCTGGGTCCCCACCCTCTACTCCCACAATTCTGGGAGAAACAGATATGCTTAGTATCTAGCGTTCTTGACTGGGTGCCCGCCCTCCCACCATTCTGGGAGAAACAGATAGGCTTAGTATCTAGACCTGTTGGCTGGGTGCCCGCCCCCCCACAATTCTGGGAGAAACAGATAGGCTTAGTACCTAGCCCTCTTGGCTGGGTGTCCGCCACCTACTCCCACATTTCTGGGAGAAACAGATAGGCTTAGTATCTATCGCTCTTGGCTGTGTGCCCGCCCTCTACTCCCACAATTCTGGGAGAAACAGATAGGCTTAGTATCTAGCGCTCTTGGCTGGGTGCCCACCCTCTACTCCCACAATTCTGGGAGAAACAGCTAGGCTTAGTACCTAGCCCTCTTGGCTGGGTGCCCACCCTCCCACAATTCTGGGAGAAACAGATAGGCTTAGTATCTAGCGCTCTTGGCTGGCTGCCTGCCCCCCCACAATTCTGGGAGAAACAGATAGGCTTAGTACCTAGCCCTCTTGGCTGGGTGTCCGCCACCTACTCCCACATTTCTGGGAGAAACAGATAGGCTTAGTATCTATCGCTCTTGGCTGGGTGCCCACCCTCTACTCCCACAATTCTTGGAGAAACAGATAGGCTTAGTATCTAGACCTGTTGGCTGGGTGCCCGCCCTCTACTCCCACAATTCTGGGATAAACAGGCTTAGTATCTAGCGCTCTTGGCTGGGTACCTGCCCTCCCACAATTCTGGGAGAAACAGATAGGCTTAGTATCTATCGCTCTTGGCTGGGTGCCCGCCCTCTACTCCCACAATTTTGGGAGAAACAGATAGGCTTAATATCTAGCGCTCTTGGCTGGGTGCCCACCCTCTACTCCCATAATTCTGGGAGAAACAGATAGGCTTAGTATCTAGACCTCTTGGCTGGGTGCCCGCCCTCCCACAATTCTGGGAGAAACAGATAGGCTTAGTACCTTGCCCTCTCGGCTGGGTGCCCACCACCTTCTCCCACATTTCTGGGAGAAACAGATAGGCTTAGTATCTATCGCTCTTGGCTGGGTACCCGCCCCCTACTCCCACAATTCTGGGATAAACAGATAGGCTCAGTATCTAGCGCTCTTGGCTGGGTGTCTGCCCTCCCACAATTCTGGGAGAAACAGATAAGCTTTGTATCTAGACCTCTTGGCTGGGTGCCTGTCCTCCCACAATTCTGGGAGAAACAGATAGGCTTAGTATCTAGCGCTCTTGGCTGGGTGTCCACCCTCTACTCCCACAATTCTGTGAGAAACAGATAGGCTTAGTATCTAGACCTCTTGGCTGGGTGCCCGCCCTCCCACAATTCTGGGAGAAACAGATAGGCTTAGTATCTAGACCTCTTGGCTGCGTGCCCGCCCTCCCACAATTCTGGGAGAAACAAATAGGCTTAGTACCTAGCCCTCTCGGCTGGGTGCCCGCCACCTTCTCCCACATTTCTGGGAGAAACAGATAGGCTTAGTATCTAGACCTGTTGGCTGGGTGCCCGCCCTCTACTCCCACAATTCTGGGATAAACAGATAGGCTTAGTATCTAGCGCTCTTGGCTGGGTGTCTGCCCTCCCACAATACTGGGAGAAACAGATAAGCTTAGTATCTAGACCTCTTGGCTTGGTACCTGTCCTCCCACAATTCTGGGAGAAACAGATAGGCTTAGTATCTAGCGCTCTTGGCTGGGTGCCCACCCTCTACTCCCACAATTCTGTGAGAAACAGATAGGCTTAGTATCTAGACCTCTTGGCTGGGTGCCCGCCCTCCCACAATTCTGGGAGAAACAGATAGGCTTAGTATCTAGCGCTCTTGGCTGGGTGCCCACCCTCTACTCCCACAATTCTGTGAGAAACAGATAGGCTTAGTATCTAGACCTCTTGGCTGGGTGCCCGCCCTCCCACAATTCTGGGAGAAACAAATAGGCTTAGTACCTAGCCCTCTCGGCTGTGTGCCCGCCACCTTCTCCCACATTTCTGGGAGAAACAGATAGGCTTAGTATCTAGACCTGTTGGCTGGGTGCCCGCCCTCTACTCCCACAATTCTGGGATAAACAGATAGGCTTAGTATCTAGCGCTCTTGGCTGGGTGTCTGCCCTCCCACAATTCTGGGAGAAACAGATAAGCTTAGTATCTAGACCTCTTGGCTTGGTGCCTGTCCTCCCACAATTCTGGGAGAAACAGATAGGCTTAGTATCTAGCGCTCTTGGCTGGGTGCCCACCCTCTACTCCCACAATTCTGTGAGAAACAGATAGGCTTAGTATCTAGACCTCTTGGCTGGGTGCCCACCCTCCCACAATTCTGGGAGAAACAGATAGGCTTAGTATCTAGCGCTCTTGGCTGGGTGCCCACCCTCTACTCCCACAATTCTGTGAGAAACAGATAGGCTTAGTATCTAGACCTCTTGGCTGGGTGCCCGCCCTCCCACAACTCTGGGAGAAACAGATAGGCTTAGTATCTAGACCTGTTGGCTGGGTCCCCGCCCTCTACTCCCACAATTCTGGGAGAAACAGATATGCTTAGTATCTAGCGTTCTTGACTGGGTGCCTGCCCTCCCACCATTCTGGGAGAAACAGATAGGCTTAGTATCTAGACCTGTTGGCTGGGTGCCCGCCCTCTACTCCCATAATTCTGGAATAAACAGATAGGCTTAGTACCTAGCACTCTTGGCTGGGTGCCCGCCCTCTACTCCCACAATTCTGGGAGAAACAGATAGGCTTAGTATCTAGCGCTCTTGGCTGGGTGCCCACCCTCTACTCCCAAAATTCTGGGAGAAACAGATAGGCTTAGTACCTAGCCCTCTCAATTGGGTGCCCGCCCTGCCCCAGTTTCATCCGTGTCTGGTTTGATTATGATCTTTCTTTTTCAACCTAGATTAATAGTTACCAGTAGCTGCTTTTTCCAGCTAAAATCCTTCATTACCTTCAGCTTTCCAGCGCGGATCCAACTTTTATTATTATTATTATTGTTTTTTCATAACGCGCTTAATACCAAAGAGGCTTCTAAGCGCTGACCCGGTTTTCGAACCCATGTTGCTCTGCGTCGTCTTGCTTCCAAGACGAGCGCATTGCCACTGAGCTATACTACCCGTGTCACTGATGAACACTTTCAGCTCAAGCCGCCTCGGTTAGTGTAACACTGTATACCTTGGCCTTCCTAAGAAACAAATCTCAACAGCTCATTCAGAACGCTGCTGCGTGTCTTCTTTTCCATCTAAACAGATGAACCCATATCTCTTAAGTCCTTCAAGATTTGCACTGGCAACCAATGGGCAGTAGGATTGAATTGAAGATGCAGTTTATGGTTTGCAAAGCTCTCTACCACTGCAGACCAGCTTTTATTCATGATCACCCGATCCGTTATATCCCAGGCAGACAGTTACGATCATCCCTGGCAAATTTGCTAGGAGTGCCGAAGATCAAATATCAGCAGTGTGAAGTACATCTTTTCGCTCCCTCGCTCCCAAATTATGGAACCAGCCTCGGCCCCCTCACCCCCAGTCCTATGGAATGTTGTCGTAAACTGAAGACCCTGCTGTTCCCGAGATAGGTGCCCGATAGTTGGTGTTGTCCCCCGATGTATTAGCACCCTGATGCCTCCTCCAAAAACAACTCTACAGATTTTAATAGTTGGAGCAAGTGAGACCGGGCCAGCTAAAGATCCAAACAAAGGCCGATCAGGATTTCCAAACAAAGGCCGATCAGGATTTCCAAACAAAGGCCGGCCAGGATTTCCAAACAAAGGCCGGTCAGGATTTCCAAACAAAGGCCGATCAGGATTTTCAAACAAAGGCCGGCCAGGATTTCCAAACCAAACAAAGGCCGATCAGGATTTCCAAACAAAGGCCGGCCAGGATTTCCAAACAAAGGCCGGCCAGGATTTCCAAACAAAGGCCGGCCAGGCTTTCCAAACCAAACAAAGGCCGATCAGGATTTCCAAACAAAGGCCGATCAGGATTTCCAAACCAAACAAAGGCCGGCCAGGATTTCCAAACAAAGGCCGGCCAGGATTTGCAAACAAAGGCCGGCCAGGATTTCCAAACAAAGACCGGCCAGGATTTCCAAACCAAACAAAGGCCGATCAGGATTTCCAAACAAAGGCCGGCCAGGATTTCCAAACAAAGGCCGGCCAGGATTTCCAAACAAAGGCCGGCCAGGCTTTCCAAACCAAACAAAGGCCGATCAGGATTTCCAAACAAAGGCCGATCAGGATTTCCAAACCAAACAAAGGCCGGCCAGGATTTCCAAACAAAGGCCGGCCAGGATTTGCAAACAAAGGCCGATCAGGATTTCCAAACAAAGGCCGGCCAGGCTTTCCAAACAAAGGCCGGCCAGGATTTCCAAACAAAGGCCGGCCAGGCTTTCCAAACCAAACAAAGGCCGATCAGGATTTCCAAACCAAACAAAGGCCGATCAGGATTTCTTGAAGAAGGATTGGAGAGACCTAAAATACGTATAATATTAGTAGTAAAAGAAGAGGAGGGTCGCTGCTGCACTCCTTGGGATCTGTCGAGCAATAAAACATTTTATGAATCATAAGGGATATTGAAAATATTTCTCCATTGAATTTAATGTTCTTTTCCCGTGGGTGAAAATGAGAAGAATGGGTAAACATTCATAAGAGCACATATGTATGATGCCATGTACAAAATGCAAGAGTATTATATTTACTAAAGATATTCGTTATTAGGAACCATTCCTTTACATTAAAGTAAAATATTGAGTAGAGGAGAGAGATATATGGAGTGGTGTTTTATTCCTGGAAGAAAGGGTTAACTCCCAGTAGGAGTGTGTCAGGGGATACCAAGGAGGGCGCGTGGGGGATAGTTCTATACTGCCCCCCCCCCCGCACCCTCCCCATGGCCTCAGCAGCTATCTGCACGCCTCTACCTGCAGCGTTACCTTACACTGCGACAGCTGATAAGGAGTGGCCAGAGGCACTGTCTGCATGAACACTTTAAGGAATGTGGCAGCTGCTCACACATTCCTGAGAAGCAGGAATAGCTCGTTTTAGAAAAATAATCCTGGTAAGGGTTTGAGGACGCCTCGATTTTCCTAGAGAAGTCAAGTGTCTATAAGAGCCAAGGCCAAGCACAAAGGCCCTCCAGCCCTGCCTGGCCAGGCTTAGTCACCATGGCAATACAGCATCTTCCTCCTACAATCTGCCTACAGGCGACCTACCATGCCATTTACCAGGTAAGCCTCGTTGGGCTGTTGGTTCCGATTTCAGAACGTTATGTGTAGCTGGCTGATGTGAATATGGTAACCCTGAGGAGCTTCTACAACGAAACCTAGAGCTGCTCAAGAATTTCAACATGGCCACTGCCATGAGGACTGCAGGCCGTCATCAGAGTGGGCTGCCTTCAGGCCCTCCTACGACCCTCGCTGACTGGCCCATGACCGCCAAACTGCCCAATGCAGAGAGGAGCCGGCAGGCGATGCCGGCCCCTCACCAAGGCCCCAAACTAAGGCCCTCCACCCCTGTCTGGCCCTGTCCCTCCCTACAGCTATTTCCAGCCTCACAAGTCCAAATCCAATGACAACAGAAAGTGCCTCATTTACGCTGCTCATTTCGAGTGGTTAGAAAGTCCATTGCCTTCTATCTCCATTTACCCACCTCCTCCTTGCCATTACTTTCCCCGCCATATGCTCACCTCCTCCTGCCTGGCATGGGGGCGGATAGCTACACTAGCTCTACCACTGGTGCGCGCATTTGCCTCCCGGCACTCGCCGCGTACATCGCCTCGCTCACAGATTGAGGCGGTCATATATGCGACTCCGCAAACTATCACAGTCACCATCTCAGTCTAAGCTGCGCCCCTGAGGAGGCGCATACCGGAAGTGGCCCCCTCTGTTCCAGGCGTGGCTTTACCAGTAGGTGGAGTCTCAACTGTCTACAGTCATGACTCTTTTCACTACTAATACCAGAGTGCCTACTGTTGTGCACTGGTTCTCCAAGCTTGCAGCTGGATCCTTCTCTGTATGATATGGTATGATATGATTGTTTATTTATATAGCGCCTATAAACAATGTGTTTCAAAGCGCTTCAAGGCAAGGGACGGGAACAAGGGAAAATACAATGACATTCCTACAGGCCATGAACAACAAGAATGTGAAATTAACTATCGTACTCGGCCTGACGACATTTCAGATAGTGCAAGAGCTAAGACATAGATAACGAAGGGAGGGGGAGAGTGGAAAGGAAATGGAGGTGTGGCTCTACCAGATTGCAAACTGACTCTATTTTATTCTATTGCGTGTCTCTACACCTGATGTAGCCCCTCGTGCCATGAGGTGTGGCTTTACCAGACTGCACACCTACTCTACATTATTCTATTGCGTGTCTGTACACCTGATGTAGCCCCCCGCAACATGACGTGTGATTTTACCAGACTGCACACCTACTCTATTTTATCCTATTGCGTGTCTGCACACCTGATGTAGCCCCCCACAACATGATGTGCGGCTTTGCCAGACTGCACACCAACTCTATTCTATTGCATATCTGTACACCTGAAGTAGCCCCCCGCAACACGAGGTGCGTCTCTACCAGACTGCACAGTGACTCTATTTTATTCTATTGCGTGTCTGTACACCTGATGTAGCCCCCCACAGCACGAGGTGTGGCTCTACCAGAATGCACACTGACTATTTTATTCTATTGCGTGTCTGTACACCTGATGTAGCCCCCCACAGCACGAGGTGTGGCTCTACCAGACTGCACACTGACTCTATTTGATTCTATCGCGTGTCTGTACACCTGATGTAGCCCTCCACAGCACGAGGTGTGGCTCCACCAGACTGCACACTGACTCTATTTGATTCTATCGCGTGTCCGTACACCTGATGTAGCCCCCCACAGCATGAGGTGTGGCTCTACCAGACTGCATACTGACTCTATTTGATTCTATTGCGTGTCTGTACACCTGATGTAGCCCCCCACAGCACGAGGTGTGGCTCTACCAGACTGCACAGTGACTCTATTTTATTCTATTGCGTGTCTGTACACCTGATGTAGCCCCCCACAGCACGAGGTGTGGCTCTACCAGACTGCACACTGACTCTATTTGATTCTATCGCGTGTCTGTACACCTGATGTAGCCCCCCACAGCACGAGGTGTGGCTCTACCAGACTGCACACTGACTCTATTTGATTCTATCGCGTGTCTGTACACCTGATGTAGCCCTCCACAGCACGAGGTGTGGCTCCACCAGACTGCACACTGACTCTATTTGATTCTATCGCGTGTCTGTACACCTGATGTAGCCCCCCACAGCATGAGGTGTGGCTCTACCAGACTGCATACTGACTCTATTTGATTCTATTGCGTGTCTGTACACCTGATGTAGCCCCCCACAGCACGAGGTGTGGCTCTACCAGACTGCACAGTGACTCTATTTTATTCTATTGCGTGTCTCTACACCTGATGTAGCCCCCCACAGCACGAGGTGTGGCTCTACCAGACTGCACACTGACTATTTTATTCTATTGCGTGTATGTACACCTGATGTAGCCCCCCACAGCACGAGGTGTGGCTCTACCAGAATGCACACTGACTCTATTTGGTTCTATCGCGTGTCTGTACACCTGATGTAGCCCCGCCTGCCATGACGTACCTCTGCCAGATTATGCTTTCATGATCCACCCGTATGTTGTAACCCTTATTCGTGGTCTTGCGCTGTGCAGAATGTCACATAGCACTTACTGTAACGCTGCGCCTCGATGCCCGAGGGCTTTGTGCGCTGCTATACGTGCAAACATTTATAAATAAATACGAACAGTGCTTTTAAAAAAAACAATACTGAAACATTGGGCCCACGGACCGAATTAGGTCCTGACGCGTCTTCATTCGTCCCTCAACACATAACATAGTAACGTGCTCTGACAGGAGAGCACATAACACAGTAACGAGCTCTGACAGGAGAGCACATAACACAGTAACGAGCTCTGACAGGAGAGCACATTGCATAGTAACGAGCTCTGACAAGAGAGCACATAACATAGTAACGTGCTCTGACAGGAGAGCACATAGCGCATAACATAGTAACGTGCTCTGACAGGAGAGCACATAGCATAGTAACGTGCTCTGACAGGAGAGCGCATAACATAGTAACGTGCTGTGACAGGAGAGCACATAACATAGTAACGTGAGCACATGACATAGTAACGTGCTCTGACAGGAGAGCACATTGCATAGTAACGAGCTCTGACAAGAGAGCACATAACATAGTAACGTGCTCTGACAGGAGAGCACATAGCGCATAACATAGTAACGTGCTCTGACAGGAGAGCACATAGCATAGTAACGTGCTCTGACAGGAGAGCGCATAACATAGTAACGTGCTGTGACAGGAGAGCACATAACATAGTAACGTGAGCACATGACATAGTAACGTGCTCTGACAGGAGAGCACATTACATAGTAACGTGCTCTGACAGGAGAGCGCATGACATAGTAACGTGCTCTGACAGGAGAGCACATAACATAGTAACGTGCTCTGACAGGAGAGCGCATAACACAGTAACGAGCTCTGACAAGAGAGCGCATAACATAGTAACGTGCTCTGACAGGAGAGCACATAGCGCATAACATAGTAACGTACTCTGACAGGAGAGCGCATAACATAGTAACGTGCTGTGACAGGAGAGCGCATAACATAGTAACGTGCTCTGACAGGAGAGCGCATAACACAGTAACGAGCTCTGACAAGAGAGCGCATAACATAGTAACGTGCTCTGACAGGAGAGCGCATAACATAGTAACGTGCTCTGACAGGAGAGCACATAGCGCATAACATAGTAACGTGCTCTGACAGGAGAGCGCATAACATAGTAACGTGCTGTGACAGGAGAGCGCATAACACAGTAACGAGCTCTGACAAGAGAGCGCATAACATAGTAACGTGCTCTGACAGGAGAGCGCATAACATAGTAACGTGCTCTGACAGGAGAGCACATTACATAGTAACGTGCTCTGACAGGAGAGCGCATGACATAGTAACGTGCTCTGACAGGAGAGCACATAGCGCATAACATAGTAACGTGCTGTGACAGGAGAGCGCATAACATAGTAACGTGCTCTGACAGGAGAGCGCATAATATAGTAACGGACTCTGACAGGAGAGCACATAGTAACGTGCTCTGACAGGAGAGCACATAACATAGTAACATGCTCTGACAGGAGAGCGCATTACATAGTAACGTGCTCTAACAGGAGAGCACTTTACATAGTAACGTGCTCTGACAGGAGAGCGCATAATATAGTAACGTGCTCTGACAGGAGAGCACATAGTAACGTGCTCTGACAGGAGAGCACATAACATAGTAACGTGCTCTGACAGGAGAGCACATAACACAGTAACGTGCTCTGACAGGAGAGCGCATAACATAGTAACGTGCTCTGATAGGAGAGCGCATAACATAGTAACGTGCTCTGACAGGAGAGCGCATTACATAGTAACGTGCTCTGACAGGAGAGCGCATAACATAGTAACGTGCTCTGACAGGAGAGCGCATAACATAGTAACGTGCTCTGACAAGAGAGCGCATAACATAGTAACGTGCTCTGACAGGAGAGCACATTACATAGTAACGTGCTCTGACAGGAGAGCGCATAACATAGTAACGTGCTCTGACAGGAGAGCGCATAACATAGTAACGTGCTCTGAAAGGAGAGCACATAACATAGTAACGTGAGCACATGACATAGTAACGTGCTCTGACAGGAGAGCACATTACATAGTAACGTGCTCTGACAGGAGAGCACATAACATAGTAACGTGCTCTGAAAGGAGAGCACATAACATAGTAACGTGAGCACATGACATAGTAACGTGCTCTGACAGGAGAGCACATTACATAGTAACGTGCTCTGACAGGAGAGCACATAACATAGTAACGTGCTCTGACAGGAGAGCGCATAACATAGTAACGTGCTCTGACAGGAGAGCACATTACATAGTAACGTGCTCTGACAGGAGAGCGCATGACAGTAACGTGCTCTGACAGGAGAGCACATAGCGCATAACATAGTAACGTGCTCTGACAGGAGAGCGCATAACATAGTAACGTGCTCTGACAGGAGAGCACATTACATAGTAACGTGCTCTGACAGGAGAGCGCATGACATAGTAACGTGCTCTGACAGGAGAGCACATAGCGCATAACATAGTAACGTGCTCTGACAGGAGAGCGCATAACATAGTAACGTGCTCTGACAGGAGAGCGCATAACATAGTAACGTGCTCTGACAGGAGAGCGCATTACATAGTAACGTGCTCTGACAGGAGAGCGCATAACATAGTAACGTGCTCTGACAAGAGAGCGCATAACATAGTAACGTGCTCTGACAGGAGAGCACATTACATAGTAACGTGCTCTGACAGGAGAGCGCATAACATAGTAACGTGCTCTGACAGGAGAGCGCATAACATAGTAACGTGCTCTGAAAGGAGAGCACATAACATAGTAACGTGCTCTGACAGGAGAGCGCATAACACAGTAACGAGCTCTGACAGGAGAGCACATTACATAGTAACGTGCTCTGACAGGAGAGCACATAGCGCATAACATAGTAACGTGCTCTGACAAGAGAGCACATAACATAGTAACGTGTTCTGACAGGAGAGCGCATAACACAGTAACGAGTTCTGACAGGAGAGCACATTACATAGTAACGTGCTCTGACAGGAGAGCACATAGCGCATAACATAGTAACGTGCTCTGACAGGAGAGCGCATAACATAGTAACGTGCTGTGACAGGAGAGCGCATAACATAGTAACGGGCTCTGACAAGAGAGCGCATAACATAGTAACGTGCTCTGACAGGAGAGCGCATAACATAGTAACGTGCTGTGACAGCAGAGCGCATAACATAGTAACGTGCTCTGACAGGAGAGCGCATAACATAGTAACGTGCTCTGACAGGAGAGCGCCTAATATAGTAACGTGCTCTGACAGGAGAGCACATAGTAACGTGCTCTGACAGGAGAGCACATAACATAGTAACATGCTCTGACAGGAGAGCGCATTACATAGTAACGTGCTCTAACAGGAGAGCACTTTACATAGTAACGTGCTCTGACAGGAGAGCGCATAATATAGTAACGTGCTCTGACAGGAGAGCACATAACATAGTAACGTGCTCTGACAGGAGAGCACATAACACAGTAACGTGCTCTGACAGGAGAGCACATAGTAACGTGCTCTGATAGGAGAGCACATAACATAGTAATGCGCTCTGACAGGAGAGCGCATTACATAGTAACGTGCTCTGACAGGAGAGCGCATAACATAGTAACGTGCTCTGACAGGAGAGCGCATTACATAGTAACGTGCTCTGACAGGAGAGCGCATAACATAGTAACGTGCTCTGACAAGAGAGCGCATAACATAGTAACGTGCTCTGAAAGGAGAGCACATAACATAGTAACGTGAGCACATGACATAGTAACGTGCTCTGACAGGAGAGCACATTACATAGTAACGTGCTCTGACAGGAGAGCGCATGACATAGTAACGTGCTCTGACAGGAGAGCACATAACATAGTAACGTGCTCTGACAGGAGAGCGCATAACATAGTAACGTGCTCTGACAGGAGAGCACATTACATAGTAACGTGCTCTGACAGGAGAGCGCATGACATAGTAACGTGCTCTGACAGGAGAGCACATAGCGCATAACATAGTAACGTGCTCTGACACGAGAGCGCATAACATAGTAACGTGCTCTGACAGGAGAGCACATTACATAGTAACGTGCTCTGACAGGAGAGCGCATGACATAGTAACGTGCTCTGACAGGAGAGCACATAGCGCATAACATAGTAACGTGCTCTGACAGGAGAGCGCATAACATAGTAACGTGCTCTGACAGGAGAGCGCATAACATAGTAATGTGCTCTGACAGGAGAGCACATAACATAGTAACGTGCTCTGGCAGGAGAGCACATAACATAGCAACGTGCTCTGACAGGAGAGCACATAACATAGTAACGTGCTCTGACAGGAGAACACATAACATAGTAACGTGCTCTGACAGGAGAGCACATAACATAGTAACATGCTCTGACAGGAGAACACATAACATAGTAACGTGATCTGACAGGAGAGCACATAGTAACATGCTCTGACAGGAGAGCACATTACATAGTAACGTGCTCTGACAGGAGAACACATAACATAGTAACGTGCTCTGACAGGAGAGCACATAGTAACGTGCTCTGACAGGAGAGCACATTACATAGTAACGTGCTCTGACAGGAGAGCACATAACATAGTAACTCTGGTCTCGTTGCCTTTCTTCTTGTGTCAAACTGCCATCTTGGAACTGCTGTTTCCTCATGTACTTTTCCTCGCTCAGAGTGTGCTTTCATGTTCCGCTTTTATCCATGTGGGGAAGTGTGATGGGAGTCAGGTGTGTGTAATGATCAGTAATTTCCTGACCTTGCCTGACCATGGTGTTGGGACATGTCAGGGATACGGCTCTGGTGTTAGTCCATTGTCGCTCACAATGAACTGTCTGTAAGAAAGTGTTTGTGTCGGGAAAGGGGGCTTGGGGTTGAGCAACTAGGTATACTACCTGGTAGGATGGGGAAACGGTGTTACAGGGAAGGGGATACCGTGTCTCACCCTTCGTTGTCCCACTTCCACTCCCCAAAGACCCCTCATCCAGGTGATCCTCCCACACTGGTCCACCCCCAGGAACTGGATTCAATAGCGATGGCCATGTCCTGGCCACCTGGATGACAGATCTCCGGGGACTAGCGGGTGAGACACCTCCAGGTTTCTCACAGTTGGCATCAGGGGTCTTCCTCTCCCGGCTACAATTGGCTTTTCACGTTTTGCCATTTCAACCTGCAAACACTGCTGTTGCCTCTTTCTGCTACCCTCTTTCGGGGTTCCTTTGAACTCTTTGTGTTTACAGATGCAGTTCGGTTTTTGGGGGTTTCCCCCTCATCTGATCGGCTCATCTCATGCCCTACTCTCCTCCTTATTCGATAAGATTATCCTCGGCTCACCTCCTTACCACCGCTTGAGCCCACTGTGCTCCCTCTCATTTCTGCTCTCTCCATCTCTTCGCTCCACTACTCTGGAATGCTCTCCCTCTCCTTACTACTCCAACTCTACCACTATTTAAAGAGACCTCAACGCTCTCCTTTTTTCTGAAGAACATCTTTCCTAGTGCTCTACATTTCTGTGTCACCCTGTTTTCCCACGTCCTCTGCTCTGTTATCAATGGTAAATGCTGGAAGTGTTTTTGTGCCAAAAATGTATTGCATTTTCTGTGATTTTTATAAACACATTAAAAAAAATCTGTGGTTTTTCCTCTGACCCACAGGTGCGGAGGAATAGGTTTGTTGTTGTTGGTCCAGTACGTGCCCCAGAGGTCCTCTATCTTTTAGGTTTTCATTTTATGTAGCTGGGTAAGGGGCGGGCGGGTAGCTCAGTCAGGTAAGGCCGGCCCGTCCTACTCAAAGAACAGCTGCCTAACAACCATAAGAGCAGCAGAAGAGGGGGTCTTGAGCATTCTTCTGAACTTGAGGAAGTCAGGTTCGAAGAAGAGAGGTAACAAAAGAGACATTTCAAGCTTAAGTGCCGGCCTTGGAAGCCTGCCCTGTCTGCTCCTTCCTGTGAGATCGGCACAGTGACCCCCTACAAATGGATATAGTGTTCACAGAGAACGGGCTTAATGACCACTGTGAATGGGAACGCTGAACCCTGAAAATAGACACAGCTACTCCAGAGAGTGGGCACTCCGAGACTCCTGGGAACATCAATACAGTAATGATATAATGCACTCAATCCAGCATTGCCAAAGCTGTATTAAATTAGTTTTATCATGTATTTGGTGAATATCTTTCAAGTAACCTGGGTTACAGTCTGATTGTATATTACTTTGTTGCTGTATTTGACTAAAGTCTCAGTATCCGCTTATTGTTAGGTTGTGCGTGGTGTTGGATTTTCTGTTTACCTTTTACATTTGGGAACTGTGGGGTCTTCACAAGGTGTTCAAAATAGTGCCTTCTTGTGTCTCTGCATTTGGTGCAATGAAAGGGAAGTGGGTTTGGTCTTCGATGGCTTCCGCGTGGCCCCGGTCACAGATCCGGTCTTCGGCAGGCTTGCAGGTGCCTCTGTCCATATCCAGTCTGTGGTCCCTCGCCCGGTATATGCTCATTCATTATGTGTCTGTGTATGAGGTTTTGAACTGTTAATAAGTATTTCTGAGACCATTCTTTTTCTGCTATGCCCCTATCTGGTTTGCCAGTGGATTCTGTAGTGTTTTTTAGCCGTAGGTTCCAGAAGTTCTTTTTTCGGGTATTTGCATTATTTGCTTTAAATTGATCGGATCTGACATCGCTATTTTGAGCTGTGTCCAGAATTGAATGGATTATTTTTAATGTCTAGTAGTAGGGGTACGTAACCTCCCCAATTATGATCCCCGTGCATTGTAGGGTGGGTTTCTGTGAATCTTAAGTCTTCCATTGGCCCTCGAAGATTGCTTCCATACGGGAGAATTGGTTAATGGCAGAATCAAATAATGTTATACAGGGCCTTATGGGTGGGTTCAATGTAAGCAGTGTGGGTTTTATGGCATAATACAATTTCTGAGGCTTGTGGATTCTGCTTAGATCACATGCTGTGCATAGGCCGACATCTAGTGGAAGCTGCGGAGTATTACAGTTTGTTTTTCGAAACTCGAAAATGGGCGTCGACACAGGGCGTGCCAGTAATACTATCCCTAGTGTGACGTCCACTGTACCCATGATCCCTCACGCGTCTAGGACCCTCAGATTGTTTTTTTCCGCCATGCTGGTCGGAAGCATCCCGCGGAGTTCCCTGGCCTTAGCCATAATTTTGCAAAATATCTTAATATTTCCCCATTTTCTCCATCCCAACGTCGAGTCACCGAACTTCGACACTCGACGCCGACCCAGAGAAGAAAACAACCGTTGAGAGCTGCACGACGGACTTGGGCCTCGGAAGGCCTCTGGCCTCGGCCCGGGCCTTGGAAGGCCTCTGGCCTCAGCCCTGCAAGTAGGGAGAGTGGGGGGTGGTACATACTCTACACTATATATATATATATATATATATATATATATATATATATATATATATATATATATATATATATATATAGGTACATTTTCTTATATATTCCTACACACACTAGCCCGTTGCCACAGGGTGCTTATGGAGGGTACCCCTTTCCAATTTTGCCCCAAGTGCAACTGCAAGTACCCTTGGGTTGACAGACACGCCACGTGTAACCTCTGCTTGCCGAGGGACCACCCCGAGGTGAACTGAAGAGCGTGTAGTCGGTTTAAACCGAAGACCCTAAAGGACTGTTCTATCAAATGTTGGGCCCACCACGCCAGGCGACAAGAGGCCATGGCAGCGGAGGGCGCCTTCAGTAATGGCAGCAACGGCGTGCTTTCGGACGGCGAGGGCAATGTGGCGTCGAGAGACAGCCAAGCGCAAGTCCCCAACCTCGGAAGGTTGTTCGGCAGGGCAGCTATGGGGAAAACCCCCCAGTGACACAAGCGCTACCCACAGCACTTCCACTAAACACGCGAAGTCCAACCGAGACTCGACGCGCACGTCGAGTTCTCGGAAAGAGGCACACAGAGAACGGTCCAACGAATCGGTGTCCTCTGGGCGTTCTCGATCAAGATCACTGCATGACACCAGGCAACCATCCACTGTTGCCAAAAGTGCCTCGCTCACTAAGGTAACGGAGGTTCGATCGTCGGAAGACGAAGCCGACCTCTATCCTCAGGCCGCACTCCAGGAGTCGGCATCAGCAGACCACGTGATGGCTGCTCCCGAGTCCCGACCTCCACACTCTAGAGATAGGGACACTACCCCTGAATCTCGACGCCAGACGTCGAAAAGCTCAGAAAGAGTGAAAACACCGGGGAAACACTCTTCCACTCACGGGGAGGGGGGAAAACAGCAGAAGAAGCACTCTCAACCTTCTTCTACACCACAGAAACAGACAGACAAGTCACAGTCTTCTGTCAATTTACCCAAGACCCCTGCACGAGGCCATAGGTCCAGTCAGGATAGAACAGGGAAACTCTCCCAGGAAAGAGTAATCCCCAGCTCTAAGGAAGGGTCTAGTGATGATATAGACAGAGTTATGTCTAGGATGTCATCCCTGGCAGACTTCTCTGCCAAGAATCCTGAGCACTTCCTCTCCTATACCCCTGACGGGGCTACACCCTCAGGGTCTAGGGACCCGCAACCCCCAAGTAAGAAATCCCAGGTTGAGGAACCAACACAAGGCCGGTCTTCGGACCCCTTCTGTATACAGCCATACTCTCAATATAATGAGGATCCACTTTTGATTGAGGATCCAGATTTGGCCACGTTGGGAGACCAAACTGGGATGGGCTACCATGGGGATGACAAGGACCAAGAGGAAGATGAGGAAGATCCAGAAACCTACAGAGTAGACTCCCCAGTAGACAAAGAACCTCCGGTTACTGACTTCCCTGTCGACAACCAACCTCGCCTGAAGGAGGTGTTGTCCAGAGCGGCAGAACACTTCCGCATAGATACCCAGGGAGCACAGGAAGAGAGGGATTTTGCCGAGGAACTAGTTGG
Organism: Ambystoma mexicanum; assembly: GCF_040938575.1. NCBI lineage: Eukaryota > Metazoa > Chordata > Amphibia > Caudata > Ambystomatidae > Ambystoma > Ambystoma mexicanum. The sequence continues at coordinate 1,666,813,858 of NC_090937.1, read as the reverse complement.
AGTAAGGAGACCTGTTGCCCAGGCCATCCCTATTCTCAAATCTATACAAAGGAGAATAGACCCTTCCCTTCTAAATCCCAACCTCACCAGGGCAGTAAACCCCAGGATCGAAAAACTATTCAGGGCATCCCAGTCAGACCCGCTGTACATAAGGGGGCAACTGAAACCGCACTCCCTGGTAGTGACAAACACTAGAAAGAGGGCGGGAACGCCCCTATCATCGTCTGAAGCTCACCCCTACAAGGAGAGCAAAATTATCTATGGTTTGGATAGAAAGGTAGCCTCCACTTCCGCCTACCAGGCAAGGATTGCCAACTCCACCACCCTACTGGCGAGTTACAACTGCCACCAGTGGGAACAGGTCGCGGCACTCATCGACTCCGCCCCGGAACCTTTAAAAGGTCAGTTGGCACAGGTTGCGTCGGAGGGAAGAGCCGTATTCGGTTGCATCCTTAAAGCAAACTTTGATGCCGCGGATAACGCCGGCAGACTGATAGCAGAGAGCACTGTTATCAAAAGACATGCTTGGTTAAGGCAATCTGGGTTCAAACCCGAGACCCAAGCATCTTTAATAGACAAACCGGTGGAGCCTGATCTACTGTTTGGCAAGGCGGTAGAGGACGTGCTAAAAAATGCCAAGGATGAGTACGAGACTCTCAAATCCCTGGGCCAGTTAACCAACAAACCCCCGAATCAAAGAGGGAATGGCAATTTTCGTTGCCCACGCGGTCAAAATTCCCAAAGAGGCTCCAACTATTCCCAAGGGCAGGGTACACCATGGAACAACAACAACCAGCAGTCTACCCAGGGTTATGGCAGGGGTAACAAGAGAGGACGTGGTAAGGGTAGAGGCAGCCCCAGTAGAGGCGGTGGCACGCCTTCCCCCAATACAGTGAGATTCCGTTCAGAGTCCCTTCTCACGCATCCCCAGTAGGGGGACACATTTCCAACTTCACCCAAGCTTGGGAAGGGATCACATCAGACAGATGGGTGCTGTCTACAGTGTCCGCAGGATACTGCATAGAACTGTTAGAGCGTCCCCGAAACCACCCTCCACGACAAAAAATACACTCATTAGACCACCAGAAGATCCTCCTCGAAGAGATCGCCAATCTTCTAGCAAAGGACGCGATAGAACTCGTCCTGGGACACCAGGTAAACAATGGTATTTATTCAACTTACTTCCTTGTGCCAAAAAAAGATTTGACAATGCGCCCAGTATTGGACTTACGGCCTGCAAACAAGTATGTCAAGCCCCAAACATTTTGCATGACTACTCTCCAAGAGGTAATCCCCCTCCTAAAAAAGGGGGATTACATGGCAACATTGGACATGAAAGATGCCTATTTTCATATTTCCATGTTCCCAGCGCACAGAAGATACTTGTGCTTCAAGGTGGACAGTCAGCACTACCAGTTCAAGGTGCTGCCCTTCGGAATAGCCTCGGCTCCCAGGGTATTCACCAAGGTACTGGCGGTGGCGGCGGCACACCTACGCAGGGAGGCAATCCCAGTGTATCCTTACCTGGACGACTGGCTCATCACGGGGGAGACCCCAGTAATTTGCAGAACAAACATTCAAAGAACGATCGACCTCCTCTTCGAATTAGGTTTCTCCATAGTTGAGAAAAAGTCAAGTCTGGTGCCAAGCACCTCCAAACAGTTCCTAGGAGCTGTCCTAAACACACAAGAGGGGTTGGCCTTTCCATCAGAGGAAAGAATTCGGTACATATTGCTGCAAATTCCGCAATATCAGGCCGGTCGCCAGATAACGGTACGCAAAGCAATGCGTTTGCTGGGCATGATGGCGTCATGTATTTACCTGGTCCCCCAGGCGCGCCATGCGTCCCATGCAAGAATGGTTGGTGAAACAGTGGTCTCAGGCAAGTGGTCAGTGGGACAATCTAGTGGTGGTTTCGCCAAAACACTTGTACAAAGCCTTCACTGTTGGACAAGAGAAAATCTGTCCAAGGGGAAACCCTTTTACGATCCCGAGAGACAGGCAGTAGTCACAACGGACGCATGCCTGTCAGGGTGGGGAGCACACCATCTCCACCACACAGCTCAGGGTCTCTGGTCTCACTCAGTGGCCAAGAATCATATCAATCTGCTAGAGCTTCTGGCAGTATTCAGAGCACTTCAAGCGTTGGAGCCCTACCTGTTAAACCTGTCAGTGCAGATCCTGACGGACAGCACAACAACCATGTTTTACTTGAACAAGCAAGGAGGGACTCATTCGCCAAATCTGTCCAAGCTTGCTCAGAAAATGTGGATATGGGCACTCAGACAGAACATCTTCCTGTCATCTCAACATGTTCCAGGGGATCTCAATTCTCTGGCGGACGCTCTGAGCAGAGATCCCCTCCCAGAGGAACACGAATGGTGTCTACACAGAGAAGTCATGGAAGATCTCTTCTCTCAGTGGGGTTTCCCCACTATAGACCTATTCGCCACAAGCGAAAACAGACAGTGCCCAGGATTCGCATCCAGGGTTCCCCAGCCAGACTCCCAGGAGAACGCCCTGTGGATGAACTTGTCAGGGATGTTTGCGTATGCTTTTCCACCAACACCTCTCATCAGGAAGGTGGTGAACAAGATGAACAGAGAATCGATGACGCTCGTCCTAGTTGCTCCCATGTGGGCGAGACAACGCCCACTTACGCAGACTAGTGGTGTGCAAACCCGTCAAACTCCCAGGCTGGTACAACCTACTGTCCCAGCACCAAGGTCAGAAAGTGCATCCTCAACCCACCTCAATGAACCTGGCAGCAATGCTCCTGAGGTCATAGAGTTTGGACATCTCAATTTACCGCAGAGATGTATGGACATCTTAAGAGAATCTAGGAAGCCAAACACAAGGCACTGCTACTTTGACAAATGGAAAAGATTTGTTATCTGGTGCCAGAATAAATAAATCAACCCGGTTGATTGCACTCCTTCCACAATTGTCACATACATGCTCCACCTGCTGGATGCAGGGTTGGTTTTTAATTCACTGAAGGTACACCTGGCAGCGCTGTCAGCATACACCACATCCATAACAAGGTGTTGTGGTGGAAAGTACCAGTAGTTGAAGCCTTCATGGAAGTAGTAAAGAGACTTCACCCTCCAATTTCAAACCCACCACCAGGATGGGACCTTAATGTGGTGATATCTAAAATCATGGGCCCCCCATTCAAGCCCATGCATAAAAGCAGTCTCAAACACCTGACTTATAAGACAGCCTTCTTAGTAGCAATTACATATATAAGAAAGGTCAGTGAAATTCAGGCTCTATCAGTGCAGGATCCTTTCTTTACGGTTCATAAAGATAAACTGGTTTTACGTACACACCCTAGGTTCTCACCTAAGTTTATTTCTAAATTCCACGTGAACCAGTCCATCGAGATTCCGGCTTTCTTCGAAGACCCACAAAGCTCGGCCGAGGTGAAACTACACACTCTAGATGTGCATAGGGCGGTCCTATACTATGTAAACAAAACCAGCCCGCTAAGGAAAACAGACCAACTGTTTGTCTCCGTAGCTACAGGCAAAGAGGGAGCTCGCGTCTCTAAAGGTGCCATCTCTAAGTGGATTGTTAACTGTATCCAGCTGTGTTATTCCCTTTCTGAAAAAACTCTTCCTTTCACGCGAAGAGCCCACTCTACTAGAGGCATTGGGGCCACTCTGGCTTTCATTGCAAATGTACCCCCTGACACCATTTGCAAAGCAGCTACTTGGAGCTCTATTCACACTTTTACTCAGCACTACTGCATTGACACCCATTCCAAGACAGATACTCAAGTGGGACCAGCGGTTCTAAGACATTTATTTGCTCATGACCCTTCTCACATCCCACCTCCTTCTTCTAACACTGCTCGCTAATCTATGCACAGCATGTGATCTAAGCAGATTCCACAAGCCTCAGAAGGGATACATTACTCACCGTAATCTTATTTCTGATGCTTGTATCTGCTTAGATTAACATGCGACCCACCCTTCCTCCCCTCTGAGAGAAGGCGCATGGATGCTTGTAGTCTTATCTATCTATCTCTCTGCCTGGATTATCTGTACTCATGATACTCCTCATGCTACCTCATGTCAGAAAAAATACAATCTGAGGGTCCTAGACGCATGAGGGATCATGGGTACAGTGGACGTCACACTAGGGATAGTATTACTGGCACACCCTGTGTCGATGCCCATTTTGGAGTTTCGAAAAACAAACTGTAATACTCCGCAGCTTCCACTAGATGTCGGCCTATGCACAGCATATGAATCTAAGCAGATACAAGCATCAGAAATATGATTATGGTGAGTAATGTATCCCATACTACTTGTATGAGTAGGATACCCGAACACTCTTGTTTTTTTAATCTTAAATCATTTTTATTCTGCAGTCATTAAATAAATTCAGAACATCTATGAACTGGTCTCTAGCTCTATATTTCATATAATAATAATTATTATATTATGATGATACCCAGGTCGTGACACTTCAAAGCAAAATTTCTAGCAAAAAAGCTGCCCTAAAAGACACGCTCCCATCCAAAAGTCCGGATAAGTGCACAACCACAGATCCTACCCGCTTCAAGTTCTCTAAAGTCAATACTCTGACGTGGAAAACATTATCCTGTCTTTGAAACCCTCCAATTGCCAGGGAGACCTGTGCCCAGCACAGCTCATTAAAGATGCCGCCCGCGACCTTTCACCCTTCATCACTAAACTGATCAATGCTTCCTTTACCACTGGCTCCATCCCCACCAATCTAAAACAATCCTGGGTACTTCCATTACTAAAAAATCCTACTCTTGACCCAGCCATACCCACAAATTACCGACCCATAACGACTGTTCCCTTCCTACTAAAAATTCTGGACAAGGTCGCCTATGTACAAATACAGAAGCAATTGGAAGAACACCACCTCTTAGGATCCAGACAATCCGGGTTCCGTCCTCAACATGGGACTGAAACTGCACTCATCGACTTGAAAGCTCAGAGTGATACACTCAGGGACAAAGGGCAAGTTGCCCTGCTCCTCCTCCTTGACCTATCTGCAGCTTTTGACTTGGATGACTACTCTGTCCTATGCTCACACCTCCACACAGCAGCACACTTCTCTCCCGAGGCCATTACATGGATCACCTCATTCCTTAACGGAAGAACTCTGAGGGTCTTCTCTCCCACTGCTGCAGCAGACCCTATACCCATCACCTGTGGTGTCCCACAGGGCTCCTGTGTCTCCCCTACACTGTACAACATATTTACCAAGCCCCTTTTCGATGATCTGGACCATCTCGGTATCACCTACACTATCTACGCAGATGATACCCAGATCCCCCTTCGGCTTTCTGGGGATTATGAAAAGGATTTGGCCTTGGTGAACAGAGTGTACATCATCATCCAGGCATGGATGGCCACACATGGTCTATGCCTGAATGATGAGAAAACGGAGCTTATCATCCTGGTTACTATGTCCAGTTTAAAGAAACTTAGCCCAGCCTACAATTCCTTCACGATCAATGGGAACAATATCAAAGTTGGATAGGAGGTCAAAACACTAGGATTTTACTTGGATTCCAACCTTTCCTTCAAAAGACAACTGTGTTCCCTGGCATCCTCATCTGCATACACGTGCAAATTAATCCGCGCAGCCAAACCATTTCTGTCAGACACCAGCTGCCTCACACTCGCTAGAGCCCTTATACTATCCCGCCTTGACTACTGTAACGCCCTCTACCTGGGAACCTCCAAGGCTACCACCAGCAAGTTACAAACCCTCCAGAACAACGCCCTGAGAGCAGCCCTAGGCATCCCCAGAAGAGAGCATATCTCAGGACTCAGCCAACAGAATAACTGTCTCTCTACTAGAGACAAAATTCTCCTAAAAACGCCATCACTTACCTACAAATCTCTTAACAATGCCGCCCCGATCTACTTGATTAACAGATTCCATAGACAAGCCTCCGCGAGAACCCTCAGAACTGCATACAAAGACTGCCTCTCTGTCCCAAACGTCAAACTTGCTACTATTGGAGGTAACAGCTTCCCGGTAAAAGCAGCCAAACTATGGAATTCCTTGCCTCCCAACCTGAGAGTAGACATGCCCTACCTGAACTTCCGTTCCAAGGTAGTTTCATGGCTGAAATTGAAGGACCACCAAGATAGCTAAGTGCCAAGGCTACCATCATGCTATCCGCACACTGTAACCACGTGTGCCATACTGTATATATATTTTGCCTGTTCTCCTTACTATGCTTTGTATATACTCCCTTTTGCCAATATGTACATTCTATATTTCGCAACTAAGCTTCGCATATTCTTGTAAATGCTGCGCCCTGATACCCCTGGGTATATTTGCGCATTATAAATAATAAAACAAACAAACAAACAATAATTTAGCATTTATATAGCACTACGAACCATCAGGTATCTAAGCGCTGCTTATATTAGCCACGGTGTGTGGTGCTCATTTATCGACATCGGAAAGGATGAATGGCTGAGTTTGGCCCTGCTGGGATTCGAACCTGCATCAGCAGGCTCTGCACAGATGTCAAAGCGAGCGCTCTACTCACTGTGCTATCAGACCGGCATGATATATAACCACTTTCTAAAACAAGGAAGAATGATATGGAAATTAACACAAATCTATTGCCATTCCCTTATTTCCACGACATTGGGCCTCATTAACTGGACGGCGGTAAGGGTTAACGGTCACCGTTAATGGTATCGGTGACCGTTAACCCTTACCGCCTTACTACGAGGTCCCTTTGCGGGTTGGAGACTTTAACACCTGCTTTTTACAGATGTTAAAAACCAACCCGCAAAGGGACCAGGGAGCTAATTACGGTACCGTAATTTGCGGTGCCGTAATTAGCACCTTCCCCTTTCCCATTATGCCCTAATGGGCAAAAATGGGTATGGGGAAGGGCAATGGGGGAAGGGGGAATTACCGCCCCACCAACCTTGGAATAGGGCGGTAATTCCCCTTTCCTCCAAGGTGGTGCCGGTATTTTACCAGCATGGACCAAGGTGCTTTTAGCACCTTGGTCCACCGCCGTCCGTGTAATGAGGCCCATTATATCATATGTTGAGTTCTATAATCCTCAGATAAACACAGGAGAGAAAGAGAACAAAAGCACTACCCTACCACCAAAGTGAAATGCATAGGATCGGTGATGACAACATACTAAATATGCATCCTAAAACATACATATATTTTCTAAAAATTGTAATAGGTGACACTGTTCATATATCTTATCATAAATCCAACATGTTTCTGTCTCAATCTTCATGGTGTGGACATTCTTCTGGGCACATCACTTAATTCTTTGGAATATGTAATTTTCTATCCCAGTTGACATTTTAATTTACAATCCAAATGCTCATATGAATTTATACAGATATATTATATTGCTCCTTCATTTCACAAACAATCTGGAGATATAATGTGATCATCAACCCCATAATAGTTTATCTAAAAGGAATCAACTAAAGTCCTAATTAATTTCACTTCTAAAAAGGCTGGTGCCGTGATTCTGTAATGCATGGCCAAGAAAAGTACAAATACCATATCATTGTGGAGTGGGGCCAGCAGCGTAAGTGTGGTTGATCTCTGCAATTTAAGTTGCCATTCTTCCAGTCTACCTGTCAATTCAAAAGGTGCAGATTCACCTTTCTATCTTGAAACAATCAAATATCTGTTATATATGATTTTCCATTGTATTGTTAAGGTTTAGGGGGATTCTGACTTCGAGGCGTTCAGTCATAATCCCCCAGATGGTGACTACGCCCCATTGGCTTCTCAGCCAAACACATATGCTATATACCTGAGCCTGCGGTTCCTCTCGTACTGAGCAAGATTACTATTGTAAGAATACATCAACAGTAGGATAAAATACCCTGTCTCGCAATACTCTAAACATAATATAATATATTAATGAATGACCAGTGTCTTTCAATACGAGGTAGGTGGGACCATCAATGAGTCACATAAGGAGACTCCAAGAAAGTACCGAGCACACACAGAAAGGATTCCCGAAAACCGCATGACAGGCCCTGCACTCTGCTGAAAAGACAATCAACTATGACTCATGTGTACCTATCGCACTTCATCTAAATGGAAGATGGCTGTGTCAGCCCAAGGCACGCCCCCCCACCCACACTCCTCTGCAACCATCTGCTGATGATCTCGTATCGCACATCACCTCTGACACTAGAATGCAGCAACACTCTGCGACAAAAAGTCAGTCTCCTGGACACATAATCAGTCTCCTTGACTTGTATACTCCCCTGTCAGCCTTCACAGCAGCCATCCACTAGTCAGTTCTACATGGGTCACTAGCAGGGACCTAGCCATCCCTACTTACCTTTCTACTGGCTAAAATGCACACATGCATTCTAAACTCCTCTGGACAATTTCTCATACCTCGGACTTCTGTCCTCCAAAGGCATTCACCTACAGTGCTTTCAAGCCATACAAATGGCAGTAGGGCACTATATAAATGGCAGGTTTCGGTAGGATAGCTTAGGGGCAACGCGCTCGCCTTGGAAACAAGACGACACGGAGCAACATAGGTTCGATCCCCGGGTCGGCTCTTATAAACCTCTGGGTATTAAGCGCATTATAAATAACCAATTATAATTATAATTACATTACATTTCTACACAGGATGTTTTAGGAATTAGAGAAATGTTATACCTTCTCATCAAACTTTATTACATTGGATTACTATATTAACAAATAATAAAAATAAAAAATTAAACAAACATGACACAAGGGAAAAATGGCATGAAAAACACGACAAAGCTACACAGATTTAAAACTGAACACAGGGCAATAGATGTAGCTAAATTGGCAAACTTTCCTTAAGAGTGGAAATGTTTAAAACTGGACAGAGTGCCAGACATGCGACCGTCTCAAGAGAGCCTCCTTCTCAAATTCATATAAACTATACATAACGTTTATGTTATTACAATTCATAATAAAAAATAGCGCATCTGATAAAACCTAATGTCAAATCTCCTAAAATAAGGGTTTAAACATTTTCTGAATAGGTCTGAAAGGTTCCATGTCATTTAATCGCCGGAATTTTCAAAGCTTGGCATTTCAACGTGGAAATGTACATCAAATTTATTTTGGGGGGGCCCAAACACCCCCCCTGCCAACTATTTTACCTATTCCCTAACCCCCCAAATCCTTATCTGCCCATTCCCACCCCCTAATAAATTAGATGAACATTAGTGCACGTTGAAGTGGTAGGCTTTGAAAAATCCAGCGATAAAAGGACGTCCTACCGCAGAGGTGTTGCAAGGGGGGAGGCCTGAGGAGGCTATAGCCCCAGATCTTTTTGTTGTAGCCATGGATAGAAGCTCAGGGGTTACAACCAAAAAGGCTAGCTAGCCCCCAGTCCCAGCAGCCCCAATATTGGCATAGCCCCGGATCTTTTCCAGACCTAGCAACACCCCTGTCGTACAGTCTGAACATGTTGCTGAGCAATAGAACATGGCAGACGTTCTCACCAGCTCCAGTGATGCTATTCTAGGAATCACCAAATCGAAGCAGATCGCACAGCTGGGGGCACTTTGCGGGTGGCTTAGCAGTTTTTTAAAATAGTTTTATCTTGAGTCACAAGTCGCAAGCAGTTGGAGAACCCCTAAATCTCGCTCCCCTAAAGAAAGGTGGTGCCTAACTTGGCCCTGTAGACACTGAGGCATTTGTCAATCATGCAGGCACCACACATATGAAAAGACTCGCTAAGCCAGCCGTGGCTTCCATAGCAGCCATTTTAATGTCCCTTAACCATTTCCCATCTTTGGGAAAGAGGACAACCGGATAGGAATAACACTCAACCTCCTCGATGTTCAACCCCTTTAAAAACCATGAGACATGATTTCTCTGTTTTCCAAACACCACCACTTTGGATTTAGCCATGTTCAGCTTTAGGCCGTGGGCACTGTTATGTAGTCATGTGACAATGCAGCAGCAGCGCCGTCGCACGTTAAACAATAAAAGGGGCTTTCCCGCGCACAGAGTCGGTGCACGCCTGGAGGCCAACGGCAATAGACCCGTGTCCGAGTGGTTCTTCTCCAAGGGGGAAAGACCTACATCCCGGAGCTGCACATGCCGACGCAATACCCTTAACGCGTGCTAAAATATTCTTCTGTATAAATGAGGCCTTGCTGTAATCCCCCAGTGGTAAGGTCTAGTAGAGCAGTGTCAACAGTGTATAAAAGTGCCCCAAAACTAGTGAAACCTTTATTTGACATTTACTGTAAACAAACCGTGTTCGCAGTAAGCAGCAATTAAGTTTCACTCACTGTGCGTGGCTGGCTTCTGGGTTGCAGCCTCGAGCCAAATCTGTAGTGCACTTATGCTGACATGCACCATTTTACAGAACGCATTGGTACATTTTTGTCACCAGTCACCATGGTGCAAGTCCATTTCTCTAGAAGAATGCAAACTAAGGAACTGACCATGCAGGTGTAGTGTGATGTGTGAGAATGTGTGAGGCATGCAGTCATTACACCACTATTGCACACTACCTTTAAGTCACAAAGTGTAACATATGTGTCTACCAATTGCTGAGAACATTTTACTTTCTCTCCAAATCAATTCGCTATTCATGAGCTGTTTCTTCACACTAAGGAACATGAGCTGTTTCTTCATACTAGGGAACATGAGCTGTTTCTCCACACTAAGGTACATGAGCTGATTGTTCGCACTAGGGAACATGAGCTGTTTCTTCACACTAAGGAACATGAGCTGTTCCTTCACACTAGGGAACATGAGCTGTTTCTCCACACTAGGGAACATGAGCTGTTTCTCCACACTAGGGAACATGAGCTGTTTCTCCACACTAAGGAACATGAGTGGTTGTTTCTCCACACTAAGGGACATGAGCTGTTTCTCCAAACTAAGGAACATGAGCTGTTTCTTCACACTAAGGAACATGAGCTGTTTTTCCACACTAGGGAACATGAGCTGCTTCTCCACACTAAGGAACATGAGCTGTTTCTCCACACTAAGGAACATGAGCTGTTTCTTCACACTAAGGAGCATGGCTTCTTTTCTTTCCTTGTTGGATCAGAAACGTGTGGTTGGTTCCTTAATCAATGGCAGGCTGGTCTGCTGCAATACCCTTCATCCAGGCCTTCCCCAGTCTGCTAGCACAACACCCCACATAGTACAAAGCGCCCCCACCCATCTCCTCCGGGCCTTGGACCAGTGGATCATGTCTCATCAGCTGTCAGACCTTGGCTCCACTGCCACAGCTTGGCATTTGCATGTATTTGCCTTCAGGCGTGCATGCAAGTCAAAGAGCTCCTGAGCGCCAAATAAGGTACTGGATGCAGTCCTTCCTTCCCATTGAGTTCCAGGGTAGTCCAAGTATTTCCATCCAGGCAGAGAAACCTGGAATTCTCCACCCTTTGCAATGCCCTCTATGGAGTCACCGCAATTGCTCAGGTTTCAAACTACCTATGCAACGTGGCAGGTCAAGTCTAGCGCCGAGAGACCTTTGGGTATTAGTGCGCTGTAGAAAGGTACTAAATCAGTCAATCCTATATGATTAAACGCCAAGGCACTCAGACCCATGTCAGGTTTTGACACTGAAGATCCCAAAACCCCGTTACCGGCCGGGTATTGTGAGGCGGGGGTGGGGGGCAGGTGAAGCATTGCTTAGCAGCAGCAGCAACGCACCCCCACAACTTGCACTGGAAGGGCACTCCCTGCGCTCACTCCTGCCTTGCGGAGCATTACATTGCAATGCCCTACTTTGCATGCGGAATGATACACTGAGTCTTGCCAAGCTCCTCTGCCCCGCACCCTGCATATGGCATCTGTTGCCAGCTGCCGGCTGGGCTACCACTCAGCCAAGGCTACAGTACACCAGTGATAGTTTGATTAGTTTAAAGTGTTCGAATTAGAAGCTGGATATCAGTGGTGCACTTCCCTATGGGGCTGCCTTTGGCACATTTCAGGGCTAATACCGCAAGTGTCCATGGGAATTATGCAAAGTCCCAAGAGTGAATGGATGAATGATTTGAGCCCTGCTTTAAGGTGCTCGAGGGAATATGCTGTGTCTGTTGGTTGTGACATCGGTACACGCAGACCAGTGTTTGGTGGGGGGCAGGAAAGGAAGTGGGTGATGGGAAGTTACTTGTATCTAGGAGAGCAAGAAGTAAAGACGTGTTTCCTCTTGCTCCATGTACGCGTCTTTATTAATTAAAGCGCTGTGAGAGGTGACCAGGTATTTGCCTAGGGGCAGACCCCCCCTACTCCGAGACACAACATCACCCATGGTAATTCTCTGCTGCTCCGGGTAGTACACAGATTAAAGTCTACACAGGCATTGACCTCTAGACTTTGTTGGGAACGAGAGAGGGCCTTCCCACCCCTATAAGCGATTCTGAATGAGAAACAAACTGTAAATGGCACATCGTGGGAGCAGGACGAAGGGTGGTGTACACACAGGACAGTGTATGATTGCATAGTGCATGCATTAGGAGCTATATAGTAGAGGCGAGTGTAAACGCCATCTTGGTTACTGGCAGCCATTTCTGTACGTAGGCCCAAGCACGGCGAAAAGCACCAAACATGTTAGTAGAAGATTTAGACGGCCTACACAGACAGAAACCCCACCACGAGTAAGCTTTGGCGAGTTACACGCCATTCATTGTTTCAGAGGCTGTAGGCCTTCGCGCCACGGAATGAATGTGCTCTGCATGGCCACGAGAAGGTGGCAGTGCACCTCTGGGCAGTTACTCTTTCCACGATCCCTCAGCACCAAAACCCCAGACACCAGAGTTACAGCCCTCCTGTGCTTTGATTGCAAGAACCCTTGCTGTAACACCCCTGTAACACCCCTGAGCGATCAGAAAGCAAGGATATCTTGCCTTCACATTTGGGTCGTGTGATTTGTGCTGCGAGGTGCCAGTGAGGGATGAAATTGTAGCTCAAAGCGAGGGTGAGGGCCCTTGGAGGCTGCTGGCGCATCTGGGAGCGAGTGAAGTATGCAAGTTGGTATGACCTTGGCTCTCCCCTGGGCCCATCTCTGTGCCTGCCAGGTGCATCATTGATAGAGTAGTGAAGTAAGGAATTGCTTGTTAGTTTTATTGCGGATGAGGGGCTTAGCAGCACCCGCGTGGACTGAGATGGACAAGAAGGCTGGGGCCAATAGCCTAGTATCACCAATGGAGTGGGCCGCCCATGTATAGGGTCACTCCAACCAGCTTTGCAGGTTTTTAGTGTATGTAATAACGAGAGTGATGACGCCTGGCTTCCTTTTAACTTACTGCACATCCCCAATTTGGCAGAACGTTCGGCAGCAGCAGAGTGCTTTGCTGAAGCATTTAAATGTTGTAGAAATAAATACTTGTTATCCTTGCAAGCAGTGACATGCGTTCTTTTTCCCTCGTGGGTTGTATTTTTTGGTTTGAGCATGCAGGGGCACGCGAGGCGTGCAGGGCGGTGCCTTCAACTGTTGTAATCATTGCTTTGTCGCTCCACTATAAAGACTGAGTGCTCGGCTAAGGGAGCTCCCATGTTGGGTTTCCATTACTGCAGTACTGTTTCTTGCCTCCTAGAAACCCTGCCACTCGCCTGTGTGAGTCCGCAGTCTCCATTCCCCCCGTTCTGAGCTAATACCTTACTGAGTTCCTGTCATTTTGTAGGTTCCGGCTTCGTGTCCCTTCAGTCACCTCCCACCCGTCAGCGCTCACACTCCAGGACATAATACAGGAAACACAAGCCCTTCCTTCTCAAAATCCTATTTCGAAACCACTGGCACGTGCCAGCCTTGAGGGAGGGTAAGGAAATCCAGGTGGCAAGGGGAGGTCACGCATGAAGCATGTGGGTGAAGTGGGAGTGGCATTGAGGGGGCACAGACAAGGACTCTGAAGCCAAGGCCCGGAACTGATGTGTCATTTCACCAAAATCACAGACATTGGGCCTCATTACGAGTACGGCGGTAGGGGGTTAACGGCACCGATAAGGATGCCGGTGCCGTAATCCCCTACCGCCGCATTCCGAGGTCCCTTAGCAGGTCCCGCTAAGGGCGGCTGGTTTTAACAGCCGCCCTTAGTGGGAGCCGTTAAGGGACCAAGGAGCTAATAACAGGCCCGCTATTTGTGGGCCCGATATTAGCTCCTTCCCCATTCCACTGAGCCCTATGGGGGCTCAAATGGGAATGGGGAATGGTATTCAGAATGGGGACTTACCGGGTCCGCCAAGGTCGGAATGTCCCGGTAAATCCCCATTCCGACACCACGGACCCGGACATGGGTTTGGAGGAAGCCATGGTGCTATTAGCACCATGGCTACCTCCAAACTCGTAATGACCCCAATTGTCAAGAGTCTTCCAGTAATTTACCAATGCCACAGTGTGGGTCATCCGTGTGGGAGTGATGCCCCCTCCCACCAGCAGGGAAATTCATGAACAAAATAGTGCCAAACGGTGCATTTTAAAGCACATATATAATTTCTAAAAAAGGCAAACATTTTAGAGTAAAAGCAGTCAAGGTAGGTAATTGCTGATAAAACTCTCCCCCTCCCTTCTTTATCTCTGTCTTAGCTCTTGCTATCCGTCCTTTCGGGTTGAAATGTCGTCAGGCCGAGTACGATAGTTAATTTCACATCCTTTCTGTTCATGGCCTGTAAGAAGGTCATTGGGCCTCATTACGACCCAGGCGGTAAGTTACCGCCTGGGCCGTGACTTTACCACCATGGCGTAAACTATGTTTACGCCATGGTGGTAGGCGGACTTACCGCCCCATTCCGAGGTCGGCGGGGCGGTAAGTCCCCAATCCCCATTTACCCTTCCCCATTCCCATTTTTGCCCCATAGGGCATAATGGGAGTGGGGAAGGCGTTAATAACGCCACCGTAAATTACGGTGGCGTAATTAACTCCATGGTCCCTTAGCGCCATGGATTTTAGGTGTTAAAACCTCCATGGCGCTAAGGGACCTCGTACTCAGGCGGTAAGGGTCGGCGCTGTTTACGCCGCCGTAAACCCCTTACCGCCTGAGTCGTAATGAGGCCCATTATATTTTCCTTTATTCCCGTCCCTTGCCTTGAAGCGCTTTGAAACACATTGTGTATAGGTGCTATATAAATAAACATATCATATCATATATCAAAGACCCAGGGACTCGGCAAGTGTTCAGTTTTGAAGGTCAGACAATGATATCCTCTACAGGACCACAGCTGTGGATCCACCAGCGCATTAAAGAATGCTGCATCCACATTTCCCGCCCTAATCTGTACCGCTTTGTACCCACTCGCTCCGTGTCCTCAAAGTATACCCAAAATGGTCGATTCTTCTCAGAGCTATACAACATGCAGCACTCCAGCTATTTTGCACTACAAAGCCTATGATCCCTCTCTGTTGACAATGCTTCTCTGGGGGTGATGAGTTTTACTCCAAAACATCTGGAGAGCCAAATTGTCCTACATGCGTCCATATTTTTGGACCGTCGCTGTTGGGATGCTCCCCTAATGCGGGGCTGTTTTCAATAGGAGGGGCCTCCCTCTATCTTAGTGATGACACTGACACGGGCATACGTCTATTCAATCTACTCTATTCTCCAGACGGAGGAGCCCGCCTCCTCCTGCGTCGATTCCCCATCCGGCATCCCGCCCACATCCCCGCCTCTAACCTCTCCCAATCCACTCCATTCCTACCTTTTCCTCATTCTGCACCTCCCTCAAATCTCTCCTTCTCCATTCTCTGCCTTGATACCCCTCCCCTTATCACTCCCCCTCTCCCACCCTCTCCCTCCTCCCCTTAATTACCTCCCTCCTCACCGCCTTTGCCCCTCCCGTTCCCCTTCTCCTCCCCCTCCCCATCCCTCCCCCTCCCAGATCTACTCCTCAACTCGCCCCTCCCCCCTCTCTAATTGCTCTACATACTGTTTTGCTAGTCTGATTCCAAATTGCTATTTGCTTCCACTGTTACTGTTAATTTGTTATCGTTAAATATGTACCCTGTTGTTAAAATGTACAGCGCTTTGGTGTAAAGCGCTATATAAACATAATAAATACTAAATACTAAACATAATGGGCCGACAGGGTGGCTGCCGACATGACATCCCCTCCCCCCCCTTTCTTAGCTATTGACTTCTTACTAACCCACCTCTTCAATTAGTCTTATGGGTTTTATCTTTGCTCTGACTGGCTGCTGTTCTCTCTGCCATTCTGGGCTTCTTTGAGGTGCGGTGTGCACTGGCTCCTAACACTCTTGTTCTGATGCTTCACTACCTTCTTGATATGAGTCTTCTGACTCCCACTCACACCTGCTTCTTCGTGAATGTCTCCATGACCCATTGTTCCTCCTTCTACACTCTTTGAAGTGTGATACATTTCAGGTAATTGTCCTTCCTTCCTCATCTCCTGCCATAACCATGGTGCCCTTTCTCTGGCTGACCGTTAACACTTCTGGCATGAAAGTGGAGTCTTCTGTTTTGTTTGTTTGACCACCACTTGGTCACCTACTTCAATGGATCCCTCACAGGCCCTTCTCTTGGCGTCTACAGTTCCTTTCATCCTTCTCTTTTCTTGCATGCCATTTTCCCAGATCTGCTGGTCCTGGTCACTCCTACCCTCTGGTCCCTGACCTTGTGGAAGTCTGGTACGCGTTTGTCTTCCAAACATTAGCTCCACTGAACACATCCCAGTGGTGCTATGGGGAGTGTGACGGTAGTCCCTTAGAAGCTTGTAGAGCACTTGTTCAAACGGCTTACCCAGGAATCTTGCCACTTCTAGAGTCTACTTGCTGTTCCCCATGAACCGTTCCACTGTGCCGTTGGCCAGACAGGTGTGATTTTCCGATGTTTAAATACCATGTATTGGGTAAAATGAGCAAAGTCCTGACTCGTAAACGGCAGACCATTGTCTGATTTGATCATCTTTGGAACGCCATTTGCCTTGAGGATGCAGTTGGAATAACTGATGCAGCTGCCGTGGAAGGCCCTATCTGAACTCAGAGAATCTAGAGTATTATTCTACGACGACTAATACATATGACCCATCCCTCACTGGGCCAAAAAAGTTAATTGTCAGCTCTTCCCATCCCACTCCAGCAGGGGTGACATTTTTAATGGAGGAGGTCACGGAGCCAGAGCCTCAACTGCGCATGTAGCGTACTTCTCCAATGTCTCGTCAACTCTGCTGGCCAATTTGGGAACCTATATTTTGTGTCTCAGTGGCCTCTTAGTGGACGCTATCCCGCGATGTCAAACACAGCACGGTCTCATTCTCAGGAAGGGGGGCGGGGTATGCAGCTGCTCCTGTACATTCCCCCCTCTGCTTAAGTCCTTGACCACCTCCACTACAGGATGCTATCTCTTGATGTCCATCAAGTGCCAGGTCTATTAATTGCTGTCATAGTAACATGGGCGACACAATCTTATACCCTTTCATGATTATGTTGTCTTTCGTAACTGTGAGTTTTTCTTGAACCAGGACCATGTCCTTTACGTCTTCCTTTGCGTCTTGATCGTGGGTTTACACCATGTCCTTTGCATGTTTGATCTTTCCTTGTCTGATGCACATTTTGATGATGATAAATGTCTGGCCTACCTTTTATTCTTGTTGAACCTTTGCCCATGCAATTGAAAATGGCTTCATTTGGTGCGCTACGTAGATCATGTGCGCATCCGCAATATAGTGTTCTGGTCTAGCAGATCCTGTGGGGTGACTGGACGAGTAGTCTGCTGGATTTTTGTCTTTTCCTGGACTGTGACAAATCGTAAATGTATCATCTTGAAGCCGCAACACCCACATCGCAATTCTCGGTGGAATACGTGCTTTCGGGTTGCCATGGATCGTGAGAAGGGCCTGATGATCCATGAAGACGGTGAATTCCTTCCCATAGAGAAACAGGTGGCAATGTTCTAGGCTCAGACCACCGGCAAGCTCTCTTTCTCCGCATGTGAGTACGTCTGCTCCGTTGTTGATAGGCTGCGTCTCCCAAATGGCACTATCAGTTTGTTATGTGGAGTCTTTTTGTCATATTCAGACAAGATGGTGCCCAGGACTACTGGGCTATCGTTAACCGTCACTTCCGTTTCTCTCGAGGAATTAAAATAAGAAAAGTCTTCTCCTGATGTGATGTTGGTTCAAATGGTTTCAAACCTTTTCTGATATTCAGGCGTCCACTGAAATATCTGAAGTTCCCTGGTGAGTTCTTACAGTGGGGCACTCACTGTGGCATAGTGTTCTAGGCAGCATAAACAAGAGCTTGCCAGACCTAGGAATGATCGTAGGTCCATAACGTTGTTTGGTCTTGGAGTTCCGCTGAGCGTCGCCACCCTATATGGACCTGGTGTCATGCCTTGCTCTGAAAATATGTTCCCAAGAAATGTGAGGGTCCGTTTCCGGAAATTCACATTAGCTTTGTTTCGTGTCAATCTTGCTTCTTCCAGTGCTATGCAGACACGATGTAATGTGTCATCATGATCTTCCATTGATTTGCCAAACGCCAGTATATCCCGGCTATAATCTAAGCAGTTTGGTGCTTGTTTGATGACTTGATGAATCTCTCCTTGAAGGATTTCCACCCCAGAGTATATCCCAAAACAGAGGCATTTAAACTGTGAAATCCCATGTGAGTTACACATATGGTGAAATACCGTGGTTCAGTGGCCAGTTCCAGTTGGTGGTAACCCTTGTTAAGGTCTAGCTTTGAGAAAACAGTTGCCCCATTTAGTAGATGGGTCATGACCGTTATCCTGGGTGCTTGCTGTTTTCCCTTCGTATAGCTATGTTTGGCCTGCACATGTCCACGCACAATCTTATGGACCCATCCGCTGATTTCTTTGGGACAGGTACTATAGGAGAAACCCAGGATGTTGAGATCTAAAAGGCGTCATATTTCCTCCTCCTACTTGTTTCTGAATGCTGATCGGTCTCCCCCTGTAATGTTGGGCCACAGGTTTGACTGACTGATCTATGTGCAGATGTACTTTGCATTTCCGCAGTTTACCCAGGCCTTTGAATTATCTTGGGAATACCTTTTCTACATCGCCATCACGCGCAATATATTTATGCGCCACGATGTTCTATAGAATGTGCACTAACCCCATGTCAACCGCCATCTTGAACAAGCTTAAAATGAACCCGCTGTTCACCTGAGTGAAGAGCACGTGCAGCTGGATACGTGCCGAGTGTGATTTCGGTGTGCACACCGGTGAAGGCATTCCTTTGCTGGGTCGTGGGGTGCTTGACCCATAAGGAAACATATAGACATTGGACGGTTACAGTATGCCTCTTCACTTAGCACATTTACCGTCGCGCCTGTGTCAATCAAGAATTTGGTGGCCGTATGCATTATCAACATAGGACTATGCGCTTTGGCGGCTTCGTTGACCAGTGCACACCCCTAGTGAGATCGTACCTCTAGTATCTAAGATTTTTTCTCATTCGATGGGAACTCTTCCTCTCTGGGGAATGGTGTCCTCTCATTGACTGGTATCTGCTGCTCTCACTAACTGACAGTCAGTATTTCCGGTGTTCCGGTGTTCTCGGCTCGGCCTGCGGTCCTCTGGTCTCTGTTTAATGTATCGTCATCTGCCTCTGGCTGATCTGATTTGTGGAATTATCACAGGAGCATTCCTACACACTTCTCTGAAGTGATCGTCCCCCCACATGCCGCACATTTTTGACCCATCGATGGGCATGTTCCTTCGTGTGGAAATTCATAGCCACATCTAAAACAGTGCTTGTCTATCTGTCTGATGACGTCCACTGGCACTGGCGTTCGTTTTTAAGTGTGTCCTGTTCTTTCTTCCCAGGTGTCAGTTTGGCTTTGTTCGTGTTTATATCACCTGCTGCACAATAGCTGATTCCGTTCTTGCCTTTGCCAAGATGTCTTCTAGGGACCTTTGTTCCTGTAAAAGATTCTTTCTGAAGTCACAGGACTCACATCTTGATATGACTTGCGACCATGTCTCACGTTATCCTGTGTGGTTGTATGTAACACGTGTCTTTCATAATCTCCATTCGTGTGGGGGGCAATGTATGTGGCTAGTGCTTTCTGTATCTCATTAACATTACCTTTTCTTCATCCACCAGCTCGTATAAAATGTCCTGCACCGCGGTGCTTACTGCTAGTGTTAGCCTATTCTTTATCCTGTCGTCATCTAATAACCCCATTGCCCCCACATATACCTTGAAGTGCTTGATCCAGCAATGCCTCCGCCCTGTACCATTTGAAACGCCCTGATGAGCACCCAAACACCGTCGCTGGGATGTCCTCTTCCGACATCTTGATGTATTTGTTTTCTCTATTGGGAAGTGGGTATTGTTTCACTGCCTTCTTAGCTGTCTCCCAATATGGCCTGAACCACTGGTGCAGCTTCCGCGGCCCTTGGCTTCATTGTTCCTTATTCAGGCCACGTGCACGCCCTTCCTGTTGGGCCTTGTCATGCTCCGTTGAACCAAAACATACCCTTTATTCCAGGGCTGCTCTACTGTTCCTTCAGGAGCACGGGCACTTGCCTTGCTGCTCCGGTCCGCTCCCGGCTTAACGTGGGCCGCTGCCTATTCTGCGTGCCAGAATACTCACACCGCCGCAGGCCGCCTGGGTTTGTGATCTGTGCGCCACCGGATTGTGTTTCGCAGCAGTAATCACTGCGCTGCGAAGGTGTGGATATTTCCCATTCTTGCCATTGTGATGTTCTCCACACGCGGGGCCGTCAGCAATATGAGGCGGGCCTCCCTCTATCTTAAGGATGACGGGCATACGTCTATTCAATCTACTTGATTCTCCAGACTGAGGAGCTCCCCTCCTCCTGCGTCACTTCCCCTTCCGGGATCCCGCCCACATTCCGCCTAAAACATAATGTGGCTGACAGGCTGGCTGGCTGCCGGCATGGCAGTTGTATCCCTTTGTTTCTCAGCGCTCTGCGGCTCACAGCTATATGGATGCTATATAAAACCTTGGCATTTACACAAATAGCACAGAGCTCAAGGTCTGGCAGGCAGCGCATAAATAGGTAACCATGGGCGCTATTTGTTTCGAACTGTACACAGCGGTATCCGGATGGTGCTACGGTAGAAATGGCACCCACTGCACTGTGCCGGCTTGGTTGTCTAGGCTGAGGCCCAGCTTTGGCCACTATGTGAGGCGTAACACTGGTCAGGGTAGGCGGAATATTCAAGAAAGGGAAGGTAAAGGCCCATGTCTGTATAAACCCACTCTGCGATGTGAGTAATATGTGGGGGAAAAGTACAGTCAACAATATTACAAATAAGAATGAATTTCCATTTCCAATGTAATTATTGTCTCAATAATGGGCACTCTCTGAAGACGTCCAATGCTTCTGCTGTAGTATATTTTTCCAGCACATGTTCCTCGCAATGGAAAGCTGTAGCCAGAGGCAATAGCTCCATCCGGGGAGTTGCTAGGTCTGAAAAAGACCCGGGGCTATGCTAATGTTGGAACTGTCGGGTCTGGGGGCTAGCTAGCCTTTTGGCTGTAGCTCCTGAGATTCTATCCGGGGCTACAACCAAAAGGCCAGGGGCTATAGCCCCCTTAGCCCCCCCCCCCCAGCAACGCTTCTGAGCTCCATCCAGTTGGTGAAAACAGCGCTCGGAGGCCGTTTCCAAATGCTCCAGAGAAAGAGTGGAAGCAGGGTGTGAAAGCAAGAGATTCAGACAGTGGGAAAAAAGGGGGCCATTCCCAGGTATATTAAGTATGGTTATGTCACGTTATATTGAGACCACCCTTAACCTGGGCAGTTCCTTCCCAACCCCCAATCAAGGAGCCCTTCAATACTCGCTTACGTTTTTTAGCGCTGGCCTTGCTGAAGACTCATATCGAGTCACACAAATCTCTCTCCCTGTGCCCCCAGTGAGCCAAGAACCAGACCGGGTATAGGAAATAAATGTGTATTTATTTTAATTATAGGTAATCAAAATCACACTAAACTACACAAGCCACCTTCTTTGTGGCTCACAATTAACTTCTTGTTACACAAATGAATCACACCAATGGGTTAGGAAAAACACAAACTAGAATACTTTTCTTTCTACAAATTTCAAATTAAATGATCATCAACACCGGTCCATGCATAAAATCACTTTACATTTGCAAAGCTGTACAATTTCGATTTTCCTGTGCGTTTAAAAGGCTAGCAGTTGGGTTACAGATTTGTACCAACCTTTGCTCAAAATAAGCACAGGGGGATTTAGCAGTGCGTTTTTCAGACCCAACCTAGACCCAGCCTGTGTTGAGGAAGCTGCACAGGAATAATTAGGATCATTTCAGAATTTGGGATTTAAGACCCACCTCCAATTAAAAGCCTGTATTTGGGAAGCTGGCAGTGTAGGGATTTTGTTTTGTTTAGGGACAAAGGCACCCCTCTTCCTAAAGAAGTCGGGGTCCAATGGACAAGCAGAATAACCCAATTAAATTACAGTCTATAGTTTTCCGTGCACTGTGTTAATTTTGAATTTTAACAAAAATCACATTGTGGTTTTCCGCCAAGGGAAGTTAACTAAATTAATATTTAGTTAATCAGACTATGGCTCGCACAGTTTTGCCCCCACCGCTACCCACTATAAAGGGAAAGGATTTACGGCAAACAGACCCCCACCACCTTTTGGTTTACCAGGGCTCAGTTCGATTTACATAGAAAGCCTCTGCTTAAAGTTCAGGAAAGCTAGCTGCATTTCAGGACACTCTTGGAGGAAAGGGCATGGGTCGGTCAATCCACTCTCAAGGAGGGCCCCCAGCAGACCACCATACGACCCAGCCTTTAGACCTTCCCAGAAAAAAACAGCTCCACCCAGACGCAATTCTCCCTCATGGTGCATTCCACTTTATATAGTAGCAATGACACCATCAAGTTTACAATCTTGGGGAGTAGCTTGCAAGACATCTCGCAAATAGGATCGGGCAGTTACCCTTCTCTCTCCTCCCAACTCCAGCCCATCTCTATGGATTGGTTTAGTGGTCTGGACCAGACATATGGTAATTCCCATTTGTAATCGCCATTTGTTCTCATATCAAACTTTTGGCAAAAACTAGTTATGTATCAAAAATGTTGTGATTTACTAGCAACTGTCATAAGATTACATCTTCCAAAGGCAGACAGGAAGGAAGCTTTGTGGATCAGCCCCCCATCCCTTGACCACCTCCACACCCTGCAGGAGCAGCGCAACCACTACCACCGGCAATTTAACCCCTAATGGCTTTTTGATATCAATATGCGCAAAAATTGAAATCCATGAAACGAGAGCTCCACTCCAACAGTACTTATTGAAATCAGCCCCTTTAATCTGAGCAGTGGAAGCACACATGTGAGGCAGTATTCTTGAAGGAGTTTCACTTTGATTCAGCCAGTTTGGCTATCTCTTTATTTCCGAAAATCACTCCAAGATGCCTGCTGCAGAGGAGTTGATGCATCACCAGGCAGGCCCCCTCTGTGATTGGCCATCACCATCATAAATACACCAATCCTGAGCGCCGGCAGGCGAAAGCCAGCCCTTGCAGCAAAGCCCTGCAGTAAGGATCCTGTCTTAGCCTGTCCGGGCCGTGGGAGGGTGCAGCAGGCCCCCACTCTTTCCTGCATCTCTGCATCACCTCTTGGCATAACCACCAGGCATGCATCCTGTCACCCCACGAACTTGGTCCTTGGAACTCTGTGCACCTCTCAAGATCAGCTGTGAGTCATGGCTGGACATTGTTACCACATTTTGTTTTCACTAACCTAATCAAATGTTGAACCAAGGTGCGCCTATGCCCGCCTATGCCTTTCCGCTGTCCTTGCCTTACTTAATCCTTTCTTTTCAATGCATTCTGTGCCTCCTGTGTAAATTCAAATCTTGGTGTGTTTCTTTAACATCTCTGTCCCTTTCTTTACATTGCATTCGGTGCCTCCTGTGTAAACTCAAATTTCTGTGTTTTTCATTTAACATTTCTGCACAAGTGTGCACATTGCATCTGTTTTTCTTGCTTCACTTGGCTACTAGACTGCCAGTGAATTTGTGCTCCTACTGTGCTGTGCACCCCCTCCTCTATCTTCCTCCTATCCTCCATCTCTCCTATCTTTTCTAACTGCTATACTATCACCTATCCTCCCTCTCCTCACAAAGTCTGGAAGGGAAAAAACTCAAAAAAGACATCCAGACCACTAACCCTGGCCTACCTATCACAGACACCTATGTCAGCGCAACTTCCAGACAGATTTCCACTGATATCCGCTTTTCTGTCCCCTCCACTGATCTATGGACTCCTCACATCTTATCTCGAATCACTCTCCTCACACATCTTCACCCATTAATGGTGGCACTAGATGGGAAGTTCTCTTGGCGGGTTTCTCATCATTCAGGTGTGTATTAATGTCTATCACACTGGCACTATC
Organism: Ambystoma mexicanum; assembly: GCF_040938575.1. Lineage (NCBI taxonomy): Eukaryota > Metazoa > Chordata > Amphibia > Caudata > Ambystomatidae > Ambystoma > Ambystoma mexicanum. The sequence continues at coordinate 1,666,789,513 of NC_090937.1, read as the reverse complement.
TTGGTTCAGGGTCCTCTACCCAACCTCCTCCTCTTCGACCAGTGATTCCCGTCCCTCATTAAACTCCTTCCCACACCTGCTACTCCTTCCTCCACTCTCTCTGTACCCCTCCTCAGAAAACCTTCAAAGGCAGTGACCTCTTGTATCTAGCTGCGCTTAACGCGCGTTCTGCTATCAAACACTCTGGTGATATCTGTCTCCTCCTTGAAGACCTTGATCTCGATATCCTCGCTCTTTCTGAGACGTGGTTCAATGCCAGTTCTGTTACTGCTTTTGACTCCCTTCTCCCTGAGGGCTATAATATCAGCTCCAAGCCTCAACGTAACCGTGCTGGCAGTGGGGTTGCCCTGATCTTCCCTGAATGGGTCCCTTCTTTCATCACAGCCTTGCTCTTCCTTTGAGAACCTGGTTTGCAAGCTGGTCACGTCTCCCAATTCCTCCCTGACCATTGCCACTATCTACATGCCACCTGGCTCTACCACCATGTTCCTCTCTGAATGGGCTGATTTCTCTCTCTACCTCCTCACAACCACCTCTAAAGTCCTTCTCCTGGGTGACTTCTACATCCACACCGATGCCTCAATCACAGCATCCTCTCTCTTCCGTGACCTATGCACCTCGCTCTCCCTCTTCATTCTCCCCTCTGGCCCTACTCACTCAGCTGGACACACTCTCGAGGCCTTCATCTACACTGATCTTTTGCTCTCCCCCCCACTCATCACCCCACTTTCCTGGTCAGACCATTCTCTCCTCTCACCTTGGCCCTCTCTGCCATCTGATCGCACCCCCCCAGCCCTGCCAATTCCGTTCACGAACATCCATCCATAAAACAAGTGTCTACTGCTGCCTTCGCATCTACCTTCACCCCCTGCCTCTCCCCACTACAGACTCTACCTTTGAGTGGGTTCTCACCAACCTCTATCTTGCCATCACTAATACTCTTGTCCCAGTCATGAGGATCCACCTGAAACCTGCCTCCAAGCGTAACACCTGGTATGACTATGAACTTGCAGCCCTGAATCGCAAGTGCAGAGCTGCGGAATGGCAGTGGTAGATCACATGATCACCCTCTGACAAACGGGCCTGTCGCCTGCTCCAAAGGCAATACCAACACTCCATTCGCACCAAAAAAAGGGCCCACATCCAGGCTAGTCTCTATGGTGCATCCAAAACAACAAAACAACAAAACAACTGAACTCTTAAAATCTGCAAGGAACTAGCCAACCCTTCTGCAGTCTCCACCTGACCTCTTCCCTCCCAGGCCCTCTGCAATGCACTGGCCACACACTTCACTGCTCAAACTCAGGACATCCTGATCACTCTCGCTTCCCTTTTCCCCTCAACTTCCCCCACACCCCTGATTCCTATGGCCTCCCATCCCTCCTCTGCCTTTCTCTCCTCCTTCTCTCCTATCACACCTGATGAGGTCACCAGAGTTGTTCCGCTCCCTCAAGGTCTCCTCCAAACAGGTCTCCCCATGTTCCTCCAGAATGATTAAGGACAATATTGGCTCTCCGGCCCCTACACTTGCCGATTTCTGCAATCGCTCTTTTGCTACAGGATCTTTCCCCTCCTCCCTCAAGCACCCCCTTGTGCGCCACCTCCTGAAAATACCTTCTGCAGACATGTCTTGTCTGGCTAACTACCGCCCCATCTCTATCACCCCCTCCCCTGGGAAACTCTTGGAGAATCTAGTCTTGCCCCAACTGACCCAGCACACTGAACTTGTTAGTTGCATACATGACCATCAACCTGGATTCCGAAAATTCAGAAGCACGGAAACTGCTCTTCTGAACACATGTGAGGAACTGCTCGCATCTCTTGATTCCTACTCTCCAGCTGTACTCATTCTACTTGGTCCCTCCTCCGCATTTGACACAGTCAACCACTTCATCCTCATAAAACGGCTCCACAATACCGTAGGTATCGCGGAGTGGGCACTGGACTGGCTGACCTCCTTCCTCAATGACCGTCCATCCCAGGTCTTTCTGGGCTCGTTACCTCCCCCATCTCTATCTCTACCTGCAGCGTCCCCCAAGGCTTCAACCTTTCTCCCTGGCTCTTTAACATCTATCTTGCTCTGCTTGCACACCTAATTTCCACCATTTCTCCTAACTACCAGTGTTATGCAGATGACACACAACTCTTCTTCAAACTTCCCTCTGATCCTCTCCTTACTTTCTCCTTCATTCCTGTCAGCCATCCAGTCCTGGTGTGCATCAAATGACTTCTTCCTCAATGGCAGCAAAATTGAGATCCTTCCCATTGGTACCCCTGCTCCCTCTTTCTTCCCTTCACTCTGGCCACCCTCTATGGGCTCTCCCACTTCTACTTTTTCTGAAGCTAGAAACCTTGGAGTCATCTTCAACTCCTCTCTTTCCTTCCTCCCTCACATTCAGGACCTTGCCAAGAAGGCCCACTTTCAACTCCACCTCCTCAAAGGAATACTTCCTTTCTGCGCTTTCCCCCAGAAGCTCAATGTCTCTAGAGCTCTGGTTCTCTCTAAGCTAGACTACTGCAATAGCCTCTTGCTTAATCTACCCTCTTCTTCTCTACGACTCCTCCAGCTAATCCTAAACAGAGCTGCAAGAATTATCCTTGGCCTCAAGCCCATGGACCGCATCTCTCCAGCCCTAAAATCTCTCCTCTGGCTCCCGGTTGTGGCAAGTATCAAATTCAAATCCCTCTGCATCACCCATAAGGCTGTCTGGGGCCGGGGCCATGCTATCTACAACTGACTCACTGAATACTTTCCCTCCAGATCTTTACGTTCCTCCGACACCAATTCTCTGTGTGTCAAGTGCTTCGCTAAACATCAAGCTGGGGGCCAATCTCTCCCTCCTATGGGACAGCCTGCCCCTTCCTCTACATCTTGAGCCGGATCTCCTCAAATTCCTGAAACTCCTCAAGACCTTCCTTTTCACCTCCTCCTTCCCTCCCTCCCTCTCTACTCTGCTAAATCCCACAGTTGCTGAGATTGGCGACCAGGGTCCTACTTAGTCTACCTGAGTCCTGGCCCCACGCACCCAACCGCCTTAAGCCTCCGCCCGCTCCCAGCACTTGCCTTGGCACCCACTGAACTGTCCTAGCTCAGGCCTGCACTTATTTATTGGCAGCTGACCCCTCTCACCAAGTCACTTAACAGCTGCTTACCCCCTAGTACTAACCCCAGAGGTATTCCCAGCACTTACCCCCCATTTACCCTTGTAGTATCCCAGCACTTACACCCTCCTCCCCACCCCTTCTCCTCTCCCTCTGCACTTGAATGTTCTGAATGCTCACAAGGCCTAGTAGGAACACCTTTATCTTTAATTGTTATATTTGCATTTCATTCCCATGCTCCCACCATGTTCCATGTGTGCGCTTTGAAACACAATTTACTTGCTCTATAAGCACCTCCCAAATGCACAATAAATAAAATAAATCAGGAGGAATTTAATAAAACAACAGCCAGGCCTGCACCATGTTGAATGGCTGTTTAGCAATTTTCGGCCGTTTTACGAAAAGCATAGTCGTTAAGAACATGTAATTTATTATCCATATTCCTAATTTTACATTTCAACCGTTCACCAACTCTCAAATTTGAAACATTTTCAGATCAGCTAGAAATCCATCTTAGATGGCCATTGCAGTTCCCCGAGTCGCTGGTGGATGTATTTTATATCACCAAAATCACCCGGAAATTATCTAAAAAAAGAACATAAATGTAGTCAGTACATTTTATGGTTGCTGAGAAAAATGCCTAAGTTATAATAATCCTTTTAAATTAATTGCAAACCTTCATGTTGAGCAAATGGTAGCTCTCCTGCCTCCAGGCCATTTGTCTCTTTGGGACAGTCTGCAATCAGAGTTTGTACTAGCCTCTTTGTGTTTGAAGTTTTGCTGTTTGAAGTTGGTGGCTACAGATTGGAAATGGGGGATGTATTTGCTATGCAGAGTTCCACCAGTGTAGATAATGAGCCAGGCCAGCCCTGTGATTTCACGAGGCATGTGGCTTATCCGAAGGGGCCACCATTTCGATCTGAAAGGCATCCATTTCTTGCATTTTGTTCAAAGTTCCGCTGCTCTTAATTGCAGCCCCTGTTTTTCACACCTCACCTCTACATTCCAGACAAGCACCAGCCAGGGCCATTTGTCTCTGCACAGAGCCCAGCCGTCAGGGACAGGCCACGTTTTATTGCAGTTGTAAACAACTGGGATGCAGGCCAGGCTTTCAGTGGGGGAAGTCCTTTGTGAAGGTTGCCCATTGTCCCACCATGTGTACTTGGCTGAAAGGAAGTTACAGATTGCAATTTCTAAACTCAGCCTTTATTCTTTGACATATGGTGTGTTTTACTGATCAGGGTTCACTCTGCTTTTGCGCTGAAAGTTCAGGGCTATTTCTTTCAGTCATTAATAAAATACACTTTTTATTATCTGCTGTTTGTTTTTCCGCTGATAAGTGGGTCTGAATTGTCACAGTGCCCCACTTTTTGATGGATAGCAGTTTCAGTGGAAATGCTGCATTTATTCCTCAACCAGTAATGTGATTAGCTTTTGCAATCTGCTCTTTGATTACATTTTTGTAATCCATTTTTGTTGTGCTCTGTGACTAGTACAGCGCTCCGTTGCTGTCCAGATTTTATTATAAAGCAGTAGGCGAGACTTCCATTTGAAGTTGTGCCGCACTATAGAGAGTTTGAGTACTGAGAACCAAGAGGGCGGAGAAAACTAGTGTTTGAGGAGAGATGCTGAGTACCCTGGGGCCCAGACAAATCCCCCCCCACCAGACCTTCCGAACCAAATAAAGGAAAGGATCCAAGAATCTCGGGTCACTCCCAACCTTTATCTCAGTCCCAACACATCAAAATAAGCCTGTGAGCTTCTGGTAACACCCAGTGGCCCCTTCATCTGTGCTGCAATCAGAATAATGTTAATGTTAAAGGTATTTGTACCGCGCACCGTCACCAACGGAATTGGTCCCCAGGCACTCTGGCGGATCTGCAAACAAGAAGGTGGAGTGGGTTAGTCGGGTGAAGAGGGAATAGGAGAGTGAGAAGGTGGAGAAGGTGGTGTGCTGTTGGCAGCTTCAGTTCGGTTTTCACTGTGCGCTGAGCTTTGGTGTGAATATCGGACCGATGCGAGACCTTGTGTGCTGTTGGTGTGGTTTATGTGTTGTTTGTTTGTTGTTGCGGTGTGGTCAAGAGCGTGCGGTTTGCTGCGCTAGGTGGTATTTCAAGGGCAGCATTAACCGCTCACAGTGTGGGTACTGGTTTGCCATTTAAGGTGCTGGACACATGCTAATAGGCGCAGGTACGGTATCGTGCTGTAGTAACCACGCAGCGCACAGATCAGTAGCTGGGTAAAACAGGCAAGCCATGGTGTTTCATTGGTGTTGTTCTAAATAAGCAAAGACATGAATAGCTTTGTGGGGTGCAATATTTCAGTGAGCACTAGTGTTGTACATGAAGGACCACTAAAGCTTGGATAAACAACGAGTGGGGCTTTTTTGAAGAGGCTATCCTGCGAACTAAATCACTCTTATGGTCTGACAACCTTGACATATTACAACACTGGCAGTTTTGACAGGTTGATAAACTATGAGATTACATTAATTGCCGAGGATCACACACTACGGTTAAGTGGTGAAGCTGGGCTTTGAATGTGGTCTACAATGTTTTCATTTCTCAAGATTGTTTACTAGGTCTTGTCATGCAGCAAGGTGCAATTGTTTGTGAACGTTTGACTTTCATTATCTAAATGAGCACCCTATTTGGCGATGTTTCTTCGAAAGTGCACAAATCACAAGATAACAAGATGCTTTATAGCAATCCCTATAGACGCAGGTTATGTAAACGGAGCATAATTGCAGCATTACTTTATCATAAAGAAAAGGACCCGGACAGTAATTATTGATGTGAGCTTAACACAATCTCATCTGGCTTTAGTACTATGGTTTAAAGCTTTAAATACTTTCAGCAAAAGAAGCTGTGTGATGAATTCACGTGCTTGCTGTCATTGCTTTTGTGTCAAATAGGTTTGGGAATAAGCTGACCAGCTGTGTCAGTCTAGAAATACAGATACCTCTACTTTGAAACCGCAAACGCATTTTGGTGGCCGTGGGTCAACCGTCTCATGCACGATATGACAAAATATAGGTTTTCGAGTTTGCCAATGAACGGCCATTTTGATGTAACAAGAATCACCATTTTGTTTTCTAACCATTGCTCAGTGCTTTCTGTTCCTATTGCTTCGCAGTATATTTTCCGCTTACACTGCTCGACTGTGAAACAGTGTTGTCTGTATGTGAAAAGGACAAGGTCGCAGGGCCGTGAGGATAACAAGAGTTCGCTGAAACACAAACGTAGGCAGCGCCAGGAAGAATGCCCGGCTCCCTCCGGAATGTAGCCTTGAAGCAGAGCTGCAGGGCATTTAATCATTTCACAGCTGCCAGTCAGTCTCGTTATATGGTAGAATATGTTAGAATAATACCGCTAAAGGCTTGAATTATGCTTTTCTTACGGCCCCCCTTTGCTGAGCCCGCTAGAGCATGTCGGCTCCCAGGACACGAATAGCACCTGATAGATAGCAAGGTCCAGAATGCAACTCCCCCCGTATGTAGTTCGCTTCCAAGAACAGAAGCGCCGTGTTCTATTCAATAACCGAAAGATGCCTTTGCACTCACAAATTGCAAATTGTTACTAGAATAGATGTTTGAAGGTGTCATAGTGGTCGGAGATGTCTATCATCACACCAAGTTGAAAGAAACCCAATAAAGGGGGGTGTTAAACATGTCATAGCTGATACGCATTTTGTATATATGTAACTGATGTACGTAATTCACTCTCCTGCGTCCCTCGAGGTCTAGAGATACACGTCTCGGGGCGTGAGACCGACTTGGCCAACTGAGACTTTTGCTTTGCAATAAAACCCTAGCTTTGGGAATACAACCTCGTGTCTGGCGTCTCTATCGTGTGTGGTGACTCGCCTTGTTTCCATAGATGTCAGGGTCCCCTAGGGATCCTTTCAGCTGCCTGGGGTGTGTGATAGTTTCCTTCTTGCCTAGGACCCTTTAGTCAGAAGGCCTCCATGGAAAGAGCGAGTAGACAACGTGCCCCCAGCACTTGAGAAGGGGCGCCTTTTCACAGAAGACATCCATCATAAAATGGTTTCCCATAAGCCTTCAATGGACCGGGAGCCGAGCCAGTTCCGAGTCCCAACACTTTAGTTCCACAGCCCTGTAGGCGGCTCCCTAATCGCCTCTCCATCCAGGGAGCCTGTCCAGTTTTCACTACTCTCATTTGGAGCTCTAGAATTTCACCACAATGAGGCCATGTTCAGTTCTATGCCTCATGCTTTCTGGTGCGGCTATGCTGTTTTGTAGAGAAGGAAAGAACGGACACTGAATTCTGGGAACTGTAGTACCAAAGGTGGCCCATGAAGATGTTGTGAGAAAGAAAGAGTCCAGCGATGATTCGCTGTGAGCAGGTGAAAGGAGAGACACAGTATTGATTAATCTTTCCCAATGGCTGTGAAAGAAACATACAAAATAAGACAGAGAGTAATCCTCGTGCTTCCAGTGGTGAAATAAAAAAAAATATTGTCTGGTCTGGGGTGGGAGCGAAGTTTATACAAAATGCAGGTTTAAATGACATTTAATAAAAGTCACAAACTGCGCTAAAAATGTAAGATGTTGATGAAATACCAATGGCCACTCGGCCACCTGTGGAATGCAATTAGACATTCTGCATTGCTTAGTAAAAACTGGAGGAATGAAGAATTGGGATTTGTTAAACAAATGGGATTTTCTGAAGTGAATGTACCTGAGAGCTGGCAGTGAATACAGCAAGGCAAGACCGATGAGAAAGCAGGAGGGTGTGCGCAGCTGGGAGAGCCAGCGACTGAAGCGCGCCGGAGAGACATAACCACTATTATTAATAGTGATGATGATCAGGAGTAAGAGGGAATTGTACGCACTGGAACAGCGTGGCAGCCCTTATCTGCTCAACATACTGTTTATAGTTTGGTTTCTTGCGCTTTTTCTGGGTTCCCCCTGTCATACTGGATGCAGAGATTGGCCTATCAGGACCTTGTAGAGAGGCAGATGCATACGTCATTAGACCCCACCCCCTCACCTCTGTCATATTGGAAGAACAACAAGAAGACACTGTGCCTAATACTGGGTATCATCCCAATACCACATCGAAGATATGAGAGACGTTATGCACTCAGTACTCCAGAAATGACGCGGTAGAACGAAGCCTGCATACACCACTGGACATAGAAGAAAGCCTGACAGGTGTAAAGTAACATCATAAAGAGAAGACACGAGGACACACTGAAGCGATATACGAATACTTAAAGAATGAAGATGTGACTGAAGTGCCAAAGTGAACATATATGCGGATACGAAGAAATCCCATACACTGAGAAGATAAGTGAGAAGCGATGCAGTACATGCACATACGCAGAAACACAAGGTAGATGAGAAATATAGAAGCTTGCTAAACGTAGGACATATGACACGGGTAAAGCAGCCATGTTGAGAAGATGGACGTCGGCTTCGTATAATAGTGAGAAGCCTGAAGGAGAGAGACCAAGGCTTCAGAGCTCACAGGCGCTGGAATACAAATTAGTTCAAGAACAAAGACTGTTTGGCTCAGGATCAAGGATGCTGCAACAAGACGCAACTGCAAGGCACGAAGGGACTCGAAGAGGATAAGCCATATACGTAGGACATTTTTCTCTTAGATTAAGCAAAGGAGCGAATAATTGTGAGTGCCAAGTATTGCAGAAAGCACATGCAAGACAGAGCAACCAAGTCTCCAGAGGCCGAGGAGAGTAATAGCTTCCAATATAATTGAATCAAATAACATTTAATAGAAGGACAGAATGGACAAAATAATGATCTCCTCACACGTCGTGCAAGACCAGAAAACAAGGCCTATTCAGGAAGCTCCAGACAAAGATAGCAATGTACCTTCACTCCCTTTAAAGTTCTGAGGAAGAGAACAGCCAGCAAGGTCCACTACAAAGAAGAAGCTTTGGTTTACGGCCTACCTGATGAAAGATGGTAGGCTAATTAGCCAATTTGGCAGTTGTGTGACGTTGCTCCCCACACCTAAGTTTCGCTTTGTTTACGTACTGTTAACGAGCCGAATGTCCATGGTTTGACGAGACTGCCAACAAATCATGAGGGCCTATGCAATGGTAGATATGCACTGTTGCAGAAGCCAATCTGCTGCGTTTATCTGTATTATACGTAGTTAGAGGTTGTTCCAGGTGTGCCTACCAGATAAGGAGTAGCCAATGATGTTACTAACACCTGAACAATCTATAGGTATATATGTTCCCTTAACCAATCCTTCCGCCCGGTTTTTACTGTTCTCCATGTAGGATGACGTCATAGCTGACGTACATCGAGGTATGAAGCCCGTTGTGCAATGGAAATGCGAGGAGAGAGAGTGAACTGCGCCAGGTTTCCCTACTTTATTGAGCTGATAATAAAGTATTATTTTGTCATATTCTTTCAGTCTGTCCAGTTATTTGGGCCTGAGATGAGTTACTGTGATAATCCCATCCAGCACATGGAACGCTCCAGGTCCTACTGCACAGCCTCTTTCCCTGTCACCCTGGCTGAAAAGCCCAGCCTATCAGGGCCTCTCCCTTTCACCATGGATGCAGAGCTTGGCCTATCAGGAACTCCCCCTTACACCCTGGCTGCAGAACATGGCCTATCTCCTGGTCACTCTGGCTGCAAAGCCCAGCCTATTGGGGCCTCTCCCTTTCACCATGGATGCAGAGCTTAGCCTATCAGGGCCTCCTCCTTACGCCTTGGCTGCAGACCTTGGCCTATCACGGCCTCTCTCCCTATCACACTTACTGCAAGGCCTATCCTATCGGGGCCTCTCCTTTTCACCATGGATGCAGAGATTGGCCTATCTCCCGGTCACTCTGGCTGCAAAGCCCAGCCTATCAGGACCTCTCCCTTTCACCATGGATGCAGAGCTTGGTCTATCAGGAACTTCCCCACCCTGGCTGCACAGCATGGCCTATCTCCCGATCACTCTGGCTGCAAAGCCCAGCCTATCGGGCCTCCCCCTTTCACCATGGATGCAGAGCTTGGCCTATCAGGGCCTCCCCCTTACACCCTGAATGCAGAACTTGGCCTATCTCCTGGTCACTCTGGTTGCAAAGCCTATCCTATCGGGGCCTCTCCTTTTCACCATGGCTGTAGAGATTGGCCTATCAGGGCCTCTCCTTTCACCCTCGATGCAGATTTGGCCTATCTCCCGGTCACTCTGGCTGCAAAGCCTATCCTATCGGGGCCTCTCCTTTTCATCCTGGATGCTGAGCTTGGCCTATTGGCATCACTCCCGTTGACCCTGGCTGCAGAGCTTAGCCTATTGGGGCCTCTCCTTTTCACCCTGGCTGCAGAGCTTGGCCTATCTCCCAGTCACTCTGGCTGCAAAGCCTATCCTACCGGGGCCTCTCCTTTTCACCCTGGATGCAGAGCTTGGCCTATCTCCCAGTCACTCTGGCTGCAAAGCCTATCCTACCGGGGCCTCTCCATTTCACCCTGGATGCAGAGCTTGGACTATTGGCATCACTCCAGCTCACCCGGGCTGCAGAACTTAGCCTATCGAGGCCTCTCCTTTTCACCCTGGCTGCAGAGCTTGGCCTATCTCCCGGTCACTCTGGCTGCAAAGCCCAGACTATCGGGGCCTCTCCTTTTCACCCTGGCTGCAGAGCATGGCCTATCTCTCGGTCACTCTGGCTGCAGAGCTTAGCCTATTGGGGCCTCTCCTTTTCACCCCAGCTGCAGAGCTTAGCCTATCGGGGCCTCTTCTTTTCACCCTGGATACAGAGCTTGGCCTATTGGCATCACTCCCGCTCACCCCGTCTGCAGAGTTTAGCCTATCAGGGCCTCTCTTTTTCACCCTGGCTGCAGAGCTTAGCCTATCTCCCGGTCATCCTGGTTACAGAGCCTAGCCTTTCCCTACTCTGTCAGACTGACTGGAGAGCCTGCTTTTGTTGGAACGATCCGTCACACTGACTGCAGAGTCGGTCCTTCTGGACCAATCCACATCACACTGGCTGCAGAGCCGGTCCTTCTGGACCTCTCTATGGACCTCTCCACGTCACACTGGCTGCAGAGCTGGTCCTTCTGGACCTCTCCACGTCACACTGGCTGCAGAGCCAGTCCTTCTGGACTTCTCACACTGGCTGCAGAGCCAGCCCTTCTGGACCTCTCCATGTCACACTGGCTGCAGAGCCAATCCTTCTGGACCTCTCCACATCACACTGGCTGTAGAGCCGGTCCTTCTGAACCTCTCTATGGACCTCTCCAATGGCTGCAGAGCCGGTCCTTCAGGACCTCTCCACGTCACACTGGCTGCAGAGCTGGTCCTTCTGGACCTCTCCACGTCACACTGGCTGCAGAGCCGGTCCTTCTGGACCTCTCTATGGACCTCTCCACGTCACACTGGCTGCAGATCTGGTCCTTCTGGACCTCTCCACGTCACACTGGCTGCAGAGCCAGTCCTTCTGGACCTCTCACACTGGCTGCAGAGCCAGCCCTTCTAGACCTCTCCACGTCAGCCCTTCTGGACCTCTCCACGTTACACTGGCTGCAGAGCCAATCCTTCTGGACCTCTCCACGTCACACTGGCTGTAGAGCCGGTCCTTCTGAACCTCTCTATGGACCTCTCCAATGGCTGCAGAGCCGGTCCTTCTGGACCTCTCCACGTCACACTGGCTGCAGAGCCGGTCCTTCTGGACCTCTCCACGTCACACTGGCTGCAGAGCTGGTCCTTCTGGACCTCTCCACGTCACACTGGCTGCAGAGCCAGTCCTTCTGGACCTCTCTACTGCAGAGCCGGTCCTTCTGGACCTCTCCACATCACACTGCTGCAGAACCGGTCCTTCTGGACATCTCATACTGGCTGCAGAGCCGCTCCTTCTGGACCTCTCCACGTCACGCTGGCTGCAGAGCCGGTCCTTTTGGATCTCTCTATGGACCTCTCCAAGTCACACTGCCTGCAGAGCTGGTCCTTCTGGAGATCTCTACTGCAGAGCCGGTCCTTCTGGATCTCTCCACATCACACTGGCTGCAGAGCCGGTCCTTCTGGACCCCTCCTCGTCACGCTGGCTGCAGAGCCGGTCCTTCTGGACCTCTCTAGGGACCTCTCCACAACACACTGGCCGCAGAGCCGGCCCTTCTGGACCTCTCTACTGCAGAGCCGGTCCTTCTGGACCTCTCCACATCAGACTGGCTGCAGAGCCGGTCCCTCTGGACCTCTCCATGTCAGACTGGCTGCAGAGCCGGTCCTTCTGGACCTCTCCAGGTCACACTGGCTGCAGAGCCAGTCCTTCTGGACCTCTCCAGGTCACACTGGCTGCAGAGCCCGTCTTTCAGGACCTCCCTATGTACCTCTCCACGTCACACTGGCTGCAGAGCAGGTCCTTCTGGACCTCTCACACTGGCTGCAGAACTGGCCCTTCTGGACCTCTCCATGTCAGCCCTTCTGGATTTCTCCACATCACACTGGCTGCAGAGCTGGTCCTTCTGGACCTCTCCACATCACACTGACTGCAGAACCGGTCCTTCTGGACCTCTCTTCTGCAGAGCCGGTCCTTCTGGACCTCTCCACATCACGCTGGCTGCAGAACCGGTCCTTCTGGACCTCTCCACATCACATTTGCTGCAGAACTGGTCCTTCTGGACTTCTCATACTGGCTGCAGAGCCGCCCTTCTGGACCTCTCTACTGCAGAGCCGGTCCTTCTGGACCTCTCCACATCAGACTGGCTGCAGAGCCGGTCCCTCTGGACCTCTCCATGTCAGACTGGCTGCAGAGCCGGTCCTTCTGGACCTCTCCAGGTCACCCTGGATACAGAGCTTGGCCTATTGGCATCACTCCCGCTCACCCCGTCTGCAGAGTTTAGCCTATCAGGGCCTCTCTTTTTCACCCTGGCTGCAGAGCTTAGCCTATCTCCCGGTCATCCTGGTTACAGAGCCTAGCCTTTCCCTACTCTGTCAGACTGACTGGAGAGCCTGCTTTTGTTGGAACGATCCGTCACACTGACTGCAGAGTCGGTCCTTCTGGACCAATCCACATCACACTGGCTGCAGAGCCGGTCCTTCTGGACCTCTCTATGGACCTCTCCACGTCACACTGGCTGCAGAGCTGGTCCTTCTGGACCTCTCCACGTCACACTGGCTGCAGAGCCAGTCCTTCTGGACTTCTCACACTGGCTGCAGAGCCAGCCCTTCTGGACCTCTCCATGTCACACTGGCTGCAGAGCCAATCCTTCTGGACCTCTCCACATCACACTGGCTGTAGAGCCGGTCCTTCTGAACCTCTCTATGGACCTCTCCAATGGCTGCAGAGCCGGTCCTTCAGGACCTCTCCACGTCACACTGGCTGCAGAGCTGGTCCTTCTGGACCTCTCCACGTCACACTGGCTGCAGAGCCGGTCCTTCTGGACCTCTCTATGGACCTCTCCACGTCACACTGGCTGCAGATCTGGTCCTTCTGGACCTCTCCACGTCACACTGGCTGCAGAGCCAGTCCTTCTGGACCTCTCACACTGGCTGCAGAGCCAGCCCTTCTAGACCTCTCCACGTCAGCCCTTCTGGACCTCTCCACGTTACACTGGCTGCAGAGCCAATCCTTCTGGACCTCTCCACGTCACACTGGCTGTAGAGCCGGTCCTTCTGAACCTCTCTATGGACCTCTCCAATGGCTGCAGAGCCGGTCCTTCTGGACCTCTCCACGTCACACTGGCTGCAGAGCCGGTCCTTCTGGACCTCTCCACGTCACACTGGCTGCAGAGCTGGTCCTTCTGGACCTCTCCACGTCACACTGGCTGCAGAGCCAGTCCTTCTGGACCTCTCTACTGCAGAGCCGGTCCTTCTGGACCTCTCCACATCACACTGCTGCAGAACCGGTCCTTCTGGACATCTCATACTGGCTGCAGAGCCGCTCCTTCTGGACCTCTCCACGTCACGCTGGCTGCAGAGCCGGTCCTTTTGGATCTCTCTATGGACCTCTCCAAGTCACACTGCCTGCAGAGCTGGTCCTTCTGGAGATCTCTACTGCAGAGCCGGTCCTTCTGGATCTCTCCACATCACACTGGCTGCAGAGCCGGTCCTTCTGGACCCCTCCTCGTCACGCTGGCTGCAGAGCCGGTCCTTCTGGACCTCTCTAGGGACCTCTCCACAACACACTGGCCGCAGAGCCGGCCCTTCTGGACCTCTCTACTGCAGAGCCGGTCCTTCTGGACCTCTCCACATCAGACTGGCTGCAGAGCCGGTCCCTCTGGACCTCTCCATGTCAGACTGGCTGCAGAGCCGGTCCTTCTGGACCTCTCCAGGTCACACTGGCTGCAGAGCCAGTCCTTCTGGACCTCTCCAGGTCACACTGGCTGCAGAGCCCGTCTTTCAGGACCTCCCTATGTACCTCTCCACGTCACACTGGCTGCAGAGCAGGTCCTTCTGGACCTCTCACACTGGCTGCAGAACTGGCCCTTCTGGACCTCTCCATGTCAGCCCTTCTGGATTTCTCCACATCACACTGGCTGCAGAGCTGGTCCTTCTGGACCTCTCCACATCACACTGACTGCAGAACCGGTCCTTCTGGACCTCTCTTCTGCAGAGCCGGTCCTTCTGGACCTCTCCACATCACGCTGGCTGCAGAGCCGGTCCTTCTGGACCTCTCCACATCACATTTGCTGCAGAACTGGTCCTTCTGGACTTCTCATACTGGCTGCAGAGCCGCTCCTTCTGGACCTCTCCACATCACGCTGGCTGCAGAGCCGTCCCTTCTGGACCTCTCTACTGCAGAGCCGGTCCTTCTGGACCTCTCCACATCACACTGACAGCAGAACCGGTCATTATGGACCTCTCTATGGACCTCTCCATGTCACACTGGCTGCAGAGCCGGCCATTCCGGACCTCTCTACTGCAGAGCCGGTCTTTCTGGACCTCTCCACATCACACTGGCTGCAGAGCCGGTCCTTCTGGACCTCTCCATGTCACACTGGCTGCAGAGCCGGCCATTCCGGACCTCTCTACTGCAGAGCCGGTCTTTCTGGACCTCTCCACATCACACTGGCTGCAGAGCCGGTCCTTCTGGACCTCTCCACGTCATACTGGCTGCAGAGCCAGTCCTTATGGACCTCTCTACTGCAGAGCCGGTCCTTCTGGACCTCTCTACAGCAGAGCCGGCCCTTCTGGACCTCTCCAGGTCACGCTGGCTGCAGAGCCAGTCCTTATGGACCTCTCTACTGCAGAGCCTGTCCTTCTGGACCTCTCCACGTCACACTGGCTACAGAACCGGTCCTTCTGGACCTCTCGCACTGGCTGCAGAGCCGGTCCTTTTCGACCTCTCTATGGACCTCTCCACGTCACGCTGGCTGCAGAGCAGGTCCTTCTGGACCTCTCCACGTCACACTGGCTGCAGAGCCGGTCCTTCTGGACCTCTCCACGTCACGCTGGCTGCAGAGCCGGTCCTTCTGGACCTCTCTATGGACCTCTCCATGTCACATTGGCCGCAGAGCCGGCCCTTCTGGACCTCTACTGCAGAGCCAGTCCTTCTGGACCTCTCCACGTCACACTGGCTGCAGAGCTGGTCCCTCTGGACCTCTCCACATCACACTGGCTGCAGAGCCGGTCCTTCTGGACCTCTCTGTGTCACACTGGCTGCAGAGCGGGTCCTTCTGGACCTCTCACACTTGCTGCAGAGCCGGTCCTTCTGGACCTCTCTATGGACCTCTCCACGTCACACTGGCCGCAGAGCCGGCCCTTCTGGACCTCTCTACTGCAGAGCCGGTCCTTCTGGACCTCTCTATGGACCTCTCCAGGTCACACTTGCCTCAGAGCCGGTCCTTCAGGGCCTCTCCAGGATACGCAGTCTGCAGAGCCGGTCCTTCAGGACCTCTCCAAGTCACATTGGCTGCAGAGCCGGTCCCTCTGGACCTCTCCACTTCATACTGGCTGCAGAGTTTAGCCTATCAGGGCCTCTCTTTTTCACCCTGGCTGCAGAGCTTAGCCTATCTCCCGGTCATCCTGGTTACAGAGCCTAGCCTTTCCCTACTCTGTCAGACTGACTGGAGAGCCTGCTTTTGTTGGAACGATCCGTCACACTGACTGCAGAGTCGGTCCTTCTGGACCAATCCACATCACACTGGCTGCAGAGCCGGTCCTTCTGGACCTCTCTATGGACCTCTCCACGTCACACTGGCTGCAGAGCTGGTCCTTCTGGACCTCTCCACGTCACACTGGCTGCAGAGCCAGTCCTTCTGGACTTCTCACACTGGCTGCAGAGCCAGCCCTTCTGGACCTCTCCATGTCACACTGGCTGCAGAGCCAATCCTTCTGGACCTCTCCACATCACACTGGCTGTAGAGCCGGTCCTTCTGGACCTCTCTATGGACCTCTCCACGTCACACTGGCTGCAGATCTGGTCCTTCTGGACCTCTCCACGTCACACTGGCTGCAGAGCCAGTCCTTCTGGACCTCTCACACTGGCTGCAGAGCCAGCCCTTCTAGACCTCTCCACGTCAGCCCTTCTGGACCTCTCCACGTTACACTGGCTGCAGAGCCAATCCTTCTGGACCTCTCCACGTCACACTGGCTGTAGAGCCGGTCCTTCTGAACCTCTCTATGGACCTCTCCAATGGCTGCAGAGCCGGTCCTTCTGGACCTCTCCACGTCACACTGGCTGCAGAGCCGGTCCTTCTGGACCTCTCCACGTCACACTGGCTGCAGAGCTGGTCCTTCTGGACCTCTCCACGTCACACTGGCTGCAGAGCCAGTCCTTCTGGACCTCTCTACTGCAGAGCCGGTCCTTCTGGACCTCTCCACATCACACTGCTGCAGAACCGGTCCTTCTGGACATCTCATACTGGCTGCAGAGCCGCTCCTTCTGGACCTCTCCACGTCACGCTGGCTGCAGAGCCGGTCCTTTTGGATCTCTCTATGGACCTCTCCAAGTCACACTGCCTGCAGAGCTGGTCCTTCTGGAGATCTCTACTGCAGAGCCGGTCCTTCTGGATCTCTCCACATCACACTGGCTGCAGAGCCGGTCCTTCTGGACCCCTCCTCGTCACGCTGGCTGCAGAGCCGGTCCTTCTGGACCTCTCTAGGGACCTCTCCACAACACACTGGCCGCAGAGCCGGCCCTTCTGGACCTCTCTACTGCAGAGCCGGTCCTTCTGGACCTCTCCACATCAGACTGGCTGCAGAGCCGGTCCCTCTGGACCTCTCCATGTCAGACTGGCTGCAGAGCCGGTCCTTCTGGACCTCTCCAGGTCACACTGGCTGCAGAGCCAGTCCTTCTGGACCTCTCCAGGTCACACTGGCTGCAGAGCCCGTCTTTCAGGACCTCCCTATGTACCTCTCCACGTCACACTGGCTGCAGAGCAGGTCCTTCTGGACCTCTCACACTGGCTGCAGAACTGGCCCTTCTGGACCTCTCCATGTCAGCCCTTCTGGATTTCTCCACATCACACTGGCTGCAGAGCTGGTCCTTCTGGACCTCTCCACATCACACTGACTGCAGAACCGGTCCTTCTGGACCTCTCTTCTGCAGAGCCGGTCCTTCTGGACCTCTCCACATCACGCTGGCTGCAGAGCCGGTCCTTCTGGACCTCTCCACATCACATTTGCTGCAGAACTGGTCCTTCTGGACTTCTCATACTGGCTGCAGAGCCGCTCCTTCTGGACCTCTCCACATCACGCTGGCTGCAGAGCCGTCCCTTCTGGACCTCTCTACTGCAGAGCCGGTCCTTCTGGACCTCTCCACATCACACTGACAGCAGAACCGGTCATTATGGACCTCTCTATGGACCTCTCCATGTCACACTGGCTGCAGAGCCGGCCATTCCGGACCTCTCTACTGCAGAGCCGGTCTTTCTGGACCTCTCCACATCACACTGGCTGCAGAGCCGGTCCTTCTGGACCTCTCCATGTCACACTGGCTGCAGAGCCGGCCATTCCGGACCTCTCTACTGCAGAGCCGGTCTTTCTGGACCTCTCCACATCACACTGGCTGCAGAGCCGGTCCTTCTGGACCTCTCCACGTCATACTGGCTGCAGAGCCAGTCCTTATGGACCTCTCTACTGCAGAGCCGGTCCTTCTGGACCTCTCTACTGCAGAGCCGGCCCTTCTGGACCTCTCCAGGTCACGCTGGCTGCAGAGCCAGTCCTTATGGACCTCTCTACTGCAGAGCCTGTCCTTCTGGACCTCTCCACGTCACACTGGCTACAGAACCGGTCCTTCTGGACCTCTCGCACTGGCTGCAGAGCCGGTCCTTTTCGACCTCTCTATGGACCTCTCCACGTCACGCTGGCTGCAGAGCAGGTCCTTCTGGACCTCTCCACGTCACACTGGCTGCAGAGCCGGTCCTTCTGGACCTCTCCACGTCACGCTGGCTGCAGAGCCGGTCCTTCTGGACCTCTCTATGGACCTCTCCATGTCACATTGGCCGCAGAGCCGGCCCTTCTGGACCTCTACTGCAGAGCCAGTCCTTCTGGACCTCTCCACGTCACACTGGCTGCAGAGCTGGTCCCTCTGGACCTCTCCACATCACACTGGCTGCAGAGCCGGTCCTTCTGGACCTCTCTGTGTCACACTGGCTGCAGAGCGGGTCCTTCTGGACCTCTCACACTTGCTGCAGAGCCGGTCCTTCTGGACCTCTCTATGGACCTCTCCACGTCACACTGGCCGCAGAGCCGGCCCTTCTGGACCTCTCTACTGCAGAGCCGGTCCTTCTGGACCTCTCTATGGACCTCTCCAGGTCACACTTGCCTCAGAGCCGGTCCTTCAGGGCCTCTCCAGGATACGCAGTCTGCAGAGCCGGTCCTTCAGGACCTCTCCAAGTCACATTGGCTGCAGAGCCGGTCCCTCTGGACCTCTCCACTTCATACTGGCTGCAGAGCCAGTCCTTCTGGACCTCTCTACGTCACACTGGCTGCAGAGCCACACCTTCTGGACCTCTCCACGTCGCACTGGCTGCAGAGCCGGTCCTTCTGGACCTCTCTGCGTCACACTGGCTGCAGAGCGGGTCCTGAAGGACCTCTCACACTGGCTGCAGAGCCGACCCTTCTGGACCTCTCTATGGACCTCTCCAGGTCACACTGGCTGCAGAGCCGGTCCTTCTCCACGTCACACTGGTTGAAGAGCCGGTCCTTCTCCACGTCACGCTGGCTGAAGAGCCACTGGTTTGCGCCTGGAATGTAACTGTAGCCTGTCACTGGGGAATTGAGAGACAGCTGTCTGGCATTCAGGAGATGTCCATTTTCTCTGGAAAGCTGCTGTATGCAAACCTGGCACCACAACATGATTTGCATTACCAATCACAGTGCAGTCTGTAGCGCCCTGGGGGTAAAGGCCCAGGCGGGATCCCCTTACCTTTATGCTCCCTAAGGACCAACAGTCACGTCCAAAAGGTGAAAGGTCAACGCAAAGTCAAATTGCAGATTCGGCTCCCATGTATGTTTAAAAGGACAACAGTGGGTCAGGTTAAAGATCCCAGTCAGGAGACTGCCTCGGTCCTCTCTGCTCGCTTCTGGTGACCTCTCCTTTCCTCTCCCTACTCCTCCTTTCTTCCTTTGCTCCTTGTTTCTCTAGACTCCTTCCTCTGCTCTCTCCCCATCCTGGCCTCCTTGTTGCACCAGCAAGTTCTCTCTTCTCATTCTTCTTCTTTGTGTCACCTTCTCGCCATCACAATGCACTCTTCTTTCTCCCGCTCCTCTCTTTTCTAACCTTCTCTGTCGGGCCCTGTTGATATCTGTTCCACTTGGTGGCATCTGGGACGGGCTAATGGACATGGTACCAGAGTACAGGACGTGGGCCCTGTTGGCACCTGGAACTACATCCGTTCCGCGTGGTCGCATCTGTGGGGGGTTCTTGGACATGGCAGAGGAGTGGGCGTGGGCCCTGTTGGCACCTGGAACTACATCCGTTCCGCGTGGTCGCATCTGTGGGGGGTTCTTGGCATGGCAGAGGAGTGGGCGTGGGCCCTGTTGGCACCTGGCACTACATCCGTTCCGCGTGGTCGCATCTGTGGGGGGTTCTTGGACATGGCAGAGGAGTGGGCGTGGGCCCTGTTGGCACCTGGAACTACATCCGTTCCGCGTGGTCGCATCTGTGGGGGGTTCTTGGACATGGCAGAGGGGTGGGCGTGGGCCCTGTTGGCACCTGGCACTACATCCGTTCCGCGTGGTCGCATCTGTGGGGGGTTCTTGGACATGGCAGAGGAGTGGGCGTGGGCCCTGTTGGCACCTGGAACTACATCCGTTCCGCGTGGTCGCATCTGTGGGGGGTTCTTGGACATGGCAGAGGAGTGGGCGTGGGCCCTGTTGGCACCTGGCACTACATCCGTTCCGCGTGGTCGCATCTGTGGGGGGTTCTTGGACATGGCAGAGGAGTGGGCGTGGGCCCTGTTGGCACCTGGCACTACATCCGTTCCGCGTGGTCGCATCTGTGGGGGGTTCTTGGACATGGCAGAGGAGTGGGCGTGGGCCCTGTTGCCACCTGGCACTACATCCGTTCCGCGTGGTCGCATCTGTGGGGGGTTCTTGGACATGGCAGAGGAGTGGGCGTGGGCCCTGTTGGCACCTGGCACTACATCCGTTCCGCGTGGTCGCATCTGTGGGGGGTTCTTGGACATGGCAGAGGAGTGGGCGTGGGCCCTGTTGCCACCTGGCACTACATCCGTTCCGCGTGGTCGCATCTGTGGGGGGTTCTTGGACATGGCAGAGGAGTGGGCGTGGGCCCTGTTGGCACCTGGAACTACATCCGTTCCGCGTGGTCGCATCTGTGGGGGGTTCTTGGACATGGCAGAGGAGTGGGCGTGGGCCCTGTTGGCACCTGGCACTACATCCGTTCCGCGTGGTCGCATCTGTGGGGGGTTCTTGGACATGGCAGAGGAGTGGGCGTGGGCCCTGTTGGCACCTGGAACTACATCCGTTCCGCGTGGTCGCATCTGTGGGGGGTTCTTGGACATGGCAGAGGAGTGGGCGTGGGCCCTGTTGGCACCTGGAACTACATCCGTTCCGCGTGGTCGCATCTGTGGGGGGTTCTTGGACATGGCAGAGGAGTGGGCGTGGGCCCTGTTGGCACCTGGCACTACATCCGTTCCGCGTGGTCGCATCTGTGGGGGGTACTTGGACATGGCAGAGGAGTGGGCGTGGGCCCTGTTGGCACCTGGAACTACATCGCATCTGTGGGGGGTTCTTGGACATGGCAGAGGAGTGGGCGTGGGCCCTGTTGGCACCTGGAACTACATCCGTTCCGCGTGGTCGCATCTGTGGGGGGTTCTTGGACATGGCAGAGGAGTGGGCGTGGGCCCTGTTGGCACCTGGCACTACATCCGTTCCGCGTGGTCGCATCTGTGGGGGGTTCTTGGACATGGCAGAGGAGTGGGCGTGGGCCCTGTTGGCACCTGGAACTACATCCGTTCCGCGTGGTCGCATCTGTGGGGGGTTCTTGGACATGGCAGAGGAGTGGGCGTGGGCCCTGTTGGCACCTGGAACTACATCCGTTCCGCGTGGTCGCATCTGTGGGGGGTTCTTGGACATGGCAGAGGAGTGGGCGTGGGCCCTGTTGGCACCTGGCACTACATCCGTTCCGCGTGGTCGCATCTGTGGGGGGTACTTGGACATGGCAGAGGAGTGGGCGTGGGCCCTGTTGGCACCTGGAACTACATCGCATCTGTGGGGGGTTCTTGGACATGGCAGAGGAGTGGGCGTGGGCCCTGTTGGCACCTGGCACTACATCCGTTCCGCGTGGTCGCATCTGTGGGGGGTTCTTGGACATGGCAGAGGAGTGGGCGTGGGCCCTGTTGGCACCTGGAACTACATCCGTTCCGCGTGGTCGCATCTGTGGGGGGTTCTTGGACATGGCAGAGGAGTGGGCGTGGGCCCTGTTGGCACCTGGAACTACATCCGTTCCGCGTGGTCGCATCTGTGGGGGGTTCTTGGACATGGCAGAGGAGTGGGCGTGGGCCCTGTTGGCACCTGGCACTACATCCGTTCCGCGTGGTCGCATCTGTGGGGGGTACTTGGACATGGCAGAGGAGTGGGCGTGGGCCCTGTTGGCACCTGGAACTACATCGCATCTGTGGGGGGTTCTTGGACATGGCAGAGGAGTGGGCGTGGGCCCTGTTGGCACCTGGCACTACATCCGTTCCGCGTGGTCGCATCTGTGGGGGGTTCTTGTACATGGCAGAGGAGTGGGCGTGGGCCCTGTTGGCACCTGGAACTACATCCGTTCCGCGTGGTCGCATCTGTGGGGGGTTCTTGGACATGGCAGAGGAGTGGGCGTGGGCCCTGTTGGCACCTGGAACTACATCCGTTCCGCGTGGTCGCATCTGTGGGGGGTTCTTGGACATGGCAGAGGAGTGGGCGTGGGCCCTGTTGGCACCTGGCACTACATCCGTTCCGCGTGGTCGCATCTGTGGGGGGTACTTGGACATGGCAGAGGAGTGGGCGTGGGCCCTGTTGGCACCTGGAACTACATCGCATCTGTGGGGGGTTCTTGGACATGGCAGAGGAGTGGGCGTGGGCCCTGTTGGCACCTGGCACTACATCCGTTCCGCGTGGTCGCATCTGTGGGGGGTTCTTGGACATGGCAGAGGAGTGGGCGTGGGCCCTGTTGGCACCTGGAACTACATCCGTTCCGCGTGGTCGCATCTGTGGGGGGTTCTTGGACATGGCAGAGGAGTGGGCGTGGGCCCTGTTGGCACCTGGAACTACATCCGTTCCGCGTGGTCGCATCTGTGGGGGGTTCTTGGACATGGCAGAGGAGTGGGCGTGGGCCCTGTTGGCACCTGGCACTACATCCGTTCCGCGTGGTCGCATCTGTGGGGGGTACTTGGACATGGCAGAGGAGTGGGCGTGGGCCCTGTTGGCACCTGGAACTACATCGCATCTGTGGGGGGTTCTTGGACATGGCAGAGGAGTGGGCGTGGGCCCTGTTGGCACCTGGCACTACATCCGTTCCGCGTGGTCGCATCTGTGGGGGGTTCTTGGACATGGCAGAGGAGTGGGCGTGGGCCCTGTTGGCACCTGGCACTACATCCGTTCCGCGTGGTCGCATCTGTGGGGGGTTCTTGGACATGGCAGAGGAGTGGGCGTGGGCCCTGTTGGCACCTGGCACTACATCCGTTCCGCGTGGTCGCATCTGTGGGGGGTTCTTGGACATGGCAGAGGAGTGGGCGTGGGCCCTGTTGGCACCTGGCACTACATCCGTTCCGCGTGGTCGCATCTGTGGGGGGTTCTTGTACATGGCAGAGGAGTGGGCGTGGGCCCTGTTGGCACCTGGAACTACATCGCATCTGTGGGGGGTTCTTGGACATGGCAGAGGAGTGGGCGTGGGCCCTGTTGGCACCTGGCACTACATCCGTTCCGCGTGGTCGCATCTGTGGGGGGTTCTTGGACATGGCAGAGGAGTGGGCGTGGGCCCTGTTGGCACCTGGCACTACATCCGTTCCGCGTGGTCGCATCTGTGGGGGGTTCTTGGACATGGCAGAGGAGTGGGCGTGGGCCCTGTTGGCACCTGGCACTACATCCGTTCCGCGTGGTCGCATCTGTGGGGGGTTCTTGGACATGGCAGAGGAGTGGGCGTGGGCCCTGTTGGCACCTGGCACTACATCCGTTCCGCGTGGTCGCATCTGTGGGGGGTTCTTGGACATGGCAGAGGAGTGGGCGTGGGCCCTGTTGGCACCTGGCACTACATCCGTTCCGCGTGGTCGCATCTGTGGGGGGTTCTTGGACATGGCAGAGGAGTGGGCGTGGGCCCTGTTGGCACCTGGCACTACATCCGTTCCGCGTGGTCGCATCTGTGGGGGGTTCTTGGACATGGCAGAGGAGTGGGCGTGGGCCCTGTTGGCACCTGGCACTACATCCGTTCCGCGTGGTCGCATCTGTGGGGGGTTCTTGGACACAGCGCAGGAGTGCACGATGCAGGCTCTGTCAGATTTCCCCAGTGCACAGCACAGAGTTATGTGTGGGGGAGGGGATGTCACAGGTGGGGGGTGCTAGAGTGAAGATGGTGGTGGTGAACCATTAACCCCCAAAAGTGGACCTTATGCAATAGGAGTTCAAAAGACAAATCCTGGACCCGTCCTTCAGGGTGCACCATTGCTCTGCCTAGGATTCTGGACTCACACTTCACGTGGCTTTATTTATCTATTTATTTGCATTTATAAAGCGAACAAGCGGCCCTGAGGCATCGTGGCGCTGTTACAGAGTGCTTAACTTAACAAATGAAACAATTAAACGGTGACAAAGCTTGGAATAAAACAGATCCAGAAGGAGACATGTATTTTTGCTGTTGGTGGGTTACAGAGAAGCAGCAAGTCTATTCAGGCAGATACATACGCAGTAGATACACTTAGCAGAACAGGAGGGTTTTTAGTGTTTTGCGGAAGGTGGAGTAGGATCGTTCATTTCTTAGTGGGGTGGGCAGGGCATTCCAGTTTTTGGGGGCAAGGTGCTGAAAACTGGACCCCCCCTGCTTTTATTCTTTTGAGCGTGGGAACATAAATCTGATTGGAAAGGTGGGTTCTGGTAGGTCTGTTAGAGGAGTTGAGTGAGATTCTTTCAGATAGGTAGGGTGGGGCGTCTGATGAGAGGCATCTGTGAGGGATGGCCAAGGATTTGAATAGTATGCAATCCTTAACCGGTAGCCAGTGGGCATCTTTCCTAGCTTGTGAGATATATTCCCTTTCGGGAATGCTCAGTGCTGCCCTGAGGGCATTGTTTGGAGTAATTTGAAGTTTGTTCAAGTTTTTTGCAGAGGTGCCCAGGAGTATGGCATTACAGTAGTCCAGCTTTGTACCTACTGTGGCTCTGGCGATGGTGAGGCAGTTTTTGGTGGAAAGAAAAGAATTAACTGCATTGATCATTTTAGTGGTGAGTACGGCTGAGGAGGCTATGGCGTTGACCTGGATAGCAAGGAGTCAAGATGGACACCTAAAGTTTTAACAGTCGAGGAGACTGTGATGGTGGTGTTGTCAGTTTTGAAGGTTTTGTATTGAGGGGGGAGCTTGTTGAGAGTTTTGCTGGTACCTACTAGGAGGATCTTAGTTGTATCCCCGTTTAGACAAAGGCCGTTTGCGGCCATCCAGGTCTGGATGGCTGAGTAGATTTTCGTTAGTGCTGCTGCGTCTTCTACATAGATCCCAGTAAGTGGGAGTAGTACCTGTGCTTCATCAGCGTAGTAGGTGTACGCTATGTTGCGACAGTCGTGATCTTTTAATAGCGGGAGGGTGAATATGTTGTAGAGTGTAGGGGCGGTGCAAGAGCCCTGAGGGACGCCACAGTGTATGGTGGTGGGGGTGGCAGATGCAGTGTCCGAGAAGACTTTCATAAGTTTACCATTTAGGAAGGAGGCCACCCAGGCGATGGCTTCAGGTGAGAAATGTGCTTCATTTTTTAGGCCCATGCCTAGGATATAATGGTTGACAAGGTCAAAGGCAGCTGACAAGTCCAGAAGGAGGAGAAGTGCTGGTTTGCCTTTGTCCATTATATCGCTAAGTTGAATTTTAAGATCACGTAGGGCCGACTCAGTCCCATGTCCTGGTTGGAAGCCTGACTGTCTTTTGCCCAGGATGTGGTTTGCCTCAAGATATTGCTGTATTTGCGTGTAGGCAACTTCATCCAGGATCTTGAGCAAGAATGGCACGGTGGTGATGGGCCTATAGTTGATGGCGCTTCCTGGGTCCAGAGGTTTTTTTTTTAGAAGGGGCGCACCCAGGCTTCTTTTAGACTCTCTGGAACAGTGTTGGATTTGAAGGATGCGTTGATGAAGGATTTGAGGAAAGGGGCAAGAGCTTCTGTGCCGTCTTTAATTCGTTTTGCTGGCAGGCACCTCCTTTGCAGTTGGATGGTTTGATTTTGTTCATTATCTCAATTACTTCAAGTTCATTTATTTTCCTAAATTTGAACAGAGTTATGGGGTCTTTAGTGGTAGGAGGTGCTACGCTGGGGGCTGGACTTGTGCTTGGAGCTGGTGGTTGATTCAGTATGCTGTGATAGGTTTTTGTGGTGCTCTTTGAGTTTTTCTTGCAACAGTAGGATTTTGTTAAGTAGGGCAGATTGCATTGAGTTGCACCAGGACTGGTCTTTAATGACATCTTGGGATTTGGTGGCTGGGGTGGTGAGTTCTTTGAAAATGGCAAAGAGCTCTTTAGATTCAGAAGTAGCATTTGTGATTCTGTCATTGAATGAAGCTGATTTGGCTGTGATTATGGCTTTTTTTGTATTGAGAGGTGACTTTTTTATAGGAGGGTGGCTTCAGATGGTGTTCTCTGCCAGGTGTTCAGCGCTTTGCGCTTCAGAGTGCGGAGTTCTTTTAGTTCTGAAGTGAGCCAGCGGTTAGAATGTTTCATCATTTTAGCTTTTTTCTTTTGTAGTGGGGCGATAGTGTCTATAGCATCGCTGATGGTGTGTTTGTAGATATCTGCTAGCACGGATGGGTCAGTGGTTGCAAGATCAGTGGTGAGGGTGTTGAGATGAGATATGATCTTTTCTTTAGTAAGATTTTTTTTGCGCTTCTTGCCAGTGCTGGGGGGATAGGGTTAGGTTTGTGCAACTTGGTGGTGATAGTGGGGATGAAGCAGTGAATGAGGTGATGGTCGGACCAAGGTGTGGGGGTGACGGAACTGATGTCAATACCACAGTTGTGGTCGGATATCCAGTCAAGGATACGTCCTTTGTTGTGCATGGGCGTGTTTATTTTTTGGTCGAAGCCTAGTTCTTGTAAGGCTAGTCAGAGGGTTTAGGCTGGTTTGTCCTTTTTATCGTTGTAGCCGAGGTTGAGGTCACCTAGAAGGATGCTTTTGTAAGTGGTTTTAAGGTTTTCTGCGAGTAGGTGAGTGAGGTTGTCCTGGAAGTCCATTAGTGGGCCAGGGGGGGCGATAGACCAGGTTGATGGTGATGGTAGTGTTGGGGGAGAGTGAGACTTTTATGGCAAGGGAGTCAGAATTTCCACCCAGGTTGGATGGGATTTGTCTGGACTCGAGATGATCTTTCATGATAAATGCTACGCCACCGCCTATGGTAGTGAGCCGGTCTTGCCTGATGATGGAGTAGCCTTGTGGTGACAGCATGCCCTGAGGCACTTTGTAACCAGGTCTCGGTAACAGCGAGGATATCGAGGTCAAGATTGGTTATAAGTTTATTGATTTCAATGGTGTGTGCAGGAATGGATCTGGCATTGATCAGGGCACATTGCAGGTGGTTGGATGTATGGGTTAGAGCGAGGAAGGTGGTGTCGGGTGGTAAGGCAGGGTTCGGGGTGTTGTGTCTGGTGTGCGTGCTGCTTGCCCAGATGTATCAGTAGGTGGAGCTGTTATCCTGGGTAGGTCAGGAGGTGCATAAACTGGGATGCTGGTATGTCAAACTTTGTATGTTGTGAG
Organism: Ambystoma mexicanum; assembly: GCF_040938575.1. Classification (NCBI taxonomy): domain Eukaryota; kingdom Metazoa; phylum Chordata; class Amphibia; order Caudata; family Ambystomatidae; genus Ambystoma; species Ambystoma mexicanum. Next base: position 1,666,762,104 of record NC_090937.1, on the reverse strand, counting down.
TACCCCTTTTGTAATAGTCAATGGAGCCCTAATGAGAAAGAATTGCACTGGAGGCACCGGAGAAAATGCAGTCGTAGTTTATTTTTCTCTCAATGCATAAAAGTGTAGGGGGTCAGGATGGATCTCCCCTTCACTCCAGCATTCACCCAGTGTGCCATGCATTGGAACACTCATGACATCACACTCTCATCACTCTCCCATTATTATTATTATTATTATTATTATTATTATTTAATAGATGTATTGTGCAACACGCCCGAAGGCCTAAGTGCACAGGAAGACAAAACCTGGTCAGAGAGAAAAAGAGGTCAGAACCAAGGGATAAACGGACAGAAAGAGGGGAGTAATCATTAGTATTAAAAATATATGTTTTTAGGGCTCTCTTAAAACTAGGGAGACTCTAAAGTTTCTCTAAGTCGGGGGGGAATGGAGCTCCATGACTGCAGGGCATATTCCTGAACACAGGTGCCACCAAAGTTCTTCAAATTGTGTCTTGGTACAAAAAGTTTATTGGCCCTACTGGAACGACGAATGGGGCCCGTAGTCGCCTTACACAGCCGATTCTTACACAGCCGATTCTTGAGGTACACTGGAGCCTTGTCAATCGTGCATTTGTATGTTAGAGTGAGCATTTTGTGACAGATGCGTTGACTAGCTGGAAGCCAATGCAGCTCTCTCCTTGAGTCTGAGCCATGGTCCCGTGGGCCGAGATTACGTACAGCTCGTACAAGCAACGTGTTAACATAAGCACAGGGTGTTTCACGACATGGTTCACGTGCTGCATCATTGTCAGTGCCGAGTCCAGAATAACCCCTAATGTTTTCACATCTAATGTTTTCATATCTGGAAGGACACATCCAGATATTGTGAAGTGGCTGTATCTCGGATCTAGCTTTTTTAGCCTTTCACTGGAACCAACAATCACAGCCTCTGTTTTTTCTTTGCTCAATGCCTATGAGTTGACTGACATCCAGTCCTTCATCAAGTTAAAGTGTCATTAATAAGAATGGAATCCATCTCGAAGTCACCGGAAGACCAGCTGGGTATCGTCGGCATAGTTGGTATATTTGATGGCGATGCTGCCCAGCTAGTCAGAGAGGGTGCATATACACATTAAACAACAGTGGCGACAAACAGGCGCTCTGTGGTACGCCGCAGTGTAATAGCTCTGGATGATCCTGAAAACCACTCACTGCCGCTCTTGCTGATCTGGGGCCTAGGAATGAAGCAAACCATTCGATGGTTGGCTCCGAGCGGTTAACGATCTTACACAGCCTCTCTAGAAATAAAGCATGGTCCTCCATGTCGAATGCGGCGGAATGGTCAAGCAGCATAAGGGGTGCAACCCTACCATTGTCAACCATTTCTGTCAAATTCGCCCACAGTTCCAACATTGCTGTCTCCGTCCCATGCATCGCACGGTATCCCGGCTGACATGTTCCAAGCAAATCGTTCTTTTCCATATGCTCTTGAAGCTGTAAGCAACTATGGACTGTTGTTAGCTTATGACTGGCGATGGTGGATTGGTGGATCTTTAGCTTGGTGCAAAATCTGTCTTGAATTTCCTGACACCAAGAATTACTGAGAGGGACTTTGCCGGTATTGCTTTTTTTCCATCCAATTCACGCAGAATGGATAACAATTCATTTTTGGCCGATTTGACTTTGCTGATTTTCTTTGTAGAGTTTTCCTTTTTTGCAAGCAGAAACGCCTTTTCAGCAGCTGCCAATCGGTCAGAAGCAAGAGATTCAGGGGTTGGATCCTTCCTCCGTTGTTTTTAAGCTGTTTTTTTTGTTTTCTGTGCTTAATAACATCGATAGAAAACCATGAGCTCCCTGCAGTTTTAGTTTTTATTTTCTTGACGATGATGGGTGCTAATTTCCAAGCAGTGTCAGTAGTTGGTCTTCAAATAAATGCAGTGTTATTGTCAATTAAAACTTTGACAACCAGATGTTTGCATCTATCAAGATTACTAGTGATGTGATCTTTTAAAATAAGTGCAACGCCACCACCTGGGCCCTTTTCACGGTCAGACCTACCTCATCCTCGTGCAGCCTGCTGCTGCTGGTGGTGCGAAGCGTGCAGCACGGTCGCTTGCGGCACTTGGCCAGGTTTCGGTGAGGCAGATAAGATCAGGGTTGTGTACAGTCAGTAGCTTGACAGTACTGGGGCGGGCGCTACCTAAACATCTGAGAGGCAGATCTGGCGGGAGGGATATCAGCCCTATCTGACACAGTAATGGTCGTGTCTACTCATATCATGACTTCCCTGTGGGACTACATGACACGTGACATGACAGGACCTGAGCTGGCCTGCAAGAAGAGGGGAGGGGGGTTGTTGTATTTTTAGGAATGCTGCTCTCTTCTAGAGCTCCTTGGCCTCATCTTGACTATATTTCCATTTAAGGCAGGAGTAGCACGGGGCATGTGCCCTACATGTCCGGGCCAGCGTGTCTGCAAAACGCCACGTGACTCTGTTATGCGGGCCAGGCGGAGCGTTGAATGGGTGTCGCTGCAGCTATGGCTCGAGCATGTAGAGGGCGCATTTATTTAAGAAGTAGATAAGGTACCCGCACACTCTGCAGCACCAACTGCCCTTACACACACACACACACACACGCAAGTACACATTTCTTGCTTTGCTACTTGTGTGTATCATAAACATTGGCAATTAAAGGGTTAAACGGCCCCCCTTTTGGGCTCTCGCACATTAGACTGGGCCTTGGTGCATGCCACCTGCATGCCTGTCTGTCTCTCACACACACACACACACACACACACACCCACACTGCACCTCCACCTCTCCCTCAGAATGTGCACATTTCCATGGCCACTGTTCCCTGGGCAGTGACTGGGCAGGGCCCTGGGAGCAGCCCCGGCCTCCTTTGCTGCCAGAGGTCTCGGTTACCTGCCTCTTCTCCGGTTCCCGGCGCTCCTTTGTCACTGGCATTTCATGGTCTCTGCCCACAATGGCCACTAAAGCTCCAGGGAGTTCTTGTCGCAGGGAAGAGCCTCATTGGCTGGCTGTGCTGTTAGTGGTGTCACGTGCCTGGGCTGTGTGTTCCAGACCCTACCCACAGAGAGCAGGATGTCCATGTATTAAATATCCTGCAGCTATCTCGGTGCTAAGCCTTGGATATACAACGTGACTCCTCCCCTAAAATGGACAGCTATATTCGGGACTTAAAATGTCTCCATCTGCGCCACTTACATACATTAAGTGAATGTCTGCAAGTTATGATAGCCAGTGCGTACTTGCCAACATGAACCATTCGGCAGCCGCTAGACCAGGCCTTTTTAACTTTGCATTTTGGGACTTGTAGTCCGGGATGTCCACATTATAGACACAGGACTACAAGTACCAGAATGCAAACTCAACACTAGGAATTGACTGATGTCTCCCGAATGGAATGAATGATATTTTCCATATATGCTAATGTCCCTGTGGGCCAGACTTTGATTGTTGTACTGTGGCCAGGGCTTTAAGTGTGCCGGGGCTTACCAGGGTGGAGCCCTGGCAGTCCCAGAAAAACAGTATTTCTGAGGCGAGGCGCTGCTGGGGTTCTCTAAAGTACTGGGGTAACCCCAGCCAATCAGGCCACTAGAAGCCAAGGCCTGTTTTTCTAAAGCTTGAAGCTCTCAAATAAAAAGGCTTTGGCTTCTAGCTGCCTCGCCTAGGCTTCCTTAATTGTTGGGCAGCCCTTTGCCAGGCATCCCTTTAACTAAAAGATGCATCAATCATCACCCTCTCACCCAAGAACGGCTGAAGATATGTGGGTCCCCATTTCAACATGATGGTTTGGGGCGCCCTGCTTAGGCTGAGGCACCTCTGGGATGCATTCGTTGCAATGGTGACAAATGAAAGGTTAATAGCCGCCTGTTATCACGAGATGAACAACAAGCAAGGAGCTTAAACATTACATGCCCACTGAAGAGCTCTAAACCCTTCTTTGTCAGCAAGTGGCTGATGTGGAGGAACCAGTGCTAGAATCAATGAGGTGATAACACTTCTGTATATCCTGTGTGAAGAGAAAACGCAGCTTGTAATGCGAGTGCTGCAAAGCGCACATTTTAATTCCCAGAATGAAAATGGAGAAAGGAATATATTGCCATGTTACAAGATTGCTGACTGGCAGCATGGGGGCAGATGCTGTGGTCTTCCTCCCCCACCCCCGAGGATCGAGGCCCCTTTCATTTGAAAAGGTTGAAAAGCCCTGACGCACAAAGGTGTTATTTTAACACTGTTTTATGGGCAGTTTAAGCACTTTTGCTTCGCACATGTTAATGAAGACGACCATTCATGTGATAGGCCATTGAAAGTGGTCGACACACACAGTCTGTGAACAGCTGTTCAATGATATAGGCCAGGCTGCCTTTTGGTGGAGAGAACATGTGCTCTCCTTTCATTGTGTCTTCACGTGTGACTGTGCACTCAATCTAATATCTGATGGGTAGCACATTCGTTTTTTCAATACTGTGGTATGGCCCAGGGGGAATAAAATGGATGAATAATCAGTCCTGGAACATTCACACATGTGGTCATCCCACTTGTTTTTAAAGGAACAGAGCTTTGTTTGTCGTATGGCCCTGATTTCAAGGCCAAGACAGGTATAGATTATAACACCTTGAATGTGTGACCTTGCACTATATGGACCAGGACGAGGTAACAGCTCTCTGTTACTCTACTGACAACAACGTTTTTTCTCTCCTCTTATTCACGGTCAACCATGCCATTCTGCTCAACCGTCTCCGTGATAACCTGGGTATCACCGATCAGGCCCTGGCTTGGCTGACTTCCTTCCTCTCTGACCGACCCTCCCAGGTCCAACTTGTGGTCCTTCCTCTCCTCTATCTCTCTCTCTGCACCTGTGGTGTTCCCCAGGGGTCTAACCTCTTTCCCTGGCTGTTCAACCAATACCTGGCAACCCTTGCCCACCACATTGCCGCTCTCTGCTCCATCTTTCAGTGCTATGCGGATGACACTCAACTCATTTTCAGGCTCCCTTCTGCCGCCTCTTCTCCTTCTCTCATCCTGGATAGTCTGTCTGCAATCCAGGAGTGGTGTGCTGCCAATGATCTCTGCCTGAATGCCAGTAAGACAGAGATCCTCCTCATCGGCACACCTGCACCTTTCTTTCCTGCCACTCTCTTACCTGCCTCCCTTGGCCCTCTTACTGCTCCCACCTGTGAGGCTAAGAATCTCAGGGTCATCTTCCACTCCACACTTTCCGTCTCTCCTCACATCTCTGACGTCTTCAAGAAGTCAAACTACCAACTGCACCTCCTCAGAGGTATTCTTCCTTTCCTCTCCATCTCCCAGAGGCTCTCTATCTCCAGAGCTCTCGTTCTCTCTAGGCTGGACTACTGCAACAGCCTCTTTTTAAATCTTCCTGCCTCTACTCTCCGTCCTCTGCAACTCATCCAGAACAGGACTGCAAGACTTGTCCTTGGCCTCAAGCCCAAGGATAGTATCTCTCCAGCCCTGAAATCTCTCCATTGGCTCCAAGTGGCTTCAAGGATCAAGTTCAAGACCCTCTGCATCGTCCACAAGGCTCTGGCCTGGGACCACAATAACTCCAACTCTCTGTTCAGAAGTATCTTCCTACTCGAGCTCTTCGCTCTTCCATCTCCAACTCCCTCAGGATCAGTCGCTTTTACAAGCAACGGGTTGGGGGCAAATCCCTCTCTTTGGCTGGCACCACCCTCTGGAACAGCCTCCCTACCTCTCTCAAACTTGAGCAGAACCATCTCCGGTTCCGGAAGTGTCTCAAGACTTTCCTCTTTGATTCTGCCATCTCTCTTCCCTGCTGATCTCCTGTCTGATACTGAACTGGTCACCTGACTACCCTCTGAACCACGGACCCAGGTTCCTGCCCCCCAAATTGCACACCGGCACTGCTTCCTGCCAACCTTGCACTTGGGTCTGTATCTTCATCCCTACAGTCATCCCTACCCGCACTTATCAGACACTTGTCTGCACCTAACCTTGCACTGCCACCTGCTGGCCGCACTACGAGTTCTTTGATGTTTGATCTTGTGTCTTGTACTTACGCCTCCTCCCCTGGCACTTTTCCCCTTCCCTCTCCCCTGCATTTGCCCAATCTCAATGACACCTGGCCTAGTCAGATCAGTGTCTTGTCCTCCCTTTGTTTCCCCTCTCTTGCCTCGTCGCGCCTTGAAACACTTCTATAGGCGCGTTATAAATACCATATCATACCGTATTCTATGGTTTCGTAGATAAGTGGCGCCCCACCGGCTCCTAGGATTAGGGGTGGGGTGCAGGGACAGATAGAGGTGTGTTCTGGCCCTTTTTGTTGCACCCGCAAATTGGGATTGGCAGTCCTGGTCCAGTGTAGGAGTTATGAATGCACTTTGTGTGACTATTGTATAGTGTATAGTGTGTAGATTTGTCTGTCCCCGTTGGTTGTTATACAATGAAAGGGGGGTCCCAGGAGGTCAAATTGGTGCACTGACCAGGGGCATGCGGGGTCAGGCAAAAGCAGAGGTGAGCGCGATGTGGGGTTGAGCCCCGAAGTCTCCAAAGACACACAGAGCAGGGCGCTTTGGGTGGTTTAGTTCGAGACCTTACTCTTTCATGGCAGCAACTGGCACTGAACTGCCGGGCTTTCTTACTGTTAGGCGGGGCCTCTGGAAATCTGGAGTAGAGCCAGTCACAGGCCGCGTCCCTTTCCCTTCAGGGTTTCACTTCCGGTTCCTCTCAGAAGTGACGCAGCTGTTTATTTGGTTGGTTTGGGGTCTGGCTCCACCCTTTTGCTGCCCTTAAATCACTTTGCCTGTGCAAAAACACCCTCCAGTCCATTTGGCAGTGATCCTTTCCTTTTCGACTTCTCTCCCGGCCGCCCTCTGCGCATCGGATTGGTAAAGGGTATGTGAGGTTTGTTTGTAACCTCATCCATTGCAAAGAAAACCACATGAATCTGCGAGGTCCTCTCCCAGAAAACGAACACCATTAGTGAAATGGAAAACTCACTGACATTTGAAAAGAAAAAGTTTAAAAGATGAAAATTAACATGTTTAACCATACAGGGAAATGCAGCCTAACGAAAATAGGAAAACTAGGATTTTAAAAACAATCAACAGCCCCTTTAAAAGAGTGAAGTGGCGGTGATAGGGGCAGCCAGTCCTGTAATGCAGGCAGAGGGTGCTGAGGTCCTATGCTTATAGGGTTAAGCAGGGGGGAATATAAACTTGTAAGCTAGTTCAGCAAGTGGTTGCAGCTGAAATGGCCCAACTGCATGCACCTGGCAGTGCAGTGTGATGTCATCCATCTGTGGGCGTGTTCTCAGAAAGGCTGGGCGTGCAGCTCTGGCATGGGGAGAGCTGTCTCTGGGTGACATGCAGGGAGCTCACACATGTGGCTACTAGTGCTTGGATCCAAGGTGAAGAGGAACTCCAAGTCAGATGCTCACTCTGCTCTCTTTCTCTTCTAGAAATGGAAGAAAAATTGGGTCGTCCTCTACCCTGCCAGCCAGTTTGGGGTGGCGCGCCTCGAGTTCTTCGACACCAAGGAATCCAGTGCCCAGATGGAGCGGCCGAACACCAAGCGCCTGGACCGGAAGATCGTGCGCCTGGCAGAGTGTCTCAGCATCTTGCCTCTGCCCACTGAGACATGCCCCAAGATCAACATGGCCGCCTTCTACGTAGAGACCAACGACAAGAGCTACATCTTTGCTGCAGAAAAGCAGGACAGCACTGAGTGGATCTCGAAGCTCTGCGAGATCGCCTTCCCGGTAAGAAGTTGGCATCACCATGCTCTACACTTGGTGAAGGAGAGAGAGAGATCTTCCTTTTAATTGTGAAATGAGTAGTTTTGATGTGTAGAATGTCAAATGGTCTTGTATAGCGCAACAGCTGCCATTTTGGCAGCTTCTTGTAGTTTAGCTGGCTCAACAATATGTAGAGGCGTTAACAGTCCTTCAAAGCGAATGGATAACTGCAGTGGCAATACTGTTATTTTATGTTACTTGTTCTTGTACCCCGCACTGCTGCCACTTATGTGGTCTCTTAGCGCCCTGGTGGATCTGAAATGGAAGGAGGGCTGGAGGGGTGGGGGACTTCGTTAGTGGGAATGAGAGGGGACAGCACAAGAGCTGTGATGTGCTGTTGATAGCTTCAGTTCAGATAAAACTGTCATTCTGTGCTGTTTTGTGATATTTGTTGACTGTTGTGTTGTGCTTGATGTGTGGGAGTGTGTGTAGTTTGTGTGGTTGGCTTAGTTTCTTGTTTGGTGTTGTGTGGGGTGTGTAGTTCGCTGTAGTTTGTGATGGTCTTATGTTTTGTTGCGGTAGAGGTATGTCATATATTGCTCTGTGTTTCAGGGTGAGTAGGCAAAATATTTGAGAGCCGTTAGTGGGTTTGTGGACAGTTGTATCACGTTCTTCTAAATTAAATACATTGGTTAACAATCACAATTCTTCCAAGTGGAATACATTGGCTAACCTTCACGATTATTCCAAGTGCAAGACATTGCCTAACCTTCACAATTCTTCTACGAGTAAGACATTGGCTATCCTTCATGAATGTTCTAAGTGCGAGACATTAGCTAACCCTTACAATTCTTTTAAGTGCAAAACATTGGCCAACTCTCACAGTTCGTCTGAGTGCAATACATTGGCTAACCTTCACAATTCTTCTAAGAGCAAGACATTCGCTAACCTTCACAATTCGTCTAAGAGCAAGACATTACCCTTACAATTTTTCCAAGTGCAAGACATTGGGCCTCATTACGACCCTGACGTTAAGGGTTTAGCGGCGCTGTAAAAGGTGTCGGCGCCGTTAAACCCTTAACGCCTCATTACGAGTTCCCTTTGCGGGACCCGACCTTAACGCCTGCTTTTAGCAGGCGTTAAAGTAGGGTGCCGCAAAGGGACCTTGGTGCTAAGTACGGTACCGCAATTTGCGGCACCGTACTTAGCGCCTTCCCCATTCCCATTGAGCCCTATGGGGCAAAAATGGGAATGGGGAAGGGCCCATGGTGAATGGTGAATTACCGCCCCGCCAACCTTGGAATGGGGCGGTAATTCTGCCATTCACCATGGCGGACCCCGGCATGGACCATGGTGCTAATAGCACCATGGTTTAGCGCCGGGGTCGTAATGAGGCCCATTGACTAGCCCTCACAATTCCTTTAAGAGCAAGACGTTGGCTAACCTTCACAGTTTTTCTACGAGCAAGACATTGGCTATCCTTCATGAATGTTCTAAGTGCAAGACATTAGCTAACCCTCACAATTCTTTTAAGTGCAAAACATTGGCCAACTCTCACAGTTCGTCTGAGTGCAATACTTTGGCTAACCTTCACAATTCTTCTAAGAGCAAGACATTTGTTCACCTTCACAATTCTTCTAAGAGCAAGACATTACCCTTCCAATTTTTCCAAGTACAAGACATTGGCTAGCCCTCACAATTCCTCTAAGAGCAAGACGTTGGATAACCTTCACAGTTCTTCTGAGTGTAAGACGTTCGAGGAACCGTCTTAGTAAAATAACCCCCTCACCACTTGAAATCACAGTCCTGGGGTCAAAAACAGAAGCAACTCTTCATTGAGGAAGTTGTTGCACCGGCCAAGATTGAGGAAGTACCCTGCACACACAGCATCTCTGTAACTCGGGGTGACCACTTGAGCTCCATGTCCAAGGCTAAAGGCAAAACAGCGTCAGGAAGCCTGAAATCCCTTCTGAAGCGCCCAGAGGGCTGTTTGGCAAAATTGAGGGCCTGCGGCTCAGACGTAAGAAGTCCTGGGCGAGGTTGACACCCAGAGAAAGAGGGAAGAAAACTTAGGGGAATCTAATATGTCGGTCCATAAAGAAAATATGCAACATTAGTCCGAAGAGTTCCAGGACCAATTTATGTCCTCTTTTCAAACCCAATTTACCCAATTGAAGGCAGAGATGAAGCAGTCCATTCAGGAATTAAAGGCTGATGTAGTTAAACTTGAAGAGAGAGTGGACACAACTGAGCGAGCCCAACAGGAACTGTCGGAATATGCGAAAAAGTCAGAAGTTCTAGAACAGGTCGCTAGATTAACTTCACAACTTAGAACTGCAGTGCGAGGACTTGGAGAACAGGTCCAGGCGATCAAACATTTGGATTAAGAACCTGGCGGAATCAGTGAAAGATAAGGATTTAAAATCTAGGCTGCACCAGGTTTTTACTGACCTTGTGACAAGTGGGTGAGACGGCTTAATTAACTTTGATCACATACATAGAGTGGGCCCATGACGCGAGGACCCCGGGGCGAGGCCGAGAGACATACTGGTGGCAGTGACTTCCTACGCACAAAAAGGGAAGATACTTATGGCAGCACGAGCCTCAGGCCCTATAACGATCAATGGCCAGGAAATGCAGTTATTTCAAGGTTTGGTGCAAAGTACCTTACAAAAGAGGAGGGTGATGGGCTCAGTGGTCAGATTCATGGCGCAGAACAAGTAAGGTATAAGTGGCCATTTTCATTTGGTCTACTCTTCACATAGGATGACCGACAGCATAGGATAACAAGGTGCGACGAGGAAATGCAAATATTGAACCATATGGAGGAGACTGAGGATTATGGCGACAAGAGCAAAATGATGGCCAGGCCTATTCGCAAGCTGTAGGGATGGAAAACGGTGTTTCCCAATTGGTAGGGCTCCGAAGAAGGTATACGGTTACAGGGGGTCAAGGGGATGGGAACTGAGACTTGGAGAGTGCTGCAGGTTGATAGGAGGAGCGGCGGATGGGTGGCGCAGTGGGAAGTCATCTTTGGAATCCTTAGTGGGGTGTAGGACTCCCTGAAAGATGTCCTGGGTTAGGTTGAGGGCCAAGAGCAACGGGCACTACACCCTAGCACCCTTAGGGTCTTGTGTATTGGCACGTTATAAATGCCATATCTTATCATGTCATATCATTTGTCTCTTCTCAGGGAAGGGGAGGAATTGAGGGGAGGGAAGGAGGAGGAATATGGGAATCAGATAGATAGGAACTCTTCAGGTACATGATACTCAGGTAGACCGAGAAGGGAGATTTCTCTCTTTAAATGCGTGCATGGATGCTTGCCCCTGCACATTAGCTACAATGTGTGCTCCAAATATGGGTCAAGATGGTTTCTTGAGGAATATGCTATTACATCTGGAAGGTTTGCAAAGGGGGAAGTAGTATTTACAGGGGATTTTAATATAGCCTAGGCGCCCCAGGACGATAGAAGCTTGCAAGCGACCCACCATATACAAGCTCCCTCGAAAGTGCTTAAGCTATGAATCACAACTTTGGTGTTACCTGACACATGGAGAGTAATAAAGGGCCAAAAGAGAGGATTCACATATTATTCACATGTTCATTCCTCACTGTCGAGGATAGACTACATGTGGGTCTCCACGCGGCTACTAGGGAGAATAAGAGCTTGAGCTGGGGACCATTGCATTATCAGATCACACGCCACTGAAGGTAGCTGTTGAAGTGGAAGGAAAGCAGGTGGGCTTTGGAAATGGAGATTTTCAACAGAATTTCTGCAGGACTCCCCGGTGGTGAACTCGATAAAGGAGAATATGGCAATGGCATCAATCTGGAACACCTTTAAAACAGTGATACAGGGGCATCTTATAGCGATGAAGGCAGGGAGGGATAAGCAAAAAGGCCAGTTGAGAAGGGAACTTGAGACCCAGGTGTCGGCCATCTTGCAGGAACTAGAGAAGGGTTCAAATAGGAGGGTTCAGAGATCCCTGAGACAAGCCCAGGGCCAGCTGGACTTGTTACATACTAAAAGCATGGGAAGAGTTCTACTGTTTACAAAAAAAAAAGATTTGATATGTGTGCAAAGAATGTGGATGGGCTGTTGGCTAGATAGTTGATGAATAAGACTCTGTCCCGTACTATTCTGAAATTGAAGGATAAGGAAGGGGGCTCTATCACGACTACGGAGTCGATTGTGGCAGTATTAGAAGATTCCTTTGCCAATCCTTATGCCTCAGAGGGACCGAGCAGGACAGGCAAAGAGCTTAACTAGATACAGTTCCATTTACAAAAGTGTCACCCTTAGAGAGGGATGGGCTTGTGGGGGAAATTCAGGAAAGCAAAGTGTTAGCAGTGATTAAAGGTCGTACTGCTAACAAAGCTCCAGGCCCGGATGGTTACACGGCGAAACTTTTATAAAACCTTTCAGGGCACGCTGGTGTCGCGGCTTCCTAAGCTTTATAATTCCTTTGAAGAAACACGTAACCTCACGGTTCTATGAACGAGGCTAAGGTGGTGGTACTTCCTAAGGAGGGTAAAGATCTGACCCTCATGCGCTCCTACAGACCTATTGCACTGATCAATTCAGATGATAAGGTTTACACGAAAGTTCTGGCGAATAGGCTCCTCTATCATCTGCCCAAATCTAATAGGACCTGACCAGTCCGGTTTTAGACCGTTAAGACAAACGCACAATAATGTATGTACAGTTTGTCATTTAATTGAAAAACAGAAATAAAACAACGGCCAGCACTCCACATTGCCTTGGGTGCAGAGAAGGCCTTCGACAGGGTCGAATTGGCCTTCCTGTTTCATACTTTGAAAAAAATGGGGTTTGGGTCAAAACTATTTGAGAGTATGAGCTAATTATCAGACCCCCTCGATTCAGCTGGCGATAAATGGCTGTTTATCTAGTGGAATTAACATACAACAAGTTACCAAACAGGGTTGTCCGCTCTCCCCATTACTGTATGCCATATACTTAGAGCCCTTGTTGCTTGGACTTCGTTCTCTGGAGGGTATTCAAGGCATTGAGATGGCAGGGAAAATCCTAAGGTGATAACTTTTGCCGATGACATGTTAGCAGTGTCAGACCCGGAGAGGTTGAACCCAGCGCTAATGGTGAGTTGGAAGAATTTGGGGTGGTAGCAGGATTAAAAATTAACACACAAAAGTCAGAAATCTTAAACCTAACTGCCCACTCTGACATCATAGACCGGGTCAAGGGATCCACTCAGCTAAGGGAAGCAAATTCAGGAATCACTTCTCAAGAGGTTGTATTAACTAAGACTATAGGGGCACGTACGAGGCTAACTACCCCCCCTCTTTGGCGGAAAATACAATCAGATCTACAAAGGTATAGCCCCTTATCGATCTCGTGGTTGGGGAGGATCACAGGCGTAAAAACTGTGGTTTTGCCAAAGGTTTTATATTATTTTCAAGCTCTCCCCATCCCAGTCCCAAAGTCCTTTTTTAGGTCTCTTCACAAAATGGTCTCCTCTTATATATGGCAGAAAAAAACCTCCCTGGGTGGCCATGAATATTTTGACGGCGTCCAGAAATAGAGGTGGTTTTGGGCTTCCCCATTTACAGACGTGTTATGAAGCCACGCAGCTTAAAGTAACGAGGGATTGGTTCTTGGCGATATGCAGAAAACGTGGGTGAGACAGGATAGGGCTGTAGCCGGTTCTCTCCTGTCGGGTCTACTGTGGATGAAGAAGCAGCACAGGCCACGGAATCAAGGCAGAAGTGTGATAGTGGGTCTGGCAGTGAAGGTATGGAATAGTCCTGTCACTAGAGGCATGCTTTCAACCTCCTCCTCCCCATTTATGCAGCTGTTCCAGAATTCTGGAAGTATCAATGGCACTACACCCCGGCCAGACTTCATACAATGTACCCCTCGACTCAACCAACCTGCTGGAGGGCCTGTCATTCTAAGGGAGATTGAAGGCATATTTGGTGGTGGTGTCCGGTCCTCCAGTTGTTTTTGGGAAGGTGTAAAATAGCACTTGAATGGTATGTTTCGAGGGGTGGACATCTCGGACGGGAAGGTGGGGCTGTGTGGCGTCTCGGACCAAAGATGCGAAAGGCTAAATAAGAGTAATTTGAGGGGCTTTATGATGCTCCTGGAAGCTGTGTGCTTGACGATAGCGCAGGATTGGAAAAAAAAGTCAGCCTCCTTCGAATTTAGACTGGCTGCGGAAAGTATGGCATTCTGTGGCATTGGAGTGGGCAACCTATACAGCCCAAGGGGATCAGGAGTTTATCAGACAAAATTGGGGCAATGTTATGCCGTTTTTTCAAGGGGAATATACGCAGCAGTGGTGTCTGCATAACTTGAGACTTTTGGACCTATTTTGAAGGCTTTGTTAGAAAATCAATAAAAACAAAACTAAAACATTGTTAAAGTGCATTTCAGCGAAAGTTGTACGTTCTAAAGGTTCTTGTGCCACTTCCTGTCAAATTTATGCCGGAACAGAGACCCTTCTCTCAGGAACCCGGGCTCCCTACAGATGACAGAGACTCTTTTCCCGCTTGTTACACCATGTGAGCTCTCACAGTCATTCCTTGGTAGTTTGGAAGGGGACTTGAACCCGTTCCTAGCTACTAGCCTTTTTCCTCTTAATCAGACATCAGGATTAAAGGGCAGCCACGAACCTGTCAGGACAACAATTGTTTCCCAGACCCGGAACCAAAATCATTGGCTGAACGAACAACGCCAGGCAATGCGTAAGCAACACAGCTTGATGGGGGCTACAACGGGGGCAATCAGCAGAGCTTGGATATCTTGACCAGCAGAGTCAAGCCAATAAAGATTGCCCACGCTTACAGCTCAGGAAGTCTTCATTCTATTAAAGACAAGGAGGCGAGCATTATGCTATACTTTCTTTATTACTGCCATATCAGCATTTCAATAAAACTTTAAAACTGCAACATTTGCACTTTTTTTCTCTGTGGTTATGAAAAATTCCAAATATGAGAGGTTTAAAGTTTCCAAAATCCATGTATCCTCTTAGACTACGACCCCCATGATCCTCTGGGGTGTGGTAGTCTTGACCTCTCATCTTCCACCTATCCGAGTCCAGTCCACAGTATAAGAACCCCTTAGACTAGGTCCATTCCTCTTTCTTCTTCCCATGACCTTGCCATGAACTCCAATTGTCCTTTGACTGATCAACAATAACCATGAACAAACTGGAACTGTGCATGTAATTTGCAACTGCTTAGGTCCTGTTGGACAACTTTGGAGCGCTCCTTGGCCTCATTCATCCTCTTTCATAATCAAGTCGCCTTCTGATAGTCTCCCACGAGAGAAGGATACAATTCATGAGGGTGGGCAAATATAATCTGAACATTAAATACATTACATATAGGTTCAGAATTTGACATTTTAAAAGCAACTGAGTGACTCCTCGCGGTCTGAGCTGTGCTCTGATATTCTCGTAATCCATAATACATTGAGTGACACACAACTTCTTATTTTCTGCAAAGTACGGGTATGAGATAACCCGAGAATCTGTTTTCGTTTGTTTAGCTATATTGAAGGCTACTCCTTCTGGGTAAAAGATATTTCTATCAATCTCCAGTGCTTTCACGTCGGATACTCTCCGGTATGCTGTAAGGCCCAATAACATTGCTAGCTTGCCTGATAATTGAGAGCGCGAAAGATTCTCGTTCGCTGGCCATCTAAGAAAAAGTTCAAAGACTTCTCTAACATCCCACAATACTGCGTATTTCGGTTTTGGAGGCTTCCTTAACTTTATGCCTCTCAGTAGGCGCAGAACAGCGGGGTGTTTGCCTACTGTGCCTCCTTCTACCTTGTCATGACCTGCCGAGATTGCCGATCTGTACACTCCTATAGTTCTAAAAGTGGAGCCTTCTTGGAACTTAACCACTAGGAAGCTAAGAACTTGTACTAAAGGGGCTGAAATGTGATCCACACTCTGCTCTGAGCACCACTGGGCCTAGGCTCTCTATGCGCCACTATAGCTCCTAATGGTGGAAGGGGCCCAGGAGTCCTTGATGCAGTCTGCAGTGAATCGCAAAAAATCCCTGGCAACTCACACTTTCTCCTGAAATCCTGCAGACCATCAACTGCAGCTTGCCTGCTGTTATCAGCAGGTGTATCTGCCCAGCTGGTCCCAGCAGAAGGTCTGGCTGGTGAGGAACTATCCTCGGAAAATCCATAGAAAGTTCTATCGCTACTGGAAACCAGGGCTGTGATTTCCAGACGGGTAGCACCATCACGAGATCGGCTCGCTCCCTGCGAGCTTTCACTAGCGCTCTCGTGATCATAATAATTGGCGGGAACGCATAACGGAGCTTCCCGTCCCAGCGTTCTGTGTCTGAGCGTTCAGTCTGGATGCAAATAGATCTATGTGCACTGGGCCCCAGCACTGGAATCTACAAGATACCGCGAGTTCCAGTCCGCTACATCGTTGAGGGTCCCCGGTAGATAATCTGCTGCTACTGCAATCTGATTCTGAAGGCAATAATGCCAGAAATCTTTTGCCAATTCCGCTAGTAATCTGTATTTCGTTCCCCCCTAGCTTGTTTATATACCGTACTGCAGAGATATAGTCCATTTTGAGCAGTACACCGCATTTTACCTTGTCTTGCGTGAAGGCCCGCACTGCAAAGGAACCTGCCAGAAGTTTTAGACAGTTGATGTGCAGTCCCAATTCTTGATCTGACCATTTCCCTTCTGTCTCTATTTGCTCGCATCTGGCTCCCCAGCCTGACCTGCTAGCATCCGACTCTATGGGACGTCCCCAAATATTGCTTGGCCATTCCAAGCCTCCATATTTTGAAGCCACCAGTGCAGTTCTGTGATCGCCTCGCAATCTAAGTTCACGAGTTGATGGTATCCTACACCCCCTTGCAGGTGTCTGATTTTGTGGCGCTGGAGGGCTCTGTAGTGGAGCGGCACCAGGAAATATCACAAGGCTGCTAGCAGACCCACTACTCTGGCCAGATTCCGAAGCGAAATAACTCCTTTTGCTATCACTGCTCTGAGCTCCTTCTTTATTGCTCTCACCTTGTGCTGTGGGAGCTCGAGCGTTGCCCTGACCGTATCTATTGAAAACCCTAGAAATTCCAGCTTCTGAACTGGCGCCAGTTGGGACTTGTCCAAATTCACTAAGAATCCGAGCGAGGACAAGAGCGTGAAGACCCATTGAACGTTCTCGGTGGGCGTCTTCTTGTCTGGGGCTAGCACGAGGATATCGTCTAGATATATAATGATACGTATCCCTCTTTCTCTCATGGCGGCTGCCACTGGCTTCATCACTTTGGTGAAAGCCCAAGGAGCCGGAGGCTAGGCCGAATGGCAGACATGTGACACGCCATGTCTCCCCGTTCCACTGAAAGCGTAGAAACCTCTGAAATTCCTGCGCTGTCGGAATCGTGAGGTAAGCGTCCTTGAGATCTAGACGCGCCAACCAGGCCGTACCTTGTCTCCCCTGTGAATTTAAACATGTTGCTGAGGAAACCTGGTCCTCCTTGGACATCTTGCTCTACTGCGTTCTTGTTTACCAGATTGAGGAGCTCGCTGTGCAATAACGCGGCCTCCTCGCCAGCCATGTGTATAGGGCGAGGTTCTATGTCTTGGACGGGGTTCCCCACAAACTCTAATCGCAGCCCCGCCACTGCCTACAGCACCCATGCATCGCATGACAAAGCTTGCCATTTGCTTAAAAATTGGAGGGTTCTTCCTCCTACCTTCGTGCTTAATGTACTCACCACCAGTTGGCATTGGGTTGACGGTATGGTCCTTTCCCACTACGACCTCTGGGAAACCTGGACCTGGTTGGGAAGAAGGTATCCTGTTGTTTGCCTTCCCAATATTGGGCATGCGGTCCCTGGGGTTCTCGGTGGTAGTTGAATCGACCGGACGCGTGACCCCTGTATCGCCCGGTCCCGGAAAAAACATGACCTGGAAAGATCTTTTTTATTGAGCTCTGGGCCTTCTCTAGTGCTGAGTACGTGCCCACGAACTGAGACATTTCGTTCGCGAACGCCTCGCCGAACAACAGGCCTTTGGCACTCTCTTGCGTCTTAAGAGGCTCGATCACTTAACTTTCCGTCAATCTTTAACAAGACGCCTCTTCTTCTCTCTGAAGAGAGCGCGCAGTTCGCGTTGCCCAGGAGGCACACTGCTCTCTGAGCCCAGTTCCCCAGAGCAAGGGCGTCCACCGGGTTACCGGTGACCTTCGCTTTCTCTGCCAGGTCCATTATTTTCCATAATGGACCTGCTATGTCCAGAAGCTTGTCCTGGCATCCCCTCCAGGCACAGTCCACTCCCTTCCTGATGTCCCGTGTGGACTTTGTCACAAATGTGACCATCTTGGGGTCGAGATCAGGTGTCCCTTCCAACTTCCCCGGCAAATCTGGTCTTGGGCATTCCAAGTTCATGCGCGACCACACTCTGTCCAGCGGCTTTCTTATGTGCTGAGACATGTACACCCCTACCCTTCATCCTGATCCCCTGCATTGTTCACCCCTGGGGTGGGGGTCTGTCCCTGCAATCTTTTTTCTTGTCTAGGAAGGCTCAATTTAGCCTAGCGACAGGGTTGCTTTGATCTTGGGGAGCAGTATCCTCCCTTCCACTTGTGCTAGGGGGGGTCAAGGAGTGCTTGCTCTTCCGAGCTGCCTTACGCCCCTTGGTGTCAACCCCTTCTGTGGGGTGTTTGGCTGACGGCAAGTCAGGCTCCAATTGGGAGGGATCCTCCTCCCACTCCTCTGCGCTCCATTCTGGAGATGTTGAAGGAGTTCCCACAGGGCTTGTGTATTGAGCCATCCTTTTTATGTTGGCAGTGCCAACTTCTAGGCTGTCAGCACTGAGGGGTGAGGTAGCCTGTATTAGGTACTCAATGGGCCTCATTACGAGTCACCCGGTCTGGAAATAACAGTGGCGGTAAACCCGCCGCCACTGTTGTTTCCGGACCGGGTGATCTCGAGTTCTGCAGGTGGGAGGTGTCATTCCCGCCAGGTCTGACCTGGTGGGTTTAACACCACCCGCCTGCAGGCGGACGTGGAAACACCGGCACCATCACGAGAATTCCTGGGTCACCGGGGTCGTAATGCCCTGGTAATTCCGGGAATCACGGAGGCGGAATGGTAATACGAGTCCGGCGGTAAACTGCTGGAATTTCAGGCACGGTTACCGCCAGACTCGTAATGCGGCCCAATGTCTCTTGCCTGCAGGCTTTTTGTTCAAGGCTCCTCTTCACAGGAAAGGATAATCCTGTTTCCCCTTCTAATAACAAAAAATTTTTTTTTTAATACTAAATATGTAACTGGAGGCCCTCCGTTACTCTCCGCTCCGCGCTGTTAAACAATGCACGCGAGCGTCAGAGTGTCTCCCAGGGGACGACGAGAAGGCTAACGCCTCCCGCTCTCCTGGGTCCTACTGCGCGCCGTGTTCTGCGGCGTGGCTATTACGAGTAGTCCGGCCGGCTGCCTAAGGCGAGCGCGTTCGCTCGTGGCTCCGCCCTCCGCTCCTCCCACTTAATCAGAATTCAAAAAAGGTTTACTCACCCCGTGCAACCCGCCGGCATTCACGCCAAACTATCTGCTTCCTACGTGGCCGCTCGCCTGACTAACGCTGCAACTGAGGTAATTACCTCATCTCTACATACTCATTATTTTCTACAAACAGCCATTAACTTGCTCATTTAGTACGCGCGTCTACGTTTTAGCGCTCTTTAGGCTGAACTATGTACACAATAATGTGCTAAAGTCATAAATATCAGGTACTTAACTCATGTAAGGCAGCAAAAAAAAGAGGAATGGACCTAGTCTAAGGGGTTCTAATACTGTGGACTGGACTCCGATAGGTGGAAGATGAGAGGTCAAGACCACCACACCCCAGAGGATCATGGGGGTCGTAGTCTAAGAGGATATATGGATTTTGGAAACTTTAAACCGCTCAGATTTGGGATTTTTTCATAACCACGGAGAAAAAAAGCGCAAATGTTGCAGTTTTAAAGTTTTGTTGAAATGCTGATATGGCAATAATAAAGAAAGTATAGCATAATGAGAACCTCCTGCCTTGTCATAGAATTGCGGATCACTGAAGTACTTTATGCTTGTAACCGAGGGACTCTTTGTTTACACAAGGGTTGCCTTGTTCCCACTGTTCATGCAGACAGGCACAGCTCTGGTCTGTGTGCCAGTGGAATCTTGTGATGCTGGAAATGCATCGGAGGGGCAGGGCCTCCATATCCTTGTCCTTTACTGCCTTTTTATTGTGTGTTCTGTCATATTTTCCGCACAGGAGTTCATTTGGGACTCCTGGCGGTGCAGCTCTCTCTCTTTTGGTTTGGTGAACACACCCGTGGGATACTCTTACGGCACCCAGGGGTGGGGGTACAACCCTGTGCCCCTAGTGTATGTTTTTGGGCCCCTGTGGGTGGCAGAGCAGGGTATGGGCTGGTGGCCGCTCAATGCTGAATTTACCAGGTGCTCTGGGTGTCCTCCATTTTGGGATACCCAGGCCCTGCCATTGGAATCAGTTGATTCCTGATAGGAAACAAGATGGCCCATGTGGCCTCTTGCTTTCTTTTGCCTGTTACCTTGTTTTTCCAAAGTCCCAAAGTCCTGGGAAGCCCTGACTCTGTCCCTTCCCCCTGACTGGCTGTTGGGCGGATGTGCCATATATGGTGTTCTTGTGAAGGCCCGGCCAGACTAGCTGGAGCCTTCCCAGTGACTGTATGTTGTGGGTACCTCCTGTGGGTGGGACCTGGGTGAATGGAGTGTGTGACCAATATGCACTTCTTGTTGTGGTTGTCTGGTTTCTGGCATGAGAGACAAAGACTGAGACAGCCCTGCCCGAAACTGGCCTGAATGGAGTGTGTAGTGTTGAATGGCTGGGTACTTGTCCCAATCCAAATTCCTTGTTATGAGTGTCTGAAAGGGAGGAGGATGGCCTGAATGCACTGTGTGCCTGATTGGCCGACTGACTGCATGAATGCCCTTCTGTATGATTGGCTGTTGAGAGTGACCCAGCAGTGTGGATGAGAGACAGAATAGTATATCTGGGGACCTCTCACCACTGGAAATTGTTCAGAAGTGTTCAGAAGCTGTGTCTACACGTTAAGAGTAACTGGAACTGCTGATCCTTGATGCCCAGCTGGAAGAAGAAGACTTGCTGTTGCATTTGCTTCGACCGATCTGAAAGCTGCCGAATCCGTCGAAGACTGATCCGAGAGAGGACCTGGTAAGGCGCCCTCTTCCTGTGCTCCGAGGGACCAACGAGCACTGCTAAAACCTTCGCCGAAACTCCTTAGAAGTCAGATTCTCGAAAGGCTGCCGACCCGAGATGGGACCGCCGAGGAGAGCGAAGTGAAGCACCCGGACTTCGCCGCCGTCGAAGTCCATTGCCGTCGACCAGGGTTCGCAGGTTTGTGTAACTACTGGAGGCCCGTCGAAGTTGTGTTGCCCAGCCGTGGGGACCGCTTGACGCCGTGCCGCCAACAACCGGAGCCGCCCGCTCCTTTGCCTAAGAACATTCGAATCGAAGGACTCCCTTGTCCGCACCGTCGACCACTTTATCCCACCGGAGAAAGTCGAGGACGACCAAAGTGCCGAGGAGAATCCGCCGGTGGGTTTGCCGCCACCTCACGACCACAAAGACTTCGACGACTCGACGCCCTTGCTGGGCCACAGTTCTTTACACTCTTTGCGCTCCAGAACTATCGTCACTGAGGTGCCCCGCACGCCTCTTCCTTGCAGGACGCCAACGCTCTGTCGTCGACGAGCACCGCTCGGATCGAAGCTGCCGCCTCATCGACGGCGTTCTACCCTGTTCACCGTCGGACGTTCGACAACCCGTGACTCCTGCTTTAAAATGAGGGCACTCAAGAACGGTCGTCGATTCCCCGACGCCGAACGCCAAGTTCGCCTTCCTCGACGCCTCTCGACGATCCGTGACTCCTGCTTTAAAGGGGGTCACTCAAGAAGGATCTGTCGACGCCTCTTCGAAGAACTCTACTCCACCAGGTACATTGGGGGGGTAAAACATTATAGGAGGGAAGAAGACTATTGAACAATATATGGACTGGGCTTGTGCTATATATCTTTGTTTTACAGGTTGCCCAGGTGGGCGGATCTCCACACAGAACTGTGCCTAGTGGTAGGGGCCAGTATTCTGCCTATTTTTTCAACCATCTTGCGTTCTTTCCTATCTCTATTGCTGGTGTCCTTGTTATTGATCTGTGTGACATTTTAACCGTACAGTTGATGCACTTTAATGAGATTTGATAACATTGGTGGTACCACTTTAGAATTGTATATATTTATCATTGTTGATTTCTGAGTACAAAGTGCGTTATTGTGATTGTGTACCTACCTTTGAATATTAATTATATAAAGACTGTGTTTTCAGTAATACAGTGTGTGGACATTCCTTTGTGGGGGTTCGGGGACTACACTGTACTTAAGAACCAGCCTGCATCACCTCCTGAGAAGCGAGGCCTTGATTGCTCGTCCATTGCTACCGTAATAGAGAATCTTGGCTGGGGTCCTCTGTGCCTCTCCTCTACCATATAGAGAGCAGAAGTACAGACACCCCCCTCCAGTCTTTCCACTGGTGGCAGCGGTGGGAAGCTTATGGTTTTAAGAATCAGTGTATAACAGTGCCACTTACAAAATATCTGCACTTTATTAAATTAAGGTTTGGTTGTGTACAAAATAACTGCATTACAAGCAAAGGAGTCTATTGCAAATGGTAAATTGACTAGGATGAGCTTAGAGGCTCTCCAGAGTGCTTGTGAAGCCAGGTAGTTAGACTTTGTGGATATGTCCAGGGCTGAGCTGATAGCTGCCCTGATGGACTACCAGACTGATGGTGAAACTCTTGATGAGGGGGAGAATGCAACCAATGAGGACTCTGCCCCTGGGGGTTCTACTGAATCTGTTTCTGGGAATGCCACCATTCCTGCTGCCTCTGTTCCGAACCCCAGCAATTCCTTGGAGCTTGAGTTATTAAGGATGAAATTGGCCTTTGAATATCGCAAGTCGGAAATAGATGCTGAGCTTAAGAAGGAGGAGTTGGCTCAACAAGTGGAGCTCAAGAATAGGGATCTTGAACTCAAAAATAAGGACCTTGAACTCAAGAACCAGGACACTGAATGTCAGAGAATCCAGCTAGCGAAAGCTCGAGTGGAGACTGCAACGAAACCCAGTGAGTGTGTCAGGTCCCCAGCAACTAAATTTATGAAAGATTTGGTTGGTGTGTTTGTGGAGGGTTCAGATATCCTCCAATGGATTGAAGCGTTTGAAATGGCTTGTGCAATTCATGATGTTGACAAAAGAGATTGGGCTAAGTGTTTGTTAAGCAGAGTGCCTCAGACTGGGTATGACTGTATTCTGAAGCTGAGTGTGGAAGAAAGGGGTCAGTATGAGTGTATGAAATCTGCTTTGATTGCCAAGTTTGGAAGACACCTACCCAATACCTTAAAAGGTTCAGGGATTTTAAGAAAAGAGAGAATGTGTCTTGGGTTGACTGGGTGAGTGCTGCGCACATGAACATGATGAGGTGGATTGATGGTTACAAGGTGAAAACTTTTGTTGAATTGTCCCACCTGTTGTTTTTTGAGCATTTGTCTGAAGCCTGTTCACCGGAGCTGCGTGAATATGTTGCTGACCAGAACATTTTGGATCCCTTTAAGCTGGCTAGGCTGGCTGACAAGTGGGTCTCACACCGGATGTCCCCTAAGGAGTCCTGTGGGAAGGACAAGGACAAAGAAAAGGGGGCCTCTCAGAAAGCTGAGGAGTCCCAACAGCAGTCATAGTCAGGTAAACCTAAACCTTCCTCTCCTAAAACCCTAAGACCTAGTGGGGATAAGTCATCTGTGGGTGGGAATAAGACTAGTAGTCCACCTGCTGCAAAGCAGGTTCCCAGTGGTTCCAGTACCGTACCCCGCACTCCCGGCACTTGTTGGGATTGTGGGGCCCTGGATCACAAGAGGGGTGACTCCAAGTGTAAAGGTAAGGCACTTGGAGTACAGGCTGTCAGCCTGACCTACCCTTACCCCATGCCTGAGGTGGAGGCCACTGTCTTCCCCTCCTCTACAAGGATCACATTTGGTGCTCCTGTAGAGATTTCCTTAGTGTCTCTTGGGGCCTGGGACCAGTACGCGGAAGTACTGGCGACTATCCCACAGAACACCCGTAGATTTTTGAGAAGTGTCCTCCTGAATGGCCGGCCTTCTACTGGTTTGAGAGACACTGGGGCAAGCATGACAGTGGTGGACAGGACCCTGCTCAAGCCAGAGGACTATGTAGGTGCTCCTCTGAGACCCACCAGGTTAGCTGGTAGGCCTCCCAAATTATCGCCTGTAGCCTTAGTCACACTCGTAATTGGAGACAAGACAGCAAAGCTTCCTGTCCTGGTTCAGGACAATGTCCCTGCTAACATTCTGTTAGGTAATGATCTAGTAGAGTTGGGATTGATCTCGGATGGTCTTCCCATGACTGCTGCTGCGGTCACTAGGTCACAGGTGACCCCGGGTCTGGCTGTGAGTCAGGTACCCGAGCCAAAGGCGCAGTCTAAGGCAAGACAAAGGGAGAACAAGAAGGCCACCTCTGTGGAGGGAGCTCCTTCTCTTCCTGCTGTTCCTACAGCACCCATTGGGATCCATGCTCCGGACGGGCTGGGTCCAGTGGTGAACCCCGTCTCAACTCCTGTGGGAGAAGAGCCAGAAGACTCTCCTGTGGGAGAGGTTCTCAACCCAGAGGATCATCCGGATCTTCAATGCGTGTTAGCTGAAGGGGGACCCTCCCGGGCAGACTTCTGTAAAGGACAGAGAGAGTGCCACTCTCTTGAGGGTCTGAGGAAACAGGCCCTGTCCCAGGCACAAGGAGAAGTGCCTAGGACATTCCGGATATATTGGGAGTGTGAGCTCCTTGTTAGTGAGCCCACTAAGCCTGAACCTGGTGCCCTCAAGAGGTTGGTGGTACCCCAGGTTTACAGGCCCTTCCTACTGCAGTTGGCGCATGAGGTGCCCTTGGCTGGTCATCTTGGTACGAAGAAGACTAAGCAGAGGCTCTCTGCCCATTTCTACTGGCCCCGGATGGGAGTAGAAGTGGAGTCCCACTGCAGGACCTGCCCAACTTGTCAGTTGTCTGGCAAGACTGGAGGCAGTGGCATTGCCCCACTACAGCCATTGCCAGTGGTTGGCACACCATTTGAAAGGGTGGGCATCGACATTGTCGGCCCCTGGACCCTCCCACTTCAGGTGGACATCGGTTCATCCTGGTTTTGGTAGATCATGTCACCAGGTACCCTGAGGCTATACCCCTTCGGACTGTAACTGCCAAGGTGGTTGCCAGGGCTCGCCTGGGCATTTTCACCCATGTTGGATTCCCCAAGCACGTTGTCTCTGACAGAGAATCCAACTTCATGTCTAGTTACATGAAAACCATGTGGAAAGAGTGCGGGGTAACCTACAAGTTCTCCACCTCTTACCACCCCCATACCAATGGTTTGGTTGAGATATTTAATAAAACTCTCAAGGGCATGCTAGGTGCTTTGGAAGAGCCCCTAAGGAGGAAATGGGATCTCCTCCTGCCATGCCTGCTGTTTGCTTACAGAGAGGTACCTCAAGAACTGTGCCTAGTGGTAGGGGCCAGTATTCTGCCTATTGTTTCAACCATCTTGCGTTCTTTCCTATCTCTATTGCTGGTGTCCTTGTTATTGATCTGTGTGACATTTTAACCGTACAGTTGATGCACTTTAATGAGATTTGATAACATTGGTGGTACCACTTTAGAATTGTATATATTTATCATTGTTGATTTCCGAGTACACAGTGTGTTATTGTGATCGTGTACATACCTTTGAATATTAATTATATAAAGACTGTGTTTTCAGTAATACAGTGTGTGGACATTCCTTTGTGGGGGTTCAGGGACTACACTGTACTTAAGAACCAGCCTGCATCACCTCCTGAGAAGCTAGGCCTTGATTGCTCGTCCATTGCTACCGTAATGGAGAATTTTGGCTGGGGTCCTCTGTTCCTCTCCTCTACCAGAGCAGAAGTACAGACACCCCCCTCCAGTCTTTACACATCCCATTGCCACTCTAGTCATTTTCAAAGCAAGTGCCCGTTTATACAGACTCCCAGTTGGGTCACCTGACAGCCGATCCCAATTGCTGGGGTGCTCATGAGGCATAACTGTACAGCTGGGGTGATCTCACTGGGGACCAGATGCTTCTCTGTATGACTGTGGTACCCCAACTGGGGACCAAATGCACCTCTTCAAGGCTGGGGAATCTCATTGGTGACCAAATGCTTCTCTATATGGCTGCGGCCCTCCATCTGGGACCAGATGCATTCTCTCCAGCTGGGGCAACCCACTGGGGACCTGAGGCGACCCTCTATGGCCCGGCTACCCACTGGGTCGGGATTTGTCTCTCTGTGGCTAGGTTCCCCTTCATGAGGACCAGATGCATTCGCTCCAGCTGGGGTAACCCACTGGGAACCAGAGGCGACTCTCTATGGCTGGTGTACACACTGGGGTCTAGATTTGTCTCTCTGTGGCTAGGTTTCCCTTCCTGAGGACCAGATGATCTCTCTCCAGCTGGGATAGCCCATTGGGGACCAGAGGCGACTCTTTGGACGAGGTACCCACTGGAGTCTAGATTTGTCTCTCTGTGGCTAGGTTTCCCTTCCTAAGGACCCTGAGAACCAGATCTTGCTCCAGCTGGGGCAGCCCACTGGGGACCAGAGGCCACCCTCTGTAGCCGGGGTACCCAGTGGGGTCTAGATTTGTCTCTCTGTGGCTAGGGTTCCCTTCCTGAGGACCAGATGATCTCTCTCCAGGTGGGGCAACCCACTGGGGACCAGAGTCGACTCTCTATAGCCAGGGTACCCACTGGGGACTAGATTTGTCTCTCTGTGGCTAGGTTTCTTTACCTGAGGACCAGATGTATTCTCTCCAGCTGGTGCAACCCACTGGGGACCGGAGGCGACTCTCTATGGCTGGGGTACCCACTGGCATCTAGATGTGTCTCTCTGTGGCAAGGTTTCCCTTCCTGAGGACCAGATGATCTCCCTCCAGCTGGGGCAACCCACTGGGGACCAGAGGCAACTCTGTATGGCTATGGCCGGGGTACCCACTGGGGTCTATATTTGTCTCTCTGTGGCTAGGTGTCCCTTCCTGAAGACTAGGTGCATTGTCTCCAGCTGGGGCAATGCACTGGGGAGCAGAGGCGATCCTCTGTGGCCAGGGTACTCACTGGGGTCTAGATTTGTCTCTCTGTGGCTCGGTTTCCCTTCCTGAAGACCAGATGATCTCTCTCCAGCTGGGGCAACCCACTGGGGACCAGAGGTATGATGCTGTATGGCCAGGGTACCCACTGGGGTCTAGATTTGTTTCTCTGTGGCTAGGTTTCCCTTCCTGAGGACTAGATGCATTTGCTCCATCTGGGGCAACCCACTGGGGACCAGAGGCGACCCTCTATGGCCCGGCTACCCACTGTGTCTAGATTTGTCTCTCTGTGACTAGGTTTCCCTTCCTGAGGACCAGATGCATTCTCTCCAGCTGGGGTAACCCACTGGGAATCAGAGGCCACTCTCTATGGCTGGGGTTCCCACTGGGGTCTAGATTTCTCGCTGTGGCTAGGTTTCCCTTCCTGAGGACGAGATGCATTCTCTCCAGCTGGGGCAACCCACTGGGGACCAGAGGCGACTCTCTATGGCCAGGGTAACCACTGGGGTCTAGATTTGTCTCGCTGTGCCTAGGTTTCCCTTCCTGAGGACCAGATGATCTCTCTAAAGCTGGGATAACCCTCCGGGGACTAGAGGCAACTCTCTTTGGACGGGGTACCCACTGGAGTCTAGATTTGTCTCTCTGTGGCTAAGTTTCCCTTCCTGAGGGCCAGATGCATTCTCTCCTGCTGCGGTAACTCACTGGGTACCAGAGGCGACTCTCTATGGCCGGTTTTCCTGCTGGGGTCTAGATTTGTCTCTCTGTGGCTAGGATTCCATTCCTAAGTACCCTGAGGATCAGATGATCTCTCTCCAGCTGGGGTAACCCCCTGGGGACCGGAGGTGACTCTCTATTGCCAGGGTACCCACTGGGGACTAGCTATGTCTCTCTGTGGCTAGGTTTCCCTTCTTGAGGACCCGAACATCTCTCTCCAGCTGGGGAAACCGATTGGGCATCAGAGTCGACCCTCTATGGCCGGGGTACTCACTGGGATTTAGATGTGTCCCTCTGTGGCTCGGTTTCCCTTCCTGAGGACCAGATGATCTCTCTCCAGCTGGGGCAACCCGCTGGGGACCAGAGACGACTCTCTCTGGCCGGGGTACCTGCTGGGGTCTAGATTTGTCTCTCTGTGGCTAGGTTTCCCTTCCTGAGGACCAGATGATCTCTCTCCAGCTGGGGCAACCCACTGGGACCAGAGGTGACTCTCTATGGCCGGGGTACCCACTGGGGTCTAGATGTGTCTCTCTGTGGCAAGGTTTCCCTTCCTAAGGACCAGATGATCTTTCTCCAGCTGGGACAACCCACTGGGGACCAGAGGCAACTCTGTATGGCTATGGCCGGGGTACCCACTGGGGTCTAGATTTGTCTCTCTGTGGCTAGGTGTCCCTTCCTGAAGACCAGATGCATTCTCTCCAGCTGGGGCAATGCACTGGGGAGCAGAAGCAACCCCCTGTGGCCGGGGTACACATTGGGGACTAGATTTGTCTCTCTGTGGCTAAGTTTCCCTTCCTGAGGACCAGATGATCTCTCTACAGCTGGGATAACCCATTGGGGACCAGAGTGGACTCTCTATGGCTGGGGTACACACTGGGGTCTAGATGTGTCTCTCTGTGGCTAGGTTTCCCTTCATGAGGACAAGATGATCTCTCTCCAGCTGGGATAGCCCATTGGGGACCAGAGGCGACTCTTTGGACGAGGTACCCACTGGAGTCTAGATTTGTCTCTTTGTGGCTAGGTTTCCCTTCCTAAGGACCCTGAGGACCAGATGATCTTTCTCCAGCTGGGGCAACCCACTGGGACCAGAGGCCACCCTCTGTAGCCGGAGTCTCCACTGGGGTCTAGATTTGTCTCTCTGTGGCTTGGGTTCCCTTCCTGAGGACCAGATAATCTCTCTCCAGCTGGGGCAACCCAATGGGGACCAGAGTCGACTCTCTATAGCCGGGTTAACCACTGGGGACTAGATATGTCTCTCTCTGGCTAGGTTTCTCT
Organism: Ambystoma mexicanum; assembly: GCF_040938575.1. Lineage (NCBI taxonomy): Eukaryota > Metazoa > Chordata > Amphibia > Caudata > Ambystomatidae > Ambystoma > Ambystoma mexicanum. The sequence continues at coordinate 1,666,733,174 of NC_090937.1, read as the reverse complement.
ACCTGAGGACCACATGTATTCTCTCCAGCTGGTGCAACCCACTGGGGACCGGAGGCGACTCTCTTTGGCCGGGCTACCCACTGGGGCCTAGATGTGTCTCTCTGTGGCAAGGTTTCCCTTTCTAAGGACCAGATGATCTCTCTCCAGCTGGGACAACCAACTGGGGACCAGAGGTGACTCTGTATGGCTATGGCCGGGGTACCCACTGGGGTCTAGATTTGTCTCTCTGTGGCTAGGTGTCCCTTCCTGAAGACCAGATGCATTCTCTCCAGCTGTGGCAATGCACTGGGGAGCAGAAGCAACCCTCTGTGGCCAGGGTACTCACTGGGGTCTAGATTTGTCTCTCTGTGGTTAGGTTTCCCTTCCTGAGGACCAGGTGCATTCTCTCCAGCTGGGGTAACACACTGGGAACCAGAGGCGACTCTCTATGGCTGGGGTACACACTGGGGTCGAGATTTGTCTCTCTGTGGCTAGGTTTCCCTTCCTAAGGACCAGATGATCTCTCTCCAGCTGGGATAGCCCATTGGGGACCAGAGGCGACTCTCTTTGGACGAGGTACCCACTGGAGTCTATATTTGTCTCTCTGTGGCTAGGTTTCCCTTCCTAAGTACCCTGCGGACCAGATGATCTTTCTCCAGTTGGGGCAACCCACTGGGACCAGAGGCCACCCTCTGTAGCCGGAGTCTCCACTGGGGTCTAGATTTGTCTCTCTGTGGCTTGGGTTCCCTTCCTGAGGACCAGATAATCTCTCTCCAGCTGGGGCAACCCAATGGGGACCAGAGTCGACTCTCTATGGCCGGGGTAACTACTGTGGTCTAGATTTGTCTCTCAGTGGCTAGGTTTCCCTTCTGTGGACCAGATGATCTCTCTCCAGCTGGAGCAACCCACTGGGGACTAGAGGTCACTCTCTATGCCCGGGGTACCCACTGGGGTCTTGATTTGTCTCGCTGTGGCTAGGTTTCCCTTCCTCAGGACCAGATGAACTCTCTCCCGCTGGGGTAACCCACTGGAGACCAGAGGCGACTCTTTTTTTTAATGCTATGGCCGGGGTACCCACTGGGGTCTAGATTTGTCTCTATGTGGCTAGTTTTCCCTTTATGAGGCCAGATGAACTCTCTCCAGCTGGGGCCCCCCACGGGGCATCAGAGGCAACCCTCTATGGCCGGGGTAACTACTGGAGTCTAAATTTGTCTCACTGTGGCTCGGTTTCCCTTCCGTGGACCAAATGATCTCTCTCCAGCTGCGGCAACCCACTGGGGACCAGAGGTGACTCTCTATGGCCGTGGTGCCCACTGGGTTCTAGATTTGTCTCGCTGTGGCTAGGTTTCCGTTCCCGAAGACCAGATGATCTCTCGCCAACTGGGGCAAATCACTAGGGACAAGAGGCGATTCTCTATGGCCGGGTTACCCACTGAGGTCTAGATTTGTCTCTCTGTGGCTAAGTCTCCCTTCCTAAGGACCCTGAGGACCAGATGATCTTTCTCCAGCTGGGGCAACCCACTGGGGACCAGAGGCCACCCTCTGTAGCCGAGGTACCCACTGGGGTCTAGATTTGTCTCTCTGTGGCTAGGGTTCCCTTCCTGAGGGCCAGATGATCTCTCTCCAGCTGGGGCATCCCACTAGGGACCAGAGTCGACTCTCTATAGCCGGGGTACCCATTGGGGACTAGATATGTCTCTCTGTGGCTAGGTTTCTCTACCTGAGGACCAGACGTATTCTCTCCAGCAGGGGCAACCCACTGGGGACCAGAGGCAACTCTGTATGGCTATGGCCGGGGTACCCACTGGGGTCTATATTTGTCTCTCTGTGGTTAGATGTCCCCTCCTGAAGACCAGATGCATTCTCTCCAGCTGGGGCAATGCACTGGGGAGCAGAGGCGACCCTCTGTGCCCGGGGTACTCATTGGGGTCTAGATTTGTCTCTCTGTGGCTCAGTTTCCCTTCCTGAGATCCAGATGATCTCTCTCCAGCTGGGGCAACCCACTGGGGACCAGAGGCGATGCTCTATGGCCAGGGTACCCACTGGGGTCTAGATTTGTCTCTCTGTGGCTACGTTTCCCTTCCTGTGGACCAGGTGCATTCTCTCCAGCTGGGGCAACCCACTGGGGATCAGAGGCGACCCTCTATGGCCAAAGTACCCACTGGGGTCTAGATTTGTCTGTCTGTGGCTAGGTTTCCCTTCCTGAAAACCAGATGCATTCTCTTCAGCTGGGGCAACCCACTGGGGACCAGAGGCGAGGCTGTATGGCCAGGGTACCCACTGGGGTCTAGATTTGTCTCTCTGTGGCTAGGTTTCCCTTCATGAGGACCAGATGCATTCTCTCCAGCTTGGGCAACCCACTGGGGACCAGAGTCGACTCTCTATAGCCGGGATACCCACTGGGTCTAGATTTGTCTCTCTCTGTGGCTAGGTTTCCCTTCCTGATGGTCAGATGATCTCTATCCAGCTGGGATAACCCATTGGGGACCAGATGCAACTCTCCATGGCCAGGGTACCCACTGGGGTCTGGATTTGTCCCTCTGTGGCTAGGTTTCCCCTCCTGATGACCCGATGATCTCTCTCCAGCTGGGGCAACCCTCTGGAGACAAGAGGCGACTCTCTATGGCCAGGGTACCCACTGGGGTCTAGATTTGTCTCTCTGTGGCTAGGTTTCCCTCCCTGAGGACCAGATGATCTCTCTCCAGCTGGGGCAACCCTCTGGGATCAGAGGCGACTCTCTAAGGCCAGGGTACCCACTGGGGTCTAGATTTGTCTCTCTGTGGCTAGGTTTCCCTTCCTGAGGGCCAAATGCTCTTTCTCCAGCTGGGGTAGACATGTTGATGTTTTGGGGAACTGACTCTTGGACTAGAAATTATTCAATCCCTTGAACCCCAATGGAAGTGAGTCCTGGTTTGTCCCTGCAACACAACCTCATAGAATGCAGTGAGGCAGAACACTGACTTTATTGAAGAAGGGCCCAGGTCTAAGGGAGGTCTCCAAATAGACCTCAATTCAGATTAGATCTCCTCTAGAGACACTTATGTGCTTAAGGGGGGGAGTGAGAAAATGCAGCCTTCTTCTTATTTATTTATTTATTTATTTATTTGTTTACTTATTTATTTCATTTGTTACACGCCCAGACCCTGGGGTATGACGACGTGGTTACAGAGAGCTTAGAAAGTAGTCATACAATAGTCAAGTGTGCATAAAACATTATTACAACAAACAGAAGATTATACAAGACAATCATGGACATTATTTACAGAGAGGTCACGTGTGCTTCGTGCTAATATTGGTTGAATAACCAAGTTTTCAGCAGTTTTTTTAAGCTGGGGAACGAAGTCTCTTTTTTGATAATGATGGGGAGGGAGTTCCAGTGTTTGGGTTCTAGGACCTGGAAGCTGCTACCCCCCCGCTCTGGTATTTTTATACCGGGGAGTCACTAAGAGTCAATTATCGTTAGACCTTAGAATTCTAGTCGATTCTTTTTTCTGAAGGGCATTGTTGAGGTAGATCGGGGCTTTTTTGGCAAGGCCTTTGTGGGTGATGCAGTGAGTTTTAAAAATAATTCTGGCTTTGATTGGTAACCAGTGGGCCTCCTTCCTTATCTTGATAATGTGCTCAAACATGTTTATCCCCAAGGCTGCTCTTAAGGCTTTGTTTTGAATCAATTGCAGTTTGCTGAGATTGGTGTTAGAGGTCCCTAGTAATAACACATTGCAGTAATCCAACTCGGATAGTACCAACGCCCCGGCCAGGGTGAGGCAGTTGGTCGGAGTCAGAAATTGTCTACTTAATGCTATGAGTTTGGATGTGTACGCTGAAGTGGAGGAGAGCATACTAATATGTTTAGACGTGGTGAGGTTGGCACCTAGGTATACACCTAATGTTTTTACTTGCTTGAGTACTGGGATTAGAGTGCCATCGATACTGATCGAAGAATAGTCTCGGTGGAGGGCATCTATTTTGGAAGGGGAGCCCACGATAAAAACTTCAGTCTTTTCATCGTTAAGGCAAAGACTATTTAGCGCCATCCAGTTTTGAATAATGGAGTACATTTTGTTAATGGTCGATGTATCTTGGTCATAGTTTCCTGAGATGGGTATGAGGATCTGGGTGTCATCCGCGAAGTTAGTGTAGATGACACCCATATCGTCTAATGCCGAGAAGAGGAGTTTAGTATAGGCATTATAAAGGGTGGGAGAAAGACATGATCCTTGTGGTACTCCAAGGGGGACTGGGATGGGATCTGCAGCTACTTTGTCTATGGCAACTCTAGAGGTGCTTTCGGCAAGAAAGGATTTCACCCAAATGGTGGCATCGTTAGAGAAGTGGAAATCCTTGGCTAATGAGATGCACAGTTTGTCATGGTCCACAAGGTCAAATGCGGCAGACAGGTCTAACAGCAGGAGGATGCAAAGTTTCCCTGAATCTCTGATGGTGTCCATTTGGATTTTGAGATCCAGGAGGGCCCCTTCCGTACTATTGTTGGGCCTGAAACCTGATTGTCTGATTCCGAGTAGATGGTTCTGTTCCAGATGGGCTTGTACTTGTGTGTACGCTATTTTATCTATACGTCTGAGTAGAAATGGGACTGCTGTTATTGGGCGATAATTGGTGGGAACTGTGGGATCCAGGGATCTTTGTTTTAGAAGTGGGGTGACCCTCGCTTCTTTGATGCTGGTTGGAACTGTATTGGTAATGAAGGAGGAATTGACAAAATTAGTGATGGTGGGGGTGAAGGAGGAAGCACATGCTTTGACTAATTTAGCTGGGACGTTATCCTCTTTACAATTGGATGCTTTTAGCTTGGAAATAGTTTCAAACACTAGTTCTTGAGAGACCGGTGTGAAATGGAATAGCGAATTGGTATTATCATTGGCAGTAGGGGCCGGGGGGTTAGTGTCTAGAACATTTCTGTCTGCTAAAAAGGTTTTTTGGTACTTATTTTATTTTGTAACACGACAATTTTGGAGGCAAGTGCATCTTGAATAGTGGTGCACCACTCTTTGCTGGAGTTGGTGTGGACCGCGGTTGAGATAGGATTTTCTAATTCTCTAAGGATTGAAAACAGTTCTTTGGAATCTGATGCAGCATTGCTGATGTGTGTGTTGTAGGAGTTGGCTTTATGGGAGATGATGGCTGTTTTAAAGCTTCTGCTGGCGTCCTTGAAAGCTTGGGAAGACTCGGGTGTGGGGTGTTTGTTGTGGGCATGTTCAAGAGCGCGTTTGGTTCTTCTTAGGGCGGCTAGTTCATCATCAAACCAGAAATGGGACTTTTTGTTAGCACGTCGCGTTTTAGTTGTGATGGGTGCTACTTCATCGATGGTGAGGGTGAGGCATCTGTGGTAGTAGTCAGCAATGGTCCTAGGGTTGTTACTGGTGACTAAGTTAGATGCTAGGGTTTTGTTAAGGGTAGGGACAAAGTTCTCTATGGTGAGCTTTCTGGGGTTTCTTGCTTCAAAAGTTCCATAGCTGTTGTCTTGGGAGGACAGGGTTTGTCTCGCATGAGGGTGAAGTTAATGCAGAAAGGGTCTGACCAACTAAGTGGGGTAACGGTATCAATAGTTAGGCTGATATTAAGTGACACTAAGTGAGACTCTGGCCTATTGACATTTCCTTTTTGGAGGAGCTGATGGAAGATGTTTGTTTTCCAGCAATTCTCTGTTTCTCGGTCTTATCCAGAGGTTCAAGACTTCTCCCAATCTGACATGATCCTAATTTGCATTCACTAGTTCAAGCCACCATTTTATACCCTGAATTGTCCATGCTTCTCTTGTTCCTTTGTGTTCATTCTGATGCCAGATCATTAGGCAGGAAATACCTTCAGAATGGGGAGTCAGCGGGTCTGGCAGTTAAGCAGTCCTAAAGTGGAATATTTTAAATAGGGGTCCAGCAGCTTTAGGGACATCCCGTACAGGTCATAGAGAAGTAGCCTGGGTACCAGTGGAGCAAGTGAGATCGCAATGCATTATTGTTTGGTGTCCATGTCATGGTGCCCTGTGGAGGGCCATGTGAAATCAAGTCTTCAGTTTTCTTTGGTGCAAATCCATTTGCATAGGATTGCAGCCAATCACATTTGACCTCCTGGAAGATCATTCTGTAAAGTAGAACCCAGTGTCTGTCCCTTCTTCCCAAGCGGGAGCCAACCCCCTTGGCACTAGGGAGGTATGCCCGCTACCTAATACCCTTCCTGGGGGATAGGGCACATGGGATCCCACTGGGACGCGGAATGCCCAAGTAGGGATTCTATCCCACTTCCCCTCACGTCAACAATACCTCCCCACCCCCCATGTTTTTGGGTTATATGGGAGTTGAAGAAGGCAAACACGTACAGGGCCTCTTTAAAGTGCATGGTTTGGTTTCTGACTTGGATTTGTCTCTGCCTCTCTATGCAAAGCGGGGCCAATGGAGTCCCCGTTCCATTCCAGAGAGGCACTCCAATGCAGTGGTACATCAAGCCAGAAGGAGAGAACCTTCCGGAGAGCAGGAGGCTCTGGTCTGCGAGGACCTGCAAAATAAGGAGCGGCTCGCCTTCACGAGGAGCTGACAACCATGCCACCCCAGGCTGACAACCAACCAAGCCACTCCAGGCTGACAACCATGCCACTCCAGGGCAATGAAGACTACCAGAAAGCAGAGAGCCGAGTGAAACGAGATGTCTGAAATCCAGAAATGGAAGCGGTACAGCGGAACAGCAGACCTTCTGGAAGAACACCGGCCAGCAGGAGCCATAATGGCTGCCTCCCACTCAGAGGCCTTGCTACTGGGGGCTGAGGGGACTATAGACCTGGGTCTTTTGGTTGTCGCCCCGATAATAGCTCAGGGGCTACAAACAAAAGGCTAGCTAGCCCCGAGTACTGACAGTCCTGACATTAGCATAGTCCCGAATCTTTTCCAGACCTAGCAACACCCCTGCTCCAGCTCAGAGCAGTGCCACCGGCTCACTGCATGTAGCGGTACCCAGGAGCAGCTCGAGGGCGGTGAGGCCGTACCGAAGCCCACACAGGCCCACCAATCCCAATACCATAGGATGGAACCAGCAGGGCGCCGCTGATACTGTTCAAACATGTCCTCCTGTCCGCCTCCTATATCTCGCCACCGCAGGCGTGAACCTCTGCACGGGTTACATGGCAGACTGCATCTGGTTGCAATAGAGCACATTTCACCTCCCTGGAGGTGGAGCTGCTGGCCACGGCTGCATCTGTTGTACCTCTTTAGCCGTGCAGTGTGTCCTTTTCCACAGGAGTCGCCTCTTTCGCAAGGCAGCCGGTAAACCACAGGTTGCGGTTGAGTAATGGAAAGGCAGGAAATGGCATGAGCCGCTTTGGCACATGACTTAGCTTCCTTCCCTGCTGCACCGGAAATACTCTTGGCCTGTGTCTGTGCAGCATCTCCCCCATCAGATCCGCCGCTTTGATGTTGGACTCAGTCTGCATGCAAAACATGAGGCACTGTCAGACCTCCAATGGCGCATAACGATGGCAGTGTCAGACCTCCGATGGTGCATAGCGATGGCACTGTCAGACCTCCAATGACGCATAGCGATGGCAGTGTCAGACCTCCAATGGAGCATAGCGATGACAGTGTCAAACCTTCAATGGCGCATAGAGATGGCAGTGTCAGACCTCCAATGCGCATAGCAATGGCAATGTCAGACCACCAATGGCGCATAACGATGGCAGTGTCAGACCTTCAATGGCGCAATAGAGATGGCAGTGTCAGACCTCCAATGGCGCATAGCAATGGCAGTGTCAGACCTCTGATGTTGCATAGCAATGGCAGTGTCAGACCTCCAATAACGCATAGCGATGGCAGTGTCAGACCTCCAATGGCGCATAGCGATGGCAGTGTCAGACCTTCAATGGCGCATAGAGATGGCAGTGTCAGACCTCCAATGGCGCATAGCAATGGCAGTGTCAGACCTCCGGGCAGTGTCAAACCTCCATTGGTACATAGCGATGGCAGTGTCAGACCTCCAATGGCACATAGCGATGGCAGTGTCAGACCTCCAGGCAGTGTCAAACCTCCATTGGTACTTAGCTATGGCAGTGGCAGACCTCCAATGGCGCATAGTGATCGCATTGTCAGGTCTCCAACTATACATAGCGATGGCAGTAATAGACCTCCAATGGTACATAGCAATGGCAGTGTCAAACCTCCAATGGCGCATAGTGATGGCAGTGTCAGACCTCCAATGACGCATAGCGATGGCAGTGTCAGACCTCCGATGACGCATAGCGATGGCAGTGTCAGACCTCCGATGGCGCATAGCAATGGCAGTGTCAGCGTTGGCAGTGTCAGACCTCCGATGACGCATAGCGATGGCAGTGTCAGACCTCCAATAGTACATAGCAATGGCAGTGTCAAGACCTCCAATGGCGCATAGCGATGGCAGTGTCAGACCTCCAATGGTGCATAGCAATGGCAGTGTGAGACCTCCAATGGCGCATAGCAATTGCAGTGTCAGACCGCCAATGACGCATAGCGATGGCAATGTCAGACCTCCGATGGCGCATAGCGATGGCAGTGTCAGACCTCCAATGGCGCATAGCGATGGCAGTGTCAGACCTCCAATGACGCATAGCGATGGCAGTGTCAGACCTCCGATGGCGCATAGCGATGGCAGTGTCAGACCTCCAATGGTACATAGCAATGGCAGTGTCAGACCCCCAATGGCACATAGCGATGGCAGTGTCAGACCTCCAGGCATTGTGAATCCTCCATTGGTACTTAGCGATGGCAGTGTCAAGACCTCCAATGGCGCATAGCGATGGCAGTGTCAGACCTCCAATGGTGCATAGCGATGTCAGTGTCAGACCTCCAATGACACATAGCAATGGCAGTGTCAGACCTCCAATGGCACATAGCGATGGCAGTGTCAGACCTCCAGGCAGTGTGAATCCTCCATTGGTACTTAGCGATGGTGGTGTCAGACCTCCAATGGTATATAGCCATGGCAGTGTCAGACCTCCAGGCAGTGTGAATCCTCCATTGGTACTTAGCGATGGCAGTGTCAAGACCTCCAATGGCGCATAGCGATGGCAGTGTCAGACCTCCAATGGCGCATAGCGATGGCAGTGGCAGACCTCCAATGGCGCATAGCGATGGCAGTGTCAGACCTCCAATGGCACATGTCAATGGCAGTGTCAGACCTCCAATGGCGCATAGCGATCGCAGTGTCAGACCTCCAACTGTACATAGCGATGGCAGTAATATTTATTTATTTTTTATTTATTTTCACTTATAAAGCGCGCAGAACTGCCCTGAGGCATCGTGGCGCTGTTACAGAAGACTTGAGAGTGACCATAGCATAGGATGTAGCAGTGGTAGAGCTTGCTAGGGTTACAGCGCAAGCATAACTTTGCATATTTATTCTGTGACTTTAACGGAATAGGAGGGTTTTTAGTTTTTTTTTAAAGGTTGTGTATGATGTTTCATTCCTAATTGAGGTAGGCAGTGCATTCCAATTTTTGGGTGCGAGGTGTTGGAAGCTGGACCCCCTGCTCTAGTTCTTTTGAACGTAGGAACATACATCAGGATGGCATGGTGTGCGCTGGTAGGTCTGTTTGAGGTGCTGAGAGGTAGGGGGGGCATCTGAAGTGTTGCATCTGTGTGTTATGGCCATGGCTTTGAAGAGTATGCGTTCCTTTACTGGTAGCCAATGGGCGTTTTTTCTGGCTTCCGAGATGTGTTCCCTTTTGGGAATGGTCAGCGCAGCCCGGAGTGCGTTGTTTTGCATGATTTGACGTTTTTTTAAGTTGTTGGTGGAGGTGCCTAGAAGAAGGGCGTTACAGTAGTTCAGTTTGGTACCTTATTGTGGCCCTGACAATGGATAGGCAGTTTTTAGTGGAGAGGAAGGGCTTGACTGCGTTGATCACCTTGGTGGTGAGGCATGAGGCGAATGCTATGGCGTTGACTTGGCGGGACATGGATAGAGAGGCGTATAGGTGCACACCTAGGGTTTTGACAGTCTTGGAGACTGTGATGATGGAGTTATCGATGTTAAAGGATTTGTATTGAGGGGGGAACTTGTTGAGAATTTCGCTAGTCCCAACTCGAGGATCTCAGTTTTATCCCCGTTTAGGCAGAGGCCATTAGCAGCCATCCATGATTGGATGGCTGTGTAGATTTTGGTTAAGGCTGTCACATCTTCCTCATAGATCCCAGTTAGTGGGAGTAGTACCTGTGTGTCATCAGCGTAATTAGTGTACGCTATATTGCGACAGTCGAGGACACTGAAAAGTGGAAGGGTGAATATGTTGTAAAGAGTCAGGGCGGTGCAGGAGCCCTGGGGGACGCCGCATTGGATGATGGTGGGGGTGGCTGAAGCAGTGTCTGAGAAGACCTTCATGAGTCTGCCATTTAGAAAAGAGGCGACCCACGCTTCATTTTTTAAGTGCATGCCTAGAATATCATGGTTGACAAGGTCGAAGGCGGCGGACAGTTCCAGTAGGAGAAGGAGTGCCGGTTTGCCTTTGTCCATGACGTCCCCAAGTTGTATTTTTAGGTCGAGTAGGGCCGATTCCGTCCCGTGACCTGGTCGGAAGCCTGACTGTCTTTTGCCTAGGATATTGTTAGTTTCAAGGTATTCCTGGATTTGCGTGTAGGCAACTTTATCCAGGATCTTGAGCAAGAAAGGCACGGTAGTGATGGCCCTGTAGTTATTGGCAATTTCTGGGTCGTGCGTGTTTTTTTTTAGAAGTGGGCACACCCAAGCTTCTTTTAAACTATCTGGGACTGTGTTGGCGTTGAAGGAAGCGTTGATGAATGTTAGGCAGAAACCTGTGCAGTTCCCTTAGGGACCACTGCAAAAAGTTTAAGACTACAGGTGTTGGCAGTAAATCCAATTGGTAGCAGTCTGTACCACCCTGATTTACCTGGTAGCTGTGGCTGAGCAGCCAGACTTCTCTCAAGAAGAGTTAGGCAGTATATAGAGTATACACATTAGGTACAAAAATAAAGTAGCACAAGCAAACACTGACCAGAGCTTGGGTATAATAGTATATAATTATTTATTTAAAAACACACTTATAAAAATACACTGGCACTAATATGTCAAGCAAGTTCAAACACAGTCACTAGAAATATATACACCTCCCTGATTAATTATTCGACAAGTCTTAGGAAAAGAACACCACTTATTATCAATACAGGGGTGAGCGCTTAACCAAGATGGCACTCCAATAATTATTTAAAAAGGGAGGGAAAAGGCAGAGTTAGGAAAGCACACAATACCAACACTTTTAAAAGAACCACAGCAAGTCAAGAAAGGCAGAGTCTACTGTAGAGCAAGAAAGTTCATAGGCCAGGCCCACTCTTGGAGTGAGCAAGGCGGAATTCGTCCAAGATCACACAGTTGAATTATACTTTCAGGAGTCTTTGCAGATAGTTCAAAAGGAGTTGGATCAGTTCAGAAAAGTTAGTTAACAGGTCCCAGGTCACCCCAGGATAGAGTCAAGGATTTACGGGACACCTTGAACAGTCTGTTGCAAGGGAGACCAGGCGGGACACAGTACCTGAAATGGTAAGAAAGCTCCAGCGGGGGCAGTTGTTCCTGGCAGAGGTTGCAAGTTAGTGCTTCGTCCAGGGGAAGAGAAGGTCTCGACGTGGAGGAAAGCTGGAGGTCGTTGCACTGCCAGTGAAGAAATCAGCCGCAGGGTTTCTCGGTTAAAAGGTACTACCCTTTTATTCGCGGTAGTGGTGAAGCGTGGCTATCCGGCCGCCGGGGTGCTTGGCACGGGTGATTCGACCACGAGACGATCCAGGAAGGCAAAAAGAGGGCAAACTTGTTAACCCCACCAGTTCAAAGGAAGAAGACTCTCCAGCATGAAGATTTTCTCTGTCGTTGGGAAGTGGTGAGGCGGTTCAGCAGGGCTCCACCGGTGGTGTCGTCGTTGCAGGTCGGCTCAGCTTCTCCCTCTTCGGATTCTTTAGGTCCTGTGGTGACTTCTGAAGTTCCAGTCCCCAAAGCCCTGCTTTTATGCAGAAAACCCCCATTCACCAGTCCTAGCTGTCACTCAAACATGCTAAGTGACCACTGGGCCAATCACACAAGAGTGTGACTTGAGTTGCCGAGGCAACTCAGTCCAGGGTGCCTATTCCCCCCTCCCATACATCGTGTAGACCCAGACAGAGTGGCACCACTTTTGGAGGCTTCTGTGCAGAAGCCCACCAAAAGTGGAACAAAGGGCTCGACTTGGGTTGGAGTTACAGAGGCGAACACAAACGCCATTTTAAAACCGAGTCCTGGCAAAAAGACCCAACCGGGGAATAAATTTTAAATAAATAACCCGGCGGTATCTTTAACATTGCACCAAAAAGTGGTGCATTTAAAATGAATGGGGAAATCCCATAGAAAATATTCCGGTGGAATATTTCGCGTGGTAACCACTGCCACCAGCCAGAAACTCGATGAGGGGGGACTGCACAGAGCCCCCTTGAAAAACAGACCCAGGGGCAATCTAATTACCCCTACCAGTACTTCCACAATATGATGGTTAGTACTGGTTCTGTACACAATTTAAGACTAGTAAAGTCAATTGTGACTTTACATGCCCTGGGTGACAGTAGTCCGTCCCAGGGTATGGAGTCTATGTTTGGGGGTCACTATGACAACCCTGTGTTACTGCACTGAGGGTGCTGTGTAACACACATCCCAAAAACACATGAAGCCCTATGGAGTAAAAGACCCCATAGCCCATAAAACACATTACAAAGTCAAAGGACTTTCTCAAATCATGCCTAAGAGTGGGAGAACAAGAGTCTCACTCTTAGCAGGAGAAAAAAATAAACCCCAATAATCCAGCAAAGCTGCTGGGGGACTCACTAGGTTTGGGAAATTAGCCTATACAGAGAATTCTCCCTAACAATGAAGGATTTGAGAAAGGGGGCGAGTGTTTCAGTGCAATTTATAATAAGGCTGGCTGGACAGGGGTCTCCTTTGCAGTTGGAAGGTTTGATCTTGTTCATTGTCTCAATGATTTCCTGTTCTGTTACTTCCCTGAATTTGAAAGGGGCTATGGGGGCTTTGACTGGGAGGGGCACTGGACTAGGGTGGTGCTGGTGGTCAGATGTGGAGGTAGGATCGGGATACTGTGACAGGTTTTTGTGGTGCTCCTTGATTTTAATTTGTAGGAGTTTGATTTTGTTCAATAGTGCAGATTGTATGGAGTTGCACCATGTTTGGTCTTTGACTATGTCCTGTGACTTGGTAACTGGTGTAGAGAGCTCTTTGAATATGGCAAAGAGTTCTTTGGATTTGGAGCTTGCGTTAGCAATCCTGTCGTTGTAGGGGGCAGATTTAGCTATGATTATGGCATTCTTGTATTGAGAGGTTATATTTTTGTAGGAAGATAGGGTAGTTGGGGAGGGTGTTTTCTGCCAGGTATTCAGTGCTTTCCTTTTTTGAGTGCAGAGTTCTTTGAGTTCAGATGAGAACCAGGTGTTTGCGTGTTTCACTGTTTTGGCTTTTTTATCCTGTAATGGGGCAATATTGTCTATGGCAGTGCTTATGGTGTTCTTATAGATTTCTGCTGGCACTGACGGGTCGGAGGAGTTGAGGTCCGTTCTGAGTGCGCTAAGGTGTGGAATAATTTTATCTTTGGTGAGATTGTCTGCGCATCTGGCACGGGCAGGGGGATTGGGTTAGGCTTGTTGGTCTTGGATGCGGCAGGGATGAAGAAGTGGATGAGGTGGTGGTCAGACCAGGCGGTCGGGGTGATAGAGCTAATGTCGATGTGGCAGTTGTGGTCGGCTACACAATCAAGGGTGCGGCCTTTGTTGTGTGTGGGAGTAGTTATCTTTTGGTCAAAGCCTAGTTCTTTTAGGGCTAGTGCGAGAGATTTTGCTGGCTTATCTTTTGTATCATTGTAACCTAGGTTAAGGTCACCCAAGAGGATGCTTTTGGAGGTGGGTTTTAGGTTTTCTGATAAACGATGTAGGGGGTTCTCGTGGAACTCCAGTAGTGGGCCAAGTGGGCGGTAGACTAGGTTGATGGTTATGGTGGAATTGGGAGAAAGGGCGAGTTTGACGGTAAGGGAGTCTATACTTTCACCTAAGTTGGAAGTGGTTTGTCTGGCCTCTAGGTGATATTTCAAGATTAGTGCTACCCCACCTCCTATTGAGGAGAGGCGGTCTTGCCTGATGATGGAGTATCCCTGTGGGATGGCAAGGTTGAGGGCCGGACCTGAGGCGCTGTGGTGCCATGTTTCCGTGACAGGTAGAATGTCGAGGTCTAGATTGATAAGGAGTTCATAAATTTCGGTGGCATGGGCCGGAATTGATCTAGCGTTGATGAGAGCACACTGAAGAGTTTGGGATGAGGGGGTGGGGTTGTGTGGGGCTGGAGAGACGGGGGTTGTGTGGGGCAGGAGAGGTGGGGTTGTGTGGGGCTGGAGACGCGGGGTTGGAGAGTGCCACAACTGATGTGGGTGTGGATAGTTTGGTCATGGGGGTGGATGCTTCTTTGGTAGTGGGTAGGTTGGGTGGTGTCTGGTGTGTAGTGCTGGGGCGTCTGGAGCAGAGTCCTAGTAGTTGGTTCCTGATGTTGGTAGGTCTGGGGTATGAAGTTTTATTAGGTGGGGTAGCAGTGACGTTGCTTTTAGTGAAGAAGGAGGGTAGGAAGTAAGTGGGGGGAATGTTGGAGGGGAAGGTGGGTCGGGGCGCATGCGGGCTGGTTGCTGACGAGTGAGCTGGTTGCGTGTGGGTGACTCCTAGAGAGCAGGGTTAGTGGGCACTGGGGTAGGAGTGCAGAGTGGCAGACCGTAATATGCAGCAATGTAAGTAGCCTAGATACGAGAGACACAGGTAGGTTCAGATATGCATTGGCTAACAAGGCAGTGGAGGTAACCTAAATACGAGAGACACAGGTAGGTTCAGATATGCATTGGCTAACAAGGCAGTGGAGGTAACCTAAATACGAGAGACACAGGTAGGTTCAGATATGCATTGGCTAACAAAGCAGTGGAGGTAACCTAAATACGAGAGACACAGGTAGGTTCAGATATGCATTGGCTAACAAGGCAGTGGAGGTAACCTAGATACGAGAGACACAGGTAGGTTCAGATATGCATAAGTCTAGTATGGCAGACACAGGCATGTCTAAAGTGCATTTTGGCTAATAGGGCAGTAGAGCTCTCTTAAAATCGCGAGACACAAGTAGGCGCAGGAATGCTGTAGGTTCGTTATATATTGGGGGTTCACCTGAACTATTGGTGACTAGAGAGGTATGTGTGGGCGGTCTGGGCCCAGCTGTATTTGTTGTTCATGAGCGAGGGGCAGTGGTGCCAGAGTTAGCAATGGCGCATAGCGATGGCAGTGTCAGACCTCGAATTGTACATAGCGACGGCAGTGTCAGACCGCCAATGGTACATAGCGATGGCAGTTTCAGACCTCCAATTGTACATAGCGATGGCAGTGTCAGACCGTCAATGGCGCATAGCGATGGCAGTGTCAGACCTCCAATTGTACATAGCGATGGCAATGTCAGACCTCCAATGGTACATAGCAATGGCAGTGTCAGACCTCCAATTCTACATAGCGATGGCAGTGTCAGACCTCCAATGGTACATAGCAATGGCAGTGTCAGACCTTCGATGGCGCAGAGCGGAGGCGGTGTCAGACCTCCAATGACGCATAGTAATGGTAGTGTCAGACTGCCAATGGCACATAGCAATGGCAGTGTCAGACCTCTAATGGCGCATAGCGATGGTAGTGTCAGACCGCCAATGGCACATAGCGATGGCAGTGGTAGACCGCCAATGGCACATAGCGATGGTAGTGTCAGACCGCCAATGGCACATAGCGATGATAGTGTCAGACCGCCAATGGCACATAGCGATGGCAGTGGTAGACCGCCAATGGCACATAGCGATGGCAGTGGTAGACCGCCAATGGCACATAGCGATGGTAGTGTCAGACCTCCAACTGTACATATTGATGGCAGTAATAGACCTCCAACGGTACATAGTGATGGCAGTGTCAGACCTCCGATGGTACATAGCGATGGAAGGGTCAGCCCTCCAATGACTCATAGCGATGGCAGTGTCAGACCTCCAATGGCACATAGCAATGGCAGTGTCAGACCTCCAATGGCGCATAGCGATGGCAGTGTCAGACCTCCAATGGGCATAGCGATGGAAGTGTCAGACCTCCAATTGTACATAGCAATGGCAGTTTCAGACCTCCAATGGTACATAGCGATGGCACTGTCAGACATCCAATGGCGCATCACGATGGCAGTGTCAGACCTCGAATTGTACATAGCGACGGCAGTGTCAGACCTCCAATGGTACATAGCGATGGCAGTTTCAGACCTCCAATTGTACATAGCTATGGCAGTGTCAGACCTCCAATGGCGCATAGCGATGGCAGTGTCAGACCTCCAATGGCGCATAGCGTTGGCAGTGTCAGACCTCCAATGGTGCATAGCGTTGGCAGTGTCAGACCTCCAATTGTACATAGCAATGGCAATGTCAGACCTCCAATGGTACGTAGCGATGGCAGTGTCAGACCTCCTATTCTACATAGCGATGGCAGTTTCAGACCTCCAATGGTACATAGCAATGGCAGTGTCAGACCTTCGATGGTGCAGAGCGAAGGCGGTGTCAGACCTCATATGACGCATAGCAATGGCAGTGTCAGACCTCTAATGGCGCATAGCGATGGTAGTATCAGACCTCCAATGGCGCATAGCGATGGAAGAGAACGTTACCTCTGAGCAAATGGTGAAAATAAACAAGGGGAAAAGAACATTACCCTTGAGCAAATGGTGAAAATAAACAAGGGGAAAAGACCATTAACCTTCAGCAAATGGTGAAAATAAACAAGGTGAAGAGAACGTTACCCTTGAGCAAATAGTGAAAAGAAACAAGGGGAAGAGAATATTGACCTTCATCAAATGGTGAAAAGAAGAAATGGGAAGAGAATGTTGGCTCAGAGCAAATGGTGAAAAGAAGCATAGGGAAGAGAACGTTACCCTTGAGCAAATGGTGAAAAGAAGCAAGGGGAAGAGAACGTTACCTCTGAGCAAATGGTGAGAAGAAACAAAGGGAAGAGAATGTTACCCTTGAGCAAATGGTGAAAAGAAACAAGGGGAAGAGAACGTTACCATTGAGAAAATGCTGAAAAGAAACAAGGTGAAGAGAACTTTACCCTTGAGCAAATAGTGAAAAGAAAGAAGGGGAAGAGAACGTTGCCCTTGAGAAAATGCTGAAAAGAAACAAGGTGAAGAGAACGTTACCCATGAGCAAATGGTGAAAAGAAACAAAGGGAAAAGAACATTACCCTTGAGCAAATGGTGAAAATAAACAAGGGGAAAAGAACATTACCCTTGAGCAAAAGGTGAAAATAAACAAGATGAATAGAATGTTACCATTGAGCAAATGGTGAAAATAAACAAGGGGAAGAGAACGTTACCATTGAGCAAATGGTGAAAAGAAACAAGGGGAAAATAAAGTCAACCTTGATCAAATGGTGAAAAGAAGAAATGGGAAGAGAATGTTGGCTCAGAGCAAATGGTGAGAAGAAACGAGGGGAAGAGATTGTTACCCTTGAGCAATTGGTGAAAAGAAGCAAGGTGAAGAGAACATTACCCTTGAGCAAATGGTGAAAAGAAGAAAGGGGAAGAGAACGTTACCTCTGAGCAAATGGTGAAAAGAAACAAAGGGAAGAGAATGTTACCCTTGAGCAAATGGTGAAAAGAAACAAGGGGAAGAGAACGTTACCCTTGAGAAAATGCTGGAAAGAAACAAGGTGAAGAGAACGTTACCCTTGAGCAAATGGTGAAAAGAAGAAATGGGAAGAGAATGTTGGCTCAGAGCAAATGGTGAGAAGAAACAAGGGGAAGAGAATGTTACCCTTGAGCAATTGGTGAAAAGAAGCAAGGTGAAGAGAACATTACCCTTGAGCAAATGGTGAAAAGAAGCAAGGGGAAGAGAACGTTACCTCTGAGCAAATGGTGAGAAGAAACAAGGGGAAGAGAACATTACCCCTGAGGAAATGGTGAAAAGAATCAATGGGAAGGGAACTTTAAGTTTGAGCAAATGGTGAGAAGAAGCAAGGGGAAGAGACCTCTGAGCAAATGGTGAAAAGAAACAAGGGGTAGTGAATGTTATCCTTGAGCAAATGGTGAAAAGAAGCAAGTGGAAGAGAACGTTACCCTTGAGAAAATGCTGAAAAGAAACAAGGTGAAGAGAACGTTACCCTTGAGCAAATGATGAAAAGAAACAAGGGGAAGCAACGTTACTTTTGAGCAAATGATGAAAAGAAACAAGGTGAAGAGAACAGTACCCTTGAGCAAATGGTGAGAAGACACAAGGGAAAGAGAACGTTACCCTTGAGCAAATGGTGAGAAGAAACAAGGCGAATAGAATGTCACCCTTGAGCAAACGGTGAAAAGAAGAAAGGGGACGAGAACGTTACCGCTGAGCAAATGGTGAGAAGAAACAAGGGAAAGAAAATGTTATCCTTGAGCAAATGGTGAAAATAAACAAAGTGAAGAGAACGTTACCCTTGAGCAAATGGTGAAAAGAAACAAGGGGAAGAGAATATTACCCTTGAGCAAATGGTGAAAATAAACAAGGTGAAGAGAACGTTACCCTTGAGCAAATGGTGAAAAGAAACAAGGGGAAGAGAACATTACCCTTGAGCAAATGGTGAGAAGACACAAGGTGAAGAGAACGTTACCCGTGAGCAAATGGTGAAAAGAAACAAGGGGAAGAGAACATTACCCTTGAGAAAATGGTTAAAATAAAAAAGGTGAAGAGAACGTTACCCTTGAGCAAATGGTGAAAAGAAACAAGGGGAAGATAACATTACCCTTGAGCAAATGGTGAAAATAAACAAGGTGAAGAGAACATTACCCTTGAGCAAATGGTGAAAATAAACAAGGGGAAGAGATCGTTACCTCTGAGCAAATGGTGAAAAGAAGCAAGGGGAAGAGAACGTTAGCTCTGAGCAAATGGTGAAAAGAAACAAGGGGAAGAGAACATTACCCCTGAAAAAATGGTGAAAAGAAGCAAGTGGAAAAGCTGGTTAGCATTGAGCAAATTGTGAAAAGAAGCAAGGGGAAGAGAACGCTACCCTTGAGCAAATGGTGAAAAGACACAAGGTGAAGAGAACACTAACCTTGAGCAAATGGTGAAAAGAAGCAAGCTGAAGAGAAATTAACCTTGAGCAAATGGTGAGAAGACACAAGGGGAAGAGAGCGTTACCTCTGTGAAAATGGTGAAAAGAAGAAAGAGAACGTTGCCTCTGAGTAAATGGTGAAAAGGAGCAAGGGGTAGAGAACATTACCCCTGAGCAAATGGTGAAAAGAAGCAAGTGGAAAAGAACGTTATCCTTGTGCAAATGGTGAGAAGAAGCAAGTGGAAAAGAATGTTACCTTTGTGCAAATGGTGAGAAGAAGCAAGGGAAAAAGAATGTTACCCTTGAGGAAATGGTGAGACGGAGCAAGGGAAAGCGAACATTACCCTTGAGCAAATGGTGAGAAGAAGCAAGTGGAAGAGAACTTTACACATGTCATGCATGCTGGACGCTACGCTCGTAGGACAGCGAGACCGTTCTACTCCAAATGGAGGCTATTCGATACGTTACCGGGAAAACGACGTTTACACTCTTCACGTCGCTAACTTCACGTGACTTTGCTTCGTCACGTGAACTACGGTATTACGTATTTAAGCAGCGTAGAAACTTCACTCGCTGCTTCTGATCGTCTCTATTGGCGTTGTGTAGCTGAACCTCTGATCTACATCCTGGCATAATCCTACAGCTACTTTTGGGCCTTCGATAGCGTGTGTTCCGCCACACGCTGATTCCTGGAACTATCCCTTGCGTGATAACGCACACGCGTTCTCTGTCTTCAATTGCGGCTGGCCAAGGCTGCGTGAATCCGGCCCGCGTGTAAAATCCACACGCGCTCTTTGTCTTCACACGCGGCTGGCCAAGGCTGCGTGAATCCTGCTCGCGTGTAAAATCCACACGCGCTCTTCGTCTTCAAGTGCGGCTGGCCAAGGCTGCGCGAATCCTGCCCGCGTGTAAATCCACACGCGCACGTTGTCTTCACACGCGGCTGGCCCAGGCTGCGCGAATCCTGCCCGCGTGTAAAATCCACACGCGCTCTTCGTCTTCAAGTGCGGCTGGCCAAGGCTGCGCGAATCCTGCCCGCGTGTAAATCCACACGCGCACGTTGTCTTCACACGCGGCTGGCCCAGGCTGCGCGAATCCTGCCCGCGTGTAAAATCCACACGCGCTCTTCGTCTTCAAGTGCGGCTGGCCAAGGCTGCGCGAATCCTGCCCGCGTGTAAATCCACACGCGCACGTTGTCTTCACACGCGGCTGGCCCAGGCTGCGCGAATCCTGCCCGCGTGTAAAATCCACACGCGCTCTTCATCTTCAAGTGCGGCTGACCAAGGCTGCGCGAATCCTGCCCGCGTGTAGAATCCACACGCGCTCTTCATCTTCAAGTGCGGCTGGCCAAGGCTGCGCGAATCCTGCCCGCGTGTAGAATCCACACGCGCTCTTCGTCTTCAAGTGCGGCTGGCCAAGGCTGCGCGAATCCTGCCCGCGTGTAAATCCACACGCTCACGTTGTCTTCAAACGCTATTTTCTTCTAACTCCTGCATCTGTGGAATTAACAGAAGGATTGATCCCTAAAGTGGGAAGGAAGCCTTTCAAGGATCATTGGAAGTGACTTTGAACTGAACTTTGGACGCTATCCTGTGGTGAATTCAACCCGTATCTAGCGTGAGCCTCGTTCCGTTCGGGATAAGTCTCCCTTACTAATTTTCCCTTCCCTGTCGTTTTGTTCTTCATTTCAAATCCATCAAGAGACTTCTGGATTGTTCTACCCAGAGATACAGGTCAGTGTGATCATTCCTGTCATTATCTAATTCATCATACTCAGATTGGAGCAGTTATTCATGACACTTTAATTTGTCCTAGGCTGGATTACTATACCTTACCCACGCCCTTTCCAGTGATCCATCGCTCTGCCTGTTTTATCAGCCAGAGGGTTGTATCATTTGGAAGGTCTTTGTTGACTTCACGACTATCAAGTCGGGTGAACAGGGATCCGGAAGACCCTACCTCCTGTATCCTTTTGAGTATTGTATCCTTTTCAGTTGATACTTTGGTACATTTCTGACAGAATCAGAAGCCATGGAGGGTACGGATCCTTTAACTGTTTTGACACAGTTGATCAACGATTTGAGAAACGAAATGGTTACTGCACAGGACATGTTACGGCACCGTATGGACGTTATGCAAGACGCCCTACATGGTAGTCCTCAGGGAGCACAGGCGCCAATGGCTACCGCATCTGGGACTACGGCACCCCCACAGGAAACTATTAATGTGGTTATGCCCACTCAGTTTCCCTTGGCCCCTCCGGAAAGGTTCATGGGTGATCCCAAAACCTACAGAACCTTTGTAAATCAGTGCCGACTCCATTTTCTTTGCCGTCCTACATCTTTTCCTGATCTAACCACAAAAGCAGCCTTCGTGCTTTCCCATTTAGGGGGCACAGCCGCTGCTTGGGCTAACCCTTTGTTGGAAACTAATAGCCCTTTGTTGTACGATTGTGACGATCTCTTGACTGCTATGAGTAAAGTCTTTGACATGCGTTACTCTACTCAAGCCACAGATCTAGAGTTGCTTAACCTACAACAGGGCAGCCAACCCCTTATGTCTTACGTTGCCCGGTTCAATCAACTGACGGCGGAAACCCAATGGCCTGACAGCAAGAAAACGGCTGTTTTTTACAAGGGTCTTTCTGAAGAACTGAAAGACGCCTTATCTACTGTTCCTGTGGTTCCTACGGGTTTCCCAGAGCTGCTCGATTTGGTTCTACAAATCGACGCCCGAAGGAATGCTCGAAAGGGAGAGAAAAAGCCCTTCATGCCAGTCTCGGGGCGGTCAGAGACACCAGCAGTCGTCTCTAACGACCCTGAACCCATGCAAATAGGCGCCGTGAGAGGCCGATTGTCCAATGCAGAACGGGAGAACCGAAGAAAAAACCACTTATGTATGTACTGTGGTTCTTCCGAGCATTTATTGGCAACATGTCCTAAAAAACCCGTCAAGCGTGCGGGAAACGCCAAAACTCGACATTAGCAGGAGTCCCTATGTCGAGTGTTTCATCGGACTCCAGTACCATTCCTAAACATGCACCTGTAATAGTTCAGGTGACGTTACATTGTGATGAGCGAGAAGTGGCTTCCAAGGCCATGGTTGATTCTGGAGCCACCAGCAATTATATAGACATCACCTATGCCAAGAACCATTCCTTACCCCTTGTAAACAAAAAAAGACCTGAAACGGTGAACACCGTGGACGGATCTGTTTTAGTTTCTGGTATGGTAACCCAGGAGACGGTACCGGTTCAGATGACGTTATCTAATAACCATTCAGAAGAAATCATCTTCGATGTTATTGCTGCTCCGCAGTACGAGATCATACTTGGTCTTGCATGGTTAACCCTTCACAATCCTGCTGTTGACTGGGTTTCGGGATCGCTCCAATATCCTTCGACTCATTGCAATGAACATTGCTTTACCAGTCAGGAGGTGTCAAATAAACAACACATATTGGCCTCTATGGTGGAGGATTCTACTATCAGCGTTGTACGTCGATGCGACAATATAATACCATGCGAATACGCTGATTATGCTGATGTCTTTGATAAAGGCCAGGCAGAACGACTACCTCCTCATCGACAGTACGACTGTCCTATCGAATTGATTCCTGGTGCCAAAATTCCTACAGGCCGTGTTTATTCTTTAACACCTAAAGAAGATGTCGTGTTAAAAGAATACATTGACAAAGCGCTAGCAACGGGCTTTATACGGCCCTCACAATCTCCTGCTGCATCTCCTCTGTTCTTTGTTCCTAAGAAAGAGGGAGACCTCAGACCATGCATTGATTACAGGGCACTTAATGATATCACCATCAAAAACCAATACCCCTTACCACTAATAAACGTTCTGTTGGATCAGTTAGGCACTTCCAGTTACTTCACCAAATTGGACTTGCGAGGTGCATACAATTTGGTTCGCATTCGTGAAGGCGACGAATGGAAGACCGCTTTTAAGACACGGTATGGTCTTTACGAATATCTGGTGATGCCTTTTGGTCTGTGCAACGCTCCCGCCACATTTCAATTCTTCATGAATGACATATTCAGAGACATAATGGACCGATTTGTGGTTGTCTATCTGGACGACATTTTGATCTACTCATCATCTTTATCGGAACACGTCAGACATGTTTCTACAGTCCTACAAAGACTTAGGGAGAACCATCTTTATGTGAAAGCCGAAAAATGTGTCTTTCATTCACAAGAAGTGGAATTCCTGGGTTACGACATTACCAATCTAGGTGCTCGAATGAGTCGTTCCAAGGTAAAGGCCGTCTTGAACTGGCCAATTCCACATAACGTCAAGTCACTACAGTCTTTCTTGGGCTTTGCGAATTTCTATCGCAGATTTATCCATTCCTTTTCCAAAACAGTAGCTCCTTTGACGGCTTTAACTAGTTCCAAAGTACCTTTCTGTTGGAACCAACATGCCCAAGCAGCATTCGAAAAGCTGAAGGAAGCATTTACCACTGCACCCGTGCTTCAACATCCGGATCCTGATCGCCAGTTTGTCGTTGAAGCGGATGCATCCAGTGTCGCTATTGGCGCAGTGCTCTCACAGGTTTGCACGGAAACCAAGGAGGAACACCCAGTAGCTTTCTTCTCTCGTAAACTCACCTCATATGAACGGAACTACACCGTTACTGAGCGGTAACTACTGGCTATCAAAGATGCCTTCCGAGAATGGCGTCATCATCTTCTTGGGGCCAAACAACAGGTGTTGGTGTACTCTGACCATAGAAATCTCCAAGCATTCAAATCCATGAAATGCCTTACGGCCCGTCAGGCCAGATGGCATGTCTTTTTTGCCCAATACGATTTCCAGGTCACCTATCGTCCTGCCCGAGAACATGTTAAGTCAGACGCTTTGTCCCGTATGAGTAAAGAGGCGCAGGAAGAAAAACAAGTACAGACCCAGCTGTTGGCAGATCATGTGATTTGTAGTTGTTCGGTTCAACCATCCTTAAAAACCGAAATACAAGAGTGGGTAGAAAATAATCCACTAGTAGTCCAGGATATGAATCTGGACGTGCAGAACGGTTTACCATTCACACAAGGAGTGCTTTATCTACCAACTCCTTCAATGCGGAATAAAGCCCTCAAATGGAATCATGATTCCTTGATTGCAGCCCATCCTGGACGGAAGAAAACACTGGACCTGCTCAAAAGGTGGTGCTGGTGGCCATCCATGGCAAAAGACGTTATAAACTACGTGTCTTCTTGTTCTGTATGTATCCAATGTAAAAATACACCTGGTAAACCAGTGGGCTTACTCCAATCCCTGCCTGTCCCTACCAAACCATGGGACATGATATCTATGGACTTTGTGGTGGAACTCCCCCCAAATCAGGGATATGATACCCTATGGGTCGTAGTGGATTATTTCACTAAATTGGCCCTATTTATTCCTTGTATTGGTTTACCGACTGCTACTGTTCTGGCTGAACTGTTCATCCAACATATATTTCGTTTCTTTGGTCTACCGTCAGTAATCATTACTGACAGGGGCTCGCAGTTTGCGTCACGCTTTTGGAGAGCTTTAACATCTGCATTGCTAATTGATGATAGAATGTCCAGCGCTTATCATCCTCAAACCGACGGACAGACTGAAAGGGTCAATTGTACTATGGAACAATATCTGCGGTGTCTGTGTTTGCAATACCAATCGGATTGGCTCACGGTACTGCCGGCGGCTGAATTTGCCTATAACAACTCTTATCATAGTGCCATAGGCACTTCACCGTTCTATGCTCTCTACGGACAACACCCCCGATCAATACCTCTGGATTCCGGTCTATCCCTGGACACGCCTGCCGCAGGCCGTACTCTTCGTGATCTGAAGAGATTACAAAGAAAGGTGAAGCAGCAATTGGAGCAGGCTAAACGACGTGACAAGTTCTATGCCGATGCTCATAGGGTATCCGCACCTGTCTATAAGGCTGGGATGAAAGTCTGGCTATCCACTAAGAACTTAAGGATTCCAGGCAAAAAGAAATTGTTGCCTAGATACATCGGTCCGTATGAAGTGCTCCATGTTCTTAATCCTGCTGCTGTACGTCTGGCTTTGCCACAACGATGGCGGGTGCATCCTGTATTCCACGTCTCGCTCATTAAGCCGTTCTCTGACACTACTAGACTGCCTGTACGGCCTGTTGCTATTTCTGTGCGGGGGTCTGATGAATACGAGGTACAGGACATACTGGATATGAAACTCCGTTCTGGTAGACCATATTATCTGGTGGACTGGAAGGGCTATGGTCCCGAAGATAGGTCCTGGGAACCTCTTTCCAACATACATGCTCCTGCTTTATTGAAGCGCTTTCACACAAGAAGGGGAGAGGTTGTCCCTTTGGGGGATGGCACTGTCATGCATGCTGGACGCTACGCTCGTAGGACAGCGAGACCGTTCTACTCCAAATGGAGGCTATTCGATACGTTACCGGGAAAACGACGTTTACACTCTTCACGTCGCTAACTTCACGTGACTTTGCTTCGTCACGTGAACTACGGTATTACGTATTTAAGCAGCGTAGAAACTTCACTCGCTGCTTCTGATCGTCTCTATTGGCGTTGTGTAGCTGAACCTCTGATCTACATCCTGGCATAATCCTACAGCTACTTTTGGGCCTTCGATAGCGTGTGTTCCGCCACACGCTGATTCCTGGAACTATCCCTTGCGTGATAACGCACACGCGTTCTCTGTCTTCAATTGCGGCTGGCCAAGGCTGCGTGAATCCGGCCCGCGTGTAAAATCCACACGCGCTCTTTGTCTTCACACGCGGCTGGCCAAGGCTGCGTGAATCCTGCTCGCGTGTAAAATCCACACGCGCTCTTCGTCTTCAAGTGCGGCTGGCCAAGGCTGCGCGAATCCTGCCCGCGTGTAAATCCACACGCGCACGTTGTCTTCACACGCGGCTGGCCCAGGCTGCGCGAATCCTGCCCGCGTGTAAAATCCACACGCGCTCTTCGTCTTCAAGTGCGGCTGGCCAAGGCTGCGCGAATCCTGCCCGCGTGTAAATCCACACGCGCACGTTGTCTTCACACGCGGCTGGCCCAGGCTGCGCGAATCCTGCCCGCGTGTAAAATCCACACGCGCTCTTCGTCTTCAAGTGCGGCTGGCCAAGGCTGCGCGAATCCTGCCCGCGTGTAAATCCACACGCGCACGTTGTCTTCACACGCGGCTGGCCCAGGCTGCGCGAATCCTGCCCGCGTGTAAAATCCACACGCGCTCTTCATCTTCAAGTGCGGCTGACCAAGGCTGCGCGAATCCTGCCCGCGTGTAGAATCCACACGCGCTCTTCGTCTTCAAGTGCGGCTGGCCAAGGCTGCGCGAATCCTGCCCGCGTGTAGAATCCACACGCGCTCTTCGTCTTCAAGTGCGGCTGGCCAAGGCTGCGCGAATCCTGCCCGCGTGTAAATCCACACGCGCACGTTGTCTTCACACGCGGCTGGCCCAGGCTGCGCGAATCCTGCCCGCGTGTAAATCCACACGCTCACGTTGTCTTCAAACGCTATTTTCTTCTAACTCCTGCATCTGTGGAATTAACAGAAGGATTGATCCCTAAAGTGGGAAGGAAGCCTTTCAAGGATCATTGGAAGTGACTTTGAACTGAACTTTGGACGCTATCCTGTGGTGAATTCAACCCGTATCTAGCGTGAGCCTCGTTCCGTTCGGGATAAGTCTCCCTTACTAATTTTCCCTTCCCTGTCGTTTTGTTCTTCATTTCAAATCCATCAAGAGACTTCTGGATTGTTCTACCCAGAGATACAGGTCAGTGTGATCATTCCTGTCATTATCTAATTCATCATACTCAGATTGGAGCAGTTATTCATGACACTTTAATTTGTCCTAGGCTGGATTACTATACCTTACCCACGCCCTTTCCAGTGATCCATCGCTCTGCCTGTTTTATCAGCCAGAGGGTTGTATCATTTGGAAGGTCTTTGTTGACTTCACGACTATCAAGTCGGGTGAACAGGGATCCGGAAGACCCTACCTCCTGTATCCTTTTGAGTATTGTATCCTTTTCAGTTGATACTTTGGTACATTTCTGACAACACATGAGCAAATGGTGAGAAGAAACAAGGGGAAGAGAACGTTACCATTGAGAAAATGCTGAAAAGAAACAAGGTGAAGAGAACTTTACCCTTGAGCAAATAGTGAAAAGAAAGAAGGGGAAGAGAACGTTGCCCTTGAGAAAATGCTGAAAAGAAACAAGGTGAAGAGAACGTTACCCATGAGCAAATGGTGAAAAGAAACAAAGGGAAAAGAACATTACCCTTGAGCAAATGGTGAAAATAAACAAGGGGAAAATAACATTACCCTTGAGCAAAAGGTGAAAATAAACAAGATGAATAGAATGTTACCATTGAGCAAATGGTGAAAATAAACAAGGGGAAGAGAACGTTACCATTGAGCAAATGGTGAAAAGAAACAAGGGGAAAATAAAGTCAACCTTGATCAAATGGTGAAAAGAAGAAATGGGAAGAGAATGTTGGCTCAGAGCAAATGGTGAGAAGAAACGAGGGGAAGAGATTGTTACCCTTGAGCAATTGGTGAAAAGAAGCAAGGTGAAGAGAACATTACCCTTGAGCAATTGGTGAAAAGAAGCAAGGTGAAGAGAACATTACCCTTGAGCAAATGGTGAAAAGAAGAAAGGGGAAGAGAACGTTACCTCTGAGCAAATGGTGAAAAGAAACAAAGGGAAGAGAATGTTACCCTTGAGCAAATGGTGAAAAGAAACAAGGGGAAGAGAACGTTACCCTTGAGAAAATGCTGGAAAGAAACAAGGTGAAGAGAACGTTACCCTTGAGCAAATGGTGAAAAGAAGAAATGGGAAGAGAATGTTGGCTCAGAGCAAATGGTGAGAAGAAACAAGGGGAAGAGAATGTTACCCTTGAGCAATTGGTGAAAAGAAGCAAGGGGAAGAGAACGTTACCTCTGAGCAAATGGTGAGAAGAAACAAGGGGAAGAGAACATTACCCCTGAGGAAATGGTGAAAAGAATCAATTTGAAGGGAACTTTAAGTTTGAGCAAATGGTGAGAAGAAGCAAGGGGAAGAGACCTCTGAGCAAATGGTGAAAAGAAACAAGGGGTAGTGAATGTTATCCTTGAGCAAATGGTGAAAAGAAGCAAGTGGAAGAGAACGTTACCCTTGAGAAAATGCTGAAAAGAAACAAGGTGAAGAGAACGTTACCCTTGAGCAAATGATGAAAAGAAACAAGGGGAAGCAACGTTACTTTTGAGCAAATGATGAAAAGAAACAAGGTGAAGAGAACAGTACCCTTGAGCAAATGGTGAGAAGACACAAGGGAAAGAGAACGTTACCCTTGAGCAAATGGTGAGAAGAAACAAGGCGAATAGAAATTCACCCTTGAGCAAACGGTGAAAAGAAGAAAGGGGACGAGAACGTTACCGCTGAGCAAATGGTGAGAAGAAACAAGGGAAAGAAAATGTTATCCTTGAGCAAATGGTGAAAATAAACAAAGTGAAGAGAACGTTACCCTTGAGCAAATGGTGAAAAGAAACAAGGGGAAGAGAATATTACCCTTGAGCAAATGGTGAAAATAAACAAGGTGAAGAGAACGTTACCCTTGAGCAAATGGTGAAAAGAAACAAGGGGAAGAGAACATTACCCTTGAGCAAATGGTGAGAAGACACAAGGTGAAGAGAACGTTACCCGTGAGCAAATGGTGAAAAGAAACAAGGGGAAGAGAACATTACCCTTGAGAAAATGGTTAAAATAAAAAAGGTGAAGAGAACGTTACCCTTGAGCAAATGGTGAAAAGAAACAAGGGGAAGATAACATTACCCTTGAGCAAATGGTGAAAATAAACAAGGTGAAGAGAACATTACCCTTGAGCAAATGGTGAAAATAAACAAGGGGAAGAGATCGTTACCTCTGAGCAAATGGTGAAAAGAAGCAAGGGGAAGAGAACGTTAGCTCTGAGCAAATGGTGAAAAGAAACAAGGGGAAGAGAACATTACCCCTGAAAAAATGGTGAAAAGAAGCAAGTGGAAAAGCTGGTTAGCATTGAGCAAATTGTGAAAAGAAGCAAGGGGAAGAGAACGCTACCCTTGAGCAAATGGTGAAAAGACACAAGGTGAAGAGAACACTAACCTTGAGCAAATGGTGAAAAGAAGCAAGCTGAAGAGAAATTAACCTTGAGCAAATGGTGAGAAGACACAAGGGGAAGAGAGCGTTACCTCTGTGAAAATGGTGAAAAGAAGAAAGAGAACGTTGCCTCTGAGTAAATGGTGAAAAGGAGCAAGGGGTAAAGAACGTTACCCCTGAGCAAATGGTGAAAAGAAGCAAGTGGAAAAGAACGTTATCCTTGTGCAAATGGTGAGAAGAAGCAAGTGGAAAAGAATGTTACCTTTGTGCAAATGGTGAGAAGAAGCAAGGGAAAAAGAATGTTACCCTTGAGGAAATGGTGAGACGGAGCAAGGGAAAGCGAACATTACCCTTGAGCAAATGGTGAGAAGAAGCAAGTGGAAGAGAACTTTACACATGAGCAAATGGTGAGAAGAAAAAAGGCGAAGAGAGCGTTAACCTTGAGCAAATGGTGAAAAAAAGCAAGGGGAACGGAACATTACCCTTGAGAAAATGCTGAAATGAAACAAGGTGAAGAGAACGTTACCCTTGAGCAAATAGTGAAAAGAAACAAGGGGAAGAGAACGTTGCCCTTGAGAAAATGCTGAAAAGAAACAAGGTGAAGAGAACGTTACCCTTGAGCAAATGGTGAAAAGAAACAAGGGGAAAAGAACATTACCCTTGAGGAAATGGTGAAAATAAACAAGGGGAAAAGAACATTACCCTTGAGCAAAAGGTGAAAATAAACAAGGTGAATAGAATGTTACCATTGAGCAAATGGTGAAAATAAACAAGGGGAAGAGAACGTTACCATTGAGCAAATGGTAAAAAGAAGCAAGGGGAAAAGAAAGTCAACCTTGATCAAATGGTGAAAAGAAGAAAGGGGACGAGAACGTTACCGCCGAGCAAATGGTGAGAAGAAACAAGGGAAAGAAAATGTTATCCTTGAGCAAATGGTGAAAATAAACAAAGTGAAGAGAACGTTACCCTTGAGCAAATGGTGAAAAGAAACAAGGGGAAGAGAATATTACCCTTGAGCAAATGGTGAAAATAAACAAGGTGAAGAGAACGTTACCCTTGAGCAAATGGTGAAAAGAAACAAGGGGAAGAGAACATTACCCTTGAGCAAATGGTGAGAAGACACAAGGTGAAGAGAACATTACCCTTGAGCAAATGGTTAAAATAAACAAGGTGAAGAGAACGTTACCCTTGAGCAAATGGTGAAAAGAAACAAGGGGAAGATAACATTACCCTTGAGCAAATGGTGAAAATAAACAAGGTGAAGAGAACATTACCCTTGAGCAAATGGTGAAAATAAACAAGGGGAAGAGATTGTTACCTCTGATCAAATGGTGAAAAGAAGCAAGGGGAAGAGAACGTTAGCTCTGAGCAAATGGTGAAAAGAAACGAGGGGAAGAGAACATTACCCCTGAAAAAATGGTGAAAAGAAGCAAGTGGAAAAGCTGGTTAGCATTGAGCAAATTGTGAAAAGAAGCAAGGGGAAGAGAACGCTACCCTTGAGCAAATGGTGAAAAGACACAAGGTGAAGAGAACTCTAACCTTGAGCAAATGGTGAAAAGAAGCAAGCTGAAGAGAAATTAACCTTGAGCAAATGGTGAGAAGACACAAGGGGAAGAGAGCGTTACCTCTGTGCAAATGGTGAAAAGAAGAAAGAGAACGTTGCCTCTGAGTAAATGGTGAAAAGGAGCAAGGGGTAGAGAATGTTACCCCTGAGCAAATGGTGAAAAGAAGCAAGTGGAAAAGAACGTTATCCTTGTGCAAATGGTGAGAAGAAGCAAGTGGAAAAGAATGTTACCTTTGTGCAAATGGTGAGAAGAAGCAAGGGAAAAAGAATGTTCCCCTTGAGGAAATGGTGAGACGGAGCAAGTGGAAGAGAACTTTACACATGAGCAAATGGTGAGAAGAAAAAAGGCGAAGAGAGCGTTAACCTTGAGCAAATGGTGAAAAGAAGCAAGGGGAACGGAATGTTAAGCTTGAGCAAATGGTGAAAAAAAGCAAGGGGAACGGAACATTACCCTTGAGAAAATGCTGAAAAGAAACAAGGTGAAGAGAACGTTACCCTTGAGCAAATAGTGAAAAGAAACAAGGGGAAGAGAATGTTGCCCTTGAGAAAATGCTGAAAAGAAACAAGGTGAAGAGAACGTTACCCTTGAGCAAATGGTGAAAAGAAACAAGGGGAAAAGAACATTACCCTTGAGCAAATGGTGAAAATAAACAAGGGGAAAAGAACATTACCCTTGAGCAAAAGGTGAAAATAAACAAGGTGAATAGAATGTTACCATTGAGCAAATGGTGAAAATAAACAAGGGGAAGAGAATGTTACCATTGAGCAAATGGGAAAAAGAAGCAAGGGGAAAAGAAAGTCAACCTTGATCAAATGGTGAAAAGAAGAAATGGGAAGAGAATGTTGGCTCAGAGCAAATGGTGAGAAGAAACAAGGTGAAGAGAACATTACCCTTGAGCAATTGGTGAAAAGAAGCAAGGTGAAGAGAACATTACCCTTGAGCAAATGGTGAAAATAAGAAAGGGGAAGAGAACGTTACCTCTGAGCAAATGGTGAAAAGAAACAAAGGGAAGAGAATGTTACCCTTGAGCAAATGGTGAAAAGAAACAAGGGGAAGAGAACGTTACCCTTGAGAAAATGCTGGAAAGAAACAAGGTGAAGAGAACGTTACCCTTGAGCAAATGGTGAAAAGAAGAAATGGGAAGAGAATGTTGGCTCAGAGCAAATGGTGAGAAGAAACAAGGGGAAGAGAATGTTACCCTTGAGCAATTGGTGAAAAGAAGCAAGGTGAAGAGAACATTACCCTTGAGCAAATGGTGAAAAGAAGCAAGGGGAAGAGAACGTTACCTCTGAGCAAATGGTGAGAAGAAACAAGGGGAAGAGAACATTACCCCTGAGGAAATGGTGAAAAGAATCAATGGGAAGGGAACTTTAAGTTTGAGCAAATGGTGAGAAGAAGCAAGGGGAAGAGACCTCTGAGCAAATGGTGAAAAGAAACAAGGGGTAGTGAATGTTATCCTTGAGCAAATGGTGAAAAGAAGCAAGTGGAAGAGAACGTTACCCTTGAGAAAATGCTGAAAAGAAACAAGGTGAAGAGAACGTTACTTTTGAGCAAATGATGAAAAGAGACAAGGTAAAGAGAACAGTACCCTTGAGCAAATGGTGAGAAGACACAAGGGAAAGAGAACGTTACCCTTGAGCAAATGGTGAGAAGAAACAAGGCGAATAGAATGTCACCCTTGAGCAAACGGTGAAAAGAAGAAAGGGGACGAGAACGTTACCGCTGAGCAAATGGTGAGAAGAAACAAGGGAAAGAAAATGTTATCCTTGAGCAAATGGTGAAAATAAACAAAGTGAAGAGAACGTTACCCTTGAGAAAATGGTGAAAAGAAACAAGGGGAAGAGAATATTACCCTTGAGCAAATGGTGAAAATAAACAAGGTGAAGAGAACGTTACCCTTGAGCAAATGGTGAAAAGAAACAAGGGGAAGAGAACATTACCCTTGAGCAAATGGTTAAAATAAACAAGGTGAAGAGAACGTTACCCTTGAGCAAATGGTGAAAAGAAACAAGGGGAAGATAACATTACCCTTGAGCAAATGGTGAAAATAAACAAGGTGAAGAGAACATTACCCTTGAGCAAATGGTGAAAATAAACAAGGGGAACAGCTGGTTAGCATTGAGCAAATTGTGAAAAGAAGCAAGGGGAAGAGAATGTTACCCTTGAGCAAATGATGAAAAGACACAAGGTGAAGAGAACACTAACCTTGAGCAAATGGTGAAAAGAAGCAAGCTGAAGAGAACATTAACCTTGAGCAAATGGTGAGAAGACACAAGGAGAAGAGAGCGTTACCTCTGTGCAAATGGTGAAAAGAAGAAAGAGAACGTTGCCTCTGAGTAAATGCTGAAAAGGAGCAAGGGGTAGAGAACGTTACCCCTGAGCAAATGGTGAAAAGAAGCAAGTGGAAAAGAACGTTTTCCTTGTGCAAATGGTGAGAAGAAGCAAGTGGAAAAGAATGTTACCTTTGTGCAAATGGTGAGAAGAAGCAAGGGAAAAAGAACGTTACCCTTGAGGAAAAGGTGAGACGGAGCAAGGGAAAGAGAACATTACCCTTGAGCAAATGGTGAGAAGAAGCAAGTGGAAGAGAACTTTACACATGAGCAAATGGTGAGAAGAAAAAAGGCGAAGAGAGCGTTAACCTTGAGCAAATGGTGAAAAGAAGCAAGGGGAACGGAATGTTAAGCTTGAGCAAATGGTGAAAAAAAGCAAGGGGAACGGAACTTTAAGCTTGAGCAAATGGTGAGAAGAAGCAAGGGGAAGAGAACGTTACACTTGAGCAAATGGTGAAAAGAAGAAAGGGGAAGAGAATGCTACCATTGAGCAAATGGTGAAGAGAATGTTACCCTTGAGAAAATGGTGAAAAGAAGCAAGTGGAAGAGAACGTTACCATTGAGCAAATAGTGAAAAGAAGCAATGGGAAGAGAACATTACCCTTGAGCAAATGGTGAAAATAAACAAGGTGAAGAGAACGTTACCCTTGAGCAAATGGTGAAAAGAAACAAGGGGAACAGAGCATTACCCTTGAGCAAATGGTGAAAATAAACAAGGTGAAGAGAACATTACCCTTGAGCAAATGGTGAAAATAAACAAGGTGAAGAGAACGTTACCCTTGAGCAAATGGTGAAAAGAAACAAGGGGAAGAGAACATTACCCTTGAGCAAATGGTGAAAATAAACAAGGGGAAGAGAATGTTACCTCTGAGCAAATGGTGAAGAGAAGCAAGGGGAAGAGAACGTTACCTCTGAGCAAATGGTGAAAAGAAACAAGGGGAAGAGAACGTTACCCTTGAACAATTGGTGAAAAGAAGAAAGTGGAAAAGCTGGTTACCATTGAGCAAATTGCGAAAAGAAGCAAGGGGAAGAGAACGTTACCCTTGAGCAAATGGTGAAAAGAAACAAGGGGAAGAGAACATTACCCTTGAGCAAATGGTGAAAAGACACAAGGTGAAGAGAACACTAACCTTGAGCAAATGATGAAAAGAAACAAGGTGAAGAGAACATTAACCTTGAGCAAATGGTGAGAAGACACAAGGGGAAGAGAACGTTACCTCTGTGCAAATGGTGAAAAGAAGAAAGAGAACGTTGCCTCTGAGTAAAGGGTGAAAAGGAGCAAGGGGTAGAGAACGTTATCCCTGAGCAAATGGTGAAAAGAAGCAAGTGGAAAAGAACGTTACCCTTGTGCAAATGGTGAGAAGAAGCAAGGGAAAGAGAACGTTAACCTTGAGGAAATGGTGAGACGAAGCAAGGGAAAGAGAACGTTACCCTTGAGCAAATGGTGAGAAGAAAAAAGGGGAAGAAAGCGTTAACCTTGAGCAAATGGTGAAAAGAAGCAAGGGGAACGGAATGTTAAGCTTGAGCAAATGGTGAAAAGAAGCAAGGGGAAGGGAACGTTAAGCTTGAGCAAATGTTGAGAAGAAGCAAGGGGAAGAGAACGTTACACTTGAGCAAATGGTGAAAAGAAGAAAGGGGAAGAGAATGTTACCATTGAGCAAATGGTGAAGAGAATGTTACCCTTGAGAAAATGGTGAAAAGAAGCAAGTGGGAGAGAACGTTACCATTGAGCAAATAGTGAAAAGAAACAAAGGGAAAAGAACATTACCCTTGAGCAAATGGTGAAAGAAACAGTTCAAATTTATCTTCTGGATTCTTTCCTTCCCCTCTTACATATCTGGGAACTGCAAGTAAGTGCAGGCGTTTCTTTTTAACCAATGCTGCAATGGGAGCTAATTTAGCAACATCTGATGGTAGCAATACAG
Source organism: Ambystoma mexicanum (assembly GCF_040938575.1). Taxonomy (NCBI): domain Eukaryota; kingdom Metazoa; phylum Chordata; class Amphibia; order Caudata; family Ambystomatidae; genus Ambystoma; species Ambystoma mexicanum. Next base: position 1,666,698,126 of record NC_090937.1, on the reverse strand, counting down.
GCTTTATTGCTATTAGAAACAGAGATACAAGACCCCCAACCTACTCTCAAGGCTGCCCTCTCCAACAGTCTCACCAGCAGCTAAACATTCCCTTGCAGAGCCTTGACACCATTCTAACCCCAAGGATCCATTTCTATTTATCCCAAAACCCCAAGTACCACACAACACCCCCCCTCCCTTACCAAACAAAGCAACCCCAAAACTTCACTATGTAACAATAAAAGCAGAACACTAAAACATGAACACTAATAATAAAACAGAAAAGAAAAACACAATCATAGCATGTAGAACAAAATTCATAGCAAATATACATAGCAATTTGCAATAATCAAAAAGAACATTTAAAAGCATGCTCTCCTCTCATCACCTAACCAAATACCCTCCTGCCATTGTATAACATTCAGCTTGCATTCTCTCTTTATCCTAACCACTCTCTACTCACTTGCCACACAAACACGCACACTCACACCACAGTCTCCTTCCAATCAATAAACCATTTCCACACCTTCTCCAATAATATCTTCCACGCTCTACTGCTTTCTCCTCCCTCCAGCTGGTTTCTAGGTGGGTCTCTTTCTCCTCCTATGATCTCACTCGAACAACTCCTTTTCCTGCTCGCTAGCCCCTGTATAAATACCTCACCCCTGGAAGGAATGGTTACCTTTCCCTGGCCAATCTGACCCGGTCTTCCCCACCTGGGGGTGTGTATGTGCGAGGGAAAATTCTGAAAAGGGTGCTAAGTCCTGTCCACTTACTCTACGTGAAGCTGTTGTGGAGTATCGGTTGTGGCCCACGATGCCACTGGTTCCAGTTCAGATTAGAGGGCCTGATACATGGGTTCCCTGAGGCACGTTCATTGGGGTTAGGATCAGTGTCCCTTCCTTTTGGTTCCCGGTGGTCTAGGGGCTGGAGTGGCAACAGCAATGTATGCCTGCTGCTACTGGGGTGCCATGTGTAGCTGAGCTGGCCGGTGTGTAATGAGTGCTCAGCCGGTATGCTCTCCCTACCTCTCTCTTTCCTTCGCCATGTCGCGGTGCCCTGGTTGGTTGCTGTTGCTTTTTCGTATACGGTTCTCACACTGGTTCAGTAATGTGGATGATGCTGGAGGCTTCAGTATTGATCTGACTGCGCTCGCTCTGCAACAGAAAAAGTCTGGTCAGCATTTTGGTAAAGAGGCGTGGTGTGAAACAAAGATGTACTGTACCACATTACTCTTGCATAATCGGATGGGGTGGGAATGGAAGCCTTTTCTAGTGCCACCGACCTTAGGGCTATGACTGGTTGATGTCGTAGCTGTAGTCCTCTGACCACTTTTTGAGAGGGCTTCTTGCTCCCCACCGATGAGGCCAGATCACTGGTCTGATCACATCTGGCAAATGCATAAGAATAGTTGCTGATGCTCCTTGCCAAAGCCGGTCAGGATATCTGTCCATCCTTGTGTCTCTGCCCTGTGTCTCTGTCTGTTGTCCTCAGAATTCCTGTCCATCCCTGTGTCTCTGCCTGCTGTCCTCAGGATTCCTCTCCATCCTGGTGTCTCTGTCTGTTGTCCTCAGGATTCCTGTCCATCCTTGTGTCACTGCCTGTTGTCCTCAAGATTCCTGTCCATCCTTGTGTCTCCGCCTGTTGTCCTCAGGATTCCTGTCCATCCCTCTGTATCTGCCTGTTGTCCTCAGGATTCCTATCTACCCCGTGTCTCTGCCTGTTGTCCTCAGGATTCCTGTCCATCCTTGTGTCACTGCCTGTTGTCCTCAGGATTCCTGTCCATCCTTGTGGCCCTGCCTGTTGTCCTCGGGATTCCTGTCCATCCTTGTGGCTCTGCCTGTTGTCCTCGGGATTCCTGTCCATCCTTGTGGCTCTGCCTGTTGTCCTCAGGATTCCTGTCCATCCATGTGTCTCAGCCTGTTGTCCTCAGGATTCCTGTCCATCCCTCTGTATCTGCCTGTTGTCCTCAGGATTCCTGTCTACCCCCGTGTCTCTGCCTGTTGTCCTCAGGATTCCTGTCCATCCTTGTGTCGCTGCCTGTTGTCCTCAGGATTCCTGTCCATCCTTGTGTCACTGCCTGTTGTCCTCAGGATTCCTGTCTACCCCCGTATCTCTGCCTGTTGTCCTCAGGATTCCTGTCCATCCTTGTGTCACTGCCTGTTGTCCTCAGGATTCCTGTCCATCCTTGTGTCACTGCCTGTTGTCCTCAGGATTCCTGTCCATCCTTGTGTCTCCGCCTGTTGTCCTCAGGATTCCTGTCCATCCCTCTGTATCTGCCTGTTGTCCTCAGGATTCCTGTCCATCCTTGTGTCACTGCCTGTTGTCCTCAGGATTCCTGTCCATCCTTGTGTCGCTGCCTGTTGTCTCTACTGCTGCGCATATGTTCTGCTCACCATATCACTCTGCATAACTGCTCCTATTTGTCGCATTCATCTATTTAGTAAAGTCAAGCCTATCTGAGCCCCATCCATGTCCTAGCAGCCAATACTGAGGCAGGGCATCTGTAGTTTAATGTTAATTCTGAACCTGCTAATCACAGTCCATGTCATCTGGGTCTCTTACCCAAAACTGTAATCTTGGTCTCCCCCAAAACACTTCAAAGCTCAGGCTGCCCACAATCAAAAACTGAAAATAGCAAGCGGGTCATTTTCTTATAGACTTTGCATTGATTTTAAACATTAAACTGCACATGGTCAATCTTGGTGATGCCATCTAGATATAATATAATTTCCTGCCTTATAGACTCCCACAACACCCATAGCCAATTCGCTCCTGCCTCGTAGGAAAAGCGTAGCAAGTAGACCTTTGCAAATGGCTGAAAATCAAATTGAAGTTAATGCATCTTAGAGAGGGAGCATTTTAACTGACTTCATAATTGATTAAAAACTGAAGCTCATCGGTATGCAGTACAATTCTTCCCATTACAAACATTTAATATTGCATCGAATTGTTGATTTGCTTTGTGAATGAGTCAGCTAACAGTTACAGCGGAGCACATTTGCAAAATGATGTGCCTGTCTGACTAACAATTCAAGTGAATAGACAATGGAACTGGGAGTGAAAATGGTGGCGTCTTGCATGTGAAACAAGGACCCAGTTTAGATTGGACTCTTTTGAGAACGTACCCAGGCAAAGACGCAGAAGCAGGGACGGCTGCTCACATTGTATATTGTAACCGTAGTGCACCGTGTCAAGAACACGCTCAAATCAGTGTAAGCTTATTGTCAAATAAATACATTTCTAACTAAATAGAGTTTTCAATAGCGACACACAAAGGTTTGTGTTTGTGGATGTAACATGTTTAACCCAGTAGTAAGAACATTGCAACAGCTCATAGCAATAGTTTGCCTTGGCTTGTAAGGCGTTCAGAGTTGGCTTATATATGCGACAAAGCTGTGAGGGGTACTAGCAGGAAAGTACATCAAAGCATTGCCCTATCTATCCAGCAGCTGAGGGCACTCTATCACTGCGCCACAGAACTCAGCGTTCACCTCAAGAGCCACACCTTCTCCATCACAGCACGACCCGAGGAACGTGTAACTTGAAATGTTCGGATCGTAAAAGAATAACCCATGGTTATACATACACAGGCGGAAGTCCAGGCTCAACATGGCACATGCACAGAAATCATAGGCCATCATAAGTGGTATGCCAGAGACCCCTGATGTGTTAATTGGGTGTGAGTGGTATGTTCATACTAGTGAACCCCAATAATAAATTCCATCATCTATTTGGGAATCAAAACAAGCAAGAGGGACAGGCCATAGGTTCTATGGGCCTCATTACACGGATGGCGGTAAGGGTTTACCGGCCCCGGTAAGGGCACCGGTGCCGATAATCCCTTACCGCCCTACTACGAGGCCCCTTTGCTGGTCCCTACCTTAACGGCTGGTTTTACCAGCCGTTAAGGACGGGACCCGCAAAGGAACCTTGGAGGCAATTACGGTACCGCAATTTGCAGTACCGTAATTGCCGCCTTCCCCATTCCCATTGAGCCCTATGGTGGCTCAAATGGGAATGGGGAAGGGCCAATGGTGAATGGGGAATTACCTCCCCGCAAACCTTGGAATGGGGCGGTAATTCCGCCATTCACCATGGCAGGATCAGTAAATTACCGGCGGCAACCATGGCGCTAATAGCGCCATGGTTACCGCCTTCCGTGTAATGAGGCCCTATGTCTTTATAACGCTGGAAAAATACCTTTCTAATGAAATGTTATGCTATGTCATATGGCATTTGTATAGCACCTAATGCCATTGGTAAGGCCTCAAAGTGCTGTGGGTGAAAGCCCTAGGAGGGCCGAAGGTATGATAATTTATAAGAGGATTCTAGAATGTGTGTGTGCATTTTAGTCAGTACAATAGTACGTAGTGGGTGGCTAGGTCCCTGCTAGCGGCCCATGGATACCTGGCTAGTGGATGGGTGCTGTGATAGACTGTTGGGAGAGTATCTAGCATGAAGGTAGGTAGGGGCGGCTAAGTCCCTGCTAGTGACCCATGGATATCTGGCTGGTTGATGGGTGCTGTAATAGACTATTGGGAGAGTATGCGAGTCAAGGAGCCAGGTAGGGGCAGCTAAATCCCTGCTAGCGACCCATGGATATCTGGCTAGTGGATGGGTGCTGTGATAGACTGTACGGAGAGTATCAGGCATGAAGGTAGGTAAGGGTGGGTAAGTCCCTGCTAGTGACCCATGGATATCTGCCTAGTGGATGGGTGCTGTGATAGACGGTCAGGAGAGTATCTAGCATGAAGGTAGGTAGGGGCGGCTAAGTCCCTGCTAGCGACCCATGGATATCTGGCTAGTGGATGGGTGCTGTGATAGACGGTCAGGAGTGTATCTAGCATGAAGGTAGGTATGGGTGGCTAAGTCCCTGCTAGCGACCCATGGATAGCTGGCTTGTGGATGGGTGCTGTGACAGACGGTCAAGAGAGTATAGGGCCGGCTAAGTCTCTGCTAGTGATCCATGGATATCTGGATAGTGGATGGGTGCTGTGATAGACTGTCAGGAGAGTATAGGGCCGGCTAAGTCACTTCTCGCGACCCATGGATATCTGGCTAGTGGATGGGTGCTGTGATAGACGGTCAGGAGAGTATCTAGCATGAAGGTAGGTAGGGGCGGGTAAGTCCCTGCTAGCGACCCATGGATATCTGGCTAGTGTATGGGTGCTGTGATAGACTGTCAGGAGAGTATAGGGCCGGCTAAGTCACTTCTCGCGACCCATGGATATCTGGCTGGTGGATGGGGGCTGTGATAGACGGTAAGGAGAGTATCTAGCATGAAGGTAGGTAGGGGTGGCTAAGTCCCTGCTAGCGACCCATGGATGTCTGGCTAGTGGATGGGTGCTGTGATAGACGGTCAGTAGAGTATCTAGCATGAAGGTAGGTAGGGGTGGCTAAGTCCCTGCTAGCGACCCATGGATATCTGGCTAGTGGATGGGTGCTCTGATAGACTGTTGGGAGAGTATCTAGCATGAAGGTAGGTAGGGGCGGCTAAGTCCCTTCTAGCGACCCATGGATATCTGGCTGGTGGATGGGTGGTGTGATAGACTGTCAGAAGAGTATAGGGCCGGCTAAGTCACTTCTCGCGACCCATGGATATCTGGCTAGTGGATGGGTGCTGTGATAGACGGTCAGGAGAGTATCTAGCATGAAGGTAGGTAGGGGTGGCTAAGTCCCTGCTAGCGACCCATGGATATCTGGCTAGTGGATGGGTGCTGTGATAGACGGTCAGGAGTGTATCTAGCATATGGTAGGTAGGGGCGGCTAAGTCTCTGCTAGCGACCCATGGATATCTGGCTAGTGGATGGGTGCTGTGATAGACGGTCAGGAGAGTATCTAGCATGAAGGTAGGTAGGGGTGGCTAAGTCCCTGCTAGCGACCCATGGATATCTGGCTAGTGGATGGGTGCTGTGATAGACGGTCAGTAGAGTATCTAGCATGAAGGTAGGTAGGGGTGGCCAAGTCCCTGCTAGCGACCCATGGATATCTGGCTAGTGGATGGGTGCTGTGATAGACGGTCAGGAGAGTATCTAGCATGAAGGTAGGTAGGGGTGGCTACGTCCCTGCTAGCGACCCATGGATATCTGGCTAGTGGATGGGTGCTGTGATAGACTGTCAGGAGAGTATCTAGCATGAAGGTAGGTAGGGGAGGCTAAGTCTCTGCTAGTGACCCATGGATATCTGGCTAGTGGATGGGTGCTGTGATAGACTGTCAGGAGAGTATCTAGCATGAAGGTAGGTAGGGGAGGCTAAGTCTCTGCTAGTGACCCATGGATATCTGGCTAGTGGATGGGTGCTGTGATAGACGGTCAGGAGAGTATGCAAGTCATCAAGACTGATTATGTGCCCTGGCTGGACCGAATTTTACTGTGGGACTCAGCTGCATTCTAATGGCAGAGGTGATGTGCGTTATGAGTTACAGTAGTGAATTATTGCAGATGGATGCGAGTTGGTGGCTGTGCTGAGAGAGGGATATGGTTATGTTCCAATGAGATGGAGTGCTCTATGTACTAGAGAGTCATGGCTGATATCTAGTTCTGATGAGGGTATGATATGGATAAGCTGGATTCTTTCCTGTGCATGCTAGGTATTGACTGCCTTCCAGAAGGCGAGGTGATCTTCTATGCGGTGGATGCTAAAAGGGATTGTATTCCAGATGGTGGGAGCTTGGACGGAGAAGGAGGGTCCCCCTATTCTGGTTCATTTAGTGGCTGCTATGAGAAGGAGGAGAGATGTGCCTGATCTCAGGTTTCTGATGGGCATCTAGGGTGTGAGCTTGTGATCTCAGGTATCTGGTGGGCCTATAGGGTGTGAGCTTGAGATCTCAGGTTTTTGAAGGGCCTGTAGGGTGTGAGCTTGTGATCTCATGTTTCTGCTGGGGCCGGAAGGGTGTGAGCATGTTATCTCAGGTTTCTGGGGGGCCTGTGGGGTGTGAACTTGTGATCTCAGGTTTCTGGTGGGCCTGCAGGGTGTGAGCCTGTGATCTCAGGTTTCTGGTGGGCCTGCAGCATGTGAGTTTGTGATCTCAGGTTTCTGGTGGGCCTGCAGCATGTGAGCTTGTGATCTCAGGTTTCTGGTGGGCCTGTAGGGTGTGAGCATGTGATCTCAGGTTTCTGGTGGGCCTGTAGGGTTTGAGCTTGTGATCTCAGGTTTCTGGTGGGCCTGTAGGGTGTGAGCTTGAGATCTAAGGTTTCTGGTGGGCCTGTAGGGTGTGAGCTTGTGATCTCAGGTTTCTGGTGGGCCTGTAGGATGTCAGGTTTCTGGTGGGCCTATAGGATGTGGGCTTGTGTTGTAGATATTCTGGGCATGTGTTGGGCAGAGCATGGTTGGTGATGCACATTGCCTTGAAGGTGGATTGTCGCCTGATCGGAAGCCAGTGAAGGGCACGTCTGCCGGGTGTGACGTGTTCAACGGGGGCTAGGGCAAGAAGGAGCCTTGCTGCAGGGTTCTGAACCCGTTGGAGTTTTCAAAGATGTGATGCAGGGGTTCCCAGGTAGGGTGTTGGCATAGTCTAGGCGAGAGAGGACGATGGCTGTGATCGCGGCGGCACTGGGAGGGAAGGTCCGGTAGGGGAAGATTTGTTGGAGAATGCGTAGGTCTAGATGTGATCTGATAGTGTCAGATCTGAGTCCATGGTGCATCCAAGGTTCTTTACTGTGTTTGAGGTAGAGGGGGGTGGGCCTCGAGAGGATGACCAAGGGGAGGGTTGGGGGAAGAGGGCAGTCTCGCGACAGATCATGATTTCAGATTTTCCGGGATTGAGAAGGAGGTGGTTAGTAGTCCTCCAGTGGCCCATTTCTGAGAGGCAAGAAGCGACGTCGGGGGAGGTGTTGGAGGGGTCCCTTGGGATCTTGAAGATGATAGCAGGGTGGGGGCTCAGGCAGAGGTTAAAGAGCAGGGGTGAGTAAGAGGTGCCCTGTGGTACTCTGTGTAACTGGGCGGGGAGTCGAGGAGAAGGAAAGCAAGTGTGTTATTTGGGTTATAGGTGATAGGATCTAAAACAAACGGATCGAATGCCTTTTTTTTCGACACCAAAAGGACTGAAAAAAGGGTTGAATTTATATATTTATTTTTATGGGGGGGCTCCCCCCGAACCCCCTGTTTTCTTTTTATTTTTTTTTTTTTTTACATACTAAACTAAAAAATATATAAATATATAAAAAAGCATTCAACCCTTTTTTTTCCGGTCCTTTTGGTTTCGAAAAAAAGGGCATTCGATCCTTTTTTTTAATCCTTTGGCTGGACACCTGTTATTTGGGATCTGTTGGAGAGGAAGGAGGAGATCCAGTTCAACGCTGCATCCCTGATGCTGAGGGAGTGGAGCCTGTCCGGGAGGGTGCTCTGGTCAATGTTATGAACGGCGGCTGAGAGGTCGAGAAGAATTAGTGTGGCACAACCTTCCTAGTCTGAGGTTCTTTTGAGATCATCGCAGATGGAGACTAGGCACGGTTCAGATCCACATAGTGGTCTGAAGCCGGACTGGGCGGGGTCGAGGAAGAGGGCGGTTTCTGTGAAAAGGCATATTCTGGTGTAGGCTGTTCCGTCATTTAGTTTGGCTATGAAATGGTTGTTTGAGATAGGTCTGTAGTTGGCTGGAAGAAGGGGGGCAGGGGTGGGTTTGTTGAGCCGGGGTTTGACGCACAAGGGGCCTCATTACGACCCGGCGGTAAGGGATTACCGGTACCGGTAAGGGTACTGGTGCCGGTAATCCCTTACCGCCCAATTCCGAGGTCCCTTTACGGGTCCTCCCTTAACTGCTGGTTTTACCAGCCGTGTAGTACGGGACCCGCAAAGGGACCTCGGAGGTAATTACAGTACCACAATTTGCGGTACCGTAATTACCGCCTTCCCCATTTCCATTGAGCCCTATGAGGGCAAAAATGGGAATGGGGAAGGGCCAATGGTGACTGGGGATTTACCGCCCGCCAACCTTGGAATGGGGCGGTAATTCTGCCATTCACCATGGCGGAATCGGTAAGGTACCAGCGTCAACCAAGGCGCTGAAAGGATAACAAAAAAGTAACCACCAATTACTATAATGAGTCAACATTTTCATCGATCTTAATACCGGCTTTTGAAAGGTATTTTGCAGCACTATAAACACATAGACCCACTGCCACCCTCTCAATTGCTTGTAGTTCATTTTCGTTCTGGTTGTGTCGCTGACGACGAAAAGACGACCCCAAAACAAAATGGAGGAGGCAGCATTGTAACCGCTGCGGGGTCATGTCACCTACAACCTCTGACCCTCCCCCTGGGAAAGGGAGGGCAGGGGGCGGAACGGCGCCAGGGCGCCAAAACAACACAAAAAGCCTGCAAAGGGCTAACAAAGGAAAGGGGCGGGGCGAGCGCCTTATAAGCTGCAGGGCCAGGCGGCAGAGACATCTCGCTCCTGCAGTGGGACCCCGCTGACTCACCGGATCAGAAGGATTTAGTTTTCCACCCACCCACCCACGAAAGGGCAGGGAAGGAGGGTGATAGCTGGACGTCGCTGTCGCAGGACGGTCAGGACTATTGGGGACAGTGTTGGCGGTGTTTGGGCAACCAAGCACAAATGATAGACTCCGGACGAGCCAGAAGGAAACGGAATGGGTCTTCGCTCTTCCGGACCAGCGCCTCTTGGGGGCCTAAACGGCGGGGGCGTCTGGTGGTAACGAACAAGGATCAGCTTCCCCCAAAACAAACGGCGCTCTCCCCACCCACGGACACCTGCACGGCCAGGACAGGCTCAGGTACAAAGGGTCGGGGAGTTGGGGGCCTACTATACAAAAGTATAGGGGGAAGCAAGGGAAAGCCGGAAAGCAAGCGCCACACTTGCAGACTGAAGGTCACAAATGTGTACAATAATTCTGTTGTTATGCAAATAAAACTGCGGCCAAGTTTGCCATTTGAAATACTGTGTCATGCCAATTGATTGTGTGGAAAGTAGCACAGCGCAGCGGGGTGCATGGGCAAAGGAATAATTGGCAGAAAAGGCAAATGGACAAATGCAGGGGTTATAAACAATATCTGGTTTCCCGGTCATTCTTTGCCATCTAGTGGACGTTTGTGGAATAACATCACAGTTAAACAATATGTTTTCTGAGATTTCCCATGAATGTAATAGCATATATTTCAAAAATGTTGTCTCTTCGGGAAACATCTCTGTGCCCCCCTTACACCAAACCCCCACCATACACGTATACTTTAAAAGCGTAACCTGTCATATATTCGTTATTCTTATACACTACACTACATCCACTCCGCTGCTAAATTCGCCATTGGTAGCCACGAGGCGAAAGCCATTTCAACATGGCTGCCTACTATCTTGCATCACCTTCATTGTTGTGAAGCACCCACCTGGCCACACCGCCCCCTGCCATCGGCCCACAAACCTGTATTAATAGCCAATCATGAGCCGGCCCTCACGAAGGCACCCACTACGGCACAAACCTGTCGAGAGCTCGTCTGGAGCCTATAGCCTTGGGCCCCCGCACGCTGACGCCCCTCTGGCAAGACACCAGCTACTTTCTGCACTACGCGCGACCTTAGAACTTGTACATCTGATTCCTGCAAGCTTTGAAGCAACGCCCCCGTCCAATACTAACTTTAGGAAACTACAAGGCATTATACTAAAATGTCTCTACCTTTCCCGTACGCATAGTACAAGCCTACGGAGTCTATCTAACAATGCCTGCCCCTGTATGCGGGGCACTCCTCCCACGCACTGCGCCAATTTCTGTTATCAAACTCTCCAACACGGCCGGCATCAGACCTTCATGAACCCTCGGTGTCCGCTCCTACATTGTATGTCATATATGCTCTGCCCACCCTACTATTGTATAGGTTTTGCTTATAGCTATGCTACGACCTTACTGATACCATAACCATTGCGCCAGCACTGCTAGGTTTACCCTGAATCTAGATATTTGGGTTTACACTGTCCTTAGCTTGCCTAGACCATGTTGAAAGTTCTATGCCTAGACATATGTGATCACCCTGTAACCATATACTTGTGTTGACTAGATATTTGTGAGCCTCTGCACCCACTTTGTTCCTAAACTTGCAAAAGTATCATTTGCACCTAATTCGAATCTAGATACCTGTGCACACCTCATTCTCAGCTTACTGTGCCTACATTATTCAGAGCCTGTGACCACTGTGAATGGACTATATTTTGATATGGGTAATATCTTGTAACTAGATACTTTTGGTGACTAGATATTTGTGAGCCCCTGCACCCACTCTGTCTCAGCCTAGTGAAAGTACTATCTGTGCCTATATCGAATTTAGATACCTGTGCATACCTCGTTCCTAGCCCTATGCTACACTGTTCATAGCCTGTGACCCGCGCCCACTGTGAAAGTACTACATCTAGACACCTGGACACAGCCATCTACGTACTAACTATGTATATGCCCACTATTTACACTGTCCTGCTAAGGACCATCCTATACATAGCACAATAGCCATCACCATGCTACTCATCCTGCCCTTATCACTATACGCGACTCTCCCCAGCAAACTCCCTAGTCATAATGACCCCACTACAAGACCTTGTAGCTTCCTCCAAAGAAACCTTAAACTTCGTGCTAGACTACCCAAAATCTATGAACCGCTGGCCAAAACCTTATACCTCTCAAATGACATCATCATAAACCCAAGAGGCCTTCAATCTAACTCCAAAACCCACCTGCACAAAACCACCAACACTCAGCACCCACTCCAGCTTAACAGCCGACTCACTCGAGACCACAATACCCACCCAAGACACCACCATAGCACCCAGGCACTACCTATGGAGTCGAAACAGACCGGCATAAAAGGAGCTCTTATAAATGCCGTTCTATGGTTGCCCACGCCACAGAAATAGCTGACCTTCTCCTAACAATAAAAATGGACTTCCTTGCCATTACTGAATCACTCAGCAGCTGGCCCAGCAATCATGTTAACCATCCCCGAGGACTACACCCTTCTAAGAATAGATCGCACCACCTCCCGAGGCGGAGGCCTTGCCATCATTGCAAAATCCAGTCTAGCACTGAGACTCACCCCTCCACTAAATGTAGACTCTTGCGAATCCCTCACTGCCAAGCTGACCATCTCAGACACCCAGACCTTATCCATTCACCTTATTTACAGACCCCCGGGCCCTCTTGGCTCTTTCCAAGAAGATGTGACCAATTTCCTCTCTGATAACCTTAAAAACTCCTCACTATGCCTCCTCTTAGGAGACTTTAACCTCAGATTCAAAGACCCATGAGATCCTAACGCTACACAGGTCAATGATTCCGTCGAGGAATTATGGTTTACCAAAAAGGTAACAGGTGCGACCCATACCAAAGGCATAACCCTTGACTGGATAGCAGAGTACAATTGTCAGACTTCCATCACGTCCATAACACCGCTGCCCTGGTCTGACCACCGCCTAATCTCCTTCTCCTTAGAAGCTACAGCTCCTTCACACGCCGATAACATAGCTCCTGCCATCCACACTAGAAACAAAAAGAACATTACTGCTGATAAACTCATTCCTCTGATACTTCCCACTCTGAACTCTCCTTCTTCCTTTACTAACCCATTTACCCTGGCAGAAGAACATAACAAAGTAATGCTCTCCGCGCTAGATGCCATAGCACCATCGAAAATCAGAAAGAGCAAACCAAAAAAACATGTTAATACATGGTTCTCTCCTCACCTAAAAGTAATCAGACTAGAGAAACGCAAAAGTGAACAAATCTGGAGTCTAGAGCCGTCTGACACTAATAAAAACAACCTCAACAAGCTAGCCTCCCTCTACAAAAAAGAAATCATCCTTGCCAAACAAGAGTCATATAACTTGCGCATCTCCCACGGCAATTCTAACACCAAAGAATTGTTCACAATCCTCAGAGAAAGAGAAACGCCCATCCAAGCCCCTGACACCTGCCTCAAGGACAAAAACTGGTGCACAAGCATACAAAGCACCCTATCTAATAAGATAACGACCCTCCAGACTAAGATCAACAATAAAAAGAAACACTCCTCCTCTCCCATTCCCCTACTAAAATCTTTGCCCATATGATATATGATATGATATGATATGGCATTTGTAACGCGCCTATACACAAGTGTTTCAAGGCGCGACGAGGCAGGGAGGGGGGACAAGGGGAAGATAGACAACGATCCTACTAGGCCAGGTGTCATTCAGATCGCACAAGTGAATGGGTGGAGGGAAGGGAAAAGTGCAAGGGGAAAGGGGGGGAGTGCAGTACAGGGTAAGTAGAGCAACAAATAAATACTAGGGCCAGCTGGTGGCAAGTGAAAGTTAAGTGCAGACAAGTGCTGGGAAGGGGTGCTGTAGGGATACAGAGACAGTCCCGCAGTGCAGGGGGTGCCTGGGAGGCAGTGCAGGGGAAAGTGGCTGGACCAAGGACCGAGATTGGTGAGTGGCCCAGTTGCTGATTCAGTACAGTTTCAGTGATTTAGCAGGGGAGAGGGAGAGAGAAAGCAGAAGCAAAGAGGAAGGTTTTGAGGTGCTTCCGGAACCGGAGATGGTTCTCCTCAAGTTTCAGGGAGGCAGGAAGGCTGTTCCATAGGGAGTCCCCTGCCGCGGAGAGAGATCTACCCCCAACTCGTTGCTTGGAGAAGCGGCTGACACTGAGGGAGTTGGAGGCGGATGAGGGAAGAGCTCGAGAAGGAACATATTTAGGAAGAGAGAGTTGAAGGTATTTTGGCCCCAGGCCCCTAGAAGGTCTTGTGGACAATGCAGAGGGTTTTGAACTTAATCCTCGCAACCACTGGGAGCCAGTGTAGACATTTCAGTCCTGGAGAGATACGGTCTCTGGGCATGAGGCCAAGGACAAGTCTCGCAGTCCTGTTCTGGATAAGTTGCAGAGGGCGGAGAGTAGAGGCAGGCAGATTAAGATAGAGGCTGTTACAGTAGTCCAGCTTTGAAAGAACCAGGGCTCGGGAGACAGTGAGCTTCTGGGGGAAGGAGAGGAAAGGAAGAATACCTCTCAGGAGGTGCAACTGGTAGTGTGACTTCTTGGAGACGTCAGATATGTGAGGAGAGAAGGAGAGTGTGGAGTCGAAGATGACCCTGAGGTTTTTTGCCTTGCAGGTAGGAGCAGGAAGAGGGCCAAGAGAGGCCGGCCAGAGAACTGCAGGGAAGGAGTGAGTGGGTGTGCCGATGAGTAGAATCTCAGTCTTACTGGAATTAAGGCAGAGGTCATTGGTGGCACACCATCCCTGGATAGCAGACAGACAGTCAGAGATGAGGGAAGGAGAGGAGGAGGCAGATGGTAGCCTGAAAATGAGAAGGGTATCATTCGCATAGCACTGAAAGTTGGGGCAGAGAGCGGAGATGTGGTGGGCAAGGAGTGCCAGATACTGGTTGAACAGCCATGGAGAGAGGTTAGATCCCTGGGGGACACCACAGGTAGAGAAAAAGATGTCAGAGAGGAAGGACCCCAGTTGGACCTGGGAGGGTTGATTGGAGAGGAAAGAGATCAGCCATGCCAGAGCCTGATCAGTGATACCCAGGTTATCACGGAGACGATTGAGCAGAATGGCATGGTTGACAGTGTCAAAGGCAGAAGAAAGATCGAGCAAAATGAGAACACACGGAGTGTTGGAGTCAAAGATCTAGAGCAGGTCCTCATGGATGTTCAGGAGAGCAGTTTCCGTGCTTCTGGCAGCTCTGAAGCCAGACTGATGGTCATGAAGACTACCGCATGGACAGTATTCAGCATGGAGATTGAGCTGGGAGATGGCCAGTTTCTCCAGGAGCTTGCCAGGAAGGGAGTGATGGAGATTGGGTGATAGTTAGCCGGGCAGGAAGGGTCGGAGGAGGGTTTCTTAAGAAGAGGGTGCACAAGGGAGTGCTTAAGGGGGGATGGAAAGACTCCAGAGGTGAAGGAGTGGTTTCAAAAGTCAGCCAGGGCAGGAGCCAGGGAGTCGATGTGGTCCTTGATAGTTTTGGAGGAACAGGGGTGAACCTGTTTTGACGAGACTTTCATAGATCGGGCTTGTCTGGAAACCTAGTCAGCGGAGAAAAGGGGAAAGGCAGAGAAGGAGGGAGGAGGGGTGGCTGCAGAAGGGCCAGAGAAAGAGCAGGGAATAGAGGGAGGGAGGTGATGGGAGGAGAGTGAGGACAGGATGTCCTGAGTTTTAGAGATGAAGTGAGAGGCCAGTGCCGTGCAGAGGGCCTGGGAGGTGACAGGAGAGGTAGAAATCGCAGCAGGGTTGGCCAGCTCCTTGCAGATTTGAAAGAGTTCGGCCGAATCGTTAGATGCCACAGAGATGCGGGCTTGGATAAGGGCTCTCTTCTTGGTGAGAACGACAGTCGGTATTGCCTTTGGGGCAGGCGGCAGGCCAGTTTGTCAGAGGATGAACATGAAGCACGGCATTTCCTCTCTACCACCCTACACTTGCATTTTAGGGTGACGAGATCCGAGTCATACCAGGAGTTACATTTGGCTTTGTACTTCAGGTGGACTCTCATGACAGGGGCAAGGATATCCAGAGTATCAGATATAGCAGAGTGGAGCATGGAGAGGGCTGTGTCAGGGTGGGAGTCAGCCGAAGAAGGGGCGAGAAGATGGCAGCGAAGGAGGGTGGCAGTGATGAGGGTGGCTTTGCCTGTGGGGTAGGGAAGGTGAGGTGGGAGGATAGGAGAAAGTGATCACTCCAGGAGAGAGGAGTGGAGAGAGGGACGGAGAGGGGAGATCAGAGCATCAATGGTGTGCCCTGCCGAATGAGTCGGCCCAGACGGGAGAATAGAGTGAGAGAGAGTCACAGAGGTCGCAAAAGAGTCCAGAGGCGGCACAGGAGGCATCCAGGTGGATGTTGAAGTCTCCAAGAAAGAGGAGTTGAGTGGTAGAGGACAGGAGTGAGGAGGAGAGGTCCGCCCACTCGGAGAGGAAGAAAGAAATTTGACCAGGTGGCCGATAGATAGTAGCCATGGTAAGGGAATGGCTAGGAGAGAGAGAGAGAGTCGACAGACAAGGCATTCAAAAGAGGAGTAGGTCTGCATGGGAGTAACAGTGGCAGGAATCCACTCAGGGAAGATAAGGGCCACACCCCCCAGCACGGTTGGGCCTGGGCACGGAGAGGATCTTGTAACCGTCAGGTAGGAGTGTGTCAAAGCTGGTGACAGAGCTGGCGGTGAACCATACTCCAAATAAAATCCTTGCTCCCTCTCGTCTGACCACCCTGCCTCCTACTCCCTTTACTACACCTACTCCCATCTTAAACTTTAAGAAAGTATCTACCTTAGAAGTTGAAAAAGTAATCTTAACCCTCAAACCGTCCAACTGCCACGGCGACCCTTAACCAGCAAAAATTATAAAGGATGCTGCACGTGACCTCTCCCCTTTCATTGCTAAACTCATAAATGCCTCCTTCTCCACAGGCACCATTCCCAACAACCTGACACAGTCGTGGGTCCTCCCACTTCTTAAAAACAAACTCTTGACCCGTCTATACCTACTAATTACCACCCCATTACCACTGTTTCTTTCCTGTTAAAAAATCTTAGATAAGATGGCATACCTCCAAATCCAGCAATTTCAGGAATGCAACCACCTTTTAGGAGTATGTCAGTCAGGTTTCAGACCTCTACACGGTACAGAAATTGCGCTTATCGACCTTAAAGCACAAATAGATACCCTGAGAGACAATGGTAAGACAGCTCTACTACTGCTACTTGATCTCTCAGCGGCGTTCGACTTGGTCGACCACAAGATTCTCTGCAACCACTTGGACTCTGCTGCCCACTTCTCACAAGAAGCCATAGGTTGGAGCCAATCCTTCCTGGACAGCAGAACAATGCAGGTCTTCTCACCTCCAGCAGCTGCTGACTCCATACCCATCACCTGCGGTGTGCCCCAGGGCTCCTGCGTCTCTCACACCTTGTACAATATCTTTACAAAGCCCCTTTTTGATGATTTCGCTGGCCTGGGTATCACCTACACTAACTACGCAGATGATACTCAGATCCTCATCCCGCTGACGGGAGATTATAACAAGGATTTGGCCTTGGTGAACAGAGTGTACCTCATCATCCAGGCGTGGGTGGCATCTCATGGTCTATGCATGAATGATGACAAAACGGAACTCCTCATCCCTGGCACCCCTGCTAACCTTAACAAATTAGGCAACCTCTACTCGAACTTAAAATTGACAATATCATCACAGTAGCCAAGGAAGTCAAAACTCTTGGTTTCTACTTAGACTCCACTCTAACCTTCAAAAAACAAGTCAACTCCATGGCCTCAGCCACTGCTTACACTTGCAAGCTAATTAGGGCAGCCAAACAATTCCTCTCATCCAATAACTGCATCACCCTAGCAAGGGCACTTGTTTTATCCAAACTAGATCAATGCAATGCCTTATATGTAGGGAGTAACAAATACATCACTAATAAGATCCAGATTCTGCAAAATAACGCCCTGAGAGCAGCCCTTAGTATTCCCAAGAAAGCCCATATATGCAACCTCAGGAGATCCTATAACTGGCTCTCTACTAAAGACAAAATTCTCCATAACTGCCTCCCTGACACACAAATGCCTACACCTTAAGGGAAGACTTACCTTATCCACGTTTCAGATCCAACCTCATTCATTGGATCAAGGAACATGACATCTGACTCTCTACCACACTTTCACCACATCATCTGCCCTGTTTGCACATATTGTATATAACTGTCTCTCATCGTACACACTGTATATAACTGTCTCTCAATGCTTTTTGCTATAATGTGTACACAATGTATGTTATTTTACTGTAACGTAACCAAAGCTGAACAACCCTCTTCATGCCTTTAGTGCCCTGATACCCTTGGGTCTGGTGTGCACTATAAATAAATAAATAAACAAACAAACAAACAAACTACAATTCGATTTAAAAAAAAAAATCGGAGTGGATACCGAGAACACCCCCCCTTGTTATTACGCACCACCCAAGCCTCCCAGAATGCAGACAATGCTCAGACCCAAAAACCAGTCCCCAAAGATCTGCATTTCTGTATTTGCCTACAGTCACCAAACAGGGCACAGAAGATAATGAGCAGTTAGCTCCACGAGCAACCACACCTCTCATATAATGAACGTTCTGTCCACGAGCGAAATATGTGTGGGAAGCCTAAACGGCATATTAGCACACAGGTGGGGGTAGCAGCCAGTCGGGTTCCGTGGATGGCAGCCTGAAACCACTAATCTCAGCCCATGTTCCATGGAACCTGCAAGGCGCTTCCTGTTCCCCGCCATCTTCTCCCCACCCTACCTTCTTTTTTTGTGTGTATATCCCCATCCCTCCTCCCCAGCTTTACTTACCTGATCATTGTGGCGGCGATGCCTGCTGCCACTTCTCTCCATCTTCCTTTGCCGGCCACCATGGAAATAGAAGAGGGGCTCCAGTCACAGAAAAGACCCCACTGTCAACACCCTGTATTACTGGATTGGCAACCCAGGGTGCTAATGACGTTACCGGGGAGTAACGTCCCAGTGCCCTTGTTAAATGCCCTTGCTTCTCACTGCCTTTAACTTGGGCAGCCATGCCGTTACCCCCCAGTATAGCCCGTGGAATGGGTTACTAACGCCATATTACAGACCCGGACACTCTAGTGTTTTGCACACACCATTTTGGGGCCATGCACGCTAAAGCATCGCTGGGATTAGACTTTCACAGAAACCTGGATCTCTGATGTTACCAGATTGGCATCACACTTTTCTGTTCTCTCCTGAGTCTTTGTCGTCTTCTTATTTTGCAGAACACCCCCGGCGATCCGAACAAGCCTTCAGAGTCTGAGAGCAGCAGTAAGGATGTGAACTACATGCAAATGGCAGTGAACAGCATCTACTTTTCACGGGATGAAGGTAGGGTAATTCCTCCTTTTCTTGAGAGATTTGACCCGCTACAAAGTCTTAATAGTTCGCATTCCATCAGCACAGGCATCTGAAACAATGAAGTCTTCATAAACAAGAACGCTTTAGGGGTGTGACTGTGGGGATGGCAACTCTGGCTGGAGCTAGTTTAGAAGACACCCAAATGGTTGTTCATATCCAATTCGTCAGCAAATAATTCACCTCAAAAAGCACATCCTGTGCAAGATATGGCTGTCTGCCCCAAGAATTTCCAAAAATTGGGCATGGATGGCTCACTGTGTCTTCATAAAGAAGCCGCAACCTTCCTAGGGCCGGATTCTAAAATGGCCACTGACCGCTTGATTTGTATCCCTCTCTGCGGCATCTTTCGAACGGTGAGATGTATGTCAAGTGCATCAAAGAAATCACCGCCAAAAGTCACTGCCGTGCCCGGGTTACAATCCCGACTCGTCGCCACTGTTGGCACTTTCCATGTGGCCCGTGAGCCCCCCATCTCCGTACACACACACAGACACGGTGTTGGTTGTGCGGGCTCCCCAGTAGCTCAGAGATGGCCGGGAACGCCCTGTTTATTTAATACCCATGCGATGGATTGACACGTCACTCCGTCTCATGCGCGCGCCCTTAAAGGGGCAGCGCCACATGGAGGATCTTGCTGGAAAGCTCAAGCTTGTGGGGCCGGTGGCAAGTGGTGCTTCAGGCCCAGCTCTCGGCAAAGCAGCCCTTTGTCAGCCCAAAGAGCTACTCTGCACCCCTTTGCTCCGTTTCTGCACAGGCCGTGTTGGGACACTTCTGGAAACTCATTAGCTGGCACTAGATCGCATACAGAAACCTTTATAGTGTTAGGATCTGGGTACCAGCACTTGTTCCTTTGAGGGTCTGACACTCCCTTCATGTTTCCTCAGCCATGCGGCCTTCTCCTGTTCCTGTTGAAATGCACAACCGCTTGAGGCGGGGCAGCGGCAATGTGTTTGCCACCTTACAAAGCGGTGTCTTGTCCTACCACTTCATCCACTTGTGTGTTCAAATCAGCTGCTGCTAGGGGTCATGTCTGTCACCATTATCTGCGGGACCTGTCCTTGATGAATAGCTGATATCTTCACAGCAGGTCCTATGTCCCCAGGGCCGACCATTGGCTCGCTCTCTGCAGGTCTCCACCCTCTAACCTGCTGTTGTATGTGTTTCTTCCCATCAGTGAACGAGTTCTGGGTGACGGTACAGAAGACCGAGGCGGCGGAGAGGTGCGGCCTGCATGGACCCTATGCCTTGAAGGCGGGCCAGGATGGCCTGATTCTGAAGGACGCACGGACGAAGCAGGCCCTCTTCAACTGGCCCTACAAACTGCTGCGACGCTATGGCCGAGACAAGGTAAGAGAAGCTGGGTGCAATCACTGAGTGCATGGGTGCCCACAGGAGTGCACCTCTCATCGCTGAAGCGCCCACATAGAGTGCACACGCACTGCCCAAACATTGCGCTGGATTGCAACACATCTGGACAGGTCCTAGGACTTGTGATGCCCTGACCTGCCTAAGACCAATGTGGCCCCTAATTTGCATTTGTATTGACCTCACTGGAAAGGACTATACAGAAAATGACGTCACCTAGAGTGACTACAAGAATTGAATAACAAGAGGGAAATAACCTTGATCCCTTTGTGATGTGCGTGTGAAGGTCACTGTCAATATAAAGTGGGTAATAAGCGCACACCATCATCGGCATCACCCCCAGGGTACAGTAAGTAATAACTGTTGGCTCAAGATCACATCCTTCAACTAAGTGGAGAAGCTAGGATGTCAGACCAGTTTGCAGTTTAGGCCCTTAACTGACTACATATCTCCTCAGCTTTGGTTCGTAAAAATATATGTCAATCTGTAAAATATACAACAAAGGAACTTGGGGCTAATGCTCCATCGCGCAAAGGGCTATTATTATAGAGAGGCCCCACCTAATTCTATTGGCTGGTGTGTCAGCAAGCAATGGCCATAGACAGTGACACTGGCCCAAGGTCACCAAAAAGGAAAAACATATGCTCTTGCTATGAAACCAAAGCGCTACACCCTTCATAAACTGTATTCTTACATTCACGATTAACAATGACTCAACAGCTTCAAGTACAATTGTTGTGTTTAATCAGTAGCCGACACGTGTTTCGACCTGTAAACCGCAGGTCCTCTTCAGGACACGTGTTGGCTACTGATTAAACACAACAATTCATCTTGAAGTTGTTGAGTCATTCATTATTAATAGTGAATGGAACAATAGAGTTTATGAAGGGTGTAGAGGTCTGGTTTCATAGCATAGCATATGTTTTTCCTGTAAAATATATACATTCCCGTAGAAATACATTAAGAAAAAGGAGTATAATTGTAACTTTTGAGGAGATTGGTGCCTCTGACGTATTCCAGATCTATGACAGGTAATCACCACAGCTGTGCTGCTTCGGAAAATGTTCGGCGTCTGCGTCCTGCATCGATGACGTCGATACGCTGTCCTCGAGGGCCTCCGTTGAGCCGAGATCACCGGATGTTATAAGTAGGACACACGACGCCCGTAGCCTCAGTTCCGTTCTTTCTGCGAACATGTTCGCTTCGGAGATCTCGGCGCGCCTCGGTTCTTCTGATTCTTTCGGTTCTTCGAACTTGGTGTTTTGTGAAGATATCATGTCTTCGTCTTCTTCTACACCGCGGTCGGGATTCAAGAAGTGTCGGGACTGCGGTTCCAAGATGTCACTTACAGACCCGCACAACGTCTGCCTCTGGTGCCTCGGTGAGGACCACGCCACTGATGACTGTGACGATTGCCAGTCATTAACATTGAAGGCTTTGCAGGAGCGGAAGAAGAAGCTTACTGTAGGTAGGGTTTCCAAACCCCCGAAAGTCGAAATCCGCGGGGCTTTCGACCGACGATTCGAGGGGCGACTCTCTGCGTCGTCGGCGTAAGTCCAAGGGGTCTCAGTCCCAGAGTGGTTCCCGCCATTCCTCTGCCTCCTCGAGGCACTCGCGGAAGTGCCGTCACTGGTCGCCTTCCCCATCCTCGTCCGAGGGCTCCACCAGACGCCGGGTTGCTTGTCCAAACAAGCATTCCTCTCTTGCAGAATGGGATGCATTTCGTGCGGAGATGATGGCGATTTTCCAATCGCAAGGCTCCGTTCCGTCCGTGCCTTCGAAAGAAGCTGGCAGGGAGCGTGCTAGGGCCAACGCTCGCACGCCTTCGGGCTCGGGTGGTCGGCGCGATCATCGGGAGCCTTCTAGGTCCCGATCGGACAAGGTGGACCTCTCTAGCCATGCTCGCTCCAGGTCCCGGTCCTCGACGCCCTCGAGACCGGTGGAACCTGTGAGGTGGTCTAAGAAGACGTCGACGCCATCAGCGCCATGTCCGTCGAGGGACTCTCTTGAGGCTCTGCCTCCGAGGAAGTCATCGGCGCCGAGGCCCTCGAAGCACACCTTTGGGGCACCACCCTCGAGGCCTGTGTCGAAGCCATCAGTGCCACGGTCGACGTCAACGCCGACGCCCTCAACGCCTTTAATGGAGGCTGTACCAGAGGTTCCCCGTGCATCGGTGGAGACTCCGAGGAAGGCCCTGAAGAAGTCAGTGAGGCCTGTATTTGAAAATGTTCTGTGCCCTCACCCAGTGATTTCTTCCAGCATCTGGATTATATCTCTGAGGTGAATGAAGGGTCTGAGGAAGGTTTGGTACCTGATGAGGTTCCTGACGACCTGGTACCTGGTCATAGCTAGTTGGAAGACCTGTGTCAGTCTTTGCACGATGCCAGTGGTCTTGATACTTCCCCAGAGGTCGAGATTAGCAGGCCTGAGCCTGGTACGCATGCTGAATCTTCGTACAGGTGCCTCATGTCAAGGGTGACGGAGTACTTGGGGTGGTCTGCGCCATCAGTGGATTTTCTGCAGGATGACCTGACAGATATCTTTGACCAAGGTCCACCCACTGACCCGTTGCTGCCATTTCATATGGCTTTACAGAGAAGGGTGGCAGCGGCTTGGACTGCTCCGGAGAGTCTCCCGGCAGTGAGCAAGTCGTTGCCTAAAAAATGCCATCCAGCAAGTAGCAACCCCTGCTACTTGACTATGCACCACACTCCGGAAAGTTTGTTGGTGCAGGCGGCTACGGCCCCGGCAAAGCAGGCATCGTAGCCTACCATCCTTCCTGATAAGGACGACAAAAGTTTTGATGGCTGGGCGAAAAAGTGTTTTCTTCAGGGGGTATGGCTTTACAGGCAGCCATCTCTGTGTGTGCCTTAGCACGTTTCACTCACACTCTGTGGAATTGTGTGTCTTTGGCGGCTGAACATATTCCCGAAGGGGAGGAATGGGATGGTTTTCTTGCCCTCGTTCAGGATGGCAAGGATGCCATATGTGAATCTGTTCAGTAGGGTCTGGACATGGCAGACTGTGTCAGCCGGTCCATGGCGGCGAGCACCGTGATGCGCAGATTTGCGTGGTTGCGGAAGTCGGGGTTTGCTCCTGACGTACAAGCCCGGCTTCTCAACATGCCCTTTGATGGTGTACATCTTTTTGGCAGCAAGGATGACTAGAGCCTTAAGAGGTTGCAGACCTCAAAGGCTGCAGCGAAGTCGTTGAGCGCTGCAGTCCGCCAACCTCCACCTTTTCGTCCTAGGGACAGCGATGGAGGGGAGGTTCCTTTCGATACTACTCGTCTTTGGGTAGCTTGAGGGGAGCTGCAAGTCAAAGGGGCCACCATAGGAGTACCAGAGGTGGAAAAAAAGGTACTGGAGGTGCCAAGGCCACTCAGGAAGTTGCCTCTTTGCCCTCAGGCACTGCCGCAGCCGCTTCCGCTCAGTCATGAGGCCATGTCCCATGGTTCGCCGGTTGGGGGAAGGCTGGAGCAGCATCTTGTAGAATGGCGTGCCATTACTTCAGATGTGTGGGTTCTGGAGATCATAGCCCACGGCTACTGTCTTCCTTTCCGGCAGAGGCCTCACAACAATCCACCAGGGAATCTCTCTCTGAAGAGTCCGGATCCGCTCCGTGTGCAGGAAATCAAATCCCTGCTGGAGAAAGGCGCCATAGAACTGGTGCCTGTAGCAGAGAGGAAAAAGGGATGGTATTCCCCATATTTTTTTATCCTGAAAAAAGACAGGGGATTGAGACCCATCATGGACTTCCGTGGTTTGAACAAGCTCCTCAGGAAGGACAAGTTCAAGATGGTTACTCTTTCTCAAATCCTCCAGGCCCTTCAACTTCAGGATTGGTTGGTGTCTCTCGACCTCAAGAACACTTACTTTCATGTGCCGATTCATCCCAAGCACAAGAAGTACCTGAGTTTCGGGTCCTGCCGTTCGGATTGACCTCCGCCCCAAGGGTTTTCACCAAGCTGATGGTGGTGGTGGCAGCGTATCTCAGGAAAGGGGGGATTCACGTCTACCCCTACCTGGACGATTGGTTGATCAGGGCGCGCTCTCCCCAGCAAGTCCTGGATCATCTGTCATCTGCCACTCCCTTCACAGGCTGGGCTTCTCCCTCGACTTAAAGAAGTCCCACTTGACACCTACCCAGCGGCTCCTGTACATCAGAGCAGTGCTCGACACATCCCTGGGGCTGTGTTTCCCTCCCCAGGTGAGGGCATCTTACATTCTGCAGATGGTGAACAAGTTTCCACATGCCCAGAGTCTCCCGGCGTTCGAGTTCTTGAGGTTGCTTTTCCTCATGGCATCCTGCATTCTCCTGGTGCCAGTGGCCAGGCTGCGGATGAGATCTCTGCAGTGGGCTCTCAAGATGCAGTGGTCACAGTCCTCCGGCAGGATGTCGGATCCCGTTCAGGTGCCGCCCTCGGTCGCCCAGGATCTTCTGTGGTGGGCCGTTGAAGGCAATCTGCTGAAGGGGGCTCCATTTTGTCTACCTTGGCCGAAGTTGACGATCGTGACGGACGCATCTCTCGCGGGATGGGGAGCTCATGCCAACAAGTTGACAGTCGATGGTCGTTGGTCTCCGTCGGAGTCCAGACTCAATATCAATCTGTTGGAGCTGAGGGCCGTCAGGCTTGCCCTGAAGGCTTTTCTGCCGACTGTGCGAGGAAAGAATGTCCTGATTCTGACGGACAACACGGTGGCCATGCACTACCTCAACAAAAAGGGGGGGGCAGGGTCACTTCCTCTGTGCAGAGAGGCATTGCAGCTCTGGTTCTGGGCCATCTAGCAGGAGATTTCGATCTCAGCTTTTCATCTGGCCGGAGATGAGACGGCGGACGCTCTGAGCAGGCAGAGAACGATCTCTCACGAGTGGGAGCTGGCTCAGGAGATTCTCCTGGAGATCTTCGCCCTTTGGGGGACCCCACAAGTAGATCTCTTCGCCACCAGTGTCAACCGGAGGTGCGAAAGATTCTGCTTGTGGGAATTTCCTCCAAGAGGAGCCTTAGGGGACGTGTTCGTAGTAGAGTGGTCCTTCCCACTGCTGTACGCGTTTCCTCCAGTCTCTGTCATTCCGCAAGTGCTGCAAAGTTTATGGAGGTTCGGTTCCCGAATGATCCTCATTGCTCCAGCATGGGCCAGGAGAACGTGGTAGCCGGACCTTCTCGACATGTGCATCTGCCCTCCACGACATCTTCCCTACCGAGACAATCTGCTCTCACGGAAGAGGGTTCGGGTTCTCCATCCAGAGGTCAAGTCCCTCAACCTTCATGCTTGGCTTCTCAAAGGTTGAGGTATAAGGATTGGGACCTCCCTGAAGACGTGATGGAGGTGTGCTTTTGGCCAGAAGGCCTGCAACAAAGTCCCTGTACTGTTGCCGTTGGAGAAAGTTCTGCGACTGGTGCATGGTTAAGAATGTGGATCCTTTTTCATGTGCCATTCCTGTGGTTCTGTCTTTTTTGCTTTTGTTAGCTCATAAGGGCCTGCAAGTGGGTACCATTAAAGGTTACCTGGTGGCGCTGTCCATATTTAAGCGCTCATCTGAGGAGTGTTCTTATTTTAAAAATTCCTTTGATTTCTCAGTTTCTGAAAGGGCTCACTAATGTGTTCCCATCGTCACCTTTCCAGGTGCCCGGTTGGGATTTTAACCTGGTTCTAAAATTCCTAATAGGAGCTCCGTTTGAGCCTTTACATTTTTGTCCTTTGAGACTGTTGACCTTGAAAACTGTATTTTTAGTTGCGGTCACTTCTGCTCGCAGAGTGAGTGAGTTGCAGGCACTTTCCGTTAAGCCACCCTTCACAATGTTCCATAAGGACAGGGTTGTCTTTTGGGTTCGTCCTTCTTTTCTTCTGAAAGTTGTGTCAGAATTTCATTTAAGCCAGAAGGCCATTCTTCCGGGGTTCTATCCTCCTCCGCATCCTGATAAGGAAGAGGAGAGGCTCCATAGGTTGGATCCTAGGAGAGCTTTAAGTTTCTACATCTCACGGATGTCCCGGGTCAGAGTGGATGATCAGCTCTTTGTAGGATATGCTGGAAGGCGTTTGGGACAAGATGTTACTAAAAAGACTTTGTCTAGATGGATTATCTTGACAATTACTGAATGTTACCGCTTGGCGGGTAAGGACCCTCCGGTAGGCTTATGGGCCCATTCTACTAGGGGTGTGGCTGCCTCTAATGCCCTGCAGAGCGGTGTTCCCATTCATAACATTTGTGAAGCAGCCACATGGGCCTCTGTCCATACTTTTGTCAAACACTACTCCTTGGATTCTATCCATGGGCAGGATTTGGCCTTTGGCAAGGCGGTCCTCTATCCAGCAATTTAATTGGGCATTCTAAAAGTCTAAATTCTTTTCCCACCTCCATACGTTGATACTGCTTTGGGAGTCTGTCATAGATGTGGAATACGTCGGAGGAACCAATCCCCTCGAAGACCAAGATACTTTCTTACCTGGAAACGTTCTTTCGATGGGATGTTCCGACGACGTATTGCACATCGTACCCTCCCAGCCTGCCCCCCTACAGAATTTCTTATGCGATTGCAGCTTCCGTTTCTGCAAGGCTTTCTGTAGTCATACTGGCAGAAGATTGGTGCCACACATTCTGGGAAAAAACTACAACTGAGGCTACGAGCGTCGTGCGTCCTCCTTATAACATCCGGTGACGTTGGCTCTACGGAGGCC
This sequence comes from Ambystoma mexicanum, assembly GCF_040938575.1. Taxonomy (NCBI): domain Eukaryota; kingdom Metazoa; phylum Chordata; class Amphibia; order Caudata; family Ambystomatidae; genus Ambystoma; species Ambystoma mexicanum. The sequence continues at coordinate 1,666,671,230 of NC_090937.1, read as the reverse complement.
CTCGAGGACAGCGTATCGACGTCATTGACGCAGGACGCAGATGCCGAAAATTTTCCAAAGCAGCACAGCTGTGGTGATTACCTGTCATAGATGTGGAATACGTCGTCGGAATATCCCATCGAAAGAACGTTACCAGGTAAGAAAGTAACTTTTTCTTATACTCCCCATTCTGGATGGAAGTATATAAGAAAATAGAATTACAAGTAATGTAAGACTTAATCTGTTCCACCCACTTTGGCTACCGTGAAAGGCTTGTAATGGCTGCCACCCTGAGCCTTGGTAGGCCCAAGCAAAGCAAGGGCCTCGGCGAAGGATCCAGGCCGTTACTGACCTTGAATGCCCCATGCCCTCCCAAAAAGGGGTTGTTGGCTATTCCACAACATAGCACGAATAGCTAGAATGGTTTTTTTTTGGGCCAGGAGATGGGCTGAGTGTGTATTCTGCAAGCCCAATCTTCCATTAAAAAATAGGAAATGGTTGCCGTCATAGTTACTAGAAAAGCAACTAAGTCCCTTTTCTATTTCTGTTAGCCAGACAGGGAAGGGGCATGGTAGCTGAAGCTCGGAGCCCCTGGCCAGCCGGTACATTGGGTGTGGACATTAGGGGAATGTTATGTGGGCCAGGGGGAGGCGAGAACAAGGTTCTGGGAAGCCACACAAAAAAACTGGGTTGGATGGCGGCAGTGGGCGGGACACTGGCAGTTTGTGCCCGCATTTCCAGCAGCTGGAATGTCTGAAAGCTCTTCCCAGAGTGTGAATAATCATTCGCCAACTTAATCTGAATCCTTAAAGAAACGCGACCTGCAGCTTGTAATCCTGCACAATTTAAAGAAAATGTGTACTCCCCAAAAAAATAGAAAACGTTTTTTGTCCATGACATGGAAATAAATTCGTCTGTTTAGTGAGGAGGCAATGGGTCATTTTCTGACTCTATTCAAGTGTCTTGAGAGAACATGCCAATTTCGCTAGTCAACTGGCAGGGCTGTATGTGAGCTTCCAGATGCAAAAGCATCATCAGCTCTGACCGCCCAATCGCCAAAGCTGCTAGCAAAGAGTGTGTGCCCTTTCAAATGCACAGAAATGTTAAGGAATTGGTATGGCCCTCATGCCAGGTTTGAGAAAGTGGCATTAGGTACACAGCAGTCTTCGATGTATGGTTTTGCTGCGAGCGAGGCCTGCAGGTCCTCCAGTAGAGCGGGAACCCTGGCAGTCCGTGCCTTCCGTCGGCCCTGCCCCTATCCATGCCCCTTCTGAGCCATTTGTACTCTTGAAGGATTCATGGATCTAAAATGTTCTTGGAATCCAGCAATGAGTATTGGGTAAGAAGGGGAATGGAGGCCAGTGTATTAGGTTTTCTGAACAGAAAGGTACACAAGTCACGGCCATGCACAGAAAAACAACTCGCCCTAGGCTCCCGAGCTACCCTCCACGCACCTGCCCTACGCCTCTCTGCAATGCTGCCTTAACCCTCATCACATCCTGGTCCGTACCCGCAACCTCCCACCACCACCCATATTTCTCCCTTCCCCACCCCAGCCAGCCTCCCCGATGAACTCCCCTCCGTTCGCCTCTAGCCATGTATCCCAGATGTGGGTCTGTTTCTGGGGACAGCCCCCAGCTGGAATCCCTACCCTCACGCCAGGCTGCAATCCTTGTGGCTACCGCCCACCCCATTCCATCGCCACCCCCCTTAAGGCCACCATTAGTGCTGTTTATACCAGACACTGCTCCCTGCGGCACCAGCTTCCCCAATATCCTGGACACTTGGTCTCTGACCGCCCCCCTGAAGGGTTTGATCCTGGGGCAATCCCAGATAGTGTGAAGGAATGCACCCTCCGCCGTCCCACATCTCAAACAGTTCGCGTCCAGCACTCGCCAGTTTCCATGCTGCTCGGCTGTGCGTCTTGCTATAGAGCTGCTTCGCTTCCCGCTGTGGTCGCCGGATGCCAGTGGCTCTGGCCTTCACCAAGCAGAGGCTGTGTCCGCCTCACGATAGTTTTGCTGGAGTGGAGCTAGAGGAGAAGACGTCTACCTCATCGCACCGCACAACAGCCCCCCTCCCCATGGAGGCCAGTTTTGGGTGAATTTGAAATACATACAGACAGAGAAGCTTTAATATGTGGAGGAGTTTTGTGTGTCATTTGGAATGCAGAGTAGCCTTTTAAGAAACAGAAAGTAGGGCAGTTTAGGCCATGATTGAAAATGCAGAGTCTTAGCTGAGACATTGAATGCAGAGTGGTCTGGGTGACTCAGCGAGTGGTTTTGGGCAAGACACAGGGCCTCATTCCGGGGTTGGTGGTAAGGGGTTAACGGCGCCGGTAAAGGTGCCGATGCTGTTAACCCCTAGCCGCTGCATTACGAGGTCCTTTAACGGGTCCCGCTAAGGGCGGCTGGTTTTACCAGGCGCCCTTAGTGGGAGCCGCTGAAGGACCAGGGAGCTAATAACGGGCCTGTTATTAATGGACCCGTTGTTAGCATGGTCCCCATTCCCATTGAGCCCTATGAGGGCTTGAATGGGAATGGGGATGGGTTTCCTGAATGGGGAAATACTGGGTCCTCCAAGGTTGGTATGGCCCAGTATTTCCCCATTCAGGGAACCCGGATCCGGTATGTGGTATGGGGGTAGCCATGCCGCTAACAGCACCATGGCTACCGGCATTCTCGTAATGACCCCCACTGTATTCAGGGCATTCCTGAATTGTTGCAAATTGCTGAATGGTCTTGGGTGGCACACAGGATGCAAATTGGGTGATGCCTAGAATACAGGGCAGTCGGGGTGAGCCATGGATTGCATGGAGAATGTTGGTCAGTTTTGGGCGGAGGTCACATGCATAGGTTTTTCGTGCAAGATGGACAACGCTTAATGGCCTTGGAGGAGATGTAGCCTGCAGAGCAGGCTTGGGGGCCTGTAGAATACTGCATGGAATTTGATGGATAAAGCTGGGTAGGTTTATATATAGCATGTACATAGAATGTTGGGGCAGTTTTAGCGATAGCGTGAATGCACAAGGCTGGGATGAGACACAGAAAGAAGAGCGCTTGCAGTGAGATGTGGGAGAATTAGGGAATAGAGTCGCCCAGTTTCATAGATGGGCGAGAGACAGGCTGGAGGGCGGGGCAGGACTGGGACCCCGAAGCAGATGTGGACAGGTTTTCTGTGCCTGCAGCGTACTGTACCGTGGGAGCAGGAGCAGAGAAGGAACCAAACTATTCCAAGTAGAGTTTGCAGTGGGTTACCTCTGCTACTCTTCAGAAAGCTTGAGCCCAGTGGTGGTCTTTCCAGCGCCCTTCTCAGGACCCATGGATGTCTGCCGCAGTAAATGCATTGAGGAGAACCATCTCTGGTTCCAGAAGCACCTCAAAAACTTTCTCTTTGCTTCGGCTTTTTCTCCTCCTCTCCCCTGCTGACTTCCTGGCTGAATCTGGAACTGCACTGGTTACCTGGCCACCCTCTGATCTCGGGCCCAGATCCCTCCCCCGCCAGTTACACACACCTGCAGTGCCTGCCTGGCAACCCCCGCACTTGGAGACTGTTTATGTATCCCTACAGTCCCACTACCAGCACTTGACACCTGATGTCTGCACTTACCTTTGCACTTGCCACCTACTGGCCGTTACTTTTACTTATTGTTATTATTCTATTCCCATGTAATGCACTGTCCCTTCACCCTCCCCCCGCACATTCCCTCTTCCCCCATCCCCTGCACTTGCGTGATCTGAATGACACCTGGCCTAGTAGGATCGTTGTCTGTCCTCCCTTTGTTCCCCCCTCCCTGCCTCGTCGCGCCTTGAAACACTTGTGTATAGGCGCGTTATAAGTGTCATATATTATATCATAGCATTCATGCGCCCACCTGCAGATCGTGTGGCCAGTAGACAAGTGTTGGCATCAGAAGAGAAATCCTGCCTCATGAGTATTATGTCCTTCTGGGAAAAGTGACCTGGCAAATCCTTGGCAATCAGAAATATCACAAAATGGGCACGATTCCAAGACCACTTTATACGGGATAAGCGCTCCCCCAAGAAGCAGCAGGCAGTGGATTTTACAACACATTTACCCAATATTTGAACTTTGTAGAATATACATTAAAGCGTGTAGAGGTGTGTGGTTAAAGCACTGAAGGATTTACATACTGTGCCTACATCTTTCTGGGATCATGCTGCCTGAGGTGCCAACAACAACAACATCACCAGAGTGAGCACGCTTTGATGGAGGGTAAGCCCTACATTTCTGGCATGCACATCGCGCCGTATGTGACTTTGACAATCTTCACTTTAAAAAATTGAATCGTATGGATGGCGTGCTGCTGATAGCTTGAAAAGCTATCAATTTCACTTTCACACCCTAACAGAGAGTTTTCTGCATTTTCTGCCCTTGTCTTGACTCTGTTCCACTGTTTGTCGACCCTTCCAAGTTCATTTTTCGTGATGGGTCTATGCTTCTTCCTGGCCTGCACTCCCTCCCCACATTGGTTGGCTGGGCCCTGATAGCCCAATCAGCACAACCAGGAGGTGGGAGCCGGCACACCAAATAAGGCCCACAACGAAGGCCCTGTCTGCTCATTGTCCGCTTCGGGGTCACTTCCCACCTCCCTCAGGTCCCCCGTGATGGTCACTGTGTACCCCCCCTCCGGTCCCCCGCGATTGTGTCTGTGTACCACCAGCCCCCTCCGGTCCCCCGTGATGGTCTCTGTGTACCCCCTCAAGTCCCCCATGATGGTCTCTGTGTACACCCACCCCCTCCGGTCCCCTGTATGGTCTCTTTGTACCCCCTCTCTGGACCCCCGTGATGGTCTCTGTGTACCCCCACCCCGCAAGGGTCACCTGTGATGGTCTCTGTGTACTCCCACCCCCCTCTGGTCACCTGTGATGGTCTCTGTGCACCCCCTCCCCCAGTCTGTTTCCCCTTGATGGTTTCCTTGTGCCCCCACACCCCTCTGGTCCCCGTGTTGGTCTCCTTGTGCTCCCACACCCTTCTGTGTACCCCCACCCCTCTCTGGTCCCCCCGTGATGGTCTCTGTGTACACCCAGCCCCCCCTCTCGTCCCCCGTGATGATCTCTGGTACCCCCTCCCCCTCTCTAGTCACCCGCAATGTTGCTGCGTGCCCCCCTTTCATTGCTGGAGTTGTCTTGATTCACTGAGGGTTCACCATCAATGACTTTTGCCAACGCTTGGATTGACTTTCTGGACACATTGACTCTTGGGGCTTCACCCCCTCAACTCTCATGCTGGACCCTCCCTGGTTCTCCCACTCAGGTTGGCCCTGACTCATGCTGTGCCCATTGTGATTGTGAATCCTTGCCTACATTTGTATGTTCCCTTGCAGCATTATGTGTCTCACTGACCTCTGTAACTGTTCTTTGGTCTCCCCTTTGCTTCTTTTCACTGTTTATTCTGTTCTCTTCTCCTCTCCCTTCCCCCTCTCTATCCTCCCCCTCTTACTCTTTTCTATGCACCTAATCTATCTGAATGGTCTCTGGACCTAGTATGGTAGTAATTTTGTTTGTCTCCTCCCCCCTCCTTACTTGTAATTCCCCACCTCCCCCTCCAGCACTATCTGAAATGTTGTCAGGCCTAGTAGGATAGTCGCTTGTTCTTTTTCTCTCCCCCCTTCTATTCCCCTCTCCCTCACTTCTTGTAATTCTCTGGCTCTACCAGAAATGGCATCAGGCCTAGTACGGTAGTCGCCTGTCTCTTTCCCATTTCCTTCCTATCTCTATTTTAGCACTTGCACTATCTGAGAGTTAATTTCACATTCTTCTTGTTCATGGCCTGTAGGAATGTCATTGTAATTTCCCTGGTTCCCTCCCTTGCCTTGAGGTGCTTTGAAACACATTGTGTATAGGCACTATATAAATAAACTATCATATCATAAAACTAGAGGTAATTATTTATGACCCCATCAGGCAGTCTTGGCAATAAGTAGCATTATAATTGACGCATTTCATGACTGCAGCGTTAGTGTCCAATAGAGTGGTCCCTCGCTCTATTCAGTGACCCTTAACCCCCACCCACATGGCTCTGGCTCACATCCTGTGAGGCCGGCACCCATGTCACAGCAGCGTTCACCACCAATCGGTCTCTTGGTGCTCTACTGGGTGTGAAGAGCAGGCGAGTGTAGTGGCTGCTGCTGGAAGACCCTGGTCTTCAGGCTTCCGAGGAAGGGAGGGTCGAGGCTGGAAAAGCCTGATCCCAGAGTGGGGAGGTGTAGTTCCAGAGCTGAGATGTGAGGCTGCAGAAGGTGCGCCACCTCGCCCGAGGTTTGGTGAAGTGGGGGTTAAAGGGAAGGTGGTGTGAGAAAGAGTAGTAGTTACTGGATGGGAAGTGATGTCAGTGTTTGGAGGTGATCAATAGTGAGTCTACGTGGTTGTACGCTCATTCTGCAAAGAAACGAACCTTGCACTTCAGTGGGAGGGGGCAACGGCTGTGTGCTGTGTTCACATTGCCTGAAACCAGGAAGGAGATGGCAGCAGACTTCTGAAGACATTGCTGCCTGCTTACAGGGTAGGAAGAAGGCAAGCAAAGTTATATACACTGTTCCCAAAATCTAATCTGCTGGGGATGAGGGCATTTTCAATAGTCAATTTGTACTAGAACATAAAACAGTTGAGGATATTTTTGAGGGTGCAAATGGAGAAGAATGAGCAGACTTCAGCACTGGCAAGAGAAATATCAGTTTGAGGGTATTGTTGTATTGTACTTAATGCATGCAGGTGATGCCTGCCTGCATCCGATGGCCTCGAATGTCATTGTTGGAATGGTCGGTGGGGTTTGTGGTTGGAATGGGGAGTTGAGCAGAGTGTCAGTTGGAAGAGTGATTTCGCGGAGGGCGGCAGATGCAGGTGGTGCGCCGGGCTATCACTTAAAAAAGCAATCTAAAACTTACCTTTGACTCTCACACAACAAAGCCAGACCAATACTGTTTGCCTTGGTGGACAAAGTGGAACAGGAACTAAACAAACTTGAAGTGGAGGGCGTGATCGAAAAAATTGAGTCATCATTGTGGGTGAGCCCCATCGTTGTTGCAGTGAAGAAAAATGGCAAATTGAGAATTTGTGTACACCTAAGAGACGTGAACAAAACCATTGTGGTGGATATGTACCCATTACCTGTTCTTTCAGAAATGTTAAACTGTGTTGAAGGGGCGGACACGTTCACTACTTTGGATCTATCCAGCGCATATCACCAGATAAGTTTGACAGAGGATTGCAGAGATTTCCCTGCCTTTATCACGCCTTTCAGTCTGTACCGTTACAGAAGGATGCCTTTCGGTCTAGCCTCTGCGGCGACCGTATTTCAGAGGGTCATGGCCCACGTGCTAAAGGGACTGGAAGGAACTTTAGTCTATCTGTTTGACATTATTGTTTTTGGGAAGGGTGAAAGTGAGCATGATGGACGGTTGCGAGAGGTGTTGTCCAGACTGAGTGAGAAGGGACTGAAAGTGGAGCGAGGCAAATGTAAATTTAAGATGGCGGAAGTTGAATATTTGGGTCATGTTGTTAAAGGTTATAAACCGAAATTAGAGGCCATGTGAGCCATTAAGGATTCACCTGACCCCAAAACCAATGAAGAATTTAGGTCATTCCTAGGACTTTGCGAATACTTTTAACAAGTTTGTGGGAAATGTTGCCAGTATGACTGAGCCTTTGAGGAGGTTGTTGAAAAAGGATGTCAAGTTCTTGTGGGATGATGAGTGCAAGAGTTTTGTGGAGTATATTAGGAAGAGTATTTGTGAATCGGTAGAATTAGGTAGTTTTGTGTTTGGTAGACAAACCAGGTTAACTGTGGATGCCAGTGGCTTTGGATTGAGGGCGGTTTTGGCACAATTGTCTGAAAATGGTCATGAGAAAATAATATGCATGCATCTAGGACGGTTACAGACATCGAGAGCAGGTACTCCATGATAGAGAGACGTTGGCTTGTGTTTGGGCGGTAAATTATTTTAGAAAGTATCTGTGGGGGAGTAAGTTCATGGTGTACATGGATCACAAACCTTTGGTGGAGGTACCTTCTTACGTGAAATGTGCAGGGCATCCCCCAGGATAGATCGGTTAAGTCTGAAGCTCCATGATTACCATTTTGAAGTAAAGTATGTTCCAGGCAAGAAAAATCAAGTTGCAGATTTCTTGTCACGTTTGCCTTTGGATGTGTCAGATGTGAGTCAAGTTAATTCTGTAATTGAGGTGACGTCGAGAGAGGAGTGGTTACAGGAGCTCAAGGAGGATCATACGTTAGTTAAAATCATAGAATACACTAGGAGTGGGTGGCCTGATGGAAGGGTAGTTGAAGAGAATTTTTTGCAATTCTGGGAAGTGAAGGATGAATGTTCTCTGGAGGATGGGTTGTTGTTGAGAGGGGATAAGCTAATACCGCCCCAAAGCCTGCAGAAGGTCTAGTAGAAAAGGCTCATCAGGGGCACCCTGGTGCTTCAGGTACTAAGAGAAACGTGCATGCAAAGTATTGCTGCCCTGGGGTTGATATCATGGTGGAAAGGTTTTTAAGGCATTGTTGGCCCTGCCAGAACTCTGACAAAAGTTGTAGGTTTTTAAAAATTCACCTATAAGGATACGTAGGCCTGAACAACCATGGGAGCAGGTCAGCATTGACATTGTGGGTCCGTATGAAAATTTAGCAAATGAGAGGAAGTTTGGAGTTGGCATGGTGGATTATTGCTCCAAATGGCTGGAGATCAAGTTAGTAAACAAAGTAAACACACGTGAGGTCATCAATTTCATGCTGCAGGTTTTCAGGAGAGTGGGTTACCCTAGGGTGATGGTCAGTGACAATGGTGCACAATTCAAGAGCAAGGAGATGAGCAAGGTTGTCAAGCTGTTAGGCAGAATCCTGTGCAGTGCCCTTAGGGACCACTACACACAATTAAGACTACAGGTGGCAATACAAGTTTTACCTTTGGTACAAGCCTGTACTACTTTGTTAAAGTGGTAGCAGTAGCGGAGCAGCCAGGCTTCTCTCAAGAGTATATGAGCAGTAGCAGAGATTACACAAAGGGACCACAATTACTGTGACTCAAGCAAACACTGACTCAAGGTTTCAGGTAAAAAATATAAGTACATTTATTTTTAAACCATTCGTTATAAACACAACACTTCTATTAATTCAAAACCACACATAAAATACACTACAACCAACCAATTCACTTTGGTACTCTCTAACTCAAGGTAAGTACCCTATGTTTTAACAGACCGGTGTTGCGAAACAAAAGATGTTACCGGGAATACACTTGCGATCACTTTTTGACAGTAATGACAGCTCGGTCTTACTAAAGAAACGCATATCCGCGGCAAGATATGTTACCTGGGCAAAAACACACTTAGCACCTGATTTAACCAGAGGGAGTTGGGGGCAGAAAGCATAGGCAATACCTTTTACAAGGCAGACAGAATCAGAGAACACTCATAGACAAAAATTCAAGAGTCAATAGGCGAGAGCCAGTGTCAAGTGGAACCGGGTTCCTGTTGTCGAGGATCACACAGTCGGATAGTTCAAGATTCAATGTTGCCAGGAGTACTTAGATATTGTCAACAGAGGAAGCAAAAGTTATAAGAAGGAGGGAAAACAAGGGCAAGCCTTGGAGGCGAGGAAAAGGGGTTCACCCTACTTCTTCAAGCAGAACACAGTACCTTATTCAAGGAAGAAGCTGGTGCCACAGCAGTTGTTCCTGGTAGTTTCCTGCAGACCCACGGTTCCTGGAGCTTCGATGTGAAGGAGGACGTCTGGAGGGGTCTGCACCACACAGGGATGAGGCCGGCAGCAGCGACGGCGAATGAAAGGGTGCTCTTTAAAAACAGGAGAGGCTCTACAGATGGCTATCCGGACCACTACAGCAGTGTGCAGCCATTTCGAATAAGAAGAGGATCCTCTGGCTGTGGAAGATGAGCTGGTTATCCGCACCAGGCTCAAGGGAAGAAGACTCCGGACTGGATGTACTCTGGTCGTCGAAGGGTAGATAGCTCAGGACTGCAGCATGGCTTGTCGGGGACGGGGTAGTTGCAGCAGCCGGCTTCTTCTCCGCTTCTCTTCGGTTCCTTGTAGTTCCAGTGGCAACTCGCTGACTTCTAGCCCAAGAGACCTGCCTTTTATGCGAAAATCCCCCATTCACACAGCCTGGCTGTCCTTCACGCAGCAGGGAGGTTGTCCAGCCCGGACAACCACCTCAGCCAATCATGGCAAAGTGCGACTTGGGTTTCCTAGGATACCCTGTGCAGGGGGTGACTACACCCCTCTCTCACATTCAGCCCACCTAGACATCCAGGTGCCTAGAGGAGGGCTTCTTGGCAGAAGCCCGCCAAAAGACAGTGAACAAAGGAGGCAAACCTGGTTTGCCACGCAAAGTAAAACACAAGAAGGACTTTAACAAAAAGAAATGGCGAATAAACCCGACCAGAGCCAAAAGAAAAAGTATTTGGTCAAGCGGGTTTAAGTTCGAGGCTAATATAATAGCCTAAAACAATACCACGTTTATATAGTATAATCACAGTCGAAAAGTTAGGGTAGATACCACTGCCACCAGCCAAGTCTAAATGTTAAACAAGTGAAACAATGCTCTAGGAGGTACAGATAAAAAGGGATATGGAGTAACCCTTTCCAGTACTCCATGTAAGATGGGGTGTACTGGATCTGTGGGAAAATGACAACTTTACCCTTTCCTGGGGGACAGTAGTCCACCTCAGAAATGGAGTTGGTGGGAAGTCTAAAAGACAACCCTGTGTCACTGCACTGAAGGTGCTGTGTAACACACAAAAGAAGGGGGTTACTGAAGTGGTGTACTTCAGAGTCCACAATCACAAAAACAGATGAAATGCACATGGCAAAACATGGGTAGGAGTGAGGGAAAAGCTCACACTCTTACCAAGTGAAAAAAATAACTCAGAAATCCAGCAAAGCTGCTGGGGGACTCACTAGGTGAAGGAAATTAGCCATAAAATGAGAATTCTCCCTAACACTGCCCCCTAGCCCCCAGACTAAGGGACAGGAGGATTTAATCCACTCCTGGAGGGATCTCATACCTCTAGTCGGTTAAAAACATCCTAGCGAGACCATCAGCATTTTGGTGGTGACTTCCTGCTCTGTGCTCAATGGAAAAATCAAATAATCGTAGGCAGATTGACCATCTGAGTAACTTTGGGTTTTCCCCTTTCATTTGCATCAGCCATCTCATGGGTTGGTGGTCAGTCTGAATGGTGAAAGTAGATCCATACAAGTATGGTCTAAATATCTTCAGTGACCACAAAATAGCAAAACATTCTCGTTCTATTGTTGCCCACCTTGTCTCAGGATCCTTTAACTTCCTGCTGATGAAACAAATGGGGTGTTCCCTACCTTTCTCATCCAGTTGACTAAGGACTGCACCTATACCTACATTAGAAGCATCAGTGTGTACAACGAAGGGTTGGTGATAGTCAGGAGCTCTTAGGACTGGAGCTTGTCAAAGGGCTTTCTTCAGACCTTCAAAGGCTTGATTGCACTCCTCATTCCACCTGACCTTTTTAGGAAATTTGGGAGAGAAGATGACATTCAAGGGAGAAGCTATGGTCCCATAGTTCTCTATGAAGTTCCTGTAATACCCAGTGAGGCCTAAGAAGGCTATCATTTGGGTTTGAGTAGTAGTGGTGGACCAGTTTTGTACAGCTTGTACTTTGCTAGGCAATGGCCTTATTTTACCTCCTCCTACCTAATGTCCAAGGTAGACCACTGTACTCTGACCAATTTGACATTTGCTTGCCTTTATGGTCAGATGGGCCTGTTTCAGAGCCTGCAATACATATCCTAGGTGGTCAACATGTTGTTTCCATGTAGGGCTGAACACTGCAATGTCATCCAAGTCCTCCATCCCATTCAGAACTTGATTGACCATCCTCTGAAAAGTAGCAGGTGCATTCTTTAGTCCAAAAGGCATTACCTTGAATTGGTAGAGGCCAGCTGGGGTTGAGAATGCAGTTTTCTCCTTGGCATGGTCTGTCAGGGCTATTTGCCAATAGCCTGGCGTTAGGTCAAATGTGCTGAGATACTTGGCTGCACCAAGTTTGTCCACCAGCACATCTGTCCTAGGTAAAGGATGGGCATCAGGTTTTGTGACTGCATTTAGAGAGAGCTCCATAGTCTACACAGAATCTCAATTCCTTGGATCCTGCCTTTGGTACAAGCACAACTGGGCTAGACCATGGGCTAGTAGAGGGCTCTATAACCCCGAGATAAAGGATCTTGTTGACCTCATTCCTTATATGGGATCTTACATTGTCTGACATTCTGTACCCCCTGCTTTTGACAGGCAAACAGTCACTAGTGAGTATGTCATGCTGTGCCCAAGGGATGAAGCCTGGTGAAAGTGAGAACAGGGAGGCAAACTGATTCAACAGTAACTTGCACTCATCCTGCTGGTCGGATGTGAGACTGGAATAGAGATTGACTCCTTCCACTTGCTCATCTAAATGTAAGCCTCTGAGGAGGTCAGGCAGAGGTTCACTCTCCTCCTCCTCTTGAGCTGAAGCTAGAAGCAGAGCTCCTATGTCCGGTCTAGAGACATAAGCCTTTAAACTGTTGGTGTGAAAGACTCTGGGAGCCTCCTTACGATTGCCTAAGTCCATCAGTTCACCTCTCCAAGTGTACCCACAACTTTGAAGGGTCCTATCCATTTTTCCTGTAAGGCCCTCTGCCTTGTGGGGACCATAACAAGAACAGGCTGGTCTTGAGAGAACGCAACCATGTTAGCCTTCTGGTCATGCCAATGTTTGACCAGAGTCTGACCAGCCCTCAAGTTATCACTTGCCTCTGCCATCATGTGTGACAGTCTCCTCCGAGACCTATCACATAATCAGTCACTCTGACTGGCTTGGGGGAAGGAGCACTCTCCAACCCCTCCTTAATCAGGGCCAATGGACCTCTGACTGGATGGCCATAGAGAAGTTCAAAGGGACTGAATCCTACTCCCTCCTGAGGGCCTTCTCTATATGCAAAGAGAAGGCATGGCAGTAGAAGCTCCCACTGGAAAGTATCATAGAAGAGGCAAATGATACTTATAGACATGATCACACAATAATAAAAGGGGATTTCAATGCAATATGCCCAGAGATTGGAAACCAACAAGTGCATTTGTCAAATACATCCCCAATATTGGAAAGAGGAAAGAAGTTGGAGAACATGTTTACGGCCAGAGACTTTCATAACTTTCATTGGCTACGCACAGAAACAAATGGAATGATTCCATCATGGCAAAGGGAATCTCAAACGGGGACAATTAACCATACATATGTGTTGAAAGAACTGTTAGGTCTAATTGTAAGATTTGCAGTAGTAAAGACTACTAATAGTGACCACAACTTACTTTCTACAAGGTAGACAACATTTCAGAAGCAGCATTTTGGCCCCGAACTCGAGCTAGAAGTAAATCCAGGGGGAACTCGCCTAAAACTTTCAGAAAAGGCACTTAAACAAACCTCTGAAAGTTATACAGTACCTTCGGCAAATAATATTAGGTCACAAGAAGACAACATTGAAGGAGTGGACTACACTCCCCTGCTAAAAAACTACACAAAATCAGTACAGACATTTAAACAGTCATCTGTCAATTACCAACACACATAAAATGTCGAAGTAGCCACTAAGCGACGCCTAGTAAATAAACTAAAAAGGATGGCAAGGCGTCGGGATTACCGGTTTATGTAGAACGCTGGAAAACAGCCCAGCAGGAATACAGAAGATGGATTCTGCAAAAGAGGCATCAATTATATCAGACAGACGCTGAATTGATGTTGAAAATAATATGTGGAAAGAAAACTAGTGAATTCTGGTCTTTGATAAGAGGAACTGCATTGGCAAATAACAACGCTCTCCAAAATAACGTATGAGAAGAGGCCTGGCTGGAGCATTTCTCTACTCTATACAAAACAGTGGCCAACGAGACGGGAGTTCAGACTGCGCTGACATACTGTAACATTGGAAATGGGCAGACATGGAAGATGCCATGGGACAAAGACTTTCTGCAGGATAAGATCTCAAAACTGAGCTTGTCCAGGGTTCCAGGGCCCGATGGAATCACCGACAAAGACTCGAAACAGCAGCCATTTCTATGGGCGAGGTTTATCAGCAAAATATTCCAAAACTGCAACCAGGAACAAACCATCCCGCCAACATGGCGCACAGCCACAATGGTCCCAATTTTCAAAAGAGGGGATAGAGCAAATCCAAATCACTATCGGCCAATTTCACTCCTGGACGTGATTGGGAACATTTTTGCAGGATTTGCCCTCAAAGCTTTCCAGGAATGGCTGGCCTCATCTGAACATAGTGATCCTTTTCAGACGGGCTTTGTTAAGAACTCAGGAACTGCAGTTAATATCATAACGTTGGGTACAATAAAAGCCAAGACATTCAAAGAAGGCCAATCGACTTATATGGCTTTTATTGACCTGGTCCAGGCCTTTGATCTGGTCAATAGGGTCCTTTTATGGCAAAAGCTGGATCACATGGGATGCCCAGAGACCATCGTAGCCCCAATACAAGAACTCTATCGGGAAACTTCAATGACTGTAAGATTGAGTCAACAAGGCCTTTTGTCGAAGGCAATCACCACCGAGAGAGGCGTAAAACAGGGGTGCCCACTAGCACCAGCACTGATTACGCAGACACAGAATCCACAGTCAGAATGTTCCCCCCAAAACTAGGTGGAACGGAAAATTCCCGTCTCTTATATGCGGATGACATTATTCTTTTTGCTAGGACTCCTGTAGGGCTCCAGAGGCAGCTGACGAATTTGAGTGAGTATCTTAAGGCAAACAACTTACAACTGAACTCCTCAAAAACAAAAGTAATGGCATGGGAACCCCCTGGCAGCAAGAAATATCCACAGGCAAATTGGTTTGCTGAAGGTCGGAAATTGGAAAAAGTAAGCTCCTTTAAATATCTAGGAGTTTTGATAAGCCAATCCATGAAAGGAACAGAAATGCAAGATCTGCTGTGGTCTAAACTAAAGATCTTGGCAAACCAAGCTAAAGTAGTGGATCGAAAATATGGAAGATTTTCAGTAGTGGCCGTTCTTAACTTCTATAAAGTGAAGGCAGTCCCAGCTGTGTTATATGGGTCCAACGCTTCCAGAGAAATTGTGGACTGACTTGGAGAGCTTTTTCTGGAGAAAGGTACTGAGCTTGGCACAATAATCTCCAATATCGCTCATTAGACGGGAACTATGCCTGATCTCACTGAAGGCGATCCAAGAGAGAAACACACTGAAGTTGTATCGAAAACTCCACTTGGGCACTAAACCAAAAGCATTAGGGCTGGTTAGTAAAGAGATGGAAAGAGGGAATATTCCTGCTTTAGAACTTTGGAAAAACCGAAACATCAAAATTCTAGAATCCATAAATGCATCAGCCGAACTTCTGCTAACAAATCCAGACAAAGTGATGAAAAAACATTTTGAGGCTGATTGGATACGTACAGGAGAAATGGCAAATGAATATAAGCTGACAAAAACTTTTCCAACTACCGAGACGAAAATAAATGATGTAAGAAACTACTTGAAAGAATTTCCGAACAAAAGTTTAAGCAGAATCTTCATGTGCTTTCGTCTGAACCAACGGAAAACAAATGAGATACTGTTTATACGAAATCGTTCATTGACGAACAAGTGCAGATATTGCAACTTGGAGAATATGATAGAAACAAGCAGACATCTTCTCCTTGGATGCAAAGGGACGAACAGTGAGAGGGTAGCTGCTCTGGGAAAACTACTGAATTCCTTTACCACATTAACAGAAGACGAATGGTGGTCAATCCTGACAAGTGGCGATGACACTCGCTGTGTGATTGGAGTAATCACATTCTTTAGATACATTGATCTGGAGCATCGTGGACGTGATGCACTAGAAGGAACGGTGAGGGAGGGGACAAGCACAAACTAAGAGTAATACATGCTGGATGATGCTAAAAAGAACTCCCTATGGCTATTGTTATGAAATGGACTCTTTGAGTGAACTTTCTAAGTGATTGACATTTTGTAAAAATAGTTTTTCAATTTAAATCAATAAAAAAAGAAGGTCACACTTTCTTCTAAGGGGTTCTTCTAAAGCACCTATCATGCTCTTCATAGTTCTGTTAAACCTCTCTACCAATTAATTGGTTTGGGGATGGTAGGCAGTTGAGAACTTGTAGGTGACTCCACAGGTTTTCCACATGGCTTGTATGTAGTGGGACATAACATTTGATCCCCTGTCAGATATCACCTCCTTAGGAAAACCTACTCTGGTAATAAATACAAAGTAGGGCATTACCCACAGCCGGAGCCGTAACAGTCCTTATAGGTATGGCTTCAGGAAATCTAGTGGTATAATCCACTACAACCAGGATAAACATGTTGCCTGAAGATGTGGGAGGGTCAAGAGGACCAACAATGTCAATCCCAACCCTCTCAAAAGGAACTCCCACCACTGGGAGAGGCACCAAGGGTGCCACATTCTTGGCTCCACTTTTGCCAGAGGTTTGACAAGTGTGGCAGCTTCTGCAGAATTTATCTACTTCTGAACCCATTTTAAGCCAGTAGAAGTAAAGAGAGCCTTTCCTTGGTCTTCTTAAAACTTAAGTGACCAGCCAAAGGTACCTCATGGGCTAACTGCAGAAACTGGAGTCGGTTCACTAGAGGTACTACAAGCTTCTTGCAGTCTCCAGGGCTTGACTCAGTTGGTTCACTTTAGAAGAGGCCATCTTCCAAGTGCAACCTATACTTCCCAGGCTCAGTCCCATTGAGCTGAGACGCTGCTTGTAGGCGAAAACCTTCCAGGGTAGGATACTCTCTTTGTCCTTTGCTGAAATCTGCCCTGTTGGGTCTACCTTCTGCCAGTAAAGACTGCAGCTCAGGATAGTCAACAGGGTCAAGATCTCCTACCAGCGTAAGATCTTCTTCTAGATCTGATTCCTCAGTTTCTAGCTGAACCATACAGGGTTGAACCTCACACTCAGCCTCAGCTGGTGGAGGAGTCACAGATGTGACTTTGGACAGTCTTGGAGACATCCTTCTGTGCACAGGAGTGCTTTCTGGTTTCCTGCTGGTAGACTTAATTTTCCCCTTTGTCTCTTTCTGTCCTGCAATAGCAGTAAGTAAGTCCTGTGGACTTGGGGCGATAGTTTCTTCTATCATGTCCCCAGGAGAGCCTCTCAAGGTTTTCTCCCTTGCAGACCTTGTGAGCTCCTGCTTCCTTCTGTGGGAGTTTTAAGGTCATTACCCAACAGAACCCTCCCAGGTACGTCACTTTGTACACTTACAGGTATTCTGACAGTCATGTCATTGCACTGGATGAGAGCTGGTAACTAGGGAACCATTTGCACAGGGCCTCCAGCTAACTTGGTCAGATGTTTGGGTGCCTTAGCAACATCCTCCACCTTGAAAAAACATTCATCAACCACAGTTATGCTGGCTCCAGTGTCTCTGATGGCAGGGTCTCCTGACCATTCACAAGAACACTATCTTTGTAATACTCTTTAGTATTATATGGGATGGAGTTATAGACATCTAAGTTCTGTTGTTCCCAAAGACCCAAGGACACTAAAGAAACTCTACCTGAGACTCTCATGGGCTCATCAGCTAGTAACTTAAAGTTTCCACTGGCTAGAGGTACTTCATCCACCTGGGAGAAGGCTAAGGAGACAGTGTGGACCCCTGAAGGTTTACACTTACATCTGGGATCTCCTTTCACATGGTCAGTTAACCCACAAACAAAGCATTTCCCAAATGCTCTCTGGAATGGGGGCTTGTTCTGACCTCAATCTGGTTTGGGACCAGATGGTACACTAGCCTGATTCGGTTTCTTTTGTGGCTTACCCTGGTTATGTTTGGGGCCCTCTTTTGATTGGAATTATTGAAATTCTCTTTGTTGTCTTTCTTGTGCTGCTTCCACTCATCCTTTTTCTGGGTAGCCCCAGAATCCTTGTGAGTAGCCGTGTTGGCACCCCAGAAGTCAGCAGCCGTAGCTAACTTCTTAGGATCTATCTCCTTTGAATCAGCCAAGTGCTGTCTAAGCTCAGGAGAGCAGACATCAAAAATAGACTCCAACATCACAAGATTCCTCAAACCTTCATAAGTGTTCACTTTGTAACCCTTAACCCAACCATCTAGGTTTTTCAAACATTCACACACCCAGGTAGCCCAAGGGGTACCATCATGCTTTTTGAGGGTTCTAAACCTCTTAAGATACTGGGAAGGGGTCTTTCCAAACCTAGCTATTAATGCTAGTTTCACACACTCATAATCCTGCTTATCCTCCTCCCCCAACTCCATTACAGCATCACTTGCAACCGGGGGAAGCCTACAGAAAAGCCAAGGAATCAACTGATTCCCTGAGATACCGTGAATCCCATGATTGTACTCAAACAGTGCTAACCAATCCAAAACATCAAGTTTAGTCTCATACATACCAATCATTTCCTTTGGCATAGAGGGTCTCTTAGGGCTGGAAGACCTAGAAGACTCTGGGAGAGAAGCATTTTCTAAAGACAATTTCTTCATTTTTAGTTCATGATTAGCTCCATTTCTCTGAGCCTTAACTCTTGATGTTTCATGGCAGTTTTTGCATCAATGCGTTTCACTTTCAATTCACGTCTCATTTTCTCAAGGGCAATAAACTCAGGAGTAAGTGCAGGACCTGTGGGGGTCCCTGTGGACAGAGGTTGTGCTTTCTGCGCCGGCAAAGGAGTGGTAGGGTTTCCTAACAAGGAATCATTTACTTCTTCTAAATTAACACTCTCAGAATCAGAAACATCAGTATCCACATTTGCTGGAGGGGTAGGCCCTTCTGACCCACTCTCCAGACTTTGTTTTCCTATTATCTTTGCAATCAATTTGGATTTCTTTCCTTTACCAGAGAGACTCCTCTCCCTACACATGGTTCTCAAGCAGTGTAGTTTAAAAGACTCTCTTCAGTGTAGCTTTCCATATTTGACATGATTTCTCAGTTAAATAGAATTAGTGGTGTTAACCTTGTGGTTAGTTGAACCCAAGCAATAGCAGTACTCTAAGTGTAATCACTCTACTTCCAAATCCTCACAGCTGTACACTAGTGTTAGGCAGAATCCTGTGCAGTGCCCTTAGGGACCACTACACACAATTAAGACTACAGGTGGCAATACAAGGTTTACCTTTGGTACAAGCCTGTACTACTATGTTAAAGTGGTAGCAGTGGCGGAGCAGCCAGGCTTCTCTCAAGAGTATATGAACAGTAGCAGAGATTACACAAAGGGACCACAATTACTGTGACTCAAGCAAACACTGACTCAAGGTTTCAGGTAAATAATATAAGTACACTTATTTTTAAACCATTTGTTATAAACACAACACTTCTATTAATTCAAAACCACACATAAAATACACTACAACCAACCAATTCACTTTGGTACACTCTAACTCAAGGTAAGTACCCTATGTTTTAACAGACCGGTGTTGCGAAACAAAAGACGTTACTGGGAATACACTTGCGATCACTTTTTGACAGTAATGACAGTTCGGTCTTACTAAAGAAACGCGTATCCGCGGCAAGATATGTTACCGGGCAAAAACACACTTAGCACCTGAGTTAAACAGAGAGAGTTGGGGGCAGAAATCATAGGCAATACTTTTGTCAAGGCAGACAGAATCAGAGAACACTCATAGACAGAAATTCAAGAGTCAATAGGCCGAAGCCAGTGTCAAGTGGAACCGGGTTACTGTTGTCGAGGATCACCCAGTCAGATAGTTCAAGATTCAATGTTGCCAGGAGTACTTAGATACTGTCAACAGAGGAAGCAAAAGTTATAAGAAGGAGGGAAAACAAGGGTAAGCCTTGGAGGCGAAGAAAAGGGGTTCACCCTACTTCTTCAAGCAGAATACAGTACCTTATTCAAGGAAGAAGCTGGTGCCACGGCAGTTGTTCCTGGTAGTTTCCTGCAGACCCCACGGTTCCTGGAGCTTCGATGTGAAGGAGGATGTCTGGAGGGGTCTGCACCACACAGGGATGAGGCCGGCAGCAGCGACGGTGAATAAAAGGTGCTCTCCTTAAAAACAGGAGAGACTCTTCAGATGGCTATCCGGACCACTACAGCAGTGTGCAGCAATTTTGACCAAGAAGAGGATCCTCTGGCTGTGGAAGATGAGCTGGTTATCCCCACCAGGCTCAAGGGAGGAAGACTCCGGACTGGATCTTCTCTGGTCGTCGAAGGGTAGATAGCTCAGGACTGCAGCAGGGCTTAGTCGGGACGGGGTAGTTGCAACAGCCGTCTTCTTCTTCGGTTCCTTGTAGTTCCAGTGGCGACTCTCTGACTTCTAGCCCAAGAGACCTGCCTTTTATACGAAAATCCCCCATTCACACAGCCTGGCTGTCCATCACGCAGCAGGGAGGTTGTCCAGCCCGGACAACCACCTCAGCCAATCATGGCAAAGTGCGACTTGGGTTTCCTAGGATGCCCCGTGCAGGGGGGGGACTACACCCCTCCCTCACATTCAGCTCACCTAGACACCCAGGAGCCTAGAGGAGGGCTTCTTGGCAGACGCCCACCAAAAGACAGTGAACAAAGGAGGCAAACCTGGTTTGCCGCGCAAAGTAAAACACAAGAAGGACTTTAACAAAAAGAAATGGCGAATAAACCCGACCGGAGCCAAAAGAAAAAGTATTTGGTCAAGCGGGTTTAAGTTCGAGGCTAATATAATAGCCTAAAACAATACCACGTTTATATAATATAATCGTGGTCGAAAAGTTAGGGTAGATACCACTGCCACCAGCCAAGTCTACATGTTAAAAGAGCGAAACAATGCTCTAGGAGGTACAGATAAAAAGGGATAGGGAGTAATCTGTGGTAAAATGACTAAGTAAAGTTAATGGCAACTTTACCCTTTTCCTGGGGGACAGTAGTCAGCCTCAGAAATGGAGTCGGTGGGAAGTCTAAAAGACAACCCTGTGTCACTGCACTGAAGGTGCTGTGTAACACACAAAAGAAGGGGGTTACTGAAGTGGTGTACTTCAGAGTCCACAATCACAAAAACAGATGAAATGCACATGGCAAAACATGGGTAAGAGTGGGGGAAAAGCTCACACTCTTACCAAGTGAAAAATAATAATTCCAGAAATCCAGCAAAGCTGCTGGGGGGCTCACTGGGTGAGGGAAAATAGCCATAACATGAGAATTCTCCCTAACACAAGCAAATGGGGATTGAGTGGAGATGCTCTGATTATTATCACCCCCAAACAAATGGCCTGGTGGAAAGATGCAACAGAGTGATTGTGTAGACCATAGAACACGTGTTAAGGAATAATATGCATGTCGAGGAAGCTTTTCGAGAAAAATGATGGAGTAGTAGGATCGCGGTCAGTGTTGACACTGACAAGTCACGTTTTGTGATGATGAGGGGCAGAGAGCCTAACACGGTGTTGAATCCAGAGTGGGTCAATCATAGGAGGGCGAAAGTGAATATTAAAGATTGTGCAGTCTATGATGGAGTCGTTAGATTGAGAATTTTCCCTGGTGATTTTGTCAGGATAAAGAAGGAGAGTTTTGTGAGGTAAGGGGAATCCAAATATTCAGAGCCTGTGAAGGTAGTGGAGGTGTTCAAACGTGCAGTGAGAGTCCAAGATGGATCTATCTGGAACTTGGATCGCGTTAGTAAGTGGAGATGGCAAGGGGATACATCGGAGTTGTGTGCAAGAGGAAAAGGTCTGGCCAGGAATAGGAGAAGAAATGCTGTTGAGTTGTTTGAGGAGGAGGTATGCATGGGTGGAAGTTTGGAGTGGGCTAGGTAGAATGAGAGCTGCTATGAATGTGGTTGGTGTGGATAGTGGTGGTGTCGAGCCAAGGAATAGGACCAGGAAACGTCCAGTATGGTCCAGGGATTATATTATGGATTAGGTTATTGTGTTTTTACAACCAAACCGTGGGTACTCTTGTGGTGTTTTCTTTGCGTTGTTGTTGTTGTGTTTCTTATCCTTAGTTTCCTTTGTTAACCATTCATTGTTCAAGGGGGAGGGATTGTGTTGTATTGTACTTGATGCATGCTAGTGACGCCTGTCTGCATCCGCCGGCCTCGGTTATGGTTGGAATGGCGAGTTGAGCGGAGTGCCAGTTGGAAGAGTGTCTTGGCGAGGGCGGCAGATGCAGGTGGTGCGCTCGGCTATCGCTTAATAAAGCAACCTGAAACGTACCTTTGACTCTCCTCGCGTCGTCCCTTTGAGATACTACAGGTATACTCGGGTTTTTGTCTGATTTACAGAGATGTTGGGTTTTCCGGGAGAGGGAGGTCAAGCCAGGCTGGCCTGTAATGAGGATCTTCTGCGAGAACCCTCGTAGGGGAAAATACCACCGTAATGAGGCTTCTGTCACATAATTACCAGCGCCTGTTTACCCCAGCCAACACATAATTGCCCGTTTCTATAATGTGGCATAGGCATCGGATTGGCACATTCTATCATGGCTCTGAGCGCATTTGCCAGGTTCCATTATTCCCGGCAATCCCTTGACACCGCATGGCCAGTCACAGTAGATCCAGTTTGCAAACCACAGCCATTTTCATTAAACCCAGTTGAAAACAAAGCCAGTTTCCGTGATCCCTGTTAACTCATTATTGGTAGATTATATTTCCCTCAAACCCAGTCAGTACATTATTACCAGTTACTATTAATACCCCGCCCCCTTCCCAGGAGCTCTTATCTTGCTTAATCTGGTTGCTTAAAACAATAAAGCAACAACACATTCACAATAATAAAAACAATGCATTGAAGTACAATTCCTAGACATACTCTCGGTGCAAATGCATGTTCCTAACCAGCGCATGCATTCATGATCGGCAACATGCTACTGTGATTGTGTATGTGCTATTTATTAGTAAAACGATGAACATGAAAGAAAACAGGCTCCAGATTCCCGCAGGTGCCCTAGAACCTCGAGCTTCTAAGCATCGTTACTCTGGTAGCACTCTGGTACGCGAAGTTCTGTGCTGCCATTTTTAGGGCTCGCTCTTCACACCTGCTCTGACTGTATCCTGCACAGAGAGTGTGCAGAAGCAAGCGAGGGGCCTCCCTGGTCTGCTTCTGACTCTGACGCGGGTTGGAGCTGCTTTCCAGACTCTAGGTGAAGCCAGGGACGTCATTTCACCAAAATGCCAGGCGTAGCGGAAGTGACATCACATGACCCTTGATCTCTGATGAGACATCACAGGAAGTGATGCCATTTCACCCCACCCCGAAGTGACATCACGGGAAGTGATGGAACACAACCTTTCAGCCCTTGACAAAACAGCATTGCTCCTAAGTACACTAAGAAAAATAGGATTACAGTATCACTGTGATGCGATATACAGTTCATACAAGAATGGATCGCCATATGTACCGTTAATATCAGCGCGTATAGGCCCATATCGCCAAATTACTGTGAATGCAAGCAGACGTCCAAGGCCACATGATAATGATGTGTTATTATATAGCACTTACGCTTAAGCGCTTTATATACAACAAATATACATACAATATCACCCAACCTGTGTTGGTACTCACTTATCAACCTCAGAAGAATGAAAGGCTGAGTTGCCATTGCTCAGATTCCAACCTCCAACCTGCAGATCACACTAACGAGCCCTGACCCCACTGAGCTATCTTACCGGCTATAACTATCTTACAGGCTATATTAAAATGAGCAATTACATATCTGAATGCTCTCAAAGTCAGAAAGCAAATTACACTCTTTAGTGGATACCATTAAACTGGTAACAGATGTAACAGCAGGCCAGTCCATCTGCAGGTCTGGTGCCAAGATGGCCACATGTCAAGCCTGCGTGGATCTACTTTTCAGGCTTCAGGGGTTCACTCACTCGGCATTCCGTACTCTGGGCACTCTTTACCTCATGCATGTAAGCAAACATCCTGAACAGCATGCCAGGGAGATAGGAAAGATGGACACACTACAACAAAGCATTCATTGTGGCACCATGAAATCAAGGGCCACTTTATGTGCTATGGTCAAACGTGTCCACAATCTTCACAAGCTTTTAGGCAAAAGGATGTTGTCAAGTGACCGAGGACACCAGGATGGAATGTCTTGTGAGGATCGTAGCAGAGACAAGGGCAGAAAAAATACATGCTATATCTGCAACTTGCGAAAAGCAAAATACATAGTCTGAAATGGATGCTTATCCGATTCTAAATGCATTTTGGAAGTTTTTGTCTGCATTGTGAATTTGAGGTGTTTAAGAACAGACTAAATTAGTGACTTGGCCCCTGAAGTGTGCCTGAAATAAACAATGAGTCTAGCAATTATTGTATAGAATTCAAGAAAGACATTATTGGTTTTTCCTATTCTTATTTAGGGTCACTGATCAAAGTTTTTACACTTGCAGAACTCCCACTTTTTTTAAGGGGCCTGAACAAGAAAGCCAGTCACTCCAGAAACAGAGCCACATGGTGCTGGCCGCCACAGCCCAGGAGATTCCATTAAAAAATCTTTTTTTAAGGGTAGCAATGGAGGCCTCAGGGGTAGCAGTGGAGGCCTCCGGGGTAGCAAGGGAGGCCTCAGGGGTAGCAGTGGAGGCCTCCGGGGTAGCAAGGGAGGCCTAGGGGATAGCAAGGGATACCTCAGGGATAGCAAGGGAGGCGTAAAGCAAATGACATACCTGGGTGTAGCCTGTGGGCAGAGCCTGTATATAATCCAGCTGAGGCCATCCATGCTAGCAAAGAAGGGGGTCAGCGGGACAGTTGAGGGAAGAGACCCGAGGCTTAGGTGCTGTATGTGGGGCCTGGAAACCTCACACTCAGCTTGGAGGCGGAGGCAGTAGAAGGGAGTTGCAGAGCAGGGGAGCTTTGGATACTGAAACATTTGTTGCTGGACTGGCGGATGGCCAACCGGCTGGACTTGTCTGCAGTATCCAGATGGCTGGGCTGGTTGAGGCCAGCCGGCCACACTTCTCTGCGGTATCCGGATGGCTGGACTGGCAGATGGCCAACCGGCCGCACTTCTCTGCAGTATCCAGATGGTTGGGCTGGTCGAGGCCAGCCGTCCATACTTCTCTACAGTATCCGGATGGCTGGGCTGGCGGATGCTCAACTGGCCGCACTTCTCTACAGTATCCGGATGGCTGGACTGGTCGAGGCCAGCCGGCCACACTTCTCTACAGTATCCGGATGGCTGGGCTGATCGAGGCCAGCCGGCCGCTCTTCTCTACAGTATCCAGATGGCTGGGCTGGCAAATGGCAAGCCGGCTGCACTTCTCTATGGCTGGTCTGGTCAATGCCAGCCAGCCGCACTTCTCTACAGTATCTGGATGGCAGGTCTGGTCGAAGCCAACCAGCTGTACTTCTCTCCAATATCCAGATGGCTGGGCTGGTCGAGGCCAACCGGCTGCACTTCTCTACAGTATCCAGATGGCTGGTCTGGTCGAGGCCAGCCGGCCACACTTTTCTACTGTTTCCGGATGGCTGGTCTGCTCGAGGCCAGCCGGCCGCACTTCTCTACAGTATCCGGATGGCTGGGCTGGTCGAGGCCAGCCGGCCGCACTTCTCTACACTCCGCCTGTTATCACAGAAAGCAGGCGGATTGCAGACAGTGCATTCCTCTGACACCCACTTCAGAATAGGCGTACCTGGGCGTTGTGCTGTTTAGCATGCTCACTGCACCAAGATAAGAATCGGGCCCTCAGTCTTGCATGCCAGCTGAGTCTTTTAAGCTGTTCATCGTGAGGGCTCAGGTTGGGAATAACCCTGGGAGTTTCCTGGGCTGGTTTCAGGGCTCGGGATAAAGCAGAGTTCCAGCAGCGCTCCGGCAAGACAAACTTTGCTGGATCGCCACTCCATCTTATTCCAGCCCATTTATTATGCTGGCCGTAACCCCAAAGAGCAGGTCACAGATGCAGGGTGGAAAGAAAAAGCTTTTAATAGAGAAAAACACCTGCGCCGCTCACAATATTTATGTTCCTTCCCATGGATTTAGGGTCTGGCAGGCGCAGGTGGCCCACCCACGCATGCCCCAGAACCTACCCCGGCCCCGTCATCATAGAGGACTGTTGCCTATAAGTATGAATGGCAGGGGAAGGGACTCAGGAGTACCTGCTTAGTAAACCTCCTTGCAAGGCTCTTAAGGGCAAGGCCCCAGCCCTGTTGCCTATAAGTATGAAGCACAGGGGACAGGGCTCAAGAGTACTTGCTTAGTAAACCTCCCTGCAAGGCTCTTTAGGGTAAGGCACTGGCCCTGTTGTCTATAAGTATGAAGGACAGGGGAAGGGACTCAGCAGTACTTGCTTAGTAAACCTCCTTGCAAGGCTCTTTAGGGCAAGGCCCCAGCCCTGTTGCCTATAAGTATGAAGCACAGGGGACAGGGCTCAAGAGTACTTGCTTAGTAAACCTCCCTGCAAGGGTCTTTGGGGCAAGGTACCGGCCCTGTTGCCTATAAGTATGAAGGACAGGGGACGGGCTCAGGAGTACTTGCTTAGTAAACCTCCTTGCAAGGCTCTTTAGGGCAAGGCCCTGGCCCTGTTGCCTATAAGTATAAGGACAGGGGAAAGGACTCATGAGTACTTGCTTAGTAAACCTCCCTGCAAGGCTCTTTAGGGCAAGGCCCCGTTGACTATAAGTATGAAGGACAGGGGAAGGGACTCAGGAGTACTTGCTTAGTAAACCTCCTTGCAAGGCTCTTTAGGGCAAGGCCCCGGCCCTGTTGCCTATAAGTATGAAGGACAGGGGACAGGGCTCAGGAGTACTTGCTTAGTAAACCTCCTTGCAAGGCTCTTTAGACCAAGGCCCCGGCCCTGTTGCCTATAAGTATGAAGGACAGTGGACAGGGCTCAGGAGTACTTGCTTAGTAAACCTCCTTGCAAGGCTCTTTAGGGCAAGGCCCCGGCCCTGTTGCCTATAAGTATGAAGGACAGGGGACAGGGCTCAGGAGTACTTGCTTAGTAAACCTCCTTGCAAGGCTCTTTAGGGCAAGGCCCCGGCCCTGTTGCCTATAAGTATAAGGACAGGGGAAGGGACTCATGAGTACTTGCTTAGTAAACCTCCCTGCAAGGCTCTTTAGGGCAAGGCCCCAGCCCTGTTGCCTATAAGTATGAAGGACAGGGGAAGGGACTCATGAGTACTTGCTCAGTAAACCTCCCTGCAGGGCTCTTTAGGGCAAGGCCCTGGCCCTGTTGTCTATAAGTATGAAGGACAGGGGAAGGGACTCAGCAGTACCTGCTTAGTAAACTTCCCTGAAAAGCTCTTTAGGGCAAGGCCCCGGCCCTGTTGCCTATTAGTATGAAGGACAGGGGACAGGAGACAGGCTTCAGGAGTACTTGCTTAGTAAACCTCCCTGCAAGGCTCCTTAGGGCAAGGCCCCGGCGCCTATAAGTATGAAGGACAGGGGAAGGGACTCAGCAGTACTTGCTTAGTAAACCTCCCTGCAAGGCTCTTAGGGGAAAGGTACCGGCCATGTTGCTTATAAGTTTGAAGGACAGGGGACAGGGCTCAGGAGTACTTGCTTAGTAAACCTCCCTGCAGGGCTCTTTAGGGCAAGGCCCTGGCCCTGTTGCCTATAAGTATGAAGGACAGGGGACGGGGCTCAGGAGTACTTGCTTAGTAAACCTCCCTGCAAGACTCTTTAGGGCAAGGCCCCGGACCTGTTGTCTATAAGCATGAAGAACAGGGGACAGGGCTCAGGAGTACTTGCTTAGTAAACCTCCCTGCAAGGCTCTTTGGGGCAAGGTACCGGCCATGTTGCCTATAAGTTTGAAGGACAAGGGTCGGGACAGGGCTCAGGAGTACTTGCTTAGTAAACCTCCCTGCAAGCAAGCCTCTTTGGGGCAAGACTCCAGAGTCCTGGCGGATCTCTTCAAATGATAACTTCCTTAAGGACTTAACATTCTCTGCTGCAAAGAGCTGCTGCCAACTTCTGCCAGGAAGAAGCGCCTAGGAAACGGAAGCGCCGGACTTCCATCACGAAAACAGACTCCCGACCTTTAGGAAACATCCTCCTCAGGTGCTAAGGGCGAGGATGCTCTCCCTGAAGTGTCCTTTAATCTGATCAGAATGTTTAAAGATCCAGTCAGACCCTTACTTCCCCCTTTTTGGAGCGCCACAAAGTAACTTTTTTTGAAGCTGACGCTATTTCTTTTTTCAATGTTTTATGGCTTGAAATTCAAAGCTTTCACAATCCATCATTCAAACCATATAACATTGATATACATGATTCTAAGTTACATCAATGTGTCTCATTTAAAATATCATATCATTATTAAGACGCTGGGAACACGGCCCAGAAAATCTTATGAATTACAAAAAAAATAGCAATTTATTTACTTTCTTTTTTTTTCAAACTCTTTTGATTAGTGGCAACATAGGGATACATGGCACTCTACCGCCTACACCAGACATTTTCAAAACAAATTATAGGCATCATGGTTATGACAGTTACATAGAATTATACAGATTCGTCATCATCAGAGGACAGGTTACATAAATAAGTCCTGAAAGGGCCCCATATATCTTTAGGTCTGCAGGCTGTGGGTCGGGTCATTACATACTGTTCTTCTGATTCATTTACATACGTCACTTCACAAAGAAATTGGTTCATATTGGGTGGGTTCGCATTCTTCCACTTCAATAGGATACACTTTTTTGCAATTGCACATGTAACATTAAACAATCTTCTAGTTTTCTCGGAGCATAAGCCTATGTCCCCAAATACATATTTTTGGGGCTTCAGGTCTGGGGGGGAACCGGGAGATTTCTTCAAGCATTTCAGCAACTTCTTTCCAAAAGTTCATCACCACCCGACACTCCCAATACATATGAAAGTCTCCTGCCTGTGGCATATTACATTTGGGGCATGTATCCGACGCGCTGGGGGTGAATTTCTCTATTTTAATCGGGGTGTAATGTAGCCTGTTCAGTGTCTTGAATTGGATTAACCGCAGGCCAGCATTTAGGGAGACCTTCTTAGTCAACGAACAATATCTATGCCATTTCTCGTCCTCAATGGGTACCTGTAAGTCTCTTTCCCATTTTTTTTACCTGGTTTATAGTGGGGGTTTGGGCTTGCACCTCTGCGTACAGTCTAGATATTCCCAAGCCTCCCGCAGCAGTCACCATCTGTAAACATGGGTGTGGCTGGGGTTCGTCCGGAATTAGCGGCCATTTTTTTTTAAATGCAGACCGCAAGCAGTAATATTGAAGTGTCCTGAGTGGCCCACCTCCAAACGCTCTTAATATTTCCCCCAGGGTCGCAAATTTGCCATTTATGAACATGTCTCCAATTTTCATTTCCATATTGGGGTCCCAGGATTCTTGTATTGCGCTGTCATGCGTGGGGGGTATACCTGGGTAGTTCCAAAGAGGTATCTGTGGATTATATGGTGTTTCTATCTGCAATCTTTTATATATGGCTTCCCACGCTTTAACCGTACAGCTAACTGGGTTGTATTCACACGTGTCCTTGTATTGTGTATCAAATATGACTGACTGAATATTCGTGGGGTGTGTGGTATATTCCTCTATTAGTGCATGGGGTGTCTCCTGCACGGTATCATACCAATGCTTTGCAAATTGAGCTTGAGCCACATGGTAATATAGCTCAAAGTCAGGAGCCGCTATACCGCCCGTGGAGTATGACTCAGTCATCTTTTCCCAACTAATCCTAGCAGGTTTCCCATTCCAAAGGAACGTCACTGCCATGGAACGGAGCTTGGCGAAGAAGGTTCTACCCGGCCATATGGGAATATTAACAAACAGATAGAGCAGCTTGGGCAGGATTATCATTTTAAGGACCGCCACTCTGCCATGTAGAGGTATCGGCAAGCGCTCCCATAACTGGAGCTTCGTGGTGATGGTCTGCAGAGTAGCCTCATGATTGTCCAGGTATAGTGTGTTCCTATCCCTAGACACCAGGATCCCCAGATACCTGATGTGTTGATCTGACCATTTAAGGCCGTGCAGCTCTTCAGGGCACTCAGTAGATGGCGTGAGTGGAAATATTTCAAACTTGGCTCTGTTAACCGTGTACCCCGAGTAGGCATCAAAATTTTGTATTTCCGCCATTATGGGAGCTATATTTGTCTTAGGTTCATGAATATATAGTAAGGTGTCATCGGCGTATAGTGAAATCAATTGGACAGACCCCTTTATATTTATGCCTTTGTCAGCGTGTCTCAGTCTCACCGCAGCTGCCATAGGCTCTATAGTTAATGCAAACAGTAGGGGCGAAAATGGACAGCCCTGCCTGGTGCCTCTGCCCAATAAGAAGAGTTCAGAGATGGACCTATTGGTCAGAACTCGAGCCCCCCAGTTCAGTATATAGTAGCTTAACATACCTAATGAAGCTAGGCCCCATCCCAAATTCCTCTAGTACCTTATGGAGATAGCCCCAGAAAACCGAATCGAAGGTTTTCTCAGCATTTAATGATATAGCGGCTGCGCTTCTCTTGGGGTCTATCTGCGCCATTAGCCCGAAGAGCCTGCGGAGATTCAGGGCTGTGGACTTGGCGGGAATAAACCCATTTTGATCGGGGTGGACCAGCCCGGGGACCGCCGGTAAAAGTCTATTGGCCATCACTTTTACGAATATTTTAGCATCCGTGTTTATGAGTGATAGGGGCCTGTAGGAAGACACATCTTGTGGTGGTCATCTTGGCTTGGGGAGCACTGTGATCACTGCCTCCCTCATAGTTGTAGGTAGTATATTGCATTCGAGAGATTCCTCCCACAACTGGAGGAGTACCGGGACAAGTTCTTCCCGGAATTCTTTATAAAATTCCGCCCCTATCCCATCAGACCCTGGTGCCTTACCCAATGATAATCTTTTGATAGCTTCTATAACCTCTTCTGCCGATATCGGCTGACCCAGCGCTAAACGATCAGCCTCTGAGAGTTGGGGAAGGTTGAGGGCTGCAAGATCATTTTAAATGTCTGCGGGCAATTTTTTATCTTGGTTCGAGTATAGCTTGGTATAAAATTTGACAATTTGTTTATCGCCTCTTCCCTTAGGAGTACCTCCCCCTGTGTTGTTTGTATACTAGTTATTTGGTGTGGTTTTTTATCATATTTGATAAGATTAGAGAGTGTCCTGCCAGCCTTGTTACCCTCTCCGTACCTACGTGCGCGCATGGGGGCAGCCATGTAATGCACACTTCTCTAGCGGCCAACTTATCAAATTCCTGTAAGTGTGTATGTATATCCGCTAGTAGTTCCCTATTCTGTGTTCGAGTATATCTTCCCTCTAATACCTCCAGTTTACTTTCAATGTCTGTCAGTTCAGTGCATACGTTCTTTAACATGCCAACTGACTTGGACAGCAGTACCCCCTGATCCAAACTTTAAATGATTCCCACATGGTAGAGTGTTTGCTTACCGTTCCCACATAGTTGGTGAAGAATTCTGCTATCTCAACATGTAGTGTTTCCACCACCGCAGGGTCACCCAACATTCCACTCGGCATTCTCCATCTTTTAGCGGGACAAGGGGTGTCCTGAATCTTCACTTGTATCATCACTGGGGAGTGGTCAGAGAACGTACGGGGCACAATTTCACAATTCTGCAGCGCAGAGGACATGATTGATGCAACAAACCAGTAATCAATCCTGGACTGAGTCATGAACCGAGGAATAATAGGTATATCTCCTGTCCCTAGGGTGTATCATACGCCAGGCGTCTGCCATTGACAACTGTGAAAGAATGCTACTCAGGGTGGAGGCAGTTTTACTAGGGGCTCTAGTAACCTTGGAGGACCTATCCAACACAGGGTCAAGCGCCACGTTGAAGTTGCCACCCCATATCACAATTGACAAACCATAGGCAGTGATCAACTGGTATACATTCACATAGAACGAAGGGTCGTCTATATTAGGCCCATATGTATTAACCAGAAGCATTTGTTGTCCAGCGATTCTGCCCCATACGACCACATATCTTCCCTGTTGATCCGCCTTATGCCCCTCCAGTCCGAACCCCAAGCTTGGGTGGATAAGAGTAATTACCCCACTGGCCTGCGTAGAATAGTCTGTGTAGAAACGATGAGTTCCCCATGTGGGCATTATGTGTAGGTTACTGCTTCCCATTGTGTGCGTCTCTTGCAGCATTAGTACCAGAGGGCCATGTCTAGTAACATAATTAGCAATTTTCTTGACTTTCAGCTGGTTATTCAGTCCGCTTACATTCCAAGTAAGCGGTTTTATTCTCATCCCATCACCAGTATTATGAAATAACAAATCTTTCCAAATCCATGACCATTAAAGTTGTGCCGTATGTACCAGTCGATCAGCGCCACTCCCAATGCAGCCACTTTTTCAACATAAAACAAACTGTTAACCATAGTCAAACTATAACCTGGGCCACTTTTCTCCAGGTGACCAGAACTTCTCCCTTCAGCGAAATCTTTTCCACCAAAGATCGACCAACGCCCCTTACCTTCCCTTGCCCACCCACCTGCATCATCAACCCCAACTCAACGATGTACCCAACAAAACTCTTGGATTATTCCAGGGGTAGCCATGTTGCGTCACATGACCGCCCAATCGTTTCCACAACTCCGTCAACCATAAGGAGTGGAGCCGCCATGTTCGAGGAACCGCTAGGACTGTATCCCCGAGGGTGTAGCAGCGTAGACAGCGTTTTGACTAAAAAATGTACTTTAATCTTCTGGCCTGGGTCTGTTGTTTTGAGCCGGTCTACCTCCCCTGGGTGGGAGGGGTATAGAAGCCTCAATGTATTGCGTGGCCTCAGCTGGGGACTCGAAAAAATGTGCCCTGCCCGCATGCTGAATCCTCATCTTGGTGGGGAACATTAGAGCGTATGGTATTTGCCGTTCTCTTAGGAGTCTTTTGACCGGTTCGTAGGATCTTCTACTTGCTTGAACACCGGCCGAAAAGTCCGGGTATATGTGTATCCGGTTTCCTTCATGTTGTAGTGTTCCAGCCTCTCTAGCAATACGCAGGATTAAGTCTCTGTCTCTATAATTAAGGAGCCTTGCAATTATTGTACGTGGCGTTGCCCCTGGTTTGGGGACCGGGGCCAGCGTGTGATGCGCCCTCTCAATCAAGAAATGTTCGGAAAATCCTTCCTGGCCGAATATCGTTTTAAGAAGCAGTTCAAGTTGTTTTTCCATTTGGCTTTTTCCGAATGTTTCCGAAACGCCTACCACTCGGATGTTGTTGCGTCTTGATCTGGATTCGAGGTCTTCACATTTATTTTGCATTTTAGACATAGCCTCTTTGAGTTGGGTGATATCATGACTATGGTGTGCAATCGTATCTTCGTTGGTACTTATTCAATGTTCTGCTTCAGTTACACGTGCACTCTCTTTGTCAACCCTGGCCTTTAGGGAGTCAATGGTGGAAACTATGTCATCCAACTTCATATTGACAGCCCGAAATCCATCTTGCACTTCTGAGTTTAGTATAAAGTTCCACCGTGTCACCTGGCTCCTGGTGTATCAACTCTGGTGGACTGTGTCCTCCCACATATTACTTCATAAACCTGGTTAAGCGGGAGCACCAACCTCCTTCCTTCCTTCCCACCATCTACAACACAAACCTGGTCGCGGGCCAAGTTTTATATGTTGGCTCAGCACCAGCTCAGACTCTGCCGTAGTGTGCACATGTAGTTGATATTCCGGGCCGCAGAATTGTCAGCAGGGTCCCGTGTGGTTGCGGATGTCTGTCTCTGCATGTGTCGCCTCCCCTACGTCCCGGGAAACCAAGGGTGGCGACAGGCACGATCCGCCAGCGTCTCGGGGCAGGCGAGGGCCACACCCCCCAGCAGGATCGCTGCAAGCGTTATCCCGCAGCAGTTCGGGTGATTTTGTATTGTCGAGCGGCAAACTGATGGGTCTCCTTACCCGCAGCCGCCGTCGTAGTTCTCCTTTCTTAGGTGAGCAGCGGGCCGTGTCCCCGCTCCGCACGGTCCCAGTGCCCTCCGCAGGATCGCTGTTCCACCGCTCCCCAACGGAGTGTCGCAGGGCGTGTATGATCTCTGGGGCTCCACAACAGCAGCGCCGTGATGGTGTCCACGCCGTCTCTTCCTTACAGCCGGGGCGCCTTTCGGAACTCTTTATCCAGCCACAGGGAGCGAACCGCATCCACGGGCCCCGCCCCCTCCCAGCCTGCGTTGGGCTGCGACCGCGGCCTCCAGCTACTTCCTCACGGAGCCCTTAGGCGGATTGCGCCCGTGTCAGGAGCCGGCGAAACTTCTAGTCCCCGAAACTCCAGCGTTTCTCGCCGCAGCACTCCAGAATTTGCAGGGACCAAGGACGGGTCTTTAATGCATCTGTACCTCGATTCTTGAGTCTTCTGGTGGCTCCAAAGAGGATTAGTAATTGCAGGATTTTGAGACGGAGTGGGAGCGCACAAATCAGGCAGCCATCTTTACAGTGCGCAACAGCGCCCCCAATTTATTTATTTTCTTTAACTCTACTGCACAAGATTTCCACATTTAGCTGCTTGAATTACACAACAATTTATGAAAGAAAGCAGCTCTCAAAAGGCACAGGGCACTGGGACGCTATTGAAGTCAACAATATGTAAACTGCGGCGGAGAG
Source organism: Ambystoma mexicanum (assembly GCF_040938575.1). Classification (NCBI taxonomy): domain Eukaryota; kingdom Metazoa; phylum Chordata; class Amphibia; order Caudata; family Ambystomatidae; genus Ambystoma; species Ambystoma mexicanum. The sequence continues at coordinate 1,666,636,718 of NC_090937.1, read as the reverse complement.
GGCGGCAAATCTAATAATGGACAGCTTGAGAAGTGAGAAAAGGAGCTTGAACTAGAAGAAAGGCCTGAAAGAGGGCCCTTTAGACAGACTTTTAAAAAACCACGGGCTGCGAGACCCCCCAGTGCCTTGCAGGCTGTCTCACAAGCACGGCTGGAAACAACTTGTTGCTGGAGGTGCCCTGCAAATCTTACATTCATTTCAAAAATTGAAATCAAGAAGGGGGCCTGTGCTTCTATGGCAACACTGCCATCTTGCGGACTCTTAGGAATACGACATGATACACATGGCGTATGTAAGAGCGCTGGAGCCCCCGTTATTGTAAGGCTCTTATCGGGGTTCACAGTAATGGACGTTTTCATAGAGAGAAAGGAAATGAAGTCTAGGAAGATTTGGCCAAGATCACACAATGTGCCCAAGTTGTAAACACGGGATTGGAATGGTGGTCTCCTGTAAAATATGAAACTAAGCCACTGGACTAGACACATCTCCTAGCCCACAAAACACTTACTAGACCACATTTCTCCCACTAGGCAGTCACTCCTCCACCAAACCACATCTCCTGCGCTAGAACCTTTCACACTTGCAAATCAGGGAGGCTCGCCCTGCTCTTCTTTCTCGCAGTCCTTGCTTATTGCGTGTCAGGACACATGTATCCACCTTCTCCCTTCGAACAGATTGTTCAGCCTCTCCTTTTCATGTTCGATACACCCGCTCCCTCACGACTCCTTTTATTTATTTATTTATTTATTTATTTATTTTATTTCGTTTATTTGTAAAGCGCATAAACACTGGCCTGGAGGCATGATGGCACTGAGACAAGACAAACAACAGGTAACAAAAAAAGAAGCAGCAAATCAGGGTTTCACAGAAACGAAGTAACCAGGAACTCAGACAAACAAAACAGTTTCCAGCCTTCGCTTAAAGGACATGATCTCATATCAAGAGCATTCCAGATCCGCGGAGCTGCGGGAGAGCATTCCAGATCCGTGGAGCTGCGGGAGAGCATTCCAGATCAGTGGAGCTGCCGGAGAGCTTTCCAGATCCGCAGAGCTGCGGGAGAGCATTCCAGATCCGTGGAGCTGCGGGAGAGCATTCCAGATCAGTGGAGCTGCGGCAGAGCATTCCAGATCCGTGGAGCTGCGGGAGAGCATTCCAGATCAGTGGAGCTGCGGGAGAGCATTCCAGATCCGCAGAGCTGCGGGAGAGCTTTCCAGATCCGCAGAGCTGCGGGAGAGCATTCCAGATCCGTGGAGCTGCGGGAGAGCATCCCAGGTCCGTGGAGCTGCGGGAGAGCATTCCAGATCAGTGGAGCTGCGGGAGAGCATTCCAGATCCACGGAGCTGTGGGAGAGCATTCCAGATCCACGGAGCTGTGGGAGAGCATTCCAGATTGTGGAGCCGCGGGAGAGCATTCCAGATCAGTGGAGCTGCGGGACAGCATTCTAGATCCATGGAGCTGCGTGTGGAAAGGATCTCTGGGCCACACAAGAGTGTCTGCTTCTAGGTACCTCGAGAAGGCAGGTACTGCTGGATCTCGATGTTCTGCGAACTGGTGTGGCGAAATGTACAAGTAGATACGTGCGTGATTATCACACGGGCAGCGCTACATTCCTGAAAGATAGGTAAGCGCAGAGCAAACATGGGCAGTCTATTCAACATTGACCGTAATTGTTCTCGTCAGGATAATATTCTGAAAAACCCATAACTTGATATTTTTCAGAACACAGTAATTAGTGATTAATCACACGCGACCAACAGGACAAGGTCTCAACTCAATAGGTGAGTGTCATTATGGCATAGAATGCTACTAATATTCCAAATTAGTTCTTAAAGAATTAAACACTAATTCTATATATTTTTATATAGATGCAACTCATTAAATATATAAGACAACTACGTTGCGAATATAGAGCCAGTCTCAATGTATTAAATACTTGGTGAGTGATCCATTATTCTAGGAGGAAGAGCTCCAGGGGGAACATTACTGGGGCCCATAATATGGGAATGATACAATTAAGATAGAGGCTCACAAGGACGATTAAAACCAACTGCATGTTCTCTGGATTTGTGGGGACTGCCCCTGTGGTGATGCATTTGGTCACTTAGAGGTACCATAACATTATATTATGATTCAATTTCAAAGCATGCCTTGTTTGACAATGTTATTATACGAGGTATTAACAACTTACGCTGCCTGACCTCTCTCTGTTTTTTGTTCTTCGTGCCTTGTCTACTTTTATAACATGCTTTATGATTATGAATTCTTCATGTTATTAATCTGGGTTTTGTAATTTTAATTAACTGCCTTGAATAGTGAGATAGTCTTGATGAAGACCGATGCGTCGAAACACGTGTTGACTACATCTTCCAAGGGCAGAAGAGTAGAATTTGTATCGAATGACTGCTTAAAGTACATGATGCTCTCTAAAATGTGTTAAGACTACAACAAGGTGTACTCAATACTGTCAATAATCAGATTTAGATCAAGCGCAATGAAGTGTGTTGTTGATTTAAAGTTCCTAGATAAATACTTGGGTGCCTGCCCAAAAAGCATTTAAGCTTAATGCTAACACGCAAAAGGTGATTCTGCTACAAACAGGAAGCCAGTGTAAAGTGTTCCTGGCCAAGGAAACATGGTCTGTTCTATGTAAACCTGCAGCAATGCGTACTGTGTTGTTTTGAACAACCTGTAGGCGAGTGAGATCGTGTTTGGAGATTCCGAGCAATAGACTGGAGCAATAGTCTAGTTTAGCTCCTATAATTGCCCGCGCAACAGTAGCACAATTCGTGATGGAAAGGAAGGGGCGCTGGTGAGCAAGCAGTTTCAAGTGATAGCAGGTGCTAGACATGAGACTGTTAACTTATCCATTCATGGTCAGTTCTTGTTCTAGTGTGACCCCAACTGTCTTGACTTTGGACAGGGTGAAGATGCTACAATCTGCAATTTTGAACAATTTGTACTCTGAGCTAAGTTTACGCAACTGTGTCGCGATGCCCAGGGCCAATAAGTTCTGTTTTTGTACTATTGAGAGCAAGCTTATTAGCTTGTCTTGAAGTGTTCATAGGTGGAGCTCACAGTAGTGGAGTCATTGTTCTAGTCCCGAGAGAAGGGAAGAAGGCATTGCGTGTCATCAGCGTAATTCAAATATATAATGCCTACCCTATCTAGTTGCTCAAACAACGGGAGAGTAAAGATGCTAAAAAGAGTTGGTGATACGCACGAGCCCTGCGGGACTCCACAGGTGACAGTGAACTCCTCAGTCAAGGCATCTTTAAAGAAAACCCTAGCCCTACGTTCAGCCAAAAAAGATTTAACCCATTCCGCTGCTGCTGTGGAGAAATACGCTGTGCTACATAGTCTCTCGGCCAAAATGGTGTGATCCACCAGATCGAATGCAGCCGAGAGATCCAGCAGCACAAGCAAGGCAGTATGTCCAACTTCCATGGAGCATGTCTGAATCCAGATTGTGTGTGGCCCAGAATGTCACGTTAGGAGAAGAAGGCCTCAATCTGCAGACGTGCCTCTCTGTCCAGTATTTGAAGCAAATAGGGGACATTAGTAATGGGCCAGTAGTTGCCTGGAAAGCTGGGATCCAGGGAGGTCTTTTTTATTTGGCAATGGAGAAATCCATGCCTGTTTGATGTCTCTAGGGTCGTGGTTTTCCCTGAATGATGCATTCACAAATTTAGTGATGAGGGGAACCAGAAGCGGGGAACAAGACTTCACCGCAATGGCCGGACAGATGTCCCCTTTACAATCTGTTGGCTTTAGCTTACTGAGAATATCAGTGATATCCTGTTCAGATATTAAGTGAAAGTGAAATCCCAGGTAGAAATGTTAATATCGGAAGCTGCCCAATTATTGTGTTCTTTGTGGCCTCAGACATTTTCGCTAACAATATGAGCCTGGATGTTCTTTAATTTGTCCAAAAAAGCTTTTGAATAGCATTGTACCACTGGGGTGTCTTTCTTAACGTGTGATGGAGGTGGACACGGGTCCTTAAGCTCTTTAAGAACTCTAAACAGCTCTTTAGCGCTGGAGGCAGCCCCAAGAATATGTTGGTCGTAATAGTTTTCTTTTGCCAGGGAGATGGCTGTCTTATGCTCCGTAAGTACCTGCAAATAAGTCGATTTATCCTCGTTAGACATGGTTCTTTCCCATTGTCTTAGAGCGTTATTGTTTATCTTTCTTGAGAATCTGCATGTCTGGCAGGTACCACTTTTTGTCGGGTAGCTTTTTCATTGGTTGTGATTTAACAGAATGTAACTTGGCCAAGTTATCGCTAGCAGGGTGATGGGTGAAGGGTGCCATGTTAGCAGTTGTGATTGATTTTTCAATGGTTTCTGTGAGACCCAACACTTTAATTTCATGTTTGAATCCCTTAAGAGCTATTCCTGTCTTCTTTGAAGACTAATGGAAATGGCCCTATCATGTCTGTAGCCAACGTCGGCAATCCTATCAGCATCACTCGCTCAATCACACAATACCTCAGTGTCATTGTAAAAGCGGCTTGATGTCACAAGCTGAGAATAAGTGGGTGCTTCTTGGTAACTTTGTATGCTCCGTGCCATGATTTTGATGCCCTGTCACGAGTATGCTCCCGGTGCCACATTCGTGAATTCAAGTCTCCTTACCAAGATACGGTTCCATAAGTACAATTGAACATGAGTCTTCCATTAGGTCCAGCTTGACCCCTTTCATGATGACGATGAGCAAGACTGATTATTACAGATATGCACCTTTAAAGCACGTCTCCATTACGGCCTCACAGGAACTCCTACACTGAGTCTGTGTCATCTGTGTCTTGCCTTTCTACCATTGCCTACTAAATGAACAAAGAGCAAGACCTAAAGTAACAAACAGAGCGTACTATACTCCAGTTATAGTCATACACCTCCATTCATGAAAATAAAGTATTTTGTTTTTCTTTTTTTCAAATGGTTTACAATATAAAAGACATTGCAAAAATGAAGACACCTCACTTCACTCAACAGAATACATGCATACCATACTAATTATATGCAACCATTCCTTACCATAGAACAAACAACAATCACATCTAATACAAGGCCCTTTCTGTGTACCAGGGCTAAAGACTAACAGCGTCTATTGCTCATTTTGGTACACCGATTGCTAGTTTCACAGTGTGTCTATTTCTTAACAAGTATATAGTCGACACGTGTTTCAGCCAAAATTCGTGAACCTGTGGGTAGTACTCTATGGTACTCCGGCCTTCATCAGGACGAGAATGGATTGCAAAATGTGCACCACCCCTTACAACATATTGTATCCATGGGTGTTTGCAATAAAAACGTTATTTCTGACATTAGAATTTGTGCTCAGTCTTTACTTTTCTATCACTATTGATTGAATCATCACACATAATTTAAAATCAATTAATTCAAAAACAAATGATGCATACCTATAATTGTTATGCTATGAGCATTCGTATCCTCTCTATCAGTCCTTGACTAAGACCAACCTTTTAAAAAGCACCACATAATGAATAAGAAACAAGGGGAAGAGCTATCACTCCTTCTTATCTTCAGTGTCGGCTACAAACATAAGAAAGACCTTCTAAAGTGACTTACCCGCAGCCTACATTGTTATTTCTTCAATTAGACTCCTAATGCTTGGTAGGAATGACGTGTTGATGTAACTGTCACCTCAGCCCCTACTGTGTTTAGTACGGCCAGTTTCAAAAGAAAGTATCTGAAACCCAAACCACAACACCTACTCAATATCCCTGATCAACAAAGACTGTCTACATCTATTAGTATGCTCTTCTCTAACTACGCTCCCAGCCGGAGTTTCCCGATGCAGTACAATACTAGTACTAGTAGATATGGAGCACCAAATCACTGCAGGATTTGATTTTAACATTAGGGGGCTACATGGGATTGGCCCCTTTATGCCACTGAAGTGTGCATTGATAGCAGGAGCCGAAGTGACTAGTCACTTGGACTACTATATTGAACTCCTGTGGGATCAGGACCACAGATTATCCATTGCCCGAACTCTGTCAGACCAGAGGGGATAAACATTTTCAGGCTAGGGATCCAGGCTCTGTAAAGAATAATCGAATTCTAATGATGACAGCATAGTTGCTGGGTTCCAGCAGAGTTATAAACAGTGAGTAGAGGCGATTGATTTCATAGGTCATATGCAAATGTTACAACTGACCGACCAACTGAGAGAAATTGATGAAAAACAATACAGAAGACCTCCTGCTTTTGCCTCTTCCGACCACTTGGCCATCAGCCTGGTCCATCCACAACCCTGTGAAACATGTGTTGCACCTCTCTCCCTCCCATCTATGCAATTCCCCACCAGAGTCACAGGACCACTCCTTTTTTTTGGCACACTTCTACCACTGTCATTAGGCTAAATCTTTACACCCACTCAAGAACCATCAGTATAATTGGGTGGGATCTAAGAGTCTCTTCATCAGAGGCCCAGAATTATGGAATAAAGTCACACATGCCCTCTGCCTGACCACCTCAAATTTCGCAAGCCACTGAAAACACTTATTTTCTGTCAGCCATTCTTGATCTGAAGACCTATCAGACCAGACCTGTTTGTTTTTGTTACTGACTTCGAAAGAACAAATTACTTCTGTATTGTACTTTCTTGTCGACTATGATATTCCTCCCACAGATTCCTCATCTTCTGAAATACACCCCAGAGGTAGTCTGATCTGGCGATAAGTGGCTTTGAACTAGTCCTATAAGTATTCTCTGCTGCGGTCTTGTGTCGGAAGTGGCATCGCCCATGCATATATTTTAAGCACCCGGTGAGAATGCCTTCAGTTCCACCTTTTTATCTTGGGGGGAATGCAAGGAAGAGAGGAACTAACATGTTTGGAATGAGAATTTCAAAAATTCGAATCAATGAACATTCAAGTAACCAGTTTTGATGGATAGGAGGTTGGTCGACGGGGAACCTGTGGGAGCCCCAAGGCCATGACAATAATGTGCAATTAACACATGAAGTTCTGAGGGACTGACCTGCGTATTTCCGCATCTTCACCAGACAGGGCTAGAAGATGTTACTGCTTCGTGAAGGTCTGCAACGAAGCCAAAGTGGCTGTGTCCAAATCTAGGCTCCCCTCAAATCTGGGATTCCCTCAATTCTGGGATCCCCTCAAATCTGGGATTCCCTTTTGCAAGGCAAAGAGGTTGGTCTGATCTCTCGTGGAACGGCTCTCTATCCTTCACGGACCTGCTCGTGACACTTACAGGAAACAATAGGATCCTTCTGGCATGATAGGTGAACGCAGAATCTTTATTTCACAGCGCTGCGGGAGACAGACTCAGAACCATGTACACAAGAGATTAAGTCCCACCCTCAAAATTTATTTAACCAACCGTTATAACTTCTTGAGATCATGCAGTATTCAACTAAGTAAGTTGAACACTTAGGATGGAAGGTGGCAGGAGAAGTACCTACTGGCAACAATAGCCAGTCCTTGCAAAACTATTGAAGCGTTTCCATCAGTTTCGTTAAGCGTGGACCAGCCAGGTGGCGCTGTGGAGCAGCCCAAGATGGCTGCTTTGCTCTTGAGCTCCGTGTGGCTCAGGCGAAAATCCGTCTTCAACTGCGGCTGGCTCCATCCTGAACAGTCCTCGCTGGTCTGATCTGCTCCCTCTACATTTTTGGCTACATCCTGAAAAATTTCCGCCCGAATCGGACCCTGGAAGCCCGTTAACGGCCTCTCTATAGGGGCGCCCTTTGGCCAGCTGGGGCCTTGGCGCGCGCCCGGCTCCCTCCCCCCCGCTCCAGCTCCTGGTGCCTGCAACTGGTGTGGAGGCCCGGGACGGAACGCCCAATTGCTATGTCCCCGCCCCTCCTCCGAGGGCCCTCACTGTGCCGGCCGTGTCTTGCCCGGGGGGCTTGCTCAGTGCACTCGGCCGCGGCGGCCCTCGCCCTGGAGTGCATAGTTGCGCGAACGAGTCCACCGCGGGGACCTGCGCCGGAGCGCATCCCGGCCCCTTCCTGGATGTCGACTACCAGATCCTGCAACATCGAGCTGTGTGGAGCGGCCGAGCCGGGGCCTAGCTGTCGCGCGGGGCTGAGGCTTGCGTCAATCAGGCGAGGAGCAGGCGGGGGCCTACATTGGGGGAACCGCGGCCCCTCCTGGATTATCCATCGGCCCGCTGCCCGGTTGTGCATTGGGCCCGCGGGACCTCTCGTCCTTCTCAACATTGGCCCATAAGACTCCCCCTGCCCAAACTGGAGGGCGCGCCCAGGGGATCTCGTGCTGCTGGCGACTGCCACCCCTCCGCCTCCTATCACTGGGGCCCTGGGCTGCGGCATACCCCACTGGCTGCTGAAAACTCTCAGATTGGAGGCCCCCCCGGGCAGACTGCACTCGGCACCCATTTAATCTCAAATTTACGGTGCCTGGGCTCCTGGGCAGGTGTTCTCTAACGGGCTGATCTCATACAATGCCTCCCAACCATATGAAAAAGAGAATCCTCACGCCATATCTACTACCTGCAACTGTTGGTTGGTGACTTCTCCTACTTGGATTCACGGGTGGCCCAGCGCTCGCTATCCAGCTGCGCCCCCCTACCGCTACCAGAGACTGTCCTTCCGGCTACCACGGGTGTTTTGCCCGCAGTTCTCCGTCATCTTAGGCATTTGGCAGCTCATCCTTCTCCACTGACTGCTCTGGTGGGCCTCCACCACCTCCTGGACTGTGCTGGTAATGCCAAATAGATCTAAAGGGGCCTCTGGGAGGGGAGCCAGGGATAAATTTGCCAAGTCTGTACCGAGGGCGGAGGCGGGGCACACATCATCCGTACAGGAGGATCCTGAAACTGATCCTCACTCTGGTGTGACGACCCCCATCTGACTACACTCCTGGAGTCTATGGCTAAGAATTTTGCCTCCTTCCACGAGAAATTAGACAACATTAATGCTAATGACGCCTCCCTAAAAACCCGAGTGGATCAGGCAGGCACCAGAATTACTGAAGCTGAAAGCAGGATATCAACAAATGAAGATGAGATCCATGTGCTACAGAACACTGTTGCATCCTTGTTGCGCGACATTAAGAGTGTGAGAGCCAAGTGTGACGACCTCGAATGGCGCTCTAGTAGAAACAACCTGCGCATTATTGGGGTCCCTGAGAATGCTCTTAAGGGGCGCATGGAGGACGCCGTCGAGGCCTTACACAAAGATCTGCTGGGCAATCCGGCTCTCTCACCGTACTTTACTGTTGAACGCGCACACAGAGCTTTATCACTGTGCCCCAAGCCGGGGGATATCCCAAGGCCCATCATCGCCAGGATTCTCAGTTACCGGGATAGAGACCTTATCCTCCGACTGTCGCGTGAGAAGGGAGACCTACGCCTCGAGTCCCACACCATCAGGATTTTCCCAGACTTTTCAATAGTGGTGCAACAGGAAAGACGCCAATTCCTTGGGGTTAAGAAACTGCTTACAGAACGCAATTTCCCATACGCCATTCTGTTCCCGGCATGTCTCAAAATGACTCACAACGGCAAACTGTACTTCTTTACTGTCCCGGATGAAGCAGTGAAATTTATCGAGGAACACATACCACTTCACAATCTGGCAGGTGACCGCGCTAACGATGATTAACCGAATACGACTCAGCCCGATGTGGCTCATCTTGTCTAGGAATCCTTCATTCTGTATGTGATGATGGCAATAATCCACTGTTAACCATGCGAGCTGGGACTCCGCTACATGCATCCGGGCTATGGCCCAGCTCTGACACTGTGGACATTGATCTCCTTCTCCCTCCGAGGGAGTGGAGCTGGACTCTGGCCTTGGATACTTCTTCAGTGTCACCTTGCTTCCGATAAATTACTGGCTTTGGGGCCCAACACAGGCTCCGTCTTCCGCAGAAACCAGTCTCTTTGACAGCCCATGCTGTCTTACATGACGTTCAAGTAGCCGTCCACACGGCAACAGCGCACCTCACTGCAATTGCAATGCTTATGTTTTGTTGGATGTTACTGCTTGATGGCCCCAGTTGGGCCTTGGAAGGGGCATATCCCCGTTGGATTTTGCCCTCCGACCTCTACTTCTCAGTGAGTGTCGGTTTATTTGGCGGCACCTGCATCCAGGGTGGGGGGATTTCAACTGTAAGTTGTGGGAGGGCAGTGAGGGTGGGGGGTGGTATTGCTGGGGATCGGGGTAACGGTATTGTAAAAGACGGGGGCAGACTGGCAGAACACACAACATCGGGGCACCCCCACTGGGGCTTGCTTCACTCTGCATGTAAGTTTCAAACACAGTGGTGGGATGTACCCTAGTCGTTTGAAATGCCTACAACATTGATGTCCTGGAATGTCCGGGGTTTAAGTAACTACACCAAGGCCCGCAAAATCATGGCCCACGTCAGTAGGCATGGATGCAAGATATTACTCTTGCAGGAAACGCACTCTACGGGCCCTCTAACCAGGTGCATGGCGCCATCATGGGGTCCCCACGGATATTCCACCTCTTGCTCGACTCGTGCTAGAGGGGTATTGACAATGATCCATAGGTCACTTAAGTTTGTACTCCATAAGAGCTATATAGACCCAGAGGGGAGATATGTTATTCTACACTGCGCAATAGCTAACAGGGAATACTTGCTAGTAGTGAATACTTATGGCCCTAATGTGGACTCTCCCGACTTTGTCGACCAGGTGGTATCCATATTGCTGGGCTATGTGGGGGTGCAGATCATCTGGAGGGGACATGAATTTTATATTAGACAGCACACTGGACAGAACAGGCACAGCCCCCAGACCGCTGTCCAGCGCGGTGCGCAGTTTCCTAGTACACAGCACAACACTTGACATTCGAGACGCATGGCGAGCAACTCCTCTGTGCATGATAGCTCCTCCAAAATTGACATGTTCCTTCTGTCCAGTGCACTGATGGGAAGGGTGGTGGAAACTCAGATACTGGCACGCACCCTATCAGACCATTCGCCGATCCAGATATCCCTAGAATTGGGGGTGCCTGCCCCTACCATTAACTCATGGCGTTTCAAGTCCTTAGCCCTAGAGGATATAGTATTTAAGGGTAGTGTTCTTTCCGACATCCAGCACTATCTTGAGCTTAATAAACCACAGTCCACTTCCTCGGGGGTCCGTTGGGAGGCTTTCAAAGTTTTTATCAGGGGAATGTCCATATCAAGGGAGGCGGGAGTTCTCAAGGCCATAAGAGCGGCCCTTACCCGCTCTGAAGCCAAATTACACAAATTAGAAAGTGCTCATCCTTCATCCGTTGATCCTGTCACCCTCTCCCAGATCAGCAAAGAACTCCAACTCTTTAATGAACAGGCTACCAGGGAAGTTCAATACTTCAGCCGTCCACAGGCGGCCCGGAAATATGGAGAGGGGGATAGACCTGGCAGGACTCTGGCTGCATTGGCTAGGGGTGAGTGGGGCCAAACTCAGATTACTTGCATCAAGGACAACCTGAGGTCGGAATGGTTGTCCGACCAGCAAGTCTTGGAAGTCTTCACGGACTTCTACTCAGAACTGTATTCTCAACCCCCCGAGCACAGTGAGTCCTATATGCGTGATCTCCTCGAGCAGATCTCCACAACTCTCGTCTCCCCCTCAACCAGAGACCAACTGGACTCCCCCATCCTGTTAGATGAAATAGTCAAGGCTATATCCAAATTCCCCAAAGGAAAAGCACTTGGTCCCGACGGGCTGACAGCAGAGTTCTATCAGGAGCACGTGGCCATTCTGGCCCCCAAGCTACTTGAAGTTTGGAACGAGTCACTCCGGCTAGGCACCCATCCCCCAACACTGCGTGAGGCCGTTATTGCGGTCTTACTCAAACCCAGTAAACCCACTGATGAGTGCGGATCATACAGGCCCCTCTCGCTAACGAATTTGGACACCAAAATATTCGCCAAAGTAATTGCCAACCTCTTCCTCCCGGTCATGTCATACATGGTCCACGACGACCAGTCAGGCTTTGTACCTGGGAGATCTATGTCCCACAACATTAGAAGGTTGCTAAATGTAATGTCCCGCATTGACCAAGGCGCGAGCGCAGTCGCGGTCACACTAGATGCCCAGAAGGCGTTCAATATGGTGTCCTGGAAGTATTTGTGGTTGGTGTTGGAAACTATGGGTATAGGGCCTAATATGATCGCATATATTAAGTTGCTGTACACTTCCCCAGTGGCCAGGGTTCGAGTTAACTCCCAGACGCCCGGTCTGTTCCCTCTCTTTAGAGGCACCCGACAGGGATGCCCATTTTCCGCGATCCTGTTCGCCCTGGCAATAGAGCAATGGCTGTCTACGTCAGGGGGCAGCACGCACACAAGGGGGATACGGTTGAAAGACTCCCCTGAGATTATCTCGCTCTACGCGGATGTGTTACTCTTCATAAGAGACCCGGCTGTTCATCTAGACCCAATCTTACGCGATATCACTCGTATAGGCACATACTCTGGGTTCACCATAAACGATACTAAATCTGAGATCTTCCCCCTCACCAGCTCCATGCTGCAACCTGCCACTGAGTACCCGCTCCGCTGGTGCCTGGATGGGATCAGGTACCTGGGAGTCCAGGTGTCCCTGACCAAAGACACACTACTAGCAAGCAACTACCGGGCCATGGCAGAGCAGGCCGAGGCCAAGATTGCGCGCTGGCGCACCCTTCCACTATCACTAGCCGGAAGACTCTCGCTGATTATTTTACTGATGATTTTACTCCCCAAGTTGTTATACATATTTAGTGATGTCCCTGTCTGGTTGGGTAAGAGATACTTCACGAACCTGCATAAGTTGTTCGCTCAATTCTTATGGCACTCCGGCACGGTGCGTAAGAAGTGGTCAGACATGTCACTACCCTATGATAGAGGGGGCTTTACCGCCCCAGACATGCTACGATATTGGACTGCATCACAGGCGCAGTTCGCATCGTACTGGTACCCCGGGCCCCTACCTCGTCCTCACGTCAATCTGGAGGCTCTGCCTGCGGCAGGCACCAACATAATGTCCTTAATTCTAAACCGGCAGTACGAACCAGATTCGCCCATTGACCCTGTCCAAACCACGGTGCAAGCCTGGGGTCTGATGTTCAAAACTTGTGCTGAACAATACCCATACTACAAGTGACTCCCTGCCTGGAGCTTTCCCGGGTTGCAACCCACACATGATACCGCCCTGGCCCGACACTGGGAGGCCCGGGGATACCGCGCCCTCACTGATTTCTATCCAGGGGGGCAGTTTATAACACCGCAGACGTGGAGGCCAGGTCACTCGGGTTCCGTTCTGGAACTTCTGCAGTTCTACAGACTCCACGCTGCTTTCCGGAATGCATGGCCTGACTTCCCCAATGAACCCCTGGACTCCCCTGGGATTGCCTACATCGCCAACTCGGGTGGCGCTCGTGGGGTGGTTTCTTCACTATACAAACTCTTACTGACCACTGCCTCTCCCCAGCCATCCAAGGCCCGGGACGACTGGGCATCCGAGTTGGAGTTGGAACTCACTGATCAACAGTGGGAGAGGATGTGCTCTCATACCAACAGGGTTTCCCTAAACTTCCGCTACCGCACCATACAATATAAACTGCTAAACAGGCTGTATTACACTCCGCGCAGAGTCTACAGGTTTACGCGTTCTGACCCTCGGCTCTGCTCTTGCTGTGGCGCAGAGGATGCGGGTCATTTACACAATTCGCGCCTTGAAACACTTGTGTATAGGCGCGTTACAAATACCATATCATATCATATCATATCATATCATATCATATATCATATCATATGTTCTGGGATTGCCCGGAACTAGCCTCATTCTGGAGTAAGATCATAGAAACGTTGTCTGTAATTACTGATTCTGTTGCTGATCCCAACCCGATGGGGATTCTGTTTGGGTGTGGCAGCCTGGGGGGGCTAAAGATATACTTAAGTTCCTGAATGTGAGTTGTGTAGTGGCTAAGAAATGTGTCTTGCAGAACTGGAAGATCCCCTCCCCCCCCTTCATTTCAGAAATGGTTAAATGTACTCATGTGGTCCCGAAATTGCAAGGAAGAGTTCCTGGGTATGCTCCCAGTCCACTCCCGCCCCCAAAATATATGGTCCGCCTTCAACAGCTACTTGAATAGCTTAAATGACACCTCCTCGGTGGACGAGTCCCCACAGCCCTCTCCATTAACTGTTTGAGAACTTGATTCCCTGTGATTTTTTTGTTACTCAACTACTGTTGTCCTACTGTTGTTTATATGCCCTTGCATTTATCTATACATGTACCAAATCTGTTTTGACTGCTCTGATGTGTGTGTATGCTATATGCCTCTGTCAACAAAAATAAAAGTTAAAAAAAAAAAAGCGTGTACCAGCCAACATGGCTCCCATTTCCGCTCATTCATTTCTATCAGGTATTTGTGTTTCGCACAGGTCCCGGTAAATGAAACTGTATTATACCTTGTAGTACTGATTTTACCTCACACTAGTAACACTCTGTTTAAAGATGGTCTGCTTATCTATCACCTGGCCTTTCTTAGGCCCTGTCAACCACACAAAAAGCCGGTCACCCAGAAAGTATTCATTTCATCCTGAAGAGGTACATTTGATATGCTATTCTTGGATCGAATCTTTGGAACCTTAATTCTGTTTAAGAAGGATGACGGGGTTGGAAAACATCCGGAAGGTGGATTTTCTGTTCGAGATGACATTCGGATACCACTTTGGGTAGACTGAAGGCTTAGATCTTGATGTGACCTTTTCAATCAACAACTCCAGATATCGGGTAGAAACAGAACATTCAAGTGTGATAGCCACCAGAAATGTGACTTTAAAAGACAGGAGACACAAGGGGCATGCATAGTTGGACTCAAATGGAGCCATCATGAAAGATTCCAGGACAGAATGAAGATGGATATAGCACTTTTAGAAACTATAAGACCATGCAAACCAAGAAATAAGAACCATGGTCAGGTGTCCACTTGGAAATGGAGAGGGTGGCCAGGTACCCTTTGACCGTGACAATATTATGACCTGATGTGGCCAAAGATAACAAAATGCCAAAACCATGCCCGTGGATCATGCCATTTCATGAACATGTGCCAACAGCATCCAAAGATGGACATGGTTGATTGCCGCTTCGGGGAGAGCATCATACCAGCAGCCTCTTCAGAAGGATCCCAATCCTTGTACCCCATCTCAACCTCTCATTGGCCACTGATTTAGCCTCAGCATCCAGACATCAGGGGTAAAGCACAGTCTGGAGCAATCAAGATTCTTGTTGTACCCCTCTGCTTCAGCTTCCTCAGCAGCAAAGGAATCTGCAGGAATTGAGGGATCATGTAAACTAAGTTGAACTCCCAAGGAATCGTCAGTGAATCGCTGACAGAGTTCCCACCTGGGAATTCCTTGGAGCAGAAGATCTTGTACTTCCTGTTCAATTGTTTATGAAATGGTCATTCTGGGGAAGCCCGCACATGGACAGGAGTCTGCACCACAATATCCCGGGTCATCTCGTGCACAATGACCATGGGCCAACTCAGCATGTCCGCCGGAGTGTTCAGACTGCTGGTAAAGAGTGCCTCTGTCACTTCGTTCTCATCACCCAAAACCACAGGAGCATGTCCTACCTGCAGAGCATGGGCAACCTCCATACCACGGATCCTGTGGATGTGGTACACAGCAGTGGTGTTGTCCATGAGGTACTGATGATGGCAAGATGTCATGCCTGTGCCACTGGCGCACACATTGGCAACCATCATGGACTATTTGGAACTCATTTATCTTCATAATACTCTTTGAACAACCCCTATTCACACTTTGGTCCTTAATTTCCATTTGCACAACTTTGGTACTTTCTTATTTAATTCAGCTAACTACATGTACCATAATGCACATTGCTACAGTTATCAATTCCTGGCTATTCCCATTCATCAGTATTGGAACCACAATCCCCAGAAGCCCTAGCGAACAGTGCTGCTTCCACCTTCTCAGGACCAGAGAGGGAGGAGGCAAATTACCTTCAGGGTTGCTGCTCCAGGTGCTGCCAATTAGCCTGCCTAAGTACGGGGCAGGGCTGTATTTAAGCAGCTGCCTGCAGGAGCTTAGTCTCTTGCATTTAGAGTTCTCCCAGCAGTTTTTTGCCTTAAGCCACGAATTGTATGCTGTTCCTGTTGCATTATCCTGCTTCTGATCCAGTGTCTCGCTGCCCTGCTCCTCTGGGCTCCCTGCCTTGCAGCCTGCTACACGCCTCTGCCTGCAGCCCTGGTCCTCTGGGCTTCCTGCCTCGCTGCCCTGCTCCTCTGGGCACCCTGCCTTGTAGCCTGCCACACTCCTCTGCCTGCAGCCCTGGTCCTCTGGGCTTCCTGCCTTGCTGCCCTGCTCCGCTGGCCTCCCTGCCTTGCAGCCTGTGCCTGCAGCCCTGGTCCGCTGAGCTCCCTGCCTTGCTGCCCTGCTCCTCTGGGCTCCCTGCCTTGCAGCCTGCTACACTCCTCTGCCTGCGGCCCTGGTCCTCTGGGCTCCCTGCCTCGCTGCCCTGCTCCTCTGGGCTCGCTCCTTGCTGCCCTGCTCCTCTGGGCTCTCTGTCTGCAGCCTACTACAGCTCTCTGTCCTGCTCTTCTGGGCTCCCTGCCTCGCTGCCCTGCTCCTCTGGGCTCGCTCCTTGCTGCCCTGCTCCTCTGGGCTCTCTGTCTGCAGCCTACTACAGCTCTCTGTCCTGCTCTTCTGGGCTCCCTGCCTCGCTGTCCTGCTCCTCTGGACTCCCTGCCTTGCAGCCTACTACAGTCCTCTGCAGTCCTCAACAGTGTGCCTGCACCTTGTGCCATCCGTTACTCCAGCCCTGCTTCCTTGTTTGCAGCCCCCCTGTTTCCTGGTTACTGCACCCTTGCTCTCTTCCTTGTTTGCAATCCCTGTTCTTGATCCCTGTCCTTCCCTTCCTTGAGTCTTCTGTCCTCCCCTTAGGTTATCCATTTCAGTTATACTGTTTCTGTACAGACACCCACAGCTGTTGTTCCCTGCCATGAGCAGACAAAGTCGGCTCCTGTAATAGCAATCTATGCAGAAGGCTGGAGTTTCCAAAGGTCCGTGGAACACTCTTTCCCATTTCTGCATACACCCCAAGAGGGAATCCAGTTTGTTTGTACCTTCCCTGCCCCTTTTTTGTTCACAGCTACTGTTACCTATTCTTCTTTCTTGTTGAGCTTCCTGCTGTGGGTGCTTATCTGTCACCTTCCATCAGCACAGCCACCCAAAACCTACCTGGGTGCCCGGTGCCACTCTTAACACGAGACAAGCTGCCCTGGGTTTCAATAAGTTGATGTTGAGGGACCTCTCTAGAACTTTCCACGAGACAATCACCAAAAGATCTGTAGATGAGCTGCCGGTCCTTGACCACATGCATCCATGACCATGGTGGCTGTCGGCCACGCCTGTCAGTAATGGCTCCCCTGAACCTTGGTCATGGATTGCCACCAAAACAGGTCCTTGCTGGCTTGTGGGAGGACTGGGATAATGTCCCTTTATGTCCTTGTTCACACTGGAAAACTGGATCCACAGGGGCCTCCTTGTTCAGTACATCTGCAGTCTAATCTCTGGGACTATGATGATGCAGGACACCATGAACCCTAACCTCCTCAGAAACGCCCAGCCGTTCGGTTGGATGAGAGCTACTGTAGTCTGGATTCTAGCCACTTTCTAGGGGAGGAAAAGCCCAGCCGTTCGGTTGGATGAGAGCTACTGTAGTCTGGATTCTAGCCACTCTCTAGGGGAGGAAAAGCCCAGCCGTTCGGTTGGATGAGAGCTACTGTCGTCTGTATTCTAGCCACTCTCTAGGGGAGGAAAAGCCCAGCCGTTCGGTTGGATGAGAGCTACTGTCGTCTGGATTCTAGCCACTCACTGGGGGAGGAAAAGCCCAGCCGTTCGGTTGGATGAGAGCTACTGTAGTCTGGATTCGAGCCACTCTCTAGGGGAGGAAAAGCCCAGCCGTTCGGTTGGATGAGAGCTACTGTCGTCTGGATTCTAGCCACTCTCTGGGGGAGGAAAAGCCATGCCGTTCGGTTGGATGAGAGCTACTGTCGTCTGTATTCTAGCCACTCTCTGGGGGAGGAAAAGCCATGCCGTTCGGTTGGATGAGAGCTACTGTCGTCTGGATTCTAGCCACTCTCTGGGGGAGGAAAAGCCCAGCCGTTCGGTTGGATGAGAGCTACTGTAGTCTGGATTCTAGCCACTCTCTGGGGGAGGAAAAGCCCAGCCGTTCGGTTGGATGAGAGCTACTGTAGTCTGGATTCTAGCCACTCTCTGGGGGAGGAAAAGCCCAGCCGTTCGGTTGGATGAGAGCTACTGTAGTCTGGATTCTAGCCACTCTCTAGGGGAGGAAAAGCCCAGCCGTTCGGTTGGATGAGAGCTACTGTCGTCTGGATTCTAGCCACTCTCTGGGGGAGGAAAAGCCCAGCCGTTCGGTTGGATGAGAGCTACTGTCGTCTGGATTCTAGCCACTCTCTGGGGGAGGAAAAGCCCAGCCGTTCGGTTGGATGAGAGCTACTGTCGTCTGGATTCGAGCCACTCTCTAGGGGAGGAAAAGCCCAGCCGTTCGGTTGGATGAGAGCTACTGTCGTCTGGATTCTAGCCACTCTCTAGGGGAGGAAAAGCCATGCCGTTCGGTTGGATGAGAGCTACTGTCTTCTGTATTCTAGCCACTCTCTGGGGGAGGAAAAGCCATGCCGTTCGGTTGGATGAGAGCTACTGTCGTCTGGATTCTAGCCACTCTCTGGGGGAGGAAAAGCCCAGCCGTTCGGTTGGATGAGAGCTACTGTAGTCTGGATTCTAGCCACTCTCTGGGGGAGGAAAAGCCCAGCCGTTCGGTTGGATGAGAGCTACTGTAGTCTGGATTCTAGCCACTCTCTGGGGGAGGAAAAGCCCAGCCGTTCGGTTGGATGAGAGCTACTGTCGTCTGGATTCTAGCCACTCTCTAGGGGAGGAAAAGCCCAGCCGTTCGGTTGGATGAGAGCTACTGTCGTCTGTATTCTAGCCACTCTCTGGGGGAGGAAAAGCCCAGCCGTTCGGTTGGATGAGAGCTACTGTCGTCTGGATTCTAGCCACTCTCTGGGGGAGGAAAAGCCCAGCCGTTCGGTTGGATGAGAGCTACTGTAGTCTGATTCTAGCCACTCTCTGGGGGAGGAAAAGCCCAGCCGTTCGGTTGGATGAGAGCTACTGTAGTCTGGATTCTAGCCACTCTCTAGGGGAGGAAAAGCCCAGCCGTTCGGTTGGATGAGAGCTACTGTAGTCTGGATTCTAGCCACTCTCTAGGGGAGGAAAAGCCCAGCCGTTCGGTTGGATGAGAGCTACTGTCGTCTGTATTCTAGCCACTCTCTAGGGGAGGAAAAGCCCAGCCGTTCGGTTGGATGAGAGCTACTGTCGTCTGGATTCTAGCCACTCTCTGGGGGAGGAAAAGCCCAGCCGTTCGGTTGGATGAGAGCTACTGTAGTCTGATTCTAGCCACTCTCTGGGGGAGGAAAAGCCATGCCGTACTCCGTATCCAGCCTTTGCTCTATAAAATGCAGGTATTTGCAAAAGTTCTGAAATAACGCCTTTAGGTCGGTGGAGAAACATAAGAAAGAGGTTGCATGCCATCTCAGTGTCCTCTAGGGAGCGATGCCTCTTCTGACCTGACCAAAAGAAGCAGTCCTTAGGGTAGGAATAAACAGGCACACTCCTGCACTAATATCAGTGCTCTAGTGTGTTTGTCATGATTCCTGCAGAAGGAGCGACTAGCCCTAGGATGACAATTGCCCACCTTATCACAGCGGGCAAAGAGCCAATGACCGGAGCCATTGTTTGTAGTAAAGCTTCTTCTGAGTTTGGTCAAATTGAAGCTGCGCTGGGAGCTCAGACTCTCTTTAGGAGGAACCCTTGCGGAACCAGAGTGGCCCTGCCGCACCCTTATTATCCATGTCGAAAATGTAAGAAAACCTTTAAATGTGTCTGGCTGTCCTAGCTTAAGTACCTCGAGCCATCATCCTCATCAGGCATGAATTCTAATACATGTTTTTGATACGGCTCGATAGCGCAGAAGCTGGGGGAGATGGCATCCAGAAAGCATGCGCCAATGACTGAGGCGCTGATGTCTCGGGACTAGTGGCATCAACATCCCCTTAGAAGGACAGCACACCTCCAGTTCCAATGACAACGGTCTTTGAATCAGTATGTTGTTAAAACTCTGTGTTTCTCCCAAGAGGAACAAAAGTGTATCTGATAAAACCACGGATCACTTCTAGAGTGTCTGTCTTTCCTTTTCTTCCTTTCATCCCTCTGCTTCTCCAGGGATCGGTGCTTCATTTAAATTTATCCAGAATTGGCTGCCCAGGGCTGGTGCATCCGGGCCATGCTAGAATGCAGTAACTATTTGCCCATGCACTAGCGCACTGTCTTGGCATGCACTGCCGGACAGAACACGCACTCCTTTGTTTCTTGGTCTTTTTTTAATTTTTATTATGTATGGCTCTAAAAAACCTTTACAATACATTTAATCCAAATTTACAAAATGACACCATAAAAGACAGGTCAGAGAAACGATAAAACTACCTTCTCAATCCCTACATTTAAAGGACATGTACATTTCATCCGAGAAAAACAAGAGGATTTCATATTAACATTATTTTAAGATATCTACTAAAAAAAAGTTTCCCCGAGTCCAGATTCTAGGGGAGTTTGAAAGAAAAAATATAATTTAAAAATATAGGGCCTCATTACAAGGTTGGAGGTAGCCTTACCGGTAAATGGGCAATTACCAGGGTATTCCGGCCCCGCCAGAGCCGGTAATTGCCCTTTCGCGGGTGCCGGAGCCGGTACATCCCCATTCCCATTGCAGCCCCATAGGGCTAAATGGGAATGGGGATGCCTGTAGCACCGGCACGGTTCATTACCGTGCCGGTGCTACAGACATGCTGCGCTCGCGGGTGCCTTTCATTCCGCCAGGTCAGACCAGGCGGAATGAAAGGCACCCGCGAGCACGGTCCGGATACAACGGGTAAGCTTACCGGTACTGTTGTATCCGGACCGGCAACCTTGTAATGAGGCCCATAGTCTTCTAAAATGGAATTAAATAGTGCTTAAGTGCAAAGAGCTTATAAAAACAGCCACATCAAGGCTTTTCCATAAATGATCTTTGCCATATCAGTCATTGCAAAAGACCAATTTCTTAAAATAAGTCGATATTTGTGCGTCCAGGGCTCGACACTCCAATGCCAAGTGCCTTGTGGTTTCCATTATATCCTCGGCCTCACAACACCAACATACTGCCGCCTCCCTGGAAATCCCCTTCCTCATCCCTCCTCCCTGGGAGTCCCCCTTCCTCAGCCTCACTTCCTTTGTTAATACTAAGTTCCAGCGAAATCCCTTAAAAATAGTTCTATAAAAACGGCTGGGGATCAAATCCAAATAGGGAGCATGGACTCCTCGCCTCTTATGCTCATGTAGCAAAGGTTTCAGGGATGGGTAGGCACAGTCTTTTAAACGGCATGAGGTGGGCGACCTGTCATTAAGCAGCGACACTAAGGATGCACTTTGAAAAGTCATTTGGTTTTTGATGTCCGTGAGAAAAAGGAACAGAGAGGAATGGCGCCTGGTATATGGGTGACCCCGTGACTTAGGAGTCATTTTGAGACAGACTCTGAGCCACATGGCACCACATGGTGGCTACTGGAAAACATTCCGGAGCAAACTGTTACTATCCACCCAAAAGGATCTTACTGAAAGTGAGTCATTTGTACTTTTCCAGTCACTAACAAAAGACAGCAGGTTTGTCGGTTCCATGTAATAATGTCCCCGGCAAAAATGTTGCCTAGCAAAAAAGTAACTAAAAAATGGCTATTCTTTGCAGGGACATTATTACAAGCGGGGGTCGCCCCCACAACACCCGCTCCCCTTGACCCCATATATATGCTCACCATATATAATGTCGCCACGACCTTTTGCCAGCGACCATATGTATGGGGACAATATTACCGGATACAGGTTTGTCCTGCTAGATCTTCAGGTACAGAGCGATTGTGCAAAAGAACATTTTTCAGTAGCTTCCAAATTTGAGGTTCAAGTCCAAAGGCCATGTGCTCAAAGCATCTGGTGCCGTCTGCACATGCACAGTCCTAGCTACTCAAACTATCGATTCATGTACCTCTCACTGTCTGCCGATGCACACTGCCTCCTCACACTGCCTAACCATGTGCACACAATTCCACACATTAGCTATCAGCATAAAGCTCCTCATGCTCTCTTCCCATGTGTCAAAATGATTCCATGCTTCCTCACAATGCCTACACACGTGATCTGCCCATTCGCAGCTCAAACTCTTCATACTGCCTGCCACATTCACAAATCACCTCCTGTCTGTCCAACCACAACCCACGCTTTTCACAATGCTTGTCTTTTTATCTCAAGCGCCTCAGGCTGCCTTGTCATGCACACCCCAAGCTCGTAAGATAATTTTCCCATGTTCTCAAAGCTCTCCATCGCCTCCCTGCATGCACTGCCCAAGCTCCTAATATAGTTTCTCCATGTTCTCGAAGCTCCCCATACCGTCCCTACAAGCACACCCCAAGCTCCTAAAATATTTTGCCCATGTTCTCATAGCTCTCCATACCATCCCTGCATGCACACCCAAGCTCCTAAGATAGTTTTCCCATGTTGTCAAAGCTCTCTATACCGTCCGGGCATGCACACCTCAAGCTCCTAGGATCGTTTGCCCATGTTTTCAAAGCTCGCCATATCATCCCTGTAGGCATGCCCCAAGCTCCTAAGATAGTTTGCCCATGTTCTCAAAGCTCGCCATATCATCCCTGCATGCACACCCCAAACTCCTAAAATAGCTTGCCCACGTTCTCAGAGCTCTCCATACCATCCCTGCATGCACACAAGCTCCTCAGATACTTTGCCCATGTTCTCAAAGCTCGCCATATCATCCCTGCATGCACACCCCAAACTCCTAAAATAGCTTGCCCATGTTCTCAGAGCTCACCATACCATCCCTGCATGCACACAAGCTCCTAAGATAGTTTGCCCATGTTCTCAAGTCTCTCCATACCATCCCTGCATGCACACCCCATGCTCCTAAGATAGTTTGCCCATGTTCTCAAAGCTCTCCATACCATGCCTGCATGCACACCACAAGCTCCTAAGATAGTTTACCCATGTTCTCAAGTGTCTCCATACCATCCCTGCATGCACACGCAAAACTCCTAAAATAGTTTGCCCATGTTCTCAAGGCTCTCCATACCGTCCCTGCATTCACACCACAAGCTTCTAAGATAGTTTGCCCATGTTCGCAAAGCTCGCCAGACCATCCCTGCATGCACACCACAAGCTCCTAAGATAGTTTGCCCATGTTCTCAAAGCTCTCCATACCATCCCAGCAAGCACACCACAAGCTCCTAAGAGAGTTTGCCCATGTTCTCAAAGCTCTCCATACCGTCCCGGCATTCACACCCCAAGCGCCTAAGATAGTTTGCCCATGTTCTCAAGTCTCTCCATACCATCCCTGCATGCACATCACAAGCTCCTAAGATAGTTTGCCCATGTTCTCAAAGCTTGGCATACCATCCCTGGATGCCCACCCCAAGCTCCTAAGGTAGTTTGCCCAGATTCTCAAGGCTCTCCATACCATCCCTGCATGGACATGCACACCCCAAGCTCCGAAGATAATTTACCCATGTTCTCAAATCTCTCCATACCGTCCCTGCAAGTACACCCCAAGCTCCTAAGAGAGTTTGCCCATGTTCTCATAGCTCTCTATACCATCCATGCATGCACACCACAAGCTCCTACGATAGTTTGCTCATGTTCTCAAAGCTCTCCATACCATCCCTGCATGCACACCCCAAGCTCCTAAAATAGTTTGCCCATGTTCTCCAAGCTCTCCTTGTTGTCCCTGCATGCACACCCCAAACTCCTAAAATAGTTTACCCGTGATCTCAAAGCTTGCCATATCATCCCTGCATGCACACCCCAAGCTTCTACGATAGTTTGTCTATGTTCTCAAACCTCTCCATAGCATCCCTGCATGCACACCCCAAGCTCCTAAGATAGTTTGCCCATGTTCTCAAAGCTCGCCAAATCATCCCTGCATGCACACCACAAGCTCCTAAGATAGTTTGCCCATGTTCTCAAGTCTCTCCATACCGTCCCTGCATACACTCTCTCAGCTCCTGACATAGTTTGCCCATATTCTCAAAGCTCTCCATACCGTCCCTGCATGCACACCCCAAGCTCATAAGATAGTTGGCCACATTCTCAAAGCTCGCCATACCGTCCCTGCATGCCCACCCCAAGCTCCTATAATAGTTTGCCCATGTTCTCAAAGCTCGCCATACCGTCCCTGCATGCACACCCCAAGCTCCTAAAATAGTTTGCCTGTGTTCTCAAAGCCCTCCATACCATCCCAGCATGCACATGCACACCACAAGCTCCTAAAATAGTTTGCCCATGTTCTCAAAGCTCTCCATCCCCTCCCTGCATGCACACCCCAAGCTCCTAATATAGTTTTCCCATGTTCTCGAAGCTCCCCATACCATCCCTGCATGCACACCCCAAGCTCCTAACATAGTTTTCCCATCTTCTCGAAGCTCCCCATACCGTCCCTGCATGCACACCCCAAGCTCCTAAAATAGTTTTCCCAGGTTGTCAAAGCTCTCTGTACCGTCCCTGCCTGCACACCTAAGCTCCTAGGATCGTTTGCCCATGTTTTCAAAGCTCGCCATATCATCCCTGCATGCACGCCCCAAGCTCCTAAAATAGTTTGCCCATGTTCTCAAAGCTTGGCATATCATCCCTGCATGCACACAAGCTCCTCAGATACTTTGCCCATGTTCTCAAAGCTTGCCATATCATCCCTGCATGCACACACCAAGCTCCTAAAATAGCTTGCCCATGTTCTCAGAGCTCACCATACCATCCCAGCATGCACACAAGCTCCTAAGATAGTTTGCCCATGTTCTCAAGTCTCTCCATACCATCCCTGCATGCACACCCCATGCTCCTAAGATAGTTTTCCCATGTTCTCAAAGCTCTCCATACCATGCCTGCATGCACACCCCAAGATCCTAAGATAGTTTACCTATGTTCTCAAGTCTCTCCATACCATCCCTGCATGCACATGCACACCACAAGCTCCTAAGATAGTTTACCCATGTTCTCAAAGCTCTCCATACCGTCCCTGCATGCACACCACAAGCTCCTAAGATAGTTTATGCATGTTCTCAAAGCTCTCTATACCATGCCTGCATGCACACACCAAACTCCTAAAATAGTTTGCCCATGTTCTCAAGGCTCTCCATACCGTCCCTGCATGCACACCACAAGCTTCTAAGATAGTTTGCCCATGTTCTCAAAGCTCTCCATACTGTCCCGGCATGCACACCACAAGCTCGTAAGATGGTTTGCCCATGTTATCAAGTCTCTCCATACCGTACCTGCATGCACACCACAAGCTTCGAAGATAGTTTGCCCATGTTCTGAAAGCTCTCCATACCATCCCGGCAAACACACCACAAGCTCCTAAGAGAGTTTGCCCATGTTCGCAAAGCTCGCCAGACCATCCCTGCATGCACACCACAAGCTCCTAAGGTAGTTTGCCCATGTTCTCAAAGCTCTCCATACCGTCCCTGCAAGCACACCCCAAGCTCCTAAGAGAGTTTGCCCATGTTCTCAAAGCTCTCTATACCATCCCTGCATGCACACCCCAAGCTCCTAAAATAGTTTTCCCATGTTCTCAAAGCTTGGCATACCATTCCTGCATGCACACCCCAAGCTCCTAAAATAGTTTGCCCATGTTCTCAAACCTCTCCATACGATCCCTGCATGCACACCCCAAGCTCCTAAGGGAGTTTGCCCATGTTCTCAAAGCTTGGCATACCATCCCTGCAACACACCCCAAGCTTCTAAGATGGTTTGCCCATGTTCTCAAGTCTCTCCATACCGTCCCTGCATGCACATGCACACCACAAGCTCCTAAGATAGTTTGCCCATGTTCTCAAAGTTCTCCATACCATCCCTCCATGTACTCCACAAGCTCCTAAGATAGTTTGCCCATGTTCTCTCCAAGCTCTCCTTGTTGTCCCTGCATGCACACCCCAAACTCCTACGATAGTTTGCCCATGTTCTCCAAGCTCTCCATAGCATCCCTGCATGCACACCCCAAACTCCTAAGATAGTTTACTCATGTTCTCAAAGCTCGCCATATCATCCCTGCATGCACACCCCAAGCTCCAAAGATAGTTTACTCATGTTCTCAAAGCTCTCCATACGTCCCTGCATACACTCTCTCAGCTCCTGACATAGTTTGCCCATATTCTCAAAGCTCTCCATACCGTCCCCGCATGCACACCCCAAGATCATAAGATAGTTTTCCACTTTCTCAAAGCTCTCCATACCGTCCCTGCATGCACACCCCAAGCTCGTAAGATAGTTTGCCACGTTCTCGAAGCTCTCCATACCATCCCTGCATGCACACCCCAAGCTCCTAAAATAGTTTGCCTGTGTTCTCAAAGCCCTCCATACCATCCCAGCATGCACAATCAAAGCTCCTAAAATAGTTTGCGTGTGTTCTCAAAGCTCTCCATACCATCCATGCATGCACACCCCAAGCTCCTAAGATAGTTTAACAATGTTCTCAAAGCTCACAATACCATCCCTGCATGCACACAAGCTTCTAAGATAGTTTGCCCATGTTCTTAAAGCTCTCCTTTTCATCCCTTCATGGAAACCCCAAGCTCCTAAAATAGTTTGCCCATTTTCAAAAAGCGCTCCATACTGTCCCTGCATGCACACCCCAAGCTCGTAAGATAGTTTGCTCATGTTCTCAAAGCTCACCATACCATCCCTGCAAGCACACCACAAGCTACTAAGATAGTTTGCCCATGTTCTCATAGCTCTCCATACCATCCCTGCATGCACACTCCAAGCTCCTAAAATAGTTTTCCCATGTTCTCAAAGCTTGGCATACCATCCCTGCATGCACACCCCAAGCTCCTAAAATAGTTTGCCCATGTTCTCAAACCTCTCCATACGGTCTCTGCATGCACACCCCAACCTCCTAAGGGAGTTTGCCCATGTTCTCAAAGCTTGGCATACCATCCCTGCACACACACCACAAGCTCCTATGATAGTTTGCCCATTTTCTCAAAGCTCTCCATATCATCCCTGCATGTACATGCACACCCCAAGCTCCTAGAATAGCCTTTTGTGCCAGACTTCTCACATTTCCTTACATGATCACCCCAGACTCCTTACACTGTCTCTATATACCTAAGCAAGCAGTTATATGCCCTCCACCAGTTACACTGTGGTGGTCTTCCGACACTGAGGTTTGGGCCCACGCTGGGGGTAACCAGACCTAGACCTGTGGTGGTTAAGAGGTAACTGTGTAAAGCCCACTATACTGTTTTTCCATATGCAAGCCTCCTCACAGTCTGCCCTTTGTCACAGATGATCTTAATAATCTCATGTGCCCAACAGATGGTCCAAGGGCCTTTATTGTCAATACTTTGAATTTCCTGAGACTGTAGGTGGATTTGAAGGGGTGTTTCTGGCTGGCCCTGAACCTCCAGTGTTCTGCCTCCAGCCAAACCTCCAAGGATAGTGTTGATTCTATAGCTCGGTAACCCCTACTGTCTAAACTAGCCTCAATGCTTCTGCAGGGCCTAAAGGCCAAGCCCTTATCTAAATGATAAGGTCCATGGCTTTCCAAGGGAAACCTATTTTGTGTGTACCAACATAAATGATGTGGTAGGGTTTTGAGTGGTGCCTGTATTTTCTCAGATACTGACTATTATGATATGGCATTTATAACGCGCCTGTACACCAGTGTTTCTCCTCTTACTCCCTTTCGCTCCTTTCCTTGAACTTGCATCCCTACTCACGACTCCCCTCTCCATTCCTGCTCCCTCCCGCTCCTCTCCTCCTTCTCTCTAACCGTGCCCATCATCTCTCTCCTCCTATTCTACTCCCATTCCTCTGTCTCTCATCCCTCTTCTCTCATTCTCTCCTCCCACCTCTTTCCTTGTCTATCCCTCTGGCCTTCTTGTACTCCTCTCCAATTGATCTTTTTCATCTCCCTCCTCCACCGACTACTTCCTTTTACCTCTAAACTCCCCCTCTACAGTTCCTTTCCTCTCACCCCCTCACACTGTCTCTCTCCCACTATTTCTGTCTAATTAACCCTCTCACTTTACACTCACACTAACCCTCTACACCCTTCCTTGCTACGACTCACTCTCACAATCACAGTAACAATCTATCTACCATTCTCTCTCACACAATACATCACCTTCACCTTCCTCCAAATTCTCTACAGACTCTTTGGCACTCCTCTCCACTCCCGTCCTTCTCTTGTTCTCATAATCCACCTCACACCTTCTGACCTTCCCCAAACACTTTCCACTCTCTCTCAACCCTCTGTGTCTTTTATGCCCGCAATTCCCTTCTTCAGGCATTCCTCCCCCTTCCTTTGGTTGTGCGTTTCAGATGACAATATGCACAAATCAGTGTCTGCTATTTTCCTATGGGGTGAACTTTTGCAAGGGAAGCATTGAAAACCTCTCTTTGGCCCACCTTCTTTACGCGCACAGCATTTGAATCAATCATTGTTTGCCAATGTTGGTGTTCCCTGGTCGAAGTTCTTCCCTAGTGTGTCGGTAAGATATGTCTGTTTGTTCTTTGCTGGATCACGGCCAGCGCAGGAGAGTCAGTGCCAGTTTCAAATTTTGATAGATTATTTCCAAAAAGCATTTAATGCATTAACTGCTTTTTTGAAATAATCGAAATTTTCCCTGGAACCTAGCACACACTTCTAACACACATACCTCTGTCCATTTCTCGACAGAGCAAACAAGACCTTCCCACTACAAATTC
Organism: Ambystoma mexicanum; assembly: GCF_040938575.1. Taxonomy (NCBI): domain Eukaryota; kingdom Metazoa; phylum Chordata; class Amphibia; order Caudata; family Ambystomatidae; genus Ambystoma; species Ambystoma mexicanum. The sequence continues at coordinate 1,666,607,863 of NC_090937.1, read as the reverse complement.
TGTTCTCGTCCTGATGAAGGCCTACCAATTCGCAGCTACACAGTGTAGCTAGAAATGGCCGAAACACAGTCTTGTCGACTACTTTTCCCAGTGTCGAACACACACACACACTGTAAAAGCTGTGTAATTAACTACACCTTGTTGAATCTTTCATTTGTCTCAATGTTATCCCTCACTGATTGAAGGGTATATATATATATATATATATGTCTTGATCCAAGCTAATTATTTTGGGTGAACACCAATGTATCATGCGTAGATACTATTTTTTGAATTGATGAATGTCCTGTAAATATGTTTTAACTCAAATTTTTGTCATTTATTAAACCGTTGAAAAAAGGAAGACAATTTAGTTCATGCTTACGTTCTGATAATGTTGACCATTGTGTGAAAAATCATTATAGGAGTGTGCACCGGGTTCAGTGACGCTGCTCATTTGTTTGTTTTCATTATGTGGGTAATGAAAGAAGGTGGGGCATTGGTGTACTTATGAAGTATTACCACAATAAGATGTGCCATGTTTTGGCGTCTGTTAATGTGAAGGGCCAAAGCAACTTCTTGTGTCCGATGCTGTTAAGATAAACGGGCTCCTCTAGGGTAGGAGGGCTATTGGGAGGCTATATATGTTTCTAACAGTCTGTTTTCTGTCACTATTCCCACAGGTCATGTTCTCCTTTGAAGCCGGCAGGCGCTGTGATTCGGGCCCGGGGAACTTCACCTTTGAGACCAAGCAAGGGAATGATATCTTCCTGATCGTTGAATCTTCCATCAAGGAGCAGAAGGCGCAGGTAGATGAAAACCGCCAGAGCTGCCCGTCCCTGGAATCTGACTGCCCTGCGCTTATGCAGATTCGGAATGATATTGCAGACTCCCTTTCTCTAGGCAGTGTTCCCTTGCCAGCAGCTGAACTACCCGTGGACCCATCCAGTGTTGATACGACTGCCCCCGAAGATGCTGCCACTAGAACCCGTCCACCCAATAAAATGGGCTCCACCGAGGCCTTATTTGTGCGGAAGGAGGGCAAGTTGAAGAGCCTTGAGGAGCGGGATGCTGCAAAGATGCTCAAGTTGCGGGTTCTTCCAGATCCCCCAGTACCGCCAGCCAAGCCGGTGTCCATGGGCACTCCACCTCGGTCTCCCATTCACAAGGCGCCCAAGTGTCTGCTGGGGAGCTTGGAGGACCCGACCTCTGTTTATTCAGAGCCCAAGGACTCTATGAGTTTCTTTAAGACGAATTCGGAAAACCTGTACTCGGACCCTGTAGATAGCGTGGCTGGCAGTGCCATTAAAGGTGCCGGTCTGCTAAGGCCTAATCCTGTGTCTGCAGAAGCGATGCCAGGCCCATTATATGCAGATCTCTATGAACAGGTTGACTTTGATATGCTGAACCCACCAGTCATCTGCAAAGGAAGGCTCCCAAAGCCAGACCATATTTATGACGAGCCAGAGGGCAGAAGTCGGCCTCCAGCCCCCACTCCTACAGCCCCACTGGGCATCTACGATGAGGCCAGCCTGTCACAAGAAGCCTGGAAGACACAGGCAATCAATGACAAGATTGGCTACGAGTACCCCTATCACCCTAAAACCGATGATTACTCTGTACCCATGACCCAACCACTGAACAATAAGCCTAAGAGCAAGCCCAGGGGTCCAAAACCAGTACCTGCCCCAAAGCCCCAACTGGCCAAGCTGGCAGAACGGCCCAGAGAGCTTGGCATGCCGCCACGAGATGGCTTAGCTGGCAAATCTGTACTGGGTTTGTATAACTTCAACAATAGCAATAACAGCAGTACCACCTGCGATGCCATCTACAGCCGCGTGATCAAGGCTGGTAGAGGTGTGATGGCGTCATCACCTCCCTACGACAATGCTCGAGAAATGAGTCCAGAACCCTCTGTGCCAGAGCAAAGGATCACTAGTATATATGAGGACCTTGGGGATCTATAGCTCGCAGACAAGCACCCCCTGTTAGGAATATAAAGATGTCTACAGAGAACATATATACAAGGGAATTGGGGAGGCAAAACCCACAGGCAAGCACAGGAAATGTACAGATGTCTATAGGGGGTAATCGCTGAGGGTAAACAAATAAAACATGGGCACCGAGTGTCCGAGAAACTACACTCAAGGACATGAGATATCCAATGGCGTACCCATCTATCCAACCAGCACTCCTTATGACTACCCTCCTCCAGAAATCTCCTCTGCCTTTGTTAATCTCCCTGTGCTCCCATTGCCATTCCCCTCATGGCTGCAGGGGAGGCCTGCACTGTGTATTTAGAGGAGAGGGGGAACAGGCTGGATCCAACATGCCACTGCCTCGGTCGGCTGAATTGCTTCTTCTCGCTCAACTCGGTTGCCAACAGCCAGTGGGTCAGATGGATACTCTGGGCATCTACAGGCTGGCCTGTTGTACTGTGTCTTCTGCCTATTACAAAACCTACAATTGTTTTAATAGTCATAGAAGGACTGCTCCAATACTCTCTGATACTAGGGCAATGATTGCAATCGTACCTCTGGTCAGCATGGCTCATAGGATATGATGTGTTAGCTGTTGTATAGCTCATATGGCTGTCACCAGGCGCTGTAAACCCGCAAGGAATGTGCTTGGTGTGTGGCTGTGCTCCCACCTAGAGTAAAACGCCGCCTACTGCAGCCAGATGACACACGTGTGGAAGGAGAGGAGCACGCCTCCTGGAAAGCCCCATTCTGTTTAGAGGCCCATGGCGATGTGATGGCTATGAGACTTCACCTGTGTGCTGCCAGCAACTGGGAACTGGTTCTGGTGCCCCTTCTAAATGTGATGTCCAGTGCCTTAGTGCCTTAGCTGCAACCCAGTACTGATTGTTACTGCTGTGGTTCTGCGCCCTTTATCTACTAAAAACTTTTTAACAATACATATTTTTTAAACAATAGCTAATGTGTCTATTTATTTCACATGGTAAAAGTACATGTTTGTAACAGGATGAGCCAGACTCTGGCCTCTCAAGAAGACATGAGGGACAGACACTTCACCTCCCAATGGAAAATGTCAGGCAGCTATCAAGCACAGCACAGAAATAACCAGATATCACGCACAGCACATAAATAACCAGCTATCACGCACAGCACAGAAACGACCAGCTCTCACATCCAAAGGATATCCGTGACAAACCTCTCTAAAACTCCAAGAGATCACAGACACACTTCTCATACACCACCGAGAAATGAAAGCGTAACCTATAGTCTTCCACAGAGAAAATACCCTCATGGGGAAATTGGAGACAAACCTCCCTCAAACGGTTCTATGTCATTTTACCAACAGGAATTTCTTCGAAATAATTCCTTCACATAAAACTCATTACATGTTTTTACTTTTTGAATTTGGGGTTGGAGTTCCCCCCCCCAAACCCTCCCCTTTCCCTATACTAGTATTCTTCCTCAAAGCACCTGCCCACCCTTTTTAATCCCTCACTCCCACCCTGATACAATTCGATTCGTTTTTTTGAAGGAATTACTTCGAAGTAAATTCCTTTGAAATAATTTACAAAGAGATCACGGACACACTTCTTCTCCACCACAGAGAAATGCAACTTTCACCTATGGTCTTCCACAGAGAAGTCATGGAAAGACCTATCTACCACAGAGGGAAAAACGATAGTCCTCTTACCCCAGAGGCAAATCGGGGTAGACCGCTCAAACCCCAAGAAGAAATCAGCAACAGACCACTCACCTCCAGAGAGAAATCAGGGACATGCCTCTCCCCTTCAAGAATGAAAACCAAGCCCAATGTCATCCACAAGAGAATGATCAGAGATAGGGTTCGCCCTACTGTATAGAAACCAGAGCTAGAGGTCACTCGTACCATAGAGAAATCAGGGCTAGACATTGCTTGTACCATAGAGAAACCAGGGCAAGACCTTACACAAATATTAGACAACTTAGAAATCATACCTCTCACATCTAGGACAGATATCTCACCTCCCAGACAGAAATTAGGAACAGATCGCTCGCCTCCCAGAGGGAAATCAGGAATCTCTCACCGCCCAGAGGTGTATGAAGAACAGTTTTTTTTATAAATCACAGAGAAATAATGAAGGAATCTCAAGTCCACCATAAAGAAGAATACACTTAATGGACATTTTGAATGACATTTATTTAAATAATAAGGATAAGGCCTACCTTTCCCTATTGCTAGAGTTATCCCTGCCTGTGGAAATAACTAAAGGTGCTCATCAGCCATCAGGAAGTACCAAAGGAATATGTCCACGGTCCAAAGCTAGTTCCAACTGACCCCACCACAAATTTGACTAACGTAAATTACACTAGGAGAATGTCTCCTCTCTCATAATTTGTTTGACGAAAATGTCTCTTCTTTATTCCAAAATTCTCTTTAATCTGAAATCTTTAAATAATTTCTTGCCACCGCCTGAAACAGTTCTTGTAACTCTTTAACAATGTTTTGTGTTTTATTTCACCTTTTCTGGTAGCTTTTTGACAAGCCTTTAAATGACTCTTTCCTACACTTTGCCCCAGGTGGGTATGTCTTCCCGTGTCTTGTAACCCAGGCTTCCTCAGATGGGTTACACTTTCTTGTGGTTTGAGTCTCCCCCCCTCTGGGGTTGTTCTACTTGATAAACTTTTTCCTTATCTGGCTCACTTGCATTCAGCTCACAATCCGATTCAAGGAATACTTTCTCTACTTTGTTCCACTCTGTATCTCTTAATCTATGGGGTCCTTTCCACTTTTCCCATGGTAAAAGGGCCCAAATCTTAATACCTTGTCGTTCAAGCTTATTCGTTACCCTCTTTATCGCCGTAGCACAGTTCCACTTACATTAATTTATGTTTAGTAAATCGTCAATTCAACTGGGACAAGTTTCTCCCACTTCATAACGATGTCCCTGCAGCTTGCCGGTACTGCTGTTCTCCCCATTACCTCAGGGTCGGCAGGGGAATGCTCTCAGGCTTGCCACTCGCTCGGGTTGGTTTCATGACGGTACCAGTGAGCCGCCCTCGGTCTACACCCTCGTTGCGACTGGGTAAGGCTATGGGTACCAGGGAATCTCATCGACTCCCCAGCTGGGTGGTTTTGGTGTTGTTCGATGGCCTCTCGGCCCACCACAGAGCTGTTGTGGTCACACCACCACAGAGATTAGCATTCCCCCTCTTCTGCTTCTCTCGGCCAGTAAACGCCAGGTCTCCACGTTTCCCTCTGGCGTTTAAGGGTTTTCTCAAAGTTGTGGGCTCCGCGGCTTTCAGATGTTACATTGTCAGGGGGCTTCCCCGCTTATGTAGGCCTCCCCCTCGCTCTGCACTTCGCCTCTCCTCTGTGTTCTCTTCTCTCTCTGTCTCCTCGTCTGAGTTATTTTTATGTCTCTTCTTATAGAGCCAGATCCTTTCCCTTGTCCATCAAGGTACATTTTAGTTTTGCCTACAGACACGTCTCTGGGTGCTATAATGTTCTTCTCATCTGGTTGTCCCATATATGCCCTGGAGGATTATGAGAGTTTCTCACAGGAACGGGGGTCCTTGTCCCCAAACGGGAAGTTGCCCCCAGTGAGTTTCCACTTGCCCAGACCCCTAGGGAAGGTCTAGCAGAGCGGGCTCACCTCCCTAGGCTCAAAGGGGGATGCTGCCCATTGAGGAGAAGGGATAATTACACTTGATTTGTCAAAACACATAGCTATGATATGATAGGGTATTTGTAACACACTTAATACCCAGAGGTTTCTAAGCGCAGACCCGGGGATCAAACCCGTTTTGCTCTGTGTCGTCTTGCTTCCAAGGCGAGCGCATTGCGCCTGAGCTATCCTCCCGAGAGGATATCCTCCCGAGACGAGCTGCTCTAAGAGAGAAATCAGTGAGCGACTTCTCACAGGGACACCCGAGGCAGGCCTCTCACCTTGTGGGCGGACCTTATTCCCTCAAAGAGAAAGCAGGGACAGATCTTCCACTCCCCGAGAGTAGAAACCTGGGTCATTTCTCTTATTTAGGATAGAAAACCTAGAGAACTGCGTCAAGGCCTAGAGGTTGAAAGGCATCTCAAGACATCTCAAGACTTGCATTTAAAGTATAAACAGGTTTATTTTGCAACATCAACTGGTCCAGGGTAAGGAATGGAGTAAATGAGTGAGAGGTTTTCAAAGCAATGAAAGGGTGCATATTCCAGCTTAGCTCACTTCCCATGAGTCCCACATTCCAGTGGTCAAGTGAATCTCATGCTAAGTCTGTGGGGCTTCTCTTCTTTAGTGGTTTAGCCAATGTTTTCCTTGCATTGATTTGGCTGTATGAGGAGTTTATAGATGGTCCTTTCCACCGGCTGATCCTGAGAGGTCTGGGGTTGCTTGAAGCAATGCCATGGAAGGTTATGGCTTTGCCAACTCTCACTGGGTCCACATATCTTCTTGGGTGAACCTCGGGTGGCTGGCCATTGACTCTGCCACCGTAGGTGCCAGGAATGGGTGGTGGGGAGCGCTTGGTGTTCCTGTCTACTATCTTTCACCTCCTCTATTTTCCTGTATTCTCCCCTCTTGGTTTGTTTCTTCTCTCATGCCTCTTGCTCTTTCAGGGCCTATTGGGCTCCCAGCTGAACCACGACCCTCGCACCGTCACCATGGCAACAAATAAAATCAGCTGCATTCCCGCGTGAGCATGCGATTCTGTGGCTCACACGGCTTCTGCAAGAGCTTTGAACGGACATGCAGTAAGAGACAACAATCCAAGGAGATCCTCTCATAGACTTGTGCCCAAATTATAGACACGCGCTAAAGGTCTGTCTTTTATCCATGCAGGGGCATTTTATATGTTTGAATTCGCTTCACTAGTGAGAGATAAAACATACAAACAGGTAGGACCCTGATATTAATACACCTTGGCAAGCAAAACTGAACAATTTTCTATTACATTTTTCTATTGCAAGTTAACTAAAACTTGTCTATGTTTCTGTTTATTTTATGTCTCTTTTTCAACATGGGGCGCACTTACTGTGTCTACTTATTATGTTATGTGTTACTTTATTGGGCAAACATTTTTCGATGATGTTTGTCATTTTCGACATTGATGATGTATTGTGCAATGTGTATACAGAGAGAGCCTTATTGAACTATATATTGCCTATATACAGCCCTAAAGATTGTTAATCCGAAATGCATTGGCAATTGTATATTATTGGCAGCCTGATAGGATTACTCAACCAATTAAATTGAGAAATAGTGCTACTTTAAAGAAAATAACAGGAATGTGAATAAACAATTCCAGTTGAAAAAACTAATTTTTTCCAATCTAATTACTGGCTCAGAAACACTTTATAGTGAAATTTTGGTTTGCAGCACCCCAGATTGGGGGCCAACTGTGAAGCGCCAGTTCTAATAAGGTGTAGTCATCTTATTTTCATTTTCCAAGCTTTGCCTCCCTCACCTTCATCCCTTTTCTTCTTAAATGTCCCCACTGTTGACCTCCTCCACATGTTGTCATACTGCAGGCCTTGCAACTTTGCGTTGTGTGCCCCTCTCTTCACGCATATCCTCTTCCTCCGCTTTCTCCTTCCCTCCATGGCTCCTTCCACTGTTCTCTCTCGGTGTGATGCTTGTGAGGGCCGGGCCTAGGCGTGTGACACACTTCGCCTAGCTAAAGAAAACACAGACACTTGCATGAGAGTGTCCGAGCGGGAACTGCCTTTCGGCGGGCTCCTGCTCGCTTTTATTAACTTGTCCACGTGACCGCAGTCACGTGGACATCACATCTCTCATCAACTTTTGATAGCCGTTCAAACACAGAAAAAAGATCATTGGTATTTAAATCAAGAAACTTTCAGCAAACTGTTCAAACATGAAAATCACTTGTATTCAAGTAGGCATTCAAACACGAGAAGCATAGTCTTTCATCCTCATGAGTCCTCTATGGCTTCTCCTTCAATCGCCCTCTCCACCACATGGGGATATTCACAACTACCCCAACCGGGCTGCCATGGACGCAGCCTTCCACGTCATCTATCGGAGCTGCTTCCCAGTCTTTCACCTTGACCGAACATAGACACTGTTGAGGACATAGCCCTTCAGTCTTGTCGGTGGCATTGGCTGCTTTCTGAGCATGCACCGCTCTCTCCTTTCTCAGGGGGGGTGTGGGGGGGGGTGTCCCAGTTTCCTTCTTCTTTTCCCAAGCAGGCCTGGAGGCTCTGGACTTGTCTCTTCCCTTCGGCCTTCTTGAGGGTTGTTTGTCTGTGCTGGTTGGTCTTCTCTGGAACTGCTTTCTCTTTCGGGACTTTTTGGAGGTGCAAGGCATTTCTTGGCACTGACTCACGCTCTGGCGTGGCTGACACGAGGCCATGTTCTCGTCGAAATACTGTCCATGGTTCCGACTCATATGGCAATGACATCATTCCCTTCTGGTTCCCAGTTTTCACTAGTACAGTGTCGCCAACCTGTAGGTCACTGGTCACTGCTCTTCTGGCTAAGTCTTCTCTAGCATTGTGTAACCGCCTCCTTGTCTCAACGTCTTCCCAGTCAGCTGGGGTTGGTTTCCAGGAGTGGTGCAGGGGCAAACCCCCTTGGATGGGGACTTGAAACATCAGGTCTGCTGGGCTGATGTGCGTTGAGGAGTGTGGCGTGAGACGGTACGTGCTTAAGAATCTGTACAGCTCGGGGAGCCACCTGCGGCCTTTGTCCTTTGCAATTCGGATGGTTTTGTTGATAGACGCCATAAATAGTTTAACATCTCCATTCGCTTGTGGCCAATATGGCATGATGTGATGATGGCGTACTCCTAGTTCTTCCATGAAGCGGCGGAACTCTTTGCTTGTGAACGGCGGGCCGTTGTCACTTTGGATTGCAGACGGAATGCCATGCGTTGCAAACATTTTCTCCAGGGCGGTAGTAACCACCTCCGCTTCTGTGGAGTGGACCGGTTCTACTTCAGGATACCTTGTGTGCTCATCAATCGCCACTAGCAGGTAGCTCTCATTGGAAAAAGTGCAAAAATCGATGCTGATGGATTCCCACCTGCGGGTGCTTCGTGGTAGGTATTCCATGGGCTCTGGTGGTCCGGGACGACGTGAAGACCGCGAGGCACTGCAGGTTTCTACAAGAGCTAGTACTTTCTGTTGCATGTGGGGCAACCAGATGCGTGATTTGAGGTATGCCAATGTTTTGACGACACCCTGGTGTCCCTCATGTTCCAGTTGGATCGCTCTCTCATGCAGGGATAGCGGCAGTATAATCCTGTGTCCTTTTAGGATCAGCCCTTCCACCGATAAGGACAACTCATGACGTATTCCAAACAGCGCGTGTAAGAGTTCTTGCGCTGATTGTGTTCTCTTAGTGACTGCTGACAGGAATGTCTTCCATTCCCGTCAGAATAGCCGTCTTTGCAAGCTGTAGGCATGGGTCACTTTCTGTTTCCAACCGAATCTCCTCTAGCGTCATGGTTTTCGGTCTGGCAAGCTCAATGATTTGGCAGACATGTTCTTCTGCAATTTTTGCTGCTTCCTGTTCGGATGCTGTGGCTGCTCGTGGGTGGCGTGACAAGTAATCTGCGGGTTTGTCAGTTCCCGCACGGTATTGAACATTTAGGTAAAACTGTTGCACTTGCAGTAGCCACCGCTCAATTCTTGTAGGCGGGTGTGGTGCTGAGCCTCTAAAAATAGGGATGAGTGGTTTGTGGTCAGAGCACTTTTATCGGGTGCTTTAGAATATACACATGAAAATGCTTGCACCCCAGATAATAGCTAACGCCTCCTTTTCAATGTGAGCATAGTTTTTTTCTGCTGACGTAAGCACTCTGCTTGCAAATGCAATAGTGTAAACCATTCCATTCTTGTCTCTCTGCGTCAGCACCGCCCCTAGCCCAACTGTGCTGGCGTCCACAAGTAGTTCCGTGGATCGATTGTTGTCGAAAAATGCCATGGCATCACTAGAGAGGGAGTCTTTTATCTTCTGGAACGCTAGTTCCTCCTTGATACCCCACTGCCACAAGGCATTGGCTTTCGTGAGCTCTCGTAGCGGAGCAGCAACCTTGGCGAGGTCTTGGATGAAGCGGCCACAGTACGTGGCCATCCCTAAAAAGATTCTAACTTCTGATGCAGTCACTTGTGCTTTCGCATTTTTGATGTCACTAACTTTACCAGGGTCTGGGGAGACACATAGCCGAAAAAACTGAGTGATCTTTTTGCGAACTCACATTTTTCACCATGGAGTGCAAGTCCTGATTCCTCTAGCCTTTGCAGTGTCGCTGCTAGATGAGCTGTGTGTTCTGCTTCTGTTCTTCCACAGACCAAGATGTCATCACTGACATTGGTGACACCAGGTAGATCCTGGAGCACTCGAGGAATTTCATTCTGGATGACCTCCGCTGCCGAGGAGATTCCAAATTTGAGGAGACTGTGTCGCTGGGGTCCTAAATGTGATGAGAATGTGGTAATGTAGCGGGATTCTTTGGCCAGTCGGATCTGATGGTAACCGGATCGAAGATCGAGCTTGCTGAAAACAGTTGCGCCAGTGAGGTCTACAATTAGTTTGTCAATCGTCGGCGTGATGTGTCTTTCCCTGTCGATAGCTGCATTTGGAAGACGCATGTCAATACAGATGCGCACAGCGTTGGGTTGTTTGGGTTTTGCCGTGACTACCATTGGGGAAACCCACGCGGTGTCTCCCGATGTCTTTTCAATGATCTTCTGATCTTCAAGTTTCTTGAGTTCAGCTTATACGGCGGCCCTCATGTGAAAAGGGACCCTCCTGTGTCTCACTGCTCGGGGTTCAATTGTCGGGTCTATGTGGAGCTTCACTGATCTACCCTTGAGACACCCAATGCCATTAAAGAGTTTCTGATGTTTTTTAAGAAGGATTTCAATGTTCTCAGGCTGGACTGCAAGATTAAACTGAATAACTTCAAGGCGTTCAGCCGTGGTGCAGCTGAGCAGGGTTTCAATACCGGCATCCACAACATGGATCCGGGTTTTGCAGCTGATGCCACGATGTGAGAGTGTCGTTTAGAAGTATCCTGTTACTGGGAGAGGCTTTTTGCACCCATAAGCACAGAGCAAGACTGAGCACCGTCGGAATGTGTTGGCTGGGGTTTAAGCTTGTCGAAACTGGAGACTGGCATAACATTCACAGTTACCCCAGTATCTATCATCATGGTGACTGGGATGTCCCCTACTAGCACTATGCATCGTCGGGACTTAGCTCCACTGTGGTCGTCGCTGTCTCCTGGCTTCACAGCTAAGATCATGTGTGCCTTCTCCCTTCACTGACTATGGGTCCATCTGGTGTTACTAGGGGATGTCTCCCTGCTGGACGGGCTTTCTTTGCTGATACTCACTCTGTCGGACTCTTCACCCCCAATGGCGCGAGCGCGCCCACTTCTGCTGTTCCAGGGTTTCTCCATTGGTCTTCTCTGATGGGGCGGCTGTCTCTCTCGACACTTGGTGGATCCCCTGATTGTCACGTCATCTCTGTGTCGTGGCGTATTCTCTCTGCGAGTAGTGTCCTTTGGCGGCCTGGAGCTCAGGCACACAGATGCGTAATGATTCTCTTTTCCGCACTTATGGCACGTGGTGCCAAACGCAGGGCATGGTTCGTTCCTGCTTCTGTCCTCCACACCATATGCAGTCTTTCGACTTCTTGCTAGTTGGCCCTCCTCGTGGTCTCTGGTGTCTCAGGGCATTGACTGTTGGAGTATTGTTCTTTGACAGGTCAGTGTCCAATGGTAGGTGACTTATAATCTGCTCCATCTCTGCTGCATACTCATCTGTCCTTTCACGTAAGCGTCCCATGGCCAGGATAGTGTCAAGCGGGAGGCCTTCTTCAGCTAGAACTGCACGCCTTAGCTTCTCTGAGGACAGCCCATGTATGACTTGGTGCGTGACTGCGAACTCCTCATCCGGGAAGTCACACGACAGCGCCATCTCTCTCAACCGACTGTGGAAGTCATCTATGTTCTCCTGTGGGCGTTGTCTGGCTTGGTTCATCTTAAATTGCTCAAAGTCATGGCTAGCTTTTGGCTTGAATTTCTTCGTAAGGACTTCTCTAGCAGTCGCATAGTCATCATCTGTACCTCGGTTTGGCAGGGCATTGAAAATGCGAATGGCCATTGTGCCTAGATTAAGCATGGGAAATGCCCTCTTCATCTCCTCATCCTCAATATTGCGGTTGTGGAGGGAAAGTTCAAACTGTTGCAGCCATAGTTCCCACCGGAGGCCGGTGCGGGCAGCAAATTGAAATGGTTGCATGAATGTGCCTTTTGTGGTATCTAGCCACCTGCTGGTGTCTGGGTTCCGGCTCTGGTTTTGCAACCTTTGCGGCGTTGTAATGTTGTCTGCCATGTTTACACTTATGTCTTGCTGCTTCCTCCTAACAGGTGTGGCTTGACTGTAGATGAGTCCGCCGTGTCAGCACGTGAGTGGGGTCCTAGCGTGCTTTCTGCATGAGCTGGGGGTCCTCCTAGTGTCGTGTTTGTGCTTCAGCTCTACAACACTACAGGATTCATGTGGACCTACTGAGTGCTCCACTCAGTGCTAGCACGTGCTGTATTGCTGCTTCTGGCACTGCTGTTGGGCCTTTCCTTGTGTTGATGAGTGTACCTTGGGTGGGGAAAATGGCTTTGCAGCCTTTGTTATGCCTCTTATACTGTGTACCCACTCCTTCAAGCAGAGCTTCTTTATTTCCTCCCTGAATACTTTTGAGGTGTTTTTTTTTTTTCCAGCACCTAGCCTTATATAGGCATGTGAGGGCACAACTATGGCTCCTCCCCCCCCCTTTTTTTTTCTCTCTCTCTGGCCGTATAAGTCAGTGAAAAAAAATAAATAGGCGTTAACTATTGTGCAGGGAAGCGCAGCACTTACTGTACAAGTCTGCGACGGCAGGCTTGTGTTTTGTTTTTTTTCCTCGCTCCCCGGCTTTCTGCCTGGTGCGAGTAGCTCAGCAGGCCTGGGCTGCCGGGGCAGTGAACGTCTGCGATCTCTTCTGTGGGCGGGTCCGCAAGGGATCCCCGCCTCGTCGCCAATGTGATGCGTGTGAGGGCCGGGCCTAGGCGTGTGACGCACTTCGCCTAGCTAAAGAAAACACAGACACTTGCGTGAGGGTGTCCGAGCGGGAACTGCCTTTCGGCGGGCTTCCGCTCGCTTTTATTAACTTGTCCACATGACCGCAGTCACGTGGACATCACACTCGGTTCCACCTCCTCCACTTTCCGCTCCTCTCTCACTTGTCCCGCTCCACCACCTCCTTTCCCTCTTTGTCTTTCTCTTCTCCTTCTCAACTACCACCATACTTGACAGAAATAAATCTGTCACCAAAAGATTTCAAAGTGGACTTCCTGAAGTGACCCTCTCCCCACAGACAACCAGTGTCATAAGGACTAGAAGCCCATGAAACGAATTCCCAGATCCACGCAGGGGGGGAAAGTCTTGCAAATTAGCTGTCTGTGCGATCAGTGATGCTAAGACCAGCCTTCAGCTTGAAAAGAGTTTGTGTACTTGGCATAGTCTCATAAACTGCCATCTCTGCAGCCATGCTGAAATACCCCAGGAGTGGAAGTGGGGGCACACTGTTGCTAGTAATAGAGTCCCAGCATACCTGGGTGATACACATGAAGTAAGGATTTACAGAAAGCATAATTGTCAAAGAGACGTGACGTGGAATGTGTTTTCACTCCCAAATGTTTCATTTTAGAATTTTCAGCAGCAACATGCGGGCGCCGGAACGAGATGTGTAGAGCAGTGGACCTGCACATCTTTATGAATTCCTAACCTTTCACAGAATATCTAACCACATAGGTCTCTCAAGCAAGCTTTTCTGGCGAGTGTCTAAACATTGTCTTGCGGTGGTCGCTTTGCAAACCTCTGCAATATGGAACAGGTGCCACTTCCTCCTGGTGGAATGAGCTCTGGGACTTCTTATCAGAGAAACATACACGATACAATCACCCAGCGATACATTGCTTAACTTACAAACCACCCTGTAGATGTTCTAATGTCTTTAGCTGTATCCAGACAATAGCATTAGACTCTCTCGACAGGGAAAGTACGTAAATACCTCTGTAGGAGATGAAAGATTGCGCTAGAAGGAGGGCAAGAAGTGCCAATGGGGGTTCCATGTTATTTGCCCAAAAAAGTACTTCGAGGTAATTTACTTTGAAGTGCTTACTTCGAAATGTTACTTTGATTTTAATTTGGGGTGGATCCCCCCGCGTCCCCTGTCCTTCTCTACTATCCTTACCCCTAACTCCTCCCCACCCCGTTTTTACTCCTTAACCCACAACTATATATTTTGAAGTAATCCCTTTGAAGTAAATTACTTGAAGTCATTTTCAGCATTGAAACCACGGGATACCTGATGAATTGCCAGAAGCAAACAAGGTAAGTGGTTGAATTTAGGATTTATTTAATTCCATGAGAGCAACAGGCACCCAGCACGGCCCTTCTCCAACCACCAATATGTTCCAGAGCTTGCAGAGTTCTGGGACTCATTTAGAACATATGCAAGAACAGAAGCAAAGATATACAAGAACAGAAGCAAAGATAAAACACAACATATCTCCCCCCTTATCATAAACAAGATAATAACACTCAGTCACAAATATAATCTTTAAATCTGACAGGAACTTTCCTGATCCTTCCCCTGGCTTGTCCACCAACATTCAACTCACCATCGCCAACACTCTTGACCCCCACGGTTGTCCTACCATCATTCAACTCAACTTTCTTCCCCGGTTCTTGCTCCTCACACATCAGTGCATTGCTCAACGCCAGCCTTCCTTTTGACCAAACCTCACCCCCCTCGACAATTACCACGCTCCATCTTACAGCCGTAATACTTTTTGGATCGCAAAAATTTGCTTTCTAGACACTTGAGTCCATACCTGGGATTTTTAATCAGTACCTCATCACCAACTGCCCATTCTTGTTCTTTAACTTCAGCCACTTCATCAAAGATACTTTTGTACTGGCATTGAGCTTCTTCTATCAACTTCATTATCTCCTTGCGATTCACATTTACACTGCCAGCTAACCCCACCCAACCTGGACACAACTTGGTGCCCGGTTAACGCCCCTTCAGTGACACAAACGGGGAAACTTTGGTAACCGAATGGGGCGTGGTACAATAACTCCAATAACCCCTTGAGTACTTCAGTCCAAGACAATCCTGCACTCATGGCCAATTGAATGCCACCTTTCAAGAACCTATTCGCTCGCTCCACCATTCCATTCGCCGTGGGATGGTACAGAGCAAACTATCATGTTTTCGGAACAGAATTGTACGCCATTATCCATTATAATTTCTGAAGGGGAACCTACCCTAAATAACACATCCTCAAAAAATGCCAGCAATTCCACTGTGGTAGTTTCTCTCAAACCCTTCCACTCTATCCAATTCGAGTGGTAATCCATCAACACTACAATGAATTTAAAACCATCACCCAACTCTTGAATGGGGCCCATCATATCCACTGCCACTTACTGCCAAGGCTCGCCTGGTACACGCACAGGAAGAAGCAGCGTCTCTCTTATTACCTTGTTTTTGTCACACCACACATACCCTACATTCCCTTACCTTCCTGTCCTCTCCACAGTCCATTGCTGGCCACCAATAACTCTGCCTCAAAAACCTCTTAATCACACTCATTCCACAGTGCCCTTGATGGGCAATATCAATGAGCTTCTCTCTGACTCTTTCAGAAGGAACCCCCTTAGCGCCTCTCCTAAGTCTTCCTACGGCTTTTGTCAAGTACAACTCATCCTTAACCTCGTAAAAATTGTCAAATTTCCTATTGATTTCCTTTTTACCAGGCCAACCTACCACCGTCCATTCCTTCACTTTACTAATTACAACATCCTACTTCTCTGCCACCATCCACTCTCGCTTCTCCAATGCCCCAAGTGCAATGCTGGCAAAAATCATGTAATCCTCTTGCAACATTTCTCCAGCCTCCCCATGTTCCTCCATGGGAAGCCGCGACAAACAGTCTGAAACCACATTTTCTCTACCAGGTACATAACACATGTGAAAATTGTACACTTGCAGCCCTAACATCCACCTCGGAATTCTGGGAGATCCTTTTGCCCAGCCTTCACCAGCCATCATGTGTACCAAAGGCCTATGGTCGGTTTTAATCATGAATCTCTGACCCCACAAGAAAAACTTAAAATGCAACACCACCAAAAACACAGCCAAAGCCTCCCTCTCTACATCCGAGTAGTTCTTTTCAGCACCCCTCAAAGGTCTGGATGCAAACGCAATTACATGTTCCTCTTTCTCACTCTCCACTTGTGAAATGGATGCTCCCAAACCTAATGAAATAGCATCCACCGTCAGCACCGTTTTCCTGCCACTCACAAACCCTCCCAATGAGGGAGCACTAGCAATCCTCTCCTTAATCTTCTGAAATGCATCCTGACACACATCTGACCATAGAAACCCAACACCCTTCTTAAGCAACTCTCTCAAAGGAGTTTAAATGGCAGCAAAGTTATTCACAAATGTGTGTTAAAACTCGGCCCTCCCCATAAATGACCTTAGCTGATCTTTGTCCCGTGGGGCAGGAGCTTTACCAATGCTTTCTACAAGACTAAGCTTGTGAGCAATCCCTTGGGCCAATATTTTGTGCCCTAAATATTCTACCTCACGCACACCTATTCTGTGTTTGCTTCTCTGCACAGTCAAACCAGCTTCTATTTCTCCAAAACACACCGCAAAATGTTGTCATGTTGCACCATACTCTCAGCAAACACCAGAATATCATCCTGAAATACAATCACATTCGAAACTCCTTCTAGCACTTTCTCCATCACTCGTTGAAACACTGCTGCAGCCGAGCCAACCCAAATGGCATCCTTAAGTATTTTAAAGTCCCTTTTGATGTAATAAACACTGTAAGATCTTGCCACTCCTTGGACAAGGGCACTTGATGGTAAGCTGCTGATAGATCAATAACTGTGAACCAACTGGAGTCACCTAAAACAGATAAAGCCTCTGCAATGATCGGTAAAGGATGTCTTTTCACCAGAATGTTCTTGTTGAGTTCTCCTGAGTCGATGCAAAGCTGCATCTTTCCATTGCTTTTCACCACCAAAACCACCGGGGATAGCCATTCTGTGCCTTGTATCTGCTCTATTACTCCGCGTTGCAAAAGACTATTTAACTCTTCATGTAGCTGATGTTTCATGTTATGCGGGACTGGTCATACATTGTGTACCATAGGACAAGAGTTAGGTCTCATCTTAATTCAATGTTCGAAATTATTTTCCCAGTTTTTCCGAAAACACTTCTGGAAACTCTGCAGCCCATTTGTCATTCACTTCAGCTATCGAAATTGATGTAGGAGCACTTGCTTGAATTCGAACTCCCAGACTTCTTTTTTCTTCCCATCCTAGTAAGGATGCACCTTTCTTTGCCACTAGTATATTTGCCACACATTCTCTGCCTTTCGAGTTTACTAGTCCTTGAAATGTCCCTAGAAGATCTATCTCACTCTCTCCATACCTAAACGGCTGCAGGTGGGACAGCGACATATCTTGCACATCTCTAAACAGGGTATGCTTGAAAGTGTCCTCTGACACAATTGTCCATGGAGAAGCCAAATCCACCTTCATCGATAATTGAAGCCCATCAATCCGGAACTCGTTCACTGGAACATTGACCCTCTCAGATAACGCAGAAATTTCAACTATATGTCGAGGCTTGCCTTCAACACTAGGAACAGATGAAGGAATCTCCTGTTCGTTATGACCCTGCTTCTGTTGCACCACATTGATGGGCGACTCTTTGCACATGCGTGCAAAATGTCCTCTTTGTTTGCACTTGATACAATCCACATTCTTCGCAGGACAGAATACACTGTTGCCTGCATGTCTGAAATGTCCCCATCTAAAACATGTATGCCGCCATCATTCCTTTTCACGCATGGGTGGTCTCCTTTGCTCCATAGCACAAACATCTTGCCCCCACGTGTCTTTCCACTTTCATTTCCTTCATATACTGAGTTGTTTGTTCAATACCTCTGGTGACCTCCACTGCCTGCTCCAATGTCATATCCGTTGCTAATAACTTCTCCTGCACTCTGGGGTTGGTAGGGCACCTTACTAATTGATCTCTGATCAGCGAGTTTGTTAAAGCACCAAATTCGCATGCGTAGCTCAATGTCCTTAAGGCAGCCACATAGCCTTCCACCGACTTTGAAGATTCTTGACTCCTCTGGAAATAATTGTCTTTCGAACGTAACATTCTTCTTTGGCTCAAAATGTTCTTCAGTTTTCTTAATAGCTACAGAGAACGCATCCAGATCCCCTGCTCCAACCTCCAGTAGTTCAGGAAGGCCATCGAACACACTGGAACCAAATTATGGAGTAAGAGTGCTTGTTTCTCCACACATGGCGTCCAGGTAGGTTTCAAACATTTTCCTCCACCTTTCCCAACTAAATGGTGGATTGCCAGGTTCTGCCAAGAACGGAGGTGGAGGTGGAATAGCCGCTGCCATAACCAGTCCAGTTAATGGTTCTCCCTTACTGTTTTTTTTCTCTTCTCTTTTTATTTATTTGCTTTGGGTTTTGACTTAGTCCCCTTTTTAAGGACATTTCTTGTCAAGGGTGGTCTGTAAACGCTTCTCAAAGCTGAGAGAATGTAAAGTCACTGTTAGCTGCTTTGCTTCCTCTATCACGATTGGATGAAATTCCTTAAACACAACTTCCTCCTGAAATGGAAGCATTTCGTCTTATAATGAGCTTCATTTACGCTCTGCTGCTGGCAACCTGCTGATAGCCGAGACGCGTTGCATAGGCAAGCAACGCACCACAATGATTTGTTTAGCTGCGCAGGGCCTGTGCATGCGCGTGGTCTCGTTCCAGAGTAATGAGGGTTTTGTGAATGCGCTAGTGCCCGGGGCCTTAATTTAGGATTTGTTTCAATGGCGCACCTCTATGCCATCCGTCCCTCTTCCTTTTTCGGGGACATGCCATGCCTTGAGCCCTCCTCACCTGGGAGTGCCGGCTGCAGTGCATATTCTCTTCTGCCTTGCCAGCGGCGTGTCTTGCCTGCTGCGATCCGCTGGCTCCGTTCCCCCACTTCACCTCAATCTTCGGATATGGGCCATCCTCGTCGCCACTGATGAATTGCCATACGCAAGCAAGATAAGTGGTTGAATTTAGAATTTATTTAGATTCTGTGAGAGCAACAGGCACCCAGCCCGGCCCTTTTCCACCCACCAATATGTTCCAGAGCTCGCCCGAGTTCTGGAACTCATTTAGAACATATACAAGAACAGAAGCAAAGATATAGAAGAACAGAGGCAAAGATAAAACACATCAATATCCTATGGGGGATCTGAGTATCTGACGCCACCTTTAGAATAAAGGATGGGTGAGCAATGAAAGATGGGCGTGTCTTTAAGCCACTTTTTCCTTTTTTTACAGTATGTTATGTTAATTACACTTATAAGGCGCCAAAGCCCGCAGGCATCCAGGCGCCGAAAGACAGAAGTAGTTGCAGACAGAGCTGGAGTTATTCTATTCAAACAATATAGTATGAAGCTTGTCGGAGAACAGAGCCTGGATTTGATGATCTACCCTTGCAGACGTTATGGACACGGAAATGCCCAAAAAGACTGTATCCAGAAGTGACAAAGCCTCCAGATTCTTCACACATTTCTAATTGTTGAACAATACCCGACAAAGGGACTAATCGTGATAGAAACTGAGACCGCAACTCACAGTACTGCGCTACTGTTAAAAGACTGCAGCCCAAACCCTGCCTACCCAAACACTGTACAGCGCTCTGCTTCTTGAACTATATCCGCGCTTTAAACAATAAAGCAAAAGATGGAAAAACGACACTCTACTGAAAGACACACATTTGCGTTTTTTATGTCCAGAGTGAATTTTCTGCATTGGGTGAGGCCTTTACTTCCTTTCTTTCACGTGTAGTTGGGACAGAGCGTCCGCTGTCATCTGAAAATCCTGGGATGTTTTTTCTGCTGAATTGGGTTTGTTCAGCCAGTCGCCCTCATCTGGGCACCGCTACAGTCATGCATTTGGAGTGATTGTTCACTAAACCTGAAGACTGGACAGTGATGGGTAGGCATTGGAGCGGGAGGAAGACATCCTGCAGGCCCATGGCACACATCCAGTTCCTCTCCGAAGGGCAAAGAGGCATCAGGTGGAGGGACAGCACTCTTTCTTTGTGTCCCATTTTGCTCTCAATACCAGTACGAGTCTCATCGACTAGAAGCGTTGCCACTTTTTCTGTGGCTCCATTTTGAAGAAGCAGTTTTGTTTCTTTCGGTGGCGCTATTGCTGTAGCTGATTCGCTGATTCTCCAGGGGAATGGGCACGGGTGGTAAATTGTAGAAGATAAGCAATCTGTACAATATGGAGCACTCAATCTTTTTTGGGAATTTTTGGCAAAATGGGAAACGGCTTTCTAAAGTCCCTCACACCTGATCATTGTTAGCAGGGAAATGAAGATTTGCAATAGAACATTGTTATTAGGAAAAAATACACATCTAACACACACAAGGTCAGTGAAAATGAATACCGTTACAGTTTAAAAAAAATATAATATGCCATTCGGAGTTCTGCCCACAACCTTTAGAAATGATCACCCATCTGTCCACCCCAACACTCACGAGCGCCACACAAACAATTCAGGCTTTCGAGAGGCCAGATTGTTTCATGTGCTCCCATTGATGAGAATACGGGGCATTTTAAGCCAATCGGAGCACGCAAAAGTGATTCACCAACATTATCATGTGCCAGACATGCCTGCTCTGATTGGATGAAATCCACCAGTCAGAAAAGGGGCACCCCTTCTGCTGCCCTTTCTGTATTATGGAACCGGACGGTGGATTGTCTGTGCATTTGCCCATCTGCTTCCACAGTACTAAGGGGGAAGATATGTGCCCAGCACTAATTGCGACAAGCCCCCAGGATTGGATGCAATCATTACAGTTCCAGGTTTCCTGAAGATTTCATTCATAAATGCTACCATTCAGTGGGAGCCAATGGGAGTTGAGTTAGTCTCTTGTGAGCCATGGCTCTCAACCATTTGTCTCGCAAAGGCGGGTGAAATCACCCGATTTTGTTTCTGGCGGGTGAGACGCCCATTGGAATGAATGGGCGTGCAGGAGACTTGGCGGGTGAGTCAGCCCTTTGCAAGGCGGGTGACACCCGCCAAAAGCGTGTGAGTTGAGAGCTATGTGTGAGCCGCTGCCCGGCTCTACTCCTCAATAGGGTGGTGGTGAAGACCCGGCATGTGCTACAAAGTTTGTTGGGCTCTGCTTTGCCCATTGACCATGTGAACAGAATACGTTGATTCAATCACGTTGTTACCAAAATGGCCTCATGTACCTTGGCTTCAATATATGACCCATTTCTGAATTACCACCATCATTGTATCTGAGTTGGTCTCAATCGAAGGTCAATAAAGCTTACATACAATGATGCACACAAAGAAGTAACCCGTGAATGGGTCATACAAGGACACGCTCCCTGTGGCAACGAAGGGGCTGAATCACAATCCTGAATTATTTCCTGCTGTAAACCCACTAGATTTCCAGGTACGCGTCTCGGATTGTATCCATGGCACATCATCTGCCTGATCCCTGGAAAAGGGATTCCCAGAGAAAGGAAGCCAGCAACCGTGTAGTGGGGGTCATCGGTCTAGCCCATGAAACCCCTCTCATTGATGAGTCGTGGTGGCATACATTGGTGGCTAGGTCTGCCACCTCCTGGGCAACTGGGTAGCCTTCTTTCTTGCCCATATCACGTTTTGGTAAGGGGCCTACCATAATCTACACTGTTTCCCAAAGTAAATCCTCATTTTGTCCTACAAGCTAAACAACTTGCTGCTCTGATCGTTGTTGCATAAGTGTTACACACCATCTTTCCAATGGAATCCATCCTGCGACACTGATTGTGCGGAGGCAGGGTGGTTGATGAAGAGTGTGGGCTAGCCCTGTGGAGGGTCCTTACTTGAAAATAAAGGGCCAGACGCAGGCCTGGTATTTTGTACCCCATCTGGGTAACCTTTGCTGAGAGAGCATCATTGAAGCAACAAAGTCTTCAGTGGAGGAGACTCCCCTGGAATGAATGCTAACAAATCAGCCTGTATCTGTGTTGTCACCACATAGAGGTGTGCCATGAAGTGGAGGATAAAGGCATCTGTGATATGGGCCATGGGGATGTTCTAGGCCATGTCCCATTAGGTAAGGTCTTCTTGGGATCCTCTGTGCAGAATAGAAGACAGCGCCTTTCCTCTCATCATGGGTGACTGAATTAACCCTCTACACTCTGATTCTCATCGGTGATAGGTGAGAGGAATCCTGCAGATTCATCACAGATTCCCCGGTGAGGATCTCCTCCCACATGGCCAGCGGATCGCAGCCGTTACCCGATCCTGACCCTGGGGGTCGTATTATGAGGAAGGATCATGTGGGAGGGGACGACTATCAGGAAG
Source organism: Ambystoma mexicanum (assembly GCF_040938575.1). Classification (NCBI taxonomy): domain Eukaryota; kingdom Metazoa; phylum Chordata; class Amphibia; order Caudata; family Ambystomatidae; genus Ambystoma; species Ambystoma mexicanum. Next base: position 1,666,585,443 of record NC_090937.1, on the reverse strand, counting down.
ACATTATGACTCCACTAGAAGAGAAACAGTATGCCCCACCCTTCTGAAACTCTAACCTCTAAAATACTGATGGCATACTGTCAATCTGATCCTTCTATCAGACATAATGCTCACTTAACATCTGTTTCTAATGGTTTTCAATTAAACAGATCCAAAGCAATACAACTTCAGCACAATCCTATGGACTCCAACTCCCATAAAACCTCAAGTACTGAGATGAGAAAGAGGAAGAAGGAGTTGATGTGGATTCAAAGAAATATGAAGCTAAACATGCACAATATTTATTATGATGGAAACCCACTGTGCCGTATATACAAAAATGGTGTGCCTCTTTCAGTCAGGAGAGAAGATGGGCAAGAGAGATGCAGAACAGGCAAAGCGGGAGGCAGAACCGAAGGTAGACACCCGAGAGCAGACTATGCTGAAGGAGGAAGGTGCTTCCTATTGGAAAGACGAGAGACCGGTAGAATTACAGCGGTTATCGCAGGAGGACCGCTTGGCAGCCGGCAGCAGTGCAGAAGCTGTCGGGGACGCAGCTGCATTGAATAGCAGCAGTTCAACCGGCGGGTGAATAAGAAGCTGGCGGGAGAACTACACAAGGGTCTGCACAGTGGGAAATGCTTTCCTGAAGCAAGGACTTTGCTGCAGTCATACGCCAGGAGTCCGAAACACCAACAAACACTGGTGAGTCTGCCCAGAAGCATTGCACGTCCCGGAGCTGTACAAATCTTCATATATGGAATATCAATATGAGGAAGATTGGAACACGTATTGCCACACGCTAATGAATACTAACTACATAGTTAACAAACAGAACTTGAACAAGTCTCCATATATGATATGTCAATATGGGGGAAGTTGGAAAAAGTAAGACCTGTAGCCAACAAAGTATAAATATATCTGAAAAGGACACAGCCTACCCCTCCCTTCTACACCTGTAGGTATGTGTTCTGCACACACCACTACTACAGATACCTTGATTAGTCTGTATTTTTCATAAAGCAGATCATCACTGCTTGTTAACAATAAAAACAATTTTATTAGTCATCATACACTATAAAAAAACCTGTATTCAGGCTTAGCACTATAACACAGAACACATTTGTTATATTCGTTGAGTTTTTTTGATCTGAGCCTCTGCAGAACAGCATATTAACATTCATATGGTGCTTTACATGGTGCTCTTTGACCATGCAGTAAAAATGTGAGGGGTTAGTAAACAGTGACTTTGTGTTGTTCTTCCAATACACATTACAAGTGAAAATACAGACTAATCAAGTCTCTTCAGGATAGGGAGCGAACGGCCTTGATTCAAACCCTTTTATTTGAATAAAATGTCTAATGTTGAAAACATTACAACTTGGAGTCTGCCTCTCATTTCTGACCCCTCACATAGGCCAGATACCAAAGGAATGCCAGACCTGCTTGATGTCAGTATCTCACCATCGCGCCATCCCTCCATGTTGAACGCTCACAATGTTGATGATGCTGAAGGACCCGGCAAGAACAGCCATGAGACCTGGTCTAACACCATTGGGGATTTCAGAGGTTATTAGCCTCTTAGAGGAAGACAGTGAAGGGGCTTTAGCGCATCCTAAGGATAAGTACATTTTAGCTCTGAGCCTAATGCCCCTCCTGTCTTTGAGTCTCATATAGGACGTCATTCAATGTATAGCACACTCCTCAACATTGTTAGTCAGGGAGGCAGCCAATCAAAATGCATGGTTATCCTTTCTAGAAGTCTTATCTCCACAGGAAGCACACTTCCCGAAATAAGACCTAGTTATCCGAGGAGAACAGAAAAATTACTCATTGGGAGAAAAGAATTTAAAGTGAATAAAACTCAACTTTGACCAAAGACTTTTCACACTTGCAAGGAGCGGGGCAGAGATGCTGAATAAAGCGAAAGACTGCTTCAAATTGTCAAATACAGAAAGTAATTACTCTTGAAAAGCATGAGTTTGTGTGCAAGAACCCTAAGCTGTTTCTTAGACTTTTAAAGCAGCATTTTGGGTGATGATACCTATTTAGTTGGTTAGTGGTGAAAACATTTTTCTGCTTGCTTGGACACATCGCTAGACTGTTACCCAGTGAAGCAGAGGTATTACATGCCTTGTTGGAGAAAGACTGGTCGTGCACCTTCTCGGTCCCCAGAAAAATGGCATCTAGGTACAAATGTCCAGCCAACTGTGAATATTGAAACTACACCACGTCCGATTCCTTTTGAGGCTTTGAGTGAAAACTTGGGTTACAATCCACTGATAACAAATGGCATTACAAATTGCTATGCATTGTGACAAATCATTAGACGTCGTCATTTCTTCCAAGCAGGGAGCCCCTTCTAATGAGGCCAAGGAGGTGAGGCCTCTACCCAATAGTACCCCTCGGGGTGCTATAATGAGGAAGGATCTCTTAGGGAGGGACTCCCACCTTAGCGAGAATGATGACTACCTAGGGCATAGCCCTTACAGGAACATCACACTCCAGCCTCTCCTCTACTATTTGTTTTGCAGAGACTAGACCTATATGCTGTTGTAAAGTAGACTACCTCAAGGTCCTGGAAAGTGCTGCAACGAAGAAAAACATCAGGAGCATAGCTAATCTAAGAACTGGGATGAGGTGGGACACAGGAGCAATGAAGAACAATACTAAGAAGGGACTGCAGCGGTATAGACTTTTGTGGAGGCGTGCTTCCTCTTTTGCGATAATGACGGGCTGCATGATAGAGAGACGCAGCCAACCAGAACTATAGACCGTGAAGCCTGAGAAGCACAAAGGAGACGCAGAGACGGCCAGGTAGTAGCCGAGAGCAGCACACTCTCGGAGTGAAGAGGAAAACGAGCCTCCTTTACCTGTAGGCTTCCAGGCGGTAACAGGAGGCTGGCAGATGGTGACGCGAACGCAAGAAGCAGTGCCCATACGGTCACTACAAGGGTCGGGCAAAAGATCTGCAATGAGAAGGAACTGAAACACGGAGAAGCCTGTGCAGCATCCAAGCAGGATACAGACCCCAGGAGGAACCGGCCACACATCCCAGGTGCAGACAAGGTAATGGGAGAGGCGCAGGGACCGGTAGGGGACGAAAGGTGCGGGAGGCACAAACCCTGTACTGCGATTATGAGCAGGACTACCTTGCTTTGTCAGTACTTGGCAAACGAGGCAGTCAAGGGGACATAAAGAGAAGGGAAGAGAAACCACGGTCAAGGACCCAACCCAAGAGAGTGGTACAAGTCATCTTCCGCATGGCAGAACTTGGCAGGGAGGTAAAGCAAGTGGGCCAAACCAAAGAAGAAGAGAAACAAGGATCGAGGATCCAAATCAAGAGCGCAATACGAGTCATCTTCCTTCTGGCAGTTCTTGGCAGGGGAGTGGACCAAGTGGGCCAAATTAAAGAAGAAGAGAGAAACCAGGGTCACGGACCCTCACAGCACTCACAGTTGGATGTTATAAGTGTGAAACCGAATGATGAGAAGACATTGGGAAGGGAGTCATTCTCCGTGGTTGTAGGAGACTGTGTCATAACTGGTTTATAGTCATAATGCCGAATTTAGAAATCCCGAAAAAAAAATCTCGAATAAAAAAGGGTGAATAAAAAAAATATCGAATTTTTTTTTATGACGTTTTTTGTTCGAAATGGGGGGGGAGGGTTTACTTATTTTAATTATATAACTAGTGCCAAAAAAAATATATGAAAATTCGATATTTTATTTTCGGCCTTTTATATTCGAGATTTTTTTTTTCGGGATTATGACTAACCACCGTCATAACTACCAGGAGAAGGGAGCCATTCTCCTGGTAACGTGGACCGGGAGGAAGGTCCAACAAACCTGGGCAAGGGAGTCATTCCCCTAGGCTAATTTGAGACTGAGGCTTATGAAGTAACCGTTATTTAGGAACTTTATGACCTGGAGAAAGTAGTCATTCCGCCGGGTTATTTGAAACTGAATGCCAGGAGAAGAGGGGCATTATCCTGTCCCAACAAGAAAACATTGAGCCTCATTACAAGTTTGCCAGTCCGGTAACTACGGGACCGGTAAGCTTGCCGGTACCATAGTTACTGGTCTGGCAAACTACGAGTTCTGCTGAATGGTGCCGTTGCATCCGGCCTCCCCATTCCCATTGAGGGGAGTAAAAGTTTCCGGCCCCTGGCAATGGGGAAATACGGGGTCCGTCAGGGTTGTAATGGCCTTGTATTTCCCCATTGCCAGGGGCCAGAAAAATTTGCAAGTTTGCCGGCAGCCTGCCGGTTTTACCGGCAAGGCTACCGCCAAACTTATAATGAGGCCCATTGTGTTTTATTTGGAACTTTGTGATCTGGGGAAGGGAATCTTCCTGGCAGGCCTGTTATTTGGAACTTTATTTGGAACCTTGTGACCTGGAGAAGAGTCGTTCCGCCAAGTGGTTTGAGAATGAACGCCAGGAGACGGGAGGCATTCTCATGGGATCAGCACAGTGCTGCTTTTTTGTTATTAGTTCAAAGTGTAAGGGCCAGAAGTAGGGATTTCTTGACACAGGACGGTGGACACTTTTACTTTAACAGACATCCTGACGGTCACCTTAGATCTTTAGTTGAGACAGGGAAGACCTCTTAGGAATAGGGAAAGATAGGCTTTCTCTTGCTTTATTTTACCAATAAAGGTCTATAGACCCAAATATGCCACCTTTGTGTCAGAGTCCTTCTGGTGCACCCTTACAACATACAAATTGTAACATTGAGCATCAGCAAACATACAAAAACATTTCACGAGATGGAAGCAGCAGACCAAGGAAGTGGTCACAAAATGATTGAAATGTCATAACAACATTTCTTTCAATGCCATATCCTTCATTGCAACTTCAACAATTGTTTACACAACTAATAACATTGTGTATGTTTTTAAAAATATTTAAATAACTTTCTTAAAACGTTTAAATCTATTTATTAAAATTCTTTACAAATAATTTGAGATTCTTCTTCAGACCTCTGAAAACAGTCACACAATTCTAGGGTACACTCTTAGTGAAACATTCTCGGCCACCTTCAGCGAAACGTAAGTGTGCCATACCAACGTTTAGCGCTCTTACCAAGAGCGCAGTCAAAGTCTTCCACAGTACTTCAAAATGTCATAGGCTTCGACGGATCTATGCAAGAACTTTGCATAGTCTTTGAAAGATCTTCCACAAGACATTTTCGGAAAAAAAGACCCTTGCAAAGTCCTCTCAAGATATTTGCAAGACCTTTGAGAAATATTTGAGAGGTTTTCACTGGACCTATGCAACATCTTTGCCAGATATTCTTCTTTTTTTAAGCCTTTGTTATGTTTTGTTTAGAACTTTGAAGCAACATTTTGGGTCAAACATTGTTTTACTATATTTGTAAAACCTTCACCTACTGCAATACAATGTTGGAAGTTATACACGGCCAGTGTAAAACTAATTTAAAAGCTGTATAGCTAGTAATGTTGGAGTAGAAATGTCGAAAGAAGCACTGAAAACCCTCCTGCAAAGTTAGCCGAGAAGCAATGAACCTTGCATACTCTGCTTCTCCGATGTTGACGGGCCCTGTGTAGATATTGCTAAATAGAGAAGTTTAGGCACAGATGAACAAATTCCAAGCAACTTCTGTATGTGTTTGTTTTGATTTAGTTAGGAGGACCTCACATTCCTCTACATATTGTAATAGGTCATGTATCCATTAGCACACTGTGACCTCTGCCTACAGTCACTTGCACTTAAGGCAACAAGCATTGGCAGTATTTTTTCACCCAAGTAGAATATGCCGAAGGACCCTGGATGCATGTGGTTTGGCCAGCAGATGCTACTGGTTAGGCCTTCTTTTAATAACTTAGGGGGGATGTAGGGTGGTACAACCTAAATTGCTTCCATTCTCCCAAAGAAGCCTACGAGGTAGGCATAAAGTCTAGAAACTGTTCTTCAGACAAACAAAGTCATGGGTCTAACCTAAGAGAAGGGAAATACAACACGTGTAATAGAAACAGTTAATAACGCCTAAACTGAAGAAGAGAATTTAGTTCCATGCGGTACAATGGTAAGTTAGGAACAAACTGAAATGAGTGCTGGTAATGGGGTGCCATCCCCCTATCTTTGTGAACGAGCTGGTTCAGCCTCTTTTCACTTAGTCAACTTTGAAACCTTTCTGTAGCAGGTAAAGTTGGTCATGCTCTGCTAGCCCCTATCTGAATTAGTGAGTACAAAATAACATAAGCAAGAACACCTTTATCTAAGCCTGCAGGGTACTAGAGAACTCCATGCAGCCATGACTCCCACCCTTACTTATCTGAGAGCAGCCCACGGTGCAGGCGATGGTACATTCATCAAAGGGCTACTCCTAATGTAGGAGCTTTGGCTCTCAAGATCTCTCAGAGAGCACACTCTGAGATACAGGCTTTGTGGCCCTTTGGGTGCTATCAGAGAGCAGTTGTTGAGCTACAGACACACACACACACACACACACACTATATCACTCTATGAGCACAATCAAAGAGCAGCGCACTAGCCTCTACGATGCGATTGCAACAGTAACCAAGATCAGCAAGGATGCAGTAACCAATGTAGCAGGGTCAGACCAAACAGACCAGTGTTTCGCAGCCGAGTCGTCTACAGATCTCAACCTATACCTCACAATGAGGAGTTACACATAGGAACGCTAAGAGTTACTCATCCAAGGGTATAACTGCTCCTAACAAGCCCTGGTGTGGTGAAACCATAGGACCGCCAGCGCTTGCTTGGATTAGTTGAACAATGGGCTGCTGAGCTCCATGTGATTGTACAGTGAAATGGAAAGGATTTAAAGCGATCTGTTCTCTTGTCTACACAATACCGCTAGAATGATATGCTTGGGTTCCATTGTTTCTAGATCGGCCATCGTCTGTGTATAGCTTTCATGCTGTGCCTGACCAAACTTCATCAGGAACCTCCCCCAAAACATGGCGCACGAGAACCAATGGTGGAAAGCAGGAAACATGGAGCAGAGAGGACAGGGACAGACATGTGCTGTCTACTGTGTTTCTAGCCTATATAAAAATAGGCGACCTAGAGTCCATCAAGAAACTCGTCATCATCTGAAAACAAGCTGAGATCACCGCTTTCCTTGGCAAAGGCATCTGGCTTGAAGCCGGTGGTGGGAAGGCGCGGAGGGGCATGGATCATCGGCAGCGGGGCTACTGTGGCTCTTGCTTTGACGGGGTTCTGTCGAAACAGCTGTTAGAAGAAAGTGAGAGAAAAACAAAAATGGAATAACAGAAGAAATCACAAGTAGCCCCACTTTGGATAAATGGCTTTTTTAAGTTAATTAGTATATAGGGGAGTAGATGGCAACCAGCAAGAGTGAGAGGAAGGAAATTAGAAGAGAAGAAAAACACAGTAAGCTGGAAGTAAGTGAGGGAAGTGGAGAGCTTGGGGAAGGATGTGTTGGGCACATTAGTCTGGCTGTTCCTGAGTGAGGTTCATATGCCCATGCACACATGATATACAATGAATATGCAAATGACTAATTAGATCACCTTGTAGGAGGCTACGTGGCACAATATCTGGGTATGATTGCTCAGTGAGAGTATGCAGCATTGTAAGTTAGGCAATAGGCTGCGTCCCCCTCCCTGCCATGGGGGGAAGCTGTCAGTTAGACGGCAAGCTCAGATGGGTAGTTCCTTGTGGCTGCGGTCAGATGTGCTGCCTTTCATGTGCGCTGCTGCAGGGTTACTCGGTATCCCACCAATCGAGGCTTCTACATACATTTGAGGGGATGTGCTATCTTGAAATATGGTGGTGGAATAGGTTGGCTGCCCCAGCCTCTAGGGGGAGACCACTTGCTGAATCTACCAGAGGCCAGCCATAAGCTTGCAAGAGCACCTCTGATGTGTATAACAGAACTGTCTCTGTCCAGGCAAAGTGCACCCATTTCCAAAATAAATGCAGTTATATTTGTATTAATGAACCCCCTGCAATAATGAGTTCCAGCAAGTTACTGACAGTCTGTTTTCTAGTGAGAGCTTAATAAGTGTGTAGTCTGTCAGAATTGGCAAAGCTGCTGGGCCTAGACTGGAGATACTTGCATGCTTCCTCGCGAACTTGGCAGGGCTTCTAGGCTAGCTCTTCAAGGCTATAATTATTGCAAGATCCATACCCAAATCCTGCATTTTAGCCTTGTAGTTTTTTGGTTTAAGAAAGTCTACACAATAGACTTGCATTGTTGTCAACCTATTTCACACCTCTATGTGGCAGGAAAGATATTCACCAAATACCCACTCTAATGGTTAGAAGACTGATCTAAATCTAATAGCATTGACCCAGCAAAGCAAGCCAGTTTCTGTGAAGGCTTTCGCACAATAGATCATTATCTTTAGCACTATTATCAATATCTATACTGAAATAAGAAATGGACAGGTGCATGTGGACTTCCTGGACCTTCCAATACCTTTGCTTCTGTGCTTTAGCACCTTGAAACATCTCTTGTGCTAGATGGAATTACCAATAAAGATCTCAGGCAAAATAACCAGACAGACTCAAATAATATGGAAAAGTACTACTTTATTCTCAATTTAATAAAGCAGGGTCAACTGGCAGACATCAGACGGATGCTTGCACACTCACACACAAACTTAGTTATACAGAATCTTATACCACAATATGTATGCATCATCTATGATGCCATCCTACATGGTAAACCATAAAATGTATTAGCGGAAGGGATTGATTAGGGGAACATATCTACTTATAAAATGTATACGTGTTAGTACTTTATTGGCTGTCTCATATCTGTAAGACGCACCTCAAATTACCTCTAAATACGTATAATACTAAATATAGCAAACAAAATGCCAGCGGATTGGTCTATGCAACAATGTATAGCAGGTTGCCCCGTAGACGCACTGATTGGTTGGCATCCTCACCCAACCTTGCACTTTCGGCACGGCTAGCAGCACGTAAGGAAACCGAAACCCAGGTGCTTGAATCACGTCAGTTTTCTCCCTACTTTCCCAATTAGTACATCATCTCTCATCATTCCGTTTATGAGTCAGAGTGTCCCGTCTGTAGTTGACCTTGTAGCCTGCTCTTTGTTATAGGACATTCAAGGGAGCGAAAGCACATCACTATCTTAATCCGAGGCTTAATGAATAGCCCTTGTTTTCGACTTCTGAGTCACGTGTGAAGAGACCATGAATTTGTCCATTTCAGCCTCTTATTTACAATTTGATTTAATTATACTGAGTGTCATTGCTCCTCTTGGCACCTAGAGAGTTGCTCACTCTACCTTGTATAGACTTTATACACTTTTATTGTCCAATACTTGGCTCTTGCAGATGTTTTCTTCTTCTTTAACCTAAGAGAAATATGTCTCGTCCATGACATATCCATCTGCCTCCCTTCATATTTTGCAGCTATTCCTTAAAATAGCATCCTTGGTCCCAACCCAATATATACTCCTCGTCTTTTTTCACAGAAAGCTGTTCTTCCAGCGTCTCCTGACTCTGCAACCCTGATCTGTTTCTGAGGCAGCTTAATTGAATATTAACACGAGCCGGCGCCCATTTCCCAACTATGTCCGTCTTAGCCAAGTTATATATTCCTCATTAGCAAGCTTCTATGTATCTTTTCTACCTTGCGTTACTGCGCATTTACACTTATTGGTCATCAAGTTACTTTGTCTTCTTTTGCATTCATGATATGATATGGAATTTATAACACGCCTGTACACAAATGTTTCTAGGCGCGACAGGACAATGAGGGGGGGACATAGGGAGGACAAAACAAAAACGGTACTAGGCCCATTGTCATTCAGATGGTGCAAGAGCAGGGGAGAGGAAAGGTAGAAGAGCTGAGGGAGGTGGGGGCGGGGTTGAAGGGAGAAGTGCAGGTAACTAGAAAAGTGCAGCCAGCATGTAGCTCAGTGGAGGTTAAATCGAGAAGTGTAGCCATCTGGTGGCTCATGATTGCAGAGAGAAGGGACTGTAGGGTTGCAGAAACAGACCACAAGTGCTGGGAGGCAGTGCGAGGTGCAACTGGACATGCAGGAGCCTGGGCCCAAGTTCAGAGGGTAGCCAGGTGGCCAGTGCGTGGAGCAGTCAAGAATCAGCAGGGGAGAGGAAGAGAGAAAGCGGAAGCGAAGAGGAAGGTCTTGAGTTACTTCCGGAGAAGGTTCTGCTCAAGTTAGAGAGGCAGGGAGGCTGTTCCAGAGGGAGGCACCGGCCAAGGATAGAGATCTGCCCCCAACTATCTGCTTGGAAAAGCAACTGACCCTCAGAGTTGGAAGTGGATGAGTGGAGAGATCGAGAGGGGAGATGTTTAGGAAGAGAGAGTTGGAGGTAGTGCGGTCCCAGGCCCCAGAATGCCTTGTGGATGATGCAGAGGGTCTTGAACGTGATCCTTCCCACCACTGGGAGCAAATGAAGAGATTTCAGAGCTGGAGAGATATGATCCCTGGGCTTGAGGCCAAGGACAAGCCTTGCGGTCCTGTTCAGGATAAGTTGAAGAGGTTGGAGAGTCGAGGCAGGAAGCATTAGAAAGAGGCTGTTGCAATAGCCCATCCTAGAGAGGACTAGAGCTCTGGAGACCGCGATCTTCTTGGGAAAAGTGAGGAAAGGAAGAATACCTCAGAGGAGGTGAAGTTGATAGTTTGGCTTCTTAGAGATGTCAGAGATGTGAGGAGAGAATGAGAGGGTGGAGTCAAAGGTGACCCCAAGGTTCTTAGCCTCACAGGTAGGAGTAGGAAGGGGGACCAGAGTCGGCGGCCTGAGAGAGAGGGTATTCATGATTACTTTATAATTTCATACATATTTCTCTTATCGCTTCAGTTATATCGTCACTCTTAAGTATTTTCATATCGTTTCAGTGCAGTTCTTATATCTAATTTATGACTTCACTCTGCCCTCATCTGATTTCACTCAGCACTTCATGGTGTCCAATGGTGCATGCTTCCATGCTTCCATATGGCATCCTTCCTCACATTCAGTGCGAGGGTGCATTTGATACAGTTGTCCGAGGGCATGTCGTCTGTTTCAGTATGACGGCGGTGAGGTGGCAGGAGTTGGTGAAAATGCATCCAACTGCTCCTCTAGATTCCCCCTCTGGTCGAGTCCTCAACCATATTCCTTTCTTCATTCTCCTTTATTATCTCTTCATACTATTGTTTCTTTGGGACCCATATCTTTGTCACCCCCCTCAGGCTGACCTGCATTCTTTATATGTTCATCCACACTACAGGTTATGTGGCAGCAATCACCTGATGGTGGACAGAATATCCATCATCCTGCACATTTGTTATGCTCCTTAGGGTAGTAGAACTTAGTTCCTGGAGGTGCAAGGGTACATTTCTTTATATTTTCATGGGTACTTTCCTCATTTTGCATCTGCTCCCCAGTTCCAGCGTCTATATCAATCATGATCTTCATTCAAGTAGATTTCTTGGCTGTCTTCTGGCATTGTCCCAAGATAATCCTTATGAGACAAAATCCTAGCAATACCAACTCTAGTACTGTTCCAAGTAATTTGAAGGCATTTGCCAACCAAGTTAGTATCCATGAGAACAGAGGTGAAAACCAGCCATCATCTTCGGTCTTGGCTACTTCTTCCACCATGTCTATGTGCGGGGTTGACTAAAATAGTTATTGCTACTGTCAAAGTCCCATTGTCCGCATCATGGGCAGAGTAAATGTACAACAAAGAGGCCCGATCTTGGCGCACACGCCTCCTACCATTGCTATAATTAAGTCCAGGATATACCTGTTCTGGAGGGCCATAAGCCTGACTGCCCTCAACTCTTCTCTGATCGCATTAAATCCTTGCTCACTCTACCTTGTATAGACTTTATACATTTTTAATTGTCCAATATTTGTCTCTTGCAGATGTGGTGTTCTTCTTTAATCTAAGTGAAATATGTCTCGTCCATGGTTTATTCGCCTGCCTCCCTTCTTGCTTTGCAGCTATTCCTTAAAAATAGTATCCTTGATCCCACGCAAGCATAGACTCCTCTTTGTTCTGAACACAAAGCCGTTCTTCCTGTGTTTTCTAACTCTGCAAGCCTGATCTGTTTCTGAGGTAGCTTAATTGAATATTAACACGAGCTGGCGTCCATTTTCCAACTGTGGCTGCCCTAGCCACGTTATATATTCCTCTATAGCAAGCTTCTATGTAACCTTTCTACCTTGAGCTACTGCATATTTACACTTATTGGTCAGCAAGTTACTTTGTCTTCTTCTGTATTCATGATTACTTTATCATTTCATACATGTTTTCTTATCGCTTCAGTTACATCGTCCCTCTTAAGTATTTTCACATCGTTTCAGTACGGCTTCGTATATCTTCTTTATGATATCACTCTGTCCTTATACGATTTCACTCAGCACTCCATGATGGCAATGGTTCGTACTGACAATCTTCCATACGCCACCCTTCCACAATTTCAGTGTGAGGGTACATTCAATACGGTTGTCTGAGTGCATATCGTCTCTCATGCACTCAATGTGGTATAGGCATAACACATGGAGCCTCACATAGGACCCTTCTCCTGCTGTTCCAGTACGACGACTGTGAGGAGGTGGGGGTTAGGAAAAATGTGTCCAACTGCTCCTCTCCACTTCTATCAACAGGAAACCTTTATGAGCTATGATGGATGAAGTCGGGGTGCCTAGAAGGCTACTGCAGTTGAACCAAATGACTTTTGCTGAGATGACAGCTACAATGTGATGCACACAGAATGACAGGCACATGCACCAATGTTCTGCTATTTTTAAGTGATTTGGATCCCAAACCACCTTCTAAAAATATACATCTACCAACTATTAATGGAAGCTCATACAGCTCACTACTCTGTGCAGACAGCAGCCTCCAGTTATCCCTTGATTGCTCTTAGTGGGCTCAGTGCATGTTGACATGTGAGGGTTTGTCATTTCTTCCATTAGCTTCCATGAGCAGACCCACATCCTTATAAACAAGCAGGCACAACCATTCTGCAGGGTTAATCCTATTGAAAGTAATGTGAGGAAAAGGGGTCCAGAAGGCAAGAGAAAGAAAAAGTGGCTTACAGAAATACTGGAAACAACAGAGAGGAAAGGAGAAACAACCAATAAAAGAGTGAAGATGAAAATAAAAAAGGACATCAGAGAGAAAGCAACAATGCTTCATCTTAGCATTGGCACACTGGCTCAAGGCACAGTGCAAAACCCCGTGGGCACAAGTGTGTCTGACTGAGGAAAGCCACACCACTTTAATGGCTGTTGAAAAATACCTGCTTAGAAAGTGACTGATGGAAGAAAGACAAACTCTTTAAAATACAATCATGAATTGGTTCCACCAGTAAGGTCTACCGCAAACAGTGAGCAGGATTCAAAAGGTAGGCAGGGCTGACACTAAGTTTCGCAGTACAAGTGCAGTTTTTTCAATCAAACAGGAATCTATTAAACAGGATAGCTTTAGCGGGGCAGCAAACATTTTGTGTCTTTCTTTCACGATCTTGCTGTCTCTTTTCTTTTACATAACACTGCACTAAAAGGTACAAATGACACCTGAAAAGGAGAAATGCAAGCACCTGTGTCAGGATTTACATCTAGCTACATTGGTCTTCATAATGCTGTGACAGCTGTTTCTAAGGGTCCCTGATTTAGAAAAAAGACAGGTATGCGAAAACAGCCAATTTTACTAAGGTAAAATGCCATGATTTGACACCACGCCTTCCACCACTTCATAGATACATGGTAATAAAGCCTCAGCACATCGTAATTGCTCCATTCCTTACTGTCTTATCATGTGCCTCCTTGGATTTAATCTTTCCTCTCTTCCCACCTTTCAGCACATAGGATTCAGCAGGAAACACTATCTAATAGCCTAATATTATCAATATTCCTATTACAGCCAGAACTGTTGTTTCTCTGGTATAAGCTCACTCCTTAAACATCCCTTTGTGTTTCATTTGTGATCTTAGGTGTATTTTGACCCATATGTATCTTATGTTCAATCTGGAACTCGCGGCTGTGAAGCGAGTCCAACCAGTCTTGTGTGCTGATATGTGTAAAGGTTAATGTTGTACCCTCCTGGAAAGAATTGAGAAGCAAAGAAAAATAAGGAATGAAGAAACACAAGAAAGGAAAATAATGGTGGGAGAAAGGAAGTGAAAAATAAAAAATAAAATGGGATGATGGAATTAAAAGGGCCTTAAAGGAAAAGCCAGAAGAGACAATACCGAGACAGGAAAGAAGACCATGGAAAAAATTATTAGAAAGTAGGAAATGCAGGAAGATATAGGAAATCAGAAGAAATAAGAGGAAGAAAAGAGCCAAGAAACTAAATTTGGGAGTAATGAAATGAAATGGACTGAAGGGAATAAGATGATTTAGGAAATCAAAGGAAAGAGAGAGAAGAACCACTTGAATGCAATATTATCCAAAGTGACTGCACATAGTGATGGCCACACAGAAGAGTGAGGAAGATTGCAATGCATGACTGAGTGAACATTAAATGCAATAAGAAGTGGATGAAAGAGACTGAAAAGAATACAAAGTGAGTAGGGTAGCTAAAAAGCAGTCACATGCAGCGTGTTTATACTGAGAACACATAGGGATACAGAGACAATTGATATAGCTATGGGGTGATTACTATTCATAAACCTTGAATAGAATAGCTAGCGTAGGCCCTCCACCTCTGCAGGAGGGAGGACCAAGGGCAAGAGAAGGAAGTGAAAAAAAGATGAAGTATTGAGGGGGTTAACACAGAGCTTACCCACAAATATTTCTAAGGACACATGACCTGCTTCAGCCTTAGCTTCCAAACCCTACTAATAGTGGGCTAGAAAGGTGTCCGCTGTTTTGCAAGTACCGGCTTAGCAAATCTCAGCAATGGGAACATTTCACCTAAGAGTGGCCGTAGCTGCTTTCTACCCAGGGGAATGGGCTCTTGGCCTTCCTGGAAGAGGCTTTGAGGCCTTGCAATAACACACAGAGATACACAATTCTATTGCTAAAGCTACAGTGTGCTTAGAGGCCGCGAACCCAGACCACACTATGCCCTAATTGACAAATAACTATTTGGACTTTCAGGAGTCCTTTGTCCTTTCCGCATTTTTAAACCCCGCCCCCCCCCCCAAGACCCCCGCCACCTAGCTGAGCCATACTGTGAACTTCAGGGATGGAAAATTGTTTCAAAACACAATGTTAGTGATTCAGGACAGGGGATCAGGTTCTGCTCAGCATTTTCTGACCAGTGAAGAAAAACTGGGAAACAGATATGTCGAGGCAAGCCGGAGCAATCAAGATCATAGCAGTGGATTCTTTGAAATTCAGGATTCTGGATCCCCTGTTAGAAGGAGGGGCATCAGTGGAAAGGCGTAGAGAAATGTGTTGGACCAGTTAATCAAAAGGGCATTCCTCTTTGAATCATGCGGCTAGTACCTGGATGCAAAGTTTCGGTATTTGGCATTTGTGATGCTGAAAAATGTTCGCTTTTTAGTCGCAGCATGAGGAGAAGTAGCCGCCATGTACTTTGTCTTGGAAGGACCCATTTGTGATCTTCCAAAAAGGATCTGTTCAGGAAATTGGGTTGGATATTCAGGAATACGGGCAGATGAGCGTTCATCAATAATGGGTCGCTGGCTATAAGCCAATGTGATATTGCCTGAACTTCACTCAAGAGGATTCTGGATTTGGTCCCACCTTGTTTGTTAACTTAATATATGGTGGTCACATTGTCCATTTGAATCGGTTGCTGTAATGGAAGGACGGCCTTCTGAGCAAGGTGTACTGCCCTGAGCTCCCACATGATTATGTGGTAGATTGTTTCCTTATCTGAGCAAGTGCCTTGTGCGTAAGGCGATTCAGGTGAGCTCCTCCTTTGCTGTATCCATGACAAGATTCTGTTGAGCCGGAGACTCCTGGTACAGGATCCCTTGGAGCGGATTGCTTTCCTGATACCACCATGAAATTGAACCTTATGCTTTCTCAGTGAGGATCAACGTGCATTCCGAGTAAACTGACAATTTAGACCATTGCCCTTCTGCACACTCCTGGAGAAGCAAACTATATGGCATGGCAGGAGGAACGATGAAGACACCGGAGGTCCTCAACCACAGAAGAAATGACATCTGTGTCGCTGATGATCTGCCTTTGCTTCTGAGGAGAAGGCAAATCCTTTCAATACAAAATTCTGTTTTCTCGATCAGTGCCCCACTTAGCTCGAAGAAAGTGACTCCTCTGGGACAGAATCTGATTTGATTTCTTTAAGTTCACCTGGTGCCCTAGACTTAATAAAATGTGTGCGCTCTAAGTCCTTAAGCCTTTGCTGGTAGGAGGATGGCACGATTAACGAGTTGTCCAACTACAGGTAGATGAAAAGTGTCATCAATCTTCAGAGGTAAGTAGCCTCTACTGCCCTGAACTTGAAGAAGGCTCTTGCCTCAGATGGGAGAACCTTGAATTGAAAGGGTATCTTGTTCACTGTGTCCATGAGGTACGTCCTGTCTTTTCTGTTGGTCGGCATATCTAAACATGCCCTCTGATGGTCTATGGAGCACATCCAGTCTCCTCTCCAAAGGTTGGGAAAGATCTAGAGAAGAGATCGCATCTTGTCTTCGAACCATCTGTTTGCTGACGTCAAGTCCAGAATGGGCGTGTACGCGCTGGATACTTTTTGCAAATGAGGAAGTATGTGAGTAAATAATTTGTGCCCTTCTGTGTGTTGGCACATGCTCATATACTGCTTCTTGCAAGAGGGTCTGAGCCTTTAGGAGCAGCTGGTCATGAATAAGACAATACATCCCTGGTCTGAGAGGGATGCTTGGAGAAGAGGAGTCAGAGCTAAGAGGGTATCCATTCTGCACAACATTGAGAGCCCAGGTGATTGTGTATACCTCGCCGTGCTGAAAGTTTGGCTGATCTGCTTCCCCTCACCTGCGTGTGCTATCGTAGAGAGAGAGTAAGAAATCAGCTGTTTCTGAGGGGCAGGGGCTTCTTGCTGCTACTGAACATTGTTTCCTGACTCTACCTCTCTGCTGCTGGTAATCGTCATGTTGCTGCTGGTATGACATATGATGGAAACATTGGCTTAATAAAGATTGCTCCTGGGAATATCATTTCATCCCTGGCATGCGAAAGGAAGGCCAGAATAATGTACCCAGTAGCTGGAGCGTCTTGGTTTCATTCTGGCCAGGTCGTCATCAGCATGCGAACCAAAAAGAGCATTTCCAGATAAAGGGAAACACATCTTTTTTGGTGTTTGTTGCGTTTCAAAGATGTTAATCTAACCCAGGCACATCTATTCCCCAGATCATGGAATAATTATTTGCAGACACATCTGCAACCTACTTTGAAATGCAGATAATGTTGTCTGGGACTATTCCTTCATTGCCAATTTCCAAAAGGTATTCCTTCTCCTTTTGATATGATATATTTTATTTATAGCACGCCCTTACACAAGTGTTTAAAGGCGCAATGAGGCAGGGGAGGGGAACAGGTGGTACAAGAGCGATCTTACTAGGCCCAGTGTCATTGAGATTGCGCAAGTGCGGGGGAGAGGGAAGGGGAGCAGTGCCAGGGGAAGAGGAGCAAGTGCGCGACATGGGATCAAACATTGAAAAACAAGAAGTGCGGCCAGCAGGTGGCACTGCAGGGTTAAGTGCAGAAAACAAGTGTTAGATAAGTGCAGGCAGGGGGCTTGTAGGGCTGCAGATACAGCACCCAAGTGCAGAGTTGCCAGGAGGCAGTGCAGGTGTGCAACTAGGAGGGCAGGGACCTGGCCCCGTGGTTCAGAGGGTCGGCAGGTAACCAGTGCAGTGTCAGACAGGAGATCAGCAAAGTAGCGGAAGAGAGAAGGCAGAAGCAAAGAGGAAAGTCTTGAGCTGCTTCTAGAAACCGGAGATGGTTCTGCTCAATTTTCAGAGAGGCAGGGAGGCTGTTCCAGAGGGAGGCGCCAGCCGAAGAGAGAGATCTACCCCCAACTCGTTGCTTGGAAAAGCAACAGACCCTCAAGGAGTTGGAGGTGGAGGAGTGAAGAGCTCGATTAGGAAGATAGATATAGTGAGATTATGGGGGGAGTAGAGGAAAGGAAGAATACCTCTGAGAAGGTGCAATTGGTAGTTTGACTTAGCTTGACTTCTTAGAGACATCGGTAATATGAGGCGAGAAGGATAGTGAGAAGTCAAAGATAACTCGGAGGTTCTTAGCCTCACAGGTGGGAGCAGGAGGAGGGCCAAGGGAGGCCAGCCAGAGAGTGGCGGGAAAGAGGGGGCAGGTGTGCCGATGAGGACAATCTCCGTCTTGCTGGCAATCAGTCAGAGATCATGGGTGGCACACAACTCCTGTATTGCCGACAGACAATCTGGGATGAGAGCAGGAGAAGAGGCGGCAGAAGGGAGCCTGAAAGCAAGCTATGTGTCATCAGCATAGCACTGGAAGTTGGAGCAGAGAGCAGCAATGCGGTGGGAAAGAGGTGCCAGGTATTGTTGAACAACCAGGGAGAAAGGTTAGACCCCTGGGGAACACCGCAGTGGGAGAGAGAGAGCTAGAGGAGAGGAAGGACCCAAGTTGGACCTGGGAGAGACGGTCATGAAAGGAAACAAATCAGCCAGGCCAGAGCCTGATACCCAGTTTTGTTTTGTTTATATTTGTAAGCGCTCACACAGCCTGGGGGCATTGAGGCGCTGTTACAGATTTCTTTTTTTTTGTTTTTTTTTTGTTGTCTTAGTTGCATATTTATAACTCGCTTAAATATCCAGAGGTAGCGTGGACCCAGGGATCGAACCAGTGTTGCTTCGTGTCGTCTTGCTTCCAAGGCGAGCAGGTTCCCACTGAGCTAACCTCCCCGAGGTTATCACAGAGACCGTTAAGCAGGATGGCATGGTTGCCCGTGTCAAAGACAGAAGAGAGTTTCAGTAGGATGTGTACAGAGGGTAACCAATCAGTGACCATCTGGACTGTGCCACAACGATCTGACGAGAATGGAAATTGATCAAATTGCCCTCAATACAGAAGTTGATGTATTACACATGCATTTGACTTCATTCTCCTCCTCTCCCTGTGTGCTGGGGCATTAGAGGATGAGTATGGAAACCTCTCCCTGACTGATGAGACTATTAAGAACTCTGCTGGAGTCTCCTTACGGACAAAGGGATGACATTACCCAAGAGCCTAATATTTCCCATCTGGTTTTATGAGATGCCAGTGTTGGAGCCCAAACAGTGTCTAAAAGAGTTTCCAAAATACCAAAGACCAAAAGGGTCAAAGGGAAAGACAAAACTGCTCCGGTGGGTGGTGAGTCTTGAAATTCAGTATTGCTTGCATACAAGTACGCGTCATACCCAGCTTCGTAGCAGACCATTCTGAGACCTCTGAGAAGGTTATCAGAGGTGTAATCTACGGAGGAATGACCTGGGAGAAAAGGTGCTCCAATCCGTATCAGTGTCTGATTTTGGAGGCATGTCTCTTAAATGGGGCACCTGAGATGTTGGTGCTGGTGCTTTTGGTGGAGGTGAAGGCATCTTCAGAGAATCCTCAGTCCTCGGAAGGCTGGTCATCCGCCATAGGCTGTAGGCCACCTGGAGGATTTTCTGTAGGTTGAGTCATTGAAAGAACTGACCTCGATATGGAGTGCCTTGCCATAGAGCGTACTGACGTCAAAGTCATCGATGAGCCAGTCCTCAATGTCGAACAGGTTGCCAGGGAAGGCTTCGTAGTCAAGGTTCTCGAGGTTGACTGATGGCCACACTGCTAATACCAGGCATGACATGCATGGCCCGGGTGAGGATGAAGGGGATGGAGATGGAGGTGAAGAAGCCCCCCTGCCAGTAGTTGATGCACGGGACGGCCATGCTGTACGCCAAGCACTAATTGACGAATACTTTTAAGACACAGGGACCATGAATGCATTTTGTCAGTCAGACACTGGGCCAATGTGAACATGCACAAAGGGAATGTTGTAGTTTGGACACTGAACACCGTAACACTTTAAATGGATGCACACCAAAAATTACAATGTCCAGCCAGGGATTGTTCTCCAGAAAACTTGTGGATTACATGAAAGTGCAAAACTGTGCCCACTCCCCCCTCCCACAATCTCAAAACAAACTCCCTCACCAACCCTCAGATCCCAAATGTCCCCATGTGCGCAACAAACAGTGTTGCCTTCACCAATGTTACTCCTCACATTTTTTCCAATTTTCAGAAAGTCACTTTTTGGCGAATTTAGGGTCTGGGGGTTCCATGGCCATGCGCCGTGCGCTCCTGCGCATTAAGCGCACAGGGCTAGATTGAACAGAGGTGGAAGGTGTTGACGTGGTGGATGTGTCAATTGTCAATCCCCTTGCAGACCCATAGTGTGGCTTCTGCACTTGCCTGATGTTGGCTAGTAGGGCCTCGGTCAGTGACCCCATGCACTGCCTGAATGCAGACGTGGACGCCTCCACGGCAGCTGTATTTGCAGCAATGGCCGTGGCTTTGGCCTTCATGGCCTCATTAACGGCAACGACCTGTTGCCGCATGATCTGCAGCATCTCATCTTGGCTGGCCTCCACCCTTGCAAGACGGACCTCAAAGGTGGTTTCTGTCGCAGGTGTACCGGTGGCTGGTGGGGTGGTGGAAGGCAGGGTGGTGGAAGGCAGGGTGATGGAAGGCTGGGTGGTGGCAGGCACCTGCATGGGGCCCTCGTCCTGGGCACTGTCGTCCGCGAAAATGCCGATGTCCGAATCTCCTAGGTCAGAGTCATGGAGACATGGGTCATCCAGGCTCTCTGTCTCCACAGGGGGGGAGTGGGTGCCAATGGGTGTTGGGCTGGGCAATCCCAAAGATTCTTCGGCCTCTTCGACCACCTCTGTGGACACGACATCCGTGGTGGCCGGTGGTACAGCTGGCACTATCGCAGCAGGTGCACCCTGCAGAGATGATGCCTTGTGTGGCACACTGGGAGTGGTCGCAGGCACATTTTCAGAGGAGGGGGTTGCGGTGGCCCTGGTCCCCTTGCGTGCACTGGATGTGCTTGACCCCCTGTCCTGGGTTCCACCTTCCTCATCGGTGCCAGGGGGATAGAAGAGATGCAGGTCATCAGTGAGATTGCCAAATGGCAGCTGTGATTTGTTGCAGTGTAATATTTGATACATTCAGGCATGATTTCATTTCTGTTGTGTGGCATTTCGTGTACTGAGGGGACATGTTGGCAATGCTTGCATGGCTGGTGGCAATGGATTGTCTAGGTGGGGGGAGGGACATGGGCATGGATGGGTCATGTTGCACCTCTGTTGGGTTTACATATTTCACGCAGCATGCATGTGGTGCAGGGGGTGACAATCAGTATTCTGTTGGTGAGTTGATGTTGCCTTGGGTAAAGGAATTGCCTTGCCTAATCGGACTCCCACCTCACTTGTGTCACATCATGTTTTGTTATTGGTGGATGTGATGGTTCACTCACCTTCCTCTGTTGTGGTAGCTGCCCCGAACTCCTGCTCTCCGATCCCCTCTATGGATTCTGGATCGATGAATCCACTTGCAATCTCCTCCCATGTGGTGAGCTTAACAGGGGAGTGTGTGCCACCGCCTGTCGCCATTGCAGCCCTCTGGTTCTCCGCAAGGATCTTCCGGACACGGAGGCGGAGGTCGTCCCAGCGCTTTCTGCAATCCCGGACACTCCTTGGGGTGCACCCCACTGCTGTTACCCTCTGCGCAACCTCCTGCCACACCTGTTTTTTACGCGTTTGGGCCGCATGCTTCAGGTCCGTGCTTCGGATTATGTCAGCATGCTGTTGTAGGGTGTCTGCTAGCATTGTCAATTCTGCATCTGAAAAGCGCTGCTTCCTCTTCCTTTGTGAGCTTTTTCCAGTGGCCTTTGACATCCTGGTTGTGGTTTGGCACTCAACAACACGGGTGTAGTGGTAGTAATGGAGGATGGCAATGGATTGTGTTTTTAAAGATGGCCGCCGGCCCATTTCCCGTTCCTGCGCGGTGACGTAATTTCTGGGTTCGTTTTTTGCGAACACGGTAATAACATGACGGTATTACCGTGCCGGTATTTACGGGTTAGTGTGAGGCGGTAGCGCAATGGGCGGGCCCCGCGATGCCGGTATAGGGGGCTTGGAGGCCCTTTACCGGCATGGCGGTATTGCCACTACCGGCATGGGGGAACGCGCGTGCTCGCGCACTCGTGATGACCCGCAATTAGCGGGTTCATACGTGCACGGACACGCTCATTCCGGCATGCCGGTAATGAACCCGGTTTTACCGGGCAACTCGTAATGAGGCCCAATATCTATATTGCATTTCATCAGGAAACACACTTGGTACACAATATGATATATGATAAGGCATTTATAACACGCCTATACACAAGTGTTTCAAGACACAATGAGGCAAGGGGGGAAACAGCGAGAAGACAGAGACATCGATCTTACTAGGCCAGATGACATTGAGATCACACAAGTGCAGGGCAGGGGAGAAGGGGAAAAGTGCAGGGGATTGAGAGGGCATTGCAGTCCATAGGACATCAGTACATAAATAAGACAAGAGTAATAAATAAATAAAAGTGCGGTCAGCTGGTGGCAAGTGCAATGATAAGTTCTGAAATCAGGTGCCAAGTGCTAGTAGGTGCTGTAGGGATACAGAAACAGTCCCAGAGTGCAGGGATTGCCAGGGGGGAAGTGCAGGTGTGAAGCTGGCGGGGAGGAACCTGGGCCCGAGATCAGAGGGTAGCCAGGTGACCAGTGCAGTTTCAGAATCATCCAGGAGATCAACAGGGGAGATGAGGAGAGAAAGCAGAAGCGAAGAGTAAGGTCTTGAGGTGCTTCCGAGGGAGGCCCCGGCAGAACAAAGAGATCTACCACCAACTTGCTGCTTGGAGAAGCGACTAACCCTGAGGGAGTTGGATGCGGATGAGCGAAGAGCCAGAGAAGGAAGATATTTAGGAAGAGAGAATTGAAGGTATTGAGGCCCCAGGCCCCAGAAGGCCTTTTGGACAATGCAGAGGATTTTTAACTTAATCCTCACTACCACTGGGAGCCAGTGCAGAGATTTCAGTCCTGAAGAGATACGAACCCTGGGCTTGAGGCCAAGGAAAAGTCTCACAGTCCTTTTTTGGATGAGTTGCAGAGGGCGGAGATTAGAGACAGGCATTTTTAGAAAGAGGCTGTTGCAGGAGTCTAACCTAGAGAGAACCAGAGCTCTTCTGACAGTGAGCTTCTGGGGGAAGGAGAGGAAGGGAAGAATACCTCTGAGGAGGTTCAGCTGGTAGTGTGACTTCTTAGATACGTCAGAGATGTGAGGAGAGAAGGAAAGTGTGGAGTCGAAAATGATCCTAAGGTTTTTAGCCTCAAATATGGGAACAGGGAGAGGGCCAAGAGAGGTCGGCCAGAGAGTGACGGGAAAGGAGGGGGCGGGTGTGCCAATGAGGAAAATCTCGGTCTTACTGGCATTAAAGCATAGATCATTGGCGGAACACCACTCCTGGATGGCGGACAGACCGTCAGAGATGAGAGAAGGAGAAGAGGTGGCAGACGGGATCCTGAAAATGAGTTGGGTGTCATCCACATAGAACCGAAAGTTGGGGCAGAGAGCGGCAATGCAGTGGGCAAGAAATGCCAGGTATTGGTTGAATAGCCAGGAAGAGAGGTTAGACCCTTGGGGAACACCAAAGGTAGAGCTAGAGATAGTGTTGTAAATCTCCCCCGTCTCACCTGGGATCGCTTCTTGCTCTGTTCCGCGGGAGGATTCCTCTTGTGGACGGATCGGGTCATGTATAGGCTCGCTCGAGTCTCTTCCGGCTCCAGAGCGCGTTCAGAGTTCCAGGAAGGTCGCAGTTCCAGGATGTCCAGGAAGAAAAGTAGCGGTTGTTAGGGTTGAGGATTCCGGGAGCAGATTTAGAGGGAAAAGGTGGAAGGATGGAAGGAGGGACCAGGAAACTAGGAATAGTGGATTCGCCGAACAGCACACACACTTCTAGTCACTACCTAATGATAGCGTTGAGACGCGTGGGGCCGCAGGGGCGTGGCCAATTTACAGAACGTGCCGTGTCTGACGTGAAGGCTGGTGCGAGGCAAGTCACTTGGCACGGCCATGTTGGGAGTAACAAGGAATACAAGCCCCGTCGCGATAAGGACCAGGAAGTCCAGAAAGAGCAAGTTCTATGGGTCATGACAGCATGCCTCCTCCGAAGACCTGTTCCACTAGGTTTGCCAGGGTTATGAGATGGAATCTTCTAAGCAATCGAGGGGTATTTAGGTTAGAAACTGGTTCCCAGGTTCTCTCGCTAGGAGGATATCCTTTCCATTCAACCAGGTATTGAAGTCGACCCCGTTTATACCTGGAATCGCATATTCTGGACACTTCATATTCCAGTTGGTTGCCCACAATCACAGGACTGGGTCTGCAGGTTTTCCGGGTGGATCGGATGTAGGGTTTCAATATAGAGAAGTGTGAAAGACTGGGTGTATATTCTTCCAGGAGTCTGGTAGCTTGAGCCGGAATGAGACAGGATTGACGATTTCCTTTATGGAAAATGGTCCATAGTACAGAGGGGCTAATTTGTTTGGCCGTAAATGTCGTGGTAATAGTTTCGAGGACAACCAGACTGGATCACCAACAGAATAAGAAGGCGCCGGTCTTCTTTTGGAGTCCACATAACGCTTAGTGCGTGTCTGGGCCTCTTCCAATTGTTCCTTGGCTTCCTTGTGTATGTTGATGAGAGTCTCAATCCATGAGTCGAGAGTAGGTACTGGTGTGGGATGTGGAAGAACAGAAGGTAAAACGGACAGGTGAAAACCTTGACTGCAATAAAAAGGGCTGACCTTGAGTGCTGAGTGATCGGAATTGTTGTAGGCAAACTTGGCCAAGGGCATAAGGAGAGACAAGTCATCCTGAACCTTGGTGGCAAAACAACGAAGATATTGCTCCAGAGTCTGATTTACACGTTCCGTGGCTCTGTTGGTTTGTGGGTGATAACCTGATGAGAGAGCGCTTTGGATCCCTACAATACGACACAGATGTTTCCAGAATTGTGAGACGTATTGAGGTCCTCGGTCCGATATGATCTTGGAAGGAAGTCCATGAAGACGGAAAATGTGTTCCAGGAAGATTTCAGCAAGTTCTGAGGAGCATGGTAGTTTATACAGAGGCGTAAAATGAGCCATATGAGTGAACAAGTCTATGGTTACCATGATGGTCGTGTATCCTCGGGAAGGTGGTAATTCCACAATGAAGTCTGTAGCAATGAATTCCCATGGTCTTGTTGGCAGCGATGGTTGCAGTAGAAGACCCGCCGGTCTCTTGTTATCATGTTTGTTTTGACCGCAGACAGCACAAGCTTTGATGTACTGTTGTACGTCGGTCTTCATTCCAGACCACCAAAACTGTCTTTGTATAAGACGGAGGGTGTTAGTTATACCACGATGTCCGGAGTGAAGGGTATCATGGCAGAGGTTTATTATTCTTTGTTGTAATTTCTGTGTAGGAATGACCAGTGCATTGTCCTTGAATAAATATCCTTCCTTAACTCTTAGGTTCCATGGATTCTTCCTTGAAATATCCCTCCAGAGGTCAGAGGACTGGGTTTGCACTCGGATTTCTTCCAGGAGGTTGACTGCTTGAGCTACAAAGATAGTGTGGGGAAACATCTTACGATAGGCCTTGTCTTCAGTGGTTACATAGTCAGGACGTCGAGATAAGGCGTCAGCAATCATGTTTTGTGATCCGGGAACATGAGTGATTTGGGTTTTGGTACTGGGCAAAGAAGTAGGCCCAACGCGCCTGATGACTGTTCCTGCACTCCAACGACTGTAGAATTTGGAGATTCCGATGGTCCATGCGGACCTGAACTGGATATCTAGCACCCAGAAGTAGATGTCGCCATTCAGTGAAGGCTTGGCGGATGGCTAACGGTTCCTTTTCCAGGAAGGAATAGTGTGTCTCACTGGGAGTCAGGGTTTGTGAGAGGTAAGCAATGGGGTGTTCCAGTTTATCCTCAAGTACCTGTTTCAAGACCGATCCTATGGCGTAGTTAGAGCCATCCGTTTCCACTAGGAATGGGCGATTTATGTCGGGTTGGGCCAGGATGGGGGCTTGCGTGAACTCTGTCTTCAATCGTTGGAATGCTTTATCTTGCGGTGTAGACCAGATAAAGGGGGTGTCTTTCTTCAAGAGAGTAACGATCGGTTGATCGATCTCGGAAAAGATAGAAATGATCTTACGGTAGAAGTTGGCAAGCCCCAGGAAAGATTGAACTTGTTTCACAGATGTGGGAGCGGGCCAAGCCAGTATGGCTTTTACCTTTGAAGGGTCCATACCAATTCCTTCTGGGCTAAGGATGAATCCTAGGTAGTGAACAGAAGTAACGTGAAACAAGCATTTTTCGGGTTTGGCTAAAAGTTTGTGTTCACGGAGTCGTTGTAATACTGCCTTTAAATGTTCTTCATGCTTTAGAGGATCTTTGGAAAAAATCAATATGTCATCCAGATAGACAATCACGAAGAGGAATAACATGTCAGAGAACACCCTATCCATAAAACGTTGAAAGACTGCAGGAGCATTAGCTAGTCCAAAGGGCATGACTAGATATTCATAGTGACCAAAGGGTGTTCTAAAGGCTGTTTTCCATTCGTCTCCTTCCCGGACACGGATTAAATGGTAGGCACCCTGGAGATCCAGCTTCGTGAATATTACGGCGCCTCTCACAGCTTCCAGGATATCCGAGATCAGGGGCAGTGGGTACCGATCTTTGAGGGTGCATTGATTTAAGCCTCGATAGTCGAGGCAAGGTCTGAGTTCCTTGGTGTCCTTCTTGGAAACGAAGAACAACAAAGCACCCGCTGGAGATTTTGAGGGTTTTATGGTGCCGTTTTCAAGATTGGTGTCCAGGTATTCTCGGAGGGACTTTTTCTCAGGTTCGGAAAGAATGAACATTCTGCCGAAGGGAATCACTGCTGAGGGATCTGTATCTATGGCACAGTCTTCAGGCCTGTGAGGGGGTAAGGCCTGGACTATGGCAGATGAAAATACATCAGCATATCCCTGATAGGCCTCTGGACCTTGTATGATATTGGAAACCATGAGTGGTGTTTTTTGGTCTCTTAGTGGTTCTTTAAGAGGTGTCGAGGAGGGATCCAGGGATAGACAGTGGGACATACAGAACTCTGAGCCCAGGAATAGTGATCCTGCTGTTCAATTGTTATACGGATTGTGCTTTTGTAACCCGGGCATACCCAATACCATGGGGTAATGGGCTGACTTAATGATGTCGAATGTAATCCGCTCTTTGTGATGGTTTATGGAAAGTTGGATCTCTTTAGTGTGCAGGTTTATGGGTCATGAAGAGAGGGGTCTTCCGTCAATTGCTTCCACCGGCTGCATGGTGTTTCGTGTCTCTTACGGAATATGATGACTAACAACCCAGTCTTGATCAATGAAAATTCCCATAGCTCCGCAGTCCACCAAGGCCAGAATGGGATAGGTCTTATTCTTGGAGGGCGACAGGAAGGCCTGTAGTATCACCAAATTGTTTTGTCCAGGAGAGTTCAAGGATGGAATTGATGTGGAGCAAACATCTCTCTCCCGACATCTCGCTCCATCTAGGATCGGGAGCTGGCGTTTCCCGAACGCCGTGGAGGGGCTAGAGGACATTCTCTAACAAGGTGTTTATCCGAGGCACAATACATGCACAGGCCTGTGTGGATCCTTCTCATCCTTTCTTGTGGTGAAATAGGTCCACGGAAGGCTCCTATTTGCATGGGTTCCGGATCTATGCCAGGGGTTGGGGCACGATCGGTTTTTACAGAAGTCTCAAGGGAGTTCTTTTGAAAGGGTATCTTGGTCTTTCTTCTTTCAGCCTTTCTTTCCTGGATTCGGAAGTCTATTTGCATGGCTATATCCATAAGAGCCTGGAATGAGCTAGGACGAGCCACCCTGGCTAATTCGTCCTTTATGTCGTCATTTAGACCCCTGCAAAATAGAGTGAAACTTGCTTCTGAGGACCAATCTGCTTCCTTGGCCAGTTGTTTGAATCTAGTAACATACGTTAGCATATCCTGGGATCCCTGTCGGAAATCAAGTAAGTGTTCCTGAGCACTAAAAACCTGTTCTGGGCGGTCGAACATAGTTTTGAGTGCCTGAATAAATCCATCATAATCATCCAGGAGGGCATCTCCTGAGTTGACTAAGGGAGTGGCCCAGGTCAAGGCGTTCCCTGTGAGGTGCGAGATTATGAAGCCCACCTTCGCCCTGGAAGTTAAAAAATAGTAGGGCTTAAAAGTAAAATGCACCAAGCAGGAATCCAGGAATCCACGTAAGGACTTTGCCGAGCCATCATATTTGTCTACCACGCCACCCAGTAACACACTTTCCTTGTTAGCGGAGTCCCGAGACAAAACAAGTTGCTTTAACGCAGCATTCTCCGCTTTTAAGTTCTGTACTTCAGTTGTGAGTTCTTGCATGCCACGCATGAGGTTCTGGACTGCTTTCTCCATAGCAGTATCAGTGATGGTCGTTTGGCGTCTCAAACTGTCGTAAATCTCCCCCCGTCTCACCTGGGATCACTTCTTGCTCTGTTCCGCGGGAGGATTCCTCTTGTGGACGGATCGGATCTTGTATAGGCTCGCTCGAGTCTCGTCCGGCTCCGGAGCGCGTTCAGAGTTCCAGGAAGGTCGCAGTTCCAGGATGTCCAGGAAGAAAAGTAGCGGTCGCTAGGGTTGAGGATTCCGGGAGCAGATTTAGAGGGAAAAGGTGGAAGGAAGGAAGAAGGGACCAGGAAACTAGGAATAGTGGATTTGCCGAACAGCACACACACGTCTAGTCACTACCTAATTATAGCGTTGAGACGCCGGGGCCGCGGGGGCGTGGCCAATTTATAGAACGTGCCGTGTCCGACGTGAAGGCTGGTGCGAGGCAAGTCACTTGGCACGGCCATGTTGGGAGTAACAAGGAATACAAGCCCCGTCGCGATAAGGACCAGGAAGTCCAGAAAGGGCAAGTTCTATGGGTCATGACAGATAGAGGAGAGGAAGGACCCAAGTTGGACCTGGGAGGGTCGGTCAGAAAGAAAGGAGGTCAGCCAATCGAGGGCCTGATCAGTGATACCAAGGTTAACACGGAGACGGTTGAGCAGGTTGGCATGGTTGACCGTGTCAAAGGTAGAAGAGAGGGATCAAGTAGGATGAGGACACAGGGGTTGTTAGAATCAAGGTTGGAGAGCAGGTCTTCACAGATGTTCAGGAGAGCAGTTTCCATGCTTCTGGCAGCCATGAAGCTAGACTGTTGGTCATGGAGACAACCAACAAATTCAGAGTGAAGATTAAGCTGGGAGATGGCCATCTTTTCAAGGAGTTTGCTGAGGAAAGGAGTGATGGAGATAGGACGATAGTTGGCCGGGCAGGAAGGGTCGGCAGAGAGTTTCTTAAGAAGGGGGAGCACAAGAGAGTACTTCAGAGGGGAGGGGAAGACTTCTACGGCGAAGGAGTGGTTGCAGAAATCAGCCAGAGCAGGAGGCAGGGTGTCTATGTGGTCCTTGATTGTTTTGGAGGAACAGGGGTGAACCTGTTTTGACAAGACTTTCATAGATCGGACTTGTCTAGAAACCTTGAGAAAAGGGGAAAGGCAAAGAAGGAGGGAGGAGAGGTGGCCGAAGAAGGGCCAGAGGAAGATCAGGGAGTAGAGGGAGGAGGGGGAGAGGAAGTGAGAGAGGACAGGATGTCCTGAGTTTTGGAGATAAATTTAGAAGCCAGGGCCGTGCAAAGAGCCTGGGAGGGGACAGGAGAGTTAGAGACTGCAGCAGGATTGGCCAGCTCCTTGTAGATTTTAAAGAGTTCGGACAAGTTGTTAAATGCCACGGAGACGCAGGCTTGGATGTGGGCTTTCTTCTTGGTGCCACGGAGAGCCAGTATTGCCTTTTGAGCAGGCGGCAGGCCAGTTTGTCAGAGGATGCACCGGAAGCACACCATTTCCTTTCAACCACCCTGCATTTGCATTTAAGGGTGGCAAGCTCTGAGTCGTACCAATAGTTGTACTTGGCTTTGGGCTTCAAGCGGATCCTCATGACAGTGGCAAGAACATCGAGACCATCAGATATAGCAGGGTGGAGCATGGAAAGGGCTGTGTCAGTGTGTGAGTCAGCCAGGTGGGCGGGGGGGCTCAGAAAGTGGCGGCGAAAGCCTCATCTGACACGCGCTTCATGGGTCGGATAACCGAGAAGGTAGGTGGCAGTGCTGGAGTTGACTTGGCCTGAGGGGTAGAGACAGTGAGATGGGAGGAAATTAGAAAGTGATCACTCCAGGAGAGAGGAGTAGTGAGACACATAGAAAGGGGACGGTCTGAAGAGATCAGAACATCCTTAGCGTGCCCTGCAGAGAGAGTCACAGAAGTCAAGAAAGAGTCCAGTGGAAGGACAGGAAGCATGCAGGTGGATGTTGACGTCTCTAAGAAGGAAGAGTTGGGTGGTTGAGACCAGTAGGGAAGAGGAGGGGTCCACCCACTCAGAGAGGAAGGAGGAGATCTGACCAGGTGGTCGATAGACCGTAGCCACAGTAAGAGAATGGCTAGGAGAGAGAGAGCATGCAGACAAGGCATTCCCAAGAGGAATAGGCCTGCGTAAGAATGAGAGAGGCAGGAATCCACTCGAGGAAGATCAGAGCTACACCCCCCCAGAGCGGTTGGATCTGGGTGCGGAGATTATCTTGTAGCCATCAGGGAGGAGATTGTTAGAGCTCGTGACAGAGCTGGCAGTGAACCATGTCTCAGTGAGACAGAGGACATCGAGATCAACTTCCTCCAGGAAGCAGAAAATGTCAGAGGAGTGTTTGGCAGCTGAGCGAGAGTTACTTAGTCCAATTTTGCACGCCAGTGATGGTGACACAGACACTGTTACTCCAGCTCGTCATATGTACGAGCAGTTACAATCCTGATCCAAAGTTCCCTCAGAGTTCAGCTTCACAAAGTAAACAGAGACACAGATGGGAGGTTTCTGATGGTTAGTGGATTTATAGAAGAGCCAATTAGGCTGTGTATGTGCTATAATCCCAACTCAGATACCGCCCGAAATGTAATAACTGAGTGATGGATGCCATCACTGAGGCCAGCAAATCAATGGCAATATTGGGGAAATACTTCAACACTGATGGTGGATAGATCCAACATTAATGCATGGTTGGAAACCAGGTTGGCTATTAAGATGAAGCAAATATGTGAATTGTATGATTTGGTGGATATATGGAGACAGCAACATTTTCAGGCTAGGGATTATACGTTCCATTCATGGGTGGATAACACAGCCTGGCATATTAACTATGTGTTGATCTCCAAGACCATGGCGCATCTTATTAAAGATTGTGAGATACTCCCCTGCATGCTGTCGGATCACTCACTGGTGGTACTGGAAATGGCGAAGTCGGGAGGGTCTCAAATGTGATAGTGGTGGTTTAAATCCACGGTTGAATCCCATGGCACGATATGGGAGGCATTTAAGTGCTATATAAGCAGCATCTGCATTTCCACTGAGGCCGGTATTCTATGTACGATAATATCTGAACTCAAGGTGAACAAACAAAAACTTAAAAGGCTAGAGAAGGAATATAATGACGAGGTTAATAGAGAAAGTCTGGCAGAGATATTGGCATTGGCTAATCTCCCACCAGCTTAGAGCGAGGCCCTAGTCCTCCGCTCGCCTACATCGCGAGTGCCAATTTGCCAATCCAGGCGCTGAGGTAAGGCACCCAGTACCAGCTTCCCCCTCCATTTGTGTTTGCCGCATTTAATCTGTTTTGTGTGTCTTTTTGTTATGCTCACCTGGTCTCTACGGAGGCGTTGGGGCACGGTTGCAGCCCTCCCAGGAGTTAGATCACCCCTGTCCGGTCTTTCCCTCTGCGGATAAGCTGTGAGCGACGGCAATTGGTGACACTGCTCCTGTTAATTATTGATGGTAAGCTCTCAGTCCTGCTACTTCTGGCAGGGGCGCTTGTCGATGGGATCTAGTTCCTTCACTGATCCCTGGTAAGTAATAGTCCAGTCCAGCTGCGACTATGCTTCTCCTCTTGTCTCTTTCCCTTTCCGTTTCCTCTTTGCCTCTTCTCGTTTTCTGTCTTGGTATTATTGCTCTCAATATTGCTGTTAATTCCTGAATAACATTTTCTCTTCTGTTTTCTTCCCATTCGATGGAAATGCGGTTCAAAAGCAGCTGTGGGGACGCGGATTGTGGCCAGGAAGAAGATGGTTGAAACCGCAATGTCTGACAACAGGTGAGTGATGGTTCAAGGCAAAGTGCGAGGTTCGGTGGTAGCGCAACCTTAAACTGAATGTCTTTTAAGTGTCTAACCTTGCCTTTCGTTTTTACTTGCAGGTGCTGCTGTCACTGACGAAGCATGTCGTGTTGCGGTCCCAAGATGAAAATGTCAGCGTCCCAGAAGATTTGAAGATGAGCTGCGGCGTCAGGATGAAGATGTCAGCGTTCCGGAAGGCTTGAAGATGAAATGTGGTGTCAAGATGAAGATTTCAGCGTTCCGGAAGATTTGGAGAAGAATGTCAGGATCAGCGAAAACGCGCACAGGTGAGCACAGATACCCCAGTTGGTAAGTATGAAAGCAGGAAGCATGATTTCCAAAGGTAAGTTTAATCCCAGGCGGCGGGGAGCGTTACGCTGCATAGAAGTGCAGAATAACGCAAAGTGTCTGCCTCAGATATCAGAGCAGTTTATATAGCTGCGATCGTGGGCACGCCCACAAGGCCTGGCTTGCCTGCCACACCCTTCCACTCCTAGAATCAGCACGTACAAGGCAACCCAATAGCAGCAGCAGCCACACTCCAGAGCACACGTGGGACTGCTTTAGTGCTGGAAGTTCCCATGTTAAATGCACCTTGCACCCAAAATGAGGTGTTATGTCCAAAATAAAAACATTCTTGTCCCAAATAAATGTTCTTGCTTATTGTATTTCATGAGACTGTGTCCATCCGGGGCCCCTGTGTATGTGGCCCTTTAATGTCTGCGTTATTGGCCCGATGACCATGACACTTTTTTGTGAGCGCTGTGCACTTGGTTCTTTCTACCTGCATTTCCCATTCCATTTTGTTTCCTGCCCTCCTCTTGTTCCAACCCCCCATTGGGATTGGCCTATTTTGGAGTCACCCTTAGGGCAGCCCCTCCGCACTTTGCAGCCCCCTGTGGTGAAGGGCACCACAGGCAAAGGGCAGTTCCTGAAGCAGCTCCAGATGATGTTGGCTGGTGTCCGCCAGGAAAGCTTGGAGCCTGCAGCCGTCAACCTGCTGCGACGAATCAGGAAAGTTGAATCTGGGTGTTTTTCTATTGCTGTTGTGTCTAAAAAACAAGGCCTTTTTTCCTTTGTAGGGAAGTGGAATCTGGATGTTTTTATATTGCTGCTGTGTCTAAAAAACTAGGCCTTTTCTCCCCTTTTCACGCGAAGGTTGCTTTTGTACTGATGTACTTTTTGTCAATCACCTGTTTTCTCCTCCTGTGTCTTCCCCTCTAAGTTGTGACCCCGTCGCCCCCGCCCCCTCTGCACATCCTGTGTTGGTGCACTGGGCTGTGCATCTCTCTCTCTCTTCTTTAGCCCCCCACTCCTGCAACCTTCCTCCTTAGCACCATCTTTGGTGCTCTTTGTTTCTCCTATGTTCTCTGATATGCTATCTCCTATCCAATCCCTCTCACTAAGTCTGGAAGGAAGAAGTTCAAAAGGGACAGCCTGGTCTCCAACCCAGGCCTCCCTATTGCTGATACCTATATCAGTGCTCCTCCAGACAGACTATCACCGACATCCACTTTGTCGTTCCTTCACCAGACCTATGGACCATTCATATGGTCTCAGCTCTCTCTCCTATCTCTTCCTCTCCCATCAATGGTGGCAGTCGGTGGGAGGACCTTTTGGCCTCCTCCCACTCCTCCAAGGTCATCATTAATGTGAGTCTGAATGGCATCGTCTTGGTCCAGGGCCCTTAACCCAATCTCGTGTTTGATAGGCGTCTTCCGCGTCTTATCAACTTCCTACTCCAGCTACACCTACTAGCACCTCGCTGGCTCCTCTGCCACCTCTCACCTCCACCCACTCTCAGGTCCCTCTTCCAATGGGTGCACCTCAAGCCTGTACCCCGCTCCCCCTAGTAGTCCTTCAAATGTGGCAACCTGCTCCACTTCGCTACTCTTGACTCTTGCTCTGCTGTCAATGTCAAACACTCCTCTGACATCTGTCTCCTCCTCGAAGAACTTGACCAGGATGTTCTCGCTCTTACCAAGACATGGTTCAGGCAAGCGCTATCACAGGTTTTAACACTTTTTTTTATTTTTTTAAAGATTTTTATTTCATTCAAACCAAACAACAATACAACAAAACATAATTAAACACATTGAACAACGTAAACACTGCACTCCCTGCCCCCCCCCTTATGAGCCTGTTTGTTCTTCACATTCAGTATCTGTTGCGTGTGTCAGGGTATCGCTGCCCTCAGATTCAGCTGGAGCCGACACTGCTCCAAACATTTCAGCTATCAATAATTTCCATGCCATGAGGGAACCCATTTCTTCATCCCCCCCGTATTACTAGCCTCTTGCCACACCACTGTTTCAGCCTCCGCCCATTTTTGTAGGTCCTTCCACCAGACCTCCACTCGCGGCTTATGACACTCCTTCCATCCCATGGCAATCCTTCGTTTCGCGAGCACATATGCCAAATCTTTCAATTTCCCCACATGTTTGAGTTTTCACGCTCTGGGATACCCTCCCAGCAAGCAGGGCCAGGCCGAGTCTATTATGAGCGTGACCCCCTTCCCCGCTAGTTTCTGTGCCACTTCACCCCAGTAGCATTCAATTACCGGGCACGCCCAGAACATGTGCATCATGTCGGCATTCTCCTCGTCACACTTAGGGCACGCCTGGCGCCCAACATTTCGGAACTTTGATATTCTCAGAGGGGTCATGTATGCCCTATGCGTTATATATAACTGTATTTGTTTGAACCTGGCATTTCTCGACACCTTCTTATGATATCCCAAAGCACGTTCCCACATCCCATCTTCCATCGGGGCTCCCATCTCTGTTTCCCATTCTAATCTCAAGTGCACCAGGTCCTTCCCAACCTTAGTCATCAACATCTCATACAATCTAGAAACCTCATGCCCACCCTCCGATGTATCATACATTACCCCAACAGTAGCATCCGGTTCCCCCGCCAAAATAGTTTCAGGCCACCTACTTCGAATCTTCTGCACTACCCTATGATAAGTGACATATTGGCCTACGTGCAATCCCGTCGCTTCCCCAAGTTCCCCCAACTCCATAATAGTCCTGTCTTGCCAAATGTCTCCCAAAGTGACTAGTCCCACTTATTCCCAATAGGTCCTAATAATTACCCTCAGCTGCCTGTCTCCCTTTGCCAGTGCGACCAACGGTATCTGCGGAACACACGGGAAAGGGTCCCCCATCATCCGGCAGGCTCGGCGCCACATGTTCCACCCCAATAACAGCATTCTAGGGCGCTCCCTCATGTCTGAGCTAGCCACCCAGATCATTTCCCGCAAGTAAAAAGGGGTACAGTGCATCCCGAACAACCTGTGTTCATGGGTCTCTTCATCAGAGAGCCACTTAGCCACATATTGCAGTTGCGCCGCCACATAGTAGGCCTCAAAATTAGGCAGTTTAATACCGCCTTTCTCATAAAAGTTCTGCAGCTTCCATAATGCAACTCTGTTCCGGGTACCATGCCACAAAAATATGCCACAAAAATTCCCTGCACATACTGTGCAGCTTAACAAAAAACTTCTTGGGTATCATGTATGTGATATTGTTGAAATAATGCAAAAGCCTAGGTAAGACCACCATTTTAAGCATAGCACATCGGCCCATCATCGCTAAGGGCAACCTCTCCCAGAACCTCATGCATTTCCCGATTTTTCCCAGTGGCTATTTCAGTATTACGCCTATGTTCTTCCTCCGTCGTGTGATACACATCTATTCCAAGGTAGCGGAAAGAGCTCGCTAGCCACGGAATCTGCAACACCGGCAACCTCACTACAGGAATTCCCACATAGCTACCCAGCGGGAATAGGCCAGATTTTTGGGGGTTCACTGCTATACCGGACAGCCTGGCATACCTCCCCATCACCTCCAAAACATACCGAAGATTTTCTTCCGGGTATTTCAGATATAGTAACAAATCATCTGCATACAGGGATATAAGGTGACGCTCCCCTCCCACCTCAATACCGATCGGGTCATATTGTTGCCTGAGGTATATTGCTAAGGGCTCCAGGGCCAATATGTACAGCATCGGGGACCAGGGGCACCCCTGCCTAGTGCCTCTGCCCAGCTGCCATCTTTCACTGCACCCGTACGAACCCTGGCCAGCGGTTCACTATACAACATCTCAGCCCATTTAATGTAACCTGGTCCCACTCCATACCCTCCCAGGGCCGCCAACAACCACGGCCACTTAACAGAGTCGAACCCTTTAACTGCGTCCAGTGCCACAATCGCCATTTCGCCATCATTACTGCACCCCCATTCGACCACTCGATGGAGTCGTCTATGATTGTGAGTGATATTCCTGCTCGGGACATAGCCCGTTTGGTCTGGGTGAATTAACTTGCCGATTACTCTCCGCATTCTGTTGGCCAGGACAGCTGTCAGTATCTTACTGTCCTGGTTCAGCATCGACAAGGGCCTGTAGGAGCCGCAACTGTGTCCCGGTTTATTGGGCTTGGGGAGCGGTATTATGATCGCCTCCCTGAGTGACTCCGGTAACCGTCTCACCTCAAACGCCTCGTTAAGCATTTCTAGCATGGGTGGGAGCACCACCTCCCCATACACTTTATAAAATTCAATAGGGAACCCGTCTGCACCTGGAGCCTTGCTGGTAGGTAACTGCCTTACAATCTCTTTCAGTTCCTCCAAAGTGATCGGTGCATCCAGCTCCTCCCTCTCCTCATCACTGACCTTGGGCAGGCCTTTATCTTCTAGTACCTCATCTATCTCCTCCTGGATGCTCCCCTCATCATCCTCATATAATGCCTTATAGTATTCCGCAAATGCCCTATTTACACCTTCCTGGGTGTCCACCGTCTCGCCCTCTTCATTGGTTACAATTCGAATTGGGGATCTAGGGGTTTCGCTCTTGTACAACCACGCTAGAAGCCGGCCTGTTTTATCTCTTCCCGCATGCTGCCTCTCTATATACTTTTTATAATTTAAGTTACAGAGCCTGTCCCAGTATTCCGCGCACTTCTGCTGTAATTTGAATACTACCTCCGTATCAGCCCCGCCCCCTTCCAACTCTCCTTCCAGCTCGATCTCAGCCCTATGTAGATCAGCTAGAACTCCACCCAGCAATCCCTTCGACTTCACAATGGCGATCCCCCGCATCACAACCTTAAAAGCCTCCCATAAAGTACCCGCCGACTTTACACTACCAGTATTCACCTCGAAGTAAGCAATAATCTCATCCCTTATGTCCTCTCTGAAAACTGGATCTTTGAGCGCCTCCGCCCGGAGGCACCACATCGGTATGCGTGCCCTTGGGAGGCAATACTGCCACCCGAGGACCAGGGGTGAGTGATCCGAGCGAACTCTTGCTTTGTAATCTATATGGTTACTCTCAGCAACTACGTCCAGAGTGGCAAAAATATAATCAAGCCTTGTATGTAGTTGATGCGGAGCCGAATAGTGCGAGTATTGCCTCTCATCAGGGTGTTTCGCTCTCCACACATCTACCAAGCCAAAGTCCGCCAGCAGCGTCTGCAATACTTTAGCCGCTGGGTTGGGCCTGGCCGTCTTATCATCCGACCTGTCTACCCTAGGATTGAATACACAATTAAAATCCCCACCCCAGATCGTCGCACCCCCCACACACGCACTGAGCTTGGTACACAGCGTCCTAAAGTATGCCGCCGTGTTTTGGTTAGGGGCGTATGTATTTACAATGCATACTTCTTTGTTCTCTATCAGCCCCCTCACTATAACCAACCTCCCATCCGCCTCCACAACTTCTTCAGTCAACTTAAATGGGACATGTGGCGCCACCCAGACAAGTACTCCTCTTGCATAGGCAGAGTACGATGAACCCACCGCTATCCCTTTCCATTTCCTCCCCACCAACTCCATTTTCTCTCGCGTCAGAACCATCTCCTGTAGCAAGGCGACGTCTATCTTCTGTCGCTTCAAATACAGCTTAACCTTATTCTGCTTCAAATAACTGTTGAGCCCTCTAACATTCCACGTTAATATCCTAAGGTCCCCCATGGTTCATCAATAGTTCCCCTTCCCCCTTCCAAGCAGCCCTCCCCCCCACACCAAACAGATTCCTGATTTTAGTTCTTCCACAAAGGCTCATGTTTAAACTTGAACACCGCAAAACCCCAACCCAACCAACTGCCCAGCTCCATCCCTGGATCTCAGGCATCCCCGCGTTTGGTTCTCCCTTGGAAGCCCAAATTGAGAACCCGGCAGGGTGTCACCTCACTATCAGTGACCAAACCAAACTCTAAATGGGAATATAAAGATCGGCCCCAAGAGGCTCCTTCCCCACGCAACAGTCTCCGTGCTCACAGATCATGTTTCCTACCAACCAGAGCGTACCTGCTCTCAAGCTGCATCAATGACTATAATCAAGTCCCACAGTCCGCAGTCCCATCAGGCCCGCAGCCTTGCTTATCTCGTCCTGCTCCGTCTTCTTTCTGAATGTCTGGCTCTTGAGGGCAGCTCTGCATATCCAGCCACCCCATGGCATCTTCGGGAGTGTCGAAGAACAACGTCTTGTTCTTATAAAAAACCTTTAGCTTGGCCGGGTAGAGCAGCATGTATTTGTACCCAGCTTCCCGCAATCTCCTCTTGACCGATCCAAAGTTCATATGGCTTCGCTGTACCTGCAGGGTATAATCCGGGTAGGCAGTTATGCTTGCCGCTCCTCGTTGTATTGTTCCCCCTTTGCGGAAGTGTTCAAGGATTCTTTCCCGGTAGTTGAGGATCTTGGCGGTCATTGGCCTGGGCGGATTTCCCGGCGGCGGCTTCCTTGTTAGGGCCCTGTGCGCTCTTTCCACTGCAAATCCCTGAGACAGGGTTCCCCCAGTGATCTCCTGCAGCAACATATTTTCCACGAACTCCGTAGGGTTGTGACCCTCGGCTCCTTCTGGCAGTCCAACAATGCAAATGTTATTCCTCCAGGCACGTCCTTCCTCCTCCTCCGCCCTACCCTCCAAATTGCCCACACGTTGCACTAGGGCATGGAGCTCTCGTTTGTGCGCAGCGCAGTCTGCCGCGGTAGGGCCCATCTCTTTCTCCAGAGTCTCCGTGCGCTCCGCCAGAGTCCTAACATCCTGCCTGAGGAGGTTCACGTCCTCCTGCACCGCCCCAACCTGGAGTTCCATTGCCGTCTTCAATTCCTTCACTGCCAATTGGAGCTTGGTCTCCCAGGCCACCTTCAGATCCGCGATCGCCGCAAGGACCTCCTGATTCGTGCCCACAGCGGCCATTGCCCCTGCCGGGGGTTTGTCTTTACTCCTGGCTCCGTCCGGGCCAGTCGGTGTCCTGGCGTATTCGTCCAGCGTGGGCTGTTTACCCTTCGCTCTCAGGGCCTTATTAGACATTTCTCCCGTCAGGGACAGCCTCCTGTCCATGCTTGGATTTGCAGCGAGGTGTCCCAGTGCACTTCTTTGCTTTCCCTTTGCTACTGTAGCATTTCTGTCACGAAGCAACAAACTCCTTTTTTCTCTGGCCCCGCCGGCCATTTTATCTTCTTTCTCCGATAATGGGTGGAACTACGCTTCTCCTTCTTCCGAGGGCTTGAAAAGTTCAGAGGGCACTCCCAGCACCTTCATAAGTGCCCATGTATGCTTACAGCAGCCGCTGGGATCTTTAACTGCACTTTATAAACAGGATCATGGGCGGGTCACATGAGCTCCTCCGGAACACACCTCCCTACATGGCCCTCATGGTCCCGCCCCGATGGGCACAGTTCACCACAGCTTGTGGGCTGCACTCGCCTGCCAGCAGTTCCACAATCCAGTATTATATTGCAGGCTCTCACCTCCTGTCAAGCCCTGCCTTCACCTCATTCAGCCCCAGCTGTACGCCTATTGAAAGCCCAGGCGCTTGGGCTACAATATATCAGGGGCCTCACTCTGTGTTCGGAGCGCTTGCTACATTTGTAGCCTTCCAGGAAGAGCTCCGTGTTAATCTCAGGGCTCAATGCCCCAGCCGTCCACTGGCCGCACTGATGCTCACGATCAGAGCCTTGTGTCAGTTACAAGGCGTACGATCGCAGCCGATCCTCCGTAACACGAGATACAACGTATCTCCAACCAGGCCCGGCTTCCCATCCGTTTCCTACCGTTCGTCGCAGTAATGATTCGGGCCTTGAAGCCGCAGCCCCCGGAGCCGCTCGTTCGTACAGGCTGCACACCTCCCGATCCTGATGCTCCTGCACCAGGCTGCTTCAGTGACCTCCGGGTCTCGGAGCCGCGTCGCACGGAGCCGCTTCTTTATGTAGGCTGCACAACTCGCGGGCCTCGGACTGTGTGTCGGGTGCACTTAATGTTTGCAGCACACCTGATCCATGCTCCGTCGGTGCCGCGCACCTCCGCTGCAAACGCGCGGACAGTCAAGTAGCCAGGCGCCCAGGCCAGCCACTCCTTTGTTCTTTTCAGCGGCGGCCATCTTATTCTTCGTTATGATCTCACCCAGAAATGTTCCCCCAGCTCTGGCAGCGCTCTTACGGTAAGGGTCCGTGCCACAATATATCTACACGTGCACCCAAGCTTCGTATGCACGATCCCCCTTGTCACAGCCTAATTGCATCAGTCCTTGCACGGTTTTCAGTCGGATAATGTGCGGATCTGCAGGAGCCCCGGTATGGACACGTCTTCTTACATGGCTTCCTAGCCACGCCCCCTCCAGGTTTTAACACTCTCCTCTCTGATGGCTACATGATCCTCTCTGACCCCAGAACCAACTGACCTGGAGGTGGAGTAGCTTGGATCTTTCTGGAGTGGCTCCCTGCTTCTGCCATTCCTACGCAGGCCTACTCCTCCTTTGAATGCCTGGTCTGCAGGCTCTCTCTCTCTCTCTCCTGACCTCTCTCTGACTGTGGCCACTATCTACAGGCCACCTGGCCAGGTTGCCCTCTTCCTCGCAGAGTGGGCTGACCTCCCCTCTTCTCTCCTTGCCTCTTCCTCTCAACTTCTCCTCCTCAGAGAACTCAACATCCACATGGATGCTTCTAATCTCTCCACTGGGCTTTTCCACAACCTCTGCGACACGCTCTCTTTCTCTCCATTCTGCCCTCTGGTCCGACACACTCTGCCGGACATACTTTGGATGTTCTCATCCCTTCAGACACTCTAATCCTCTCACTTCTCCTCTCTCTTGCACTGACCACATTCTACTTTCCTCTCATCTGAAACTCTCTATCCCTCAGGAAAAGCCCACCCAAGCACGGTCACCTACCTTCGCAGTCATCCGGCCCATGAAGTGTGTGTCTGTGGATACCTTTGTTTCTACTTTCTCTGCTCCTCCTACTCCTGCAGCGGACTCACACTCTGACACAGCCCTCTCCAATCTGCATCTCTCTATCTCCAACACTCTGGGTATAGTTGCCCCTGTTATTAGAATCTGGCTGAAGCCTACCTCCAAGTGCAACTCTTGGTATGACTCTGACCGCGCCCGTCCTGAAACGCAAGTGGAGGGCTTCGGCTCATTGTCTGACAAACTGGCCTGCCGCCTGCTCTAAAGGCAATACAGACTCTCTGTCATGTCCAAGAAGAGAGCCTTCATTCAAGCCCATGTCTCTGCGGCCTCTAACAACACGTCCATACTCATTAAACTCTGCAAGGAACTGGCCAGTCCTGCTGCAGTCTCTTCCTCTCCTGTTCCCTCCCAGGCCCTCTGCACGGCTTTGGCCTCTCACTTCACTACTAAAACTCAGGACATCCTGTCTTTTATCTCCTCTTCTTCTCCCTCTGCCTCTTGCGCTCTCGGCCACCATGAGGCCAACTCTCCCTCTGCTCCTTCTTTCTCCTCGTTCTCTCTGACAAAACCTGACGAGGTTTCTAGACAAGTTCGATCTAAGTGTCGTCCAAACAGGTGCCCCTCTGCTCCTCCCAAACCATCAAGGACCATATTGACACCCTTGCTCCTGCCTTGGCCGATTTCTGTAATCACTCTTTTGCCACTGCAACTTTACCCTCTCTTTTCAAGCACTCCCTTGTGCAGCCCCTCCTCGAGAAGCCATCTGCCGAACCTACCTGTCTGGAAAACTATCGCCCAATCTCTATCACCCCTTTCCTGGGAAAACTCCTGGAAAAGCTGGCCGTCTCCCAGCTTAATCTCCACACTGAATCTGTTGGTTGTCTCCATTACCATCAGTCTGGCTTCAGAGCTGGTAGAGTAACGTAAATTGCTCTCCTGAACACCCTTGAAGATCTGCTCTCTAACTTTGATTCCAGCATTCCTTCTGTCCTCATCCTCTTTGATCTTTCCTCTGCCTTTCACATGGTCAACCACGCCATCCCGATCAATCGACTTTGCGAGAACCTGGGCATTATGGATCGGGCCCTGGAGTGGCTGACCTCCTTTCTCTTGGACCGCCCCTCCGATGTCCAACTTGTTCTTTTCTCTCTACCACCTCTCTCTCCACCTGTGGTGTTCCCCAGGGCTCTATCCTCTCACCCTGGTTTTTCAACCTCTACTTGGCCCTTTTGGCCTACCTGATCGCTACCTTCTCCTTTCAGTGTTATGCAGAGGACACTCAGCTCTCGCGATGCTCCCCTCAGCCTCCTCTCCTCTCTCGCTCATTCCCGACTGTCTATATATGATTCAGGATTACTGCGCCTCCAACAATCTCTATCTTAATGCCAATAAGACAGAGATCCTTCACATTAGGACTCCTGCACCTGCTTTCCCTCTCTCACTATGACCGCCCTCTTGGGCCCTCTTTGACCCCTTCCTGTGCGGCTAAATACCTTGCTGTCATCTTCAACTCCACTCTCTCTTTCTCTCCTCACATCTTGAATGTCGCCAAGAAGTCCCACTACCAGCTGCACCTCTTTAAAGGTACTCTTCCCTTTCTCACCTTTCCCCAGAAGCTCACTGTCTACAGAGCCCTGGTTCTCTCTAGGTTTGACTACTGCAACAACCTCTTTCTCAAGCTGCCTTCCGCTACTCTCTGCCCTCTGCAACTAATCCAGAACAGGCAGTGCTTTAAGTGGGGTAAGAAATTGAGGGGGGGCCCTCGTTTGGGGGCGTGGCTTTCATTGTCGGCGTGGCCTAAAAGTGCACAAATCATAGTAAGGTGCGCAAACAAATATATAAATGTATGTGAGCATTTATATGTTTGTATGCGTACTACTATGGTGTGTGTAGTTTTCAAGCCATATTTTATAAACATAGCAATGTTACATATTTCTATGTTTATAAAAGGTGGCTTGAAAAGTGCACAAACCATAGTAAGTTACACACACTTGTGTGCTTACCTTACTATGGTTTGTGTACTTTTCAAGCCATCTTTTATAAGGGATACATTACTCACCGTAATCGTATTTCTGATGCTTGTATCTGCTTAGATTCACATGCTGTGCATAGGCCGACATCTAGTGGAAGCTGCGGTGTATTACAGTTTGTTTTTCGAAACTCGAAAATGGGCGTCGACACAGGGCGTGCCAGTAATACTATCCCTAGTGTGACGTCCACTGTACCCAAGATCCCTCACGCGTCTAGGATCCTCAGATTGTATTTTTTCTGACATGAGGTAGCATGAGGAGTAGCGTGAGTACAGATAATCCAAGCAGATAGACAGAAAGGTAAGACTACAAGCAATCATGCGCCTTCTCTCAGAGGGGAGGAAGGGTGGGTTGCATGTGAATCTAAGCAGATACAAGCATCAGAAATACGATTACGGTGAGTAATGTATCCCTTCTGAGGCTTGTGGAATCTGCTTAGATCACATGCTGTGCATAGATTAGCGAGCAGTACCTGAAGAAGGAGGTGGGATGTGAGAAGGGTCATGAGCAAATAAGTGTCTTAGAACCGCTTGTACGACTTGTGTATCTGCCTTGGAATGGGTGTCAATGCAGTAATGCTGAGTAAAAGTGTGAATAGAGCTCCAAGTAGCTGCTTTGCAAATGGTGTCAAGGGGTACATTTGCAATGAAAGCCAGAGTGGCCCCAATGCCTCTAGTAGAGTGGGATCTTGGCGTGAAAGGCAGAGTTCTTTCAGAGAGTGAGTAACACAGCTGGATACAGTTAATAATCCACTTCGAGGTGGCACCTTTAGAGACGCGATCCCCCTCTCTGCCTGTAGCTACGGAGACAAACAGTTGATCTGTTTTTCTTAGCGGCCTGGTTTTATTTACATAGTAGAGGCCCGCCCTACGCACATCTAGGGTGTGTAGTTTCACCTCAGCCGAGCTTTGCGGGTCCTGGAAGAAAGCCGGAAGCTCGATGGACTGGTTTACATGGAATTGTGATATAAATTTAGGTGAGCACCTAAGGTGTGTGCGTAAAACCAGTTTGTCTTTATGGACAGTAAAGAAGGGATCCTGCACTGACAGAGCCTGAATTTCACTGACCCTTCTTATAGAAGTAATAGCTACTAA
Organism: Ambystoma mexicanum; assembly: GCF_040938575.1. Classification (NCBI taxonomy): domain Eukaryota; kingdom Metazoa; phylum Chordata; class Amphibia; order Caudata; family Ambystomatidae; genus Ambystoma; species Ambystoma mexicanum. The sequence goes on along the minus strand of NC_090937.1, from coordinate 1,666,540,925 downwards.
GAAGGCCGTTTTATAAGTCAGGTGTGTGAGACTGCTTTTATGCATGGGTTCGAAAGGGGGGCCCATGAGCTTGGCTAGCACCACATTAAGGTCCCACCCTGGTGGTGGGTTTGAAATAGGAGGGTGAAGTCTCTTTACTCCTTCCATGAAGGCTTTAACTACTGGTACTTTCCACCACGAAACCTTGCTATGGGAAGTGGTGTAAGCCGACAGGGCTGCCAGGTGTACTTTCAGTGAGTTAAAAACCAAACCTGCATCCAGCAGGTGGAGCATGTATGTAACAATAGTTGAAGGAGTGCAATCAACCGGGTTGATTGATCTACTCTGGCACCATATAACGAACCTCTTCCACTTGTCAAAGTAACAGTGCCTTGTGTTTGGTTTCCTAGATTCCTTTAGGATGTCCATACACCTCTGTGGCAAATTGAGATGTCCAAACTCTATGACCTCAGGAGCCATGCCGCCAGGTTCATTGAGTTGGGTTGCTGGTGCACTGTTTGACCTTGGTGCTAGGACAGTAGGTTGTACCAGGCTGGAAGTCTTATGGGCTCGCACACCGCCATCCTGCGTAGGTGTGGGAACCACGGTTGTCTTGCCCACATGGGAGCAACTAGGACGAGCGTCATCGACTCTCTGTTCATCTTGTTCACCACTTTCCTGATGAGAGGAGTTGGTGGAAAAGCGTACGCAAACATCCCTGACCAGTTCATCCACAGGGCGTTCCCCTGGGAGTCTTGTTGGGGGAACCTGGATGCAAATCCTGGGCATTGTCTGTTTTCGCTTGTGGCGAATAAGTCTATAATGGAGAAACCCCACTGAGAGAAGATATCTTCTACGACCTCTCTGTGTAGAACCCATTCGTGTTCCTCTTGGAGGGAGTCTCTGCTCAGAGCATCCGCTAGGGAATTGAGCTCCCCTGGAACATGTTGTGATGACAGGAAGATGTTCCGTCTGAGTGCCCATATCCAGATTTTCTGGGCAAGCTTGGACAGATTTGGCGAGCGAGTCCCTCCTTGCTTGTTCAGGTAGAACATGGCTGTTGTGCTGTCCGTCCTGATTTGCACTGACAGGTTTAGTAGGTGGGGCTCGAACGCCTGAAGCGCTCTGAATACTGCCAGAAGCTCTAGCAGGTTGATGTGGTTCTTGGCCACTGAGTGAGACCAGAGACCCTGAGCTGTGTGGTGGAGATGGTGAGCTCCCCACCCCGTCAGGCATGCATCTGTAGTGACTATTGCCTGTACTTCGGGATCGTAAAAGGGTTTCCCCTGCGCGAGATTCTCTCTTTTCCACCAGTGAAGGCTTTGTACCAGTGTTGGTGAAACGACCACTAGATCGTCCCACTTACCACTTGCCTGAGACCACTGTTTCGCCAACCATTCCTGCATGGGACGCATGCGCAGGCGCGCATGGGGGACCAGGTAAATACATGACGCCATCATGCCCAGTAAACGCATAGCTTTGCGTACCGTTATTTGTTGACCGGACTGATAATGCAGAATTTGCAGTAGTATATTCCGAATTCTTTCTTCTGAAGGAAAGGTAAACCCCTCTTGGCTATCTAGGATTGCTCCTAGGAATTGTTTTGAGGTGCTTGGCACTAGGCTTGACTTTTTCTCGTTGATTGAGAAGCCTAACTCGTGAAGGAGGTCGATAGTCCTTTGAATGTTTGTCCTGCAAATTCCTGGGGTTTCCCCCGTTATGAGCCAGTCGTCCAGATAAGGGTACACTGGGATTGCCTCCCTGCGTAGGTGTGCAGCCGCCACCGCCAGTACCTTGGTGAATACCCTTGGTGCTGAAGCTATCCCGAAGGGCAGTACCTTGAATTGGTAGTGTCGACTGTCCACCTTGAAACGCAAATACTTTCTGTGCGCTGGGAACATGGAAATATGAAAATAAGCATCTTTCATATCCAAGGTTGCCATGTAATCCCCCTTTTTTAGGAGGGGGATTACCTCTTGTAGCGTGGTCATACGAAATTTTTGGGGCTTGACATACTTGTTGGCAGGCCGTAAATCCAATACTGGGCGCATTGTCAAATCTTTCTTTGGCACAAGGAAGTAAGTTGAATAAATACCCTTGTTTACCTGGTGTCCCGGGACGAGTTCTATCGCGTCCTTTTCTAGCAGAATGGCAATCTCCTCGAGGAGAATCTTCTGATGTTCTAAAGAGTGTACTCTTTGTCGTGGAGAATGGTTCCGGGGACGCTGCAGTAGTTCTATACAATATCCTGTGGATACTGTTGACAGCGCCCATCTGTCTGATGTGATCCTTTCCCAAGCCTGGGTGAAGTTGGAAATGCGTCCCCCTACTGGGGTTGCGTGAGAAGGGACCCTGAACTGAGCGTCACTGCTTTGGTGGAGGCGTGCCGCCTCTCTTGTTGGGGCTGCCTCTGCCTTTACCACGACCTCTCCTATTACCCCTGCCGTAACCCTGGGTAGACTGTTGGTTGTTGTTCCACTGTGTACCCTGCCCCTGGGAATAGGTAGATCCTCTCTGGGAATTTTGGCCGCGTGGGTGACGAAAATTACTATTCCCTCTATGGTTAGGGGGTTTATTGGTTAACTGGCCAAGGGACTTGAGTGCTTCGTATTCGTCCTTGGCATTCTTCAGTGCGTCTTCGACCGCCTTACCAAACAACAGATCGGTTTCCACCGGTTTGTCCAACAATGATGCCTGGGTTTCTGCCTTAAAACCAGACTGCCGTAACCACGCATGTCTTTTGGTAACAGTGCCTTCCGCTATCAATCTGCCTGCGTTGTCCGCGGCGTCGAAGGTTGCTTTCAAAATGCAACCAGACACGGCTCTACCCTCTGCGGAAATCCGAGCTAACTGGCCCTTTAAAGGTTCAGGAGCAGAGGCTATGAGTGCCGCGACTTCTTCCCACTGATGGTAGTTGTAGCTGGCCAACAGGGTGGTGGAGTTTGCAATCCTTGCTTGATAGGCAGACGTTGAGGCTACTTTCCTGCCGAAACCGTATAGTCTTTTGCTCTCCTTGTCGGGAGGAGCTTCGGACGATGACAAGGGTGTTCCAGCCCTCTTACGAGTGTTGGTAACAACTAGGGAGTCTGGTTTCAGATGTCCTCTTATATAGAGAGGGTCAGACTGGGCCGCCCTGAAAAGTTTTTCAACCCTGGGATTGACTGCTCTGGTGAGGTTCGGGTTCACCAGGCACGGGTCTATTCTCCGCTGAATGGACTTAAGGATAGGGATGGTCTGGGCAACAGGCCTCCTTTCTCCCACTAACTCTTCTGCGAAGTCCCTCTCCTCCTGGACACCGTGGGTGTCAATGTGGAAATGTTCTGCTGCGCGTGCGAGAACCTCGTTTAGGAGGGGTTGGTTATCGACCGGGGAGTCGGTAACCGGGGCTTCGGTCTCTACCGGGGAATCTACTCTGTATGTTTCCAAGTCCTCCTCCTCCTGGTCCTCATCATCCCCATAGTAGCCCGTCCCGGTTTGCTCTTCTACCATACCAAATTCTTGGTCCTCACCAAAGGAAGCCTCTCCTTGATACAGTGAGTATGGTCTTGCGTATGGTTGTACCTCGAAAGGTTCTGACCTCATCGGAGTTTCAAACCGGGGCTTTTTACTCGGGGGGGATAGGATCAGTAGAGCCTGAAGAGTCGCCCCTTGTGGATCATACGAGGGGAAATTTTCTGGATTTTTATCATAAAAATCAGCCAAAGAAGACATTCTTGACATGACCCTATCTATGTCTTCACTGGACCATTTTTTGGAACTGGGAATGACTCTCTCAGCAAGTCTGTGGGATTTATCTTGAGTAGCTTTGCTGGTTTTAGACATATCAGCAGACCTGGTTTTGTCTGTCTGTTTAGGGGGAGTGGTGTGTTTCACAGGTGTGGAAGAGTGCAAAGGTTGTTTCTTCTGCTGTTTTCCCCCCTCCCCGTGCGTGGAAAAATGTTTTCCCTGTCCTTTAGTGGCTCCGGAGGTTTTCGACACCTGGCGTCGTGGATCGGGGTGGTGTCCCTGTCCTTCGAGCGTGGGGCCTCGCTGGCTTTAACTGCGGGCTCCGACTCCTGGAGCGCGGCCTGGGGGTGGAAGTCGTCTTCGTCTTCCGACGATCGAACTTCTGTTAGCCTAGGGAGCGAGGCACTCTTGGCAAGAGTGGATGATTGCCTGGAGTCATGTGGCGATCTTGATCGAGAGCGCCCAGAGGACACCGAATCGGACCGTTCTGTTTGTGCCTCTTTCCGAGAACTCGACGTCGTCGAGTCTCGTTTGGACTTAGCGTGTTTAGTGTGTGTAGTATGTGAAGCACTTGTGTCGCCGGGGGTCTTCCCCATAGCCGCCCTGCCGGATGACGTTCCGAGGTCGGGGACCTGCGCTCGGCTGTCTTTCGACGCTGTAATGCCCTTGCCGTCCGAAAGTACGGCGTCGCTGCCGTTGCTGAAGGCGCCCTCCGCTGCCATGGCCGCCTGCCTGGCGTGGTGGGCCCAACGCTTTGTGGAACGGTCCTTAAGTGTCTTAGGTTTAAACCTACTACACGCTCTGCAGTTCGCTTCGGGGTGGTCCCTCGGCAAGCAGAGATTGCACGTGGCGTGCCTGTCGACCCAAGGGTATTTGCGATTGCACTTGGGGCAGAATTGAAAAGGGGTACCCTCCATACGCACCTTGAGGCAGCGGGCTGTTAAGTGTAGGAAATGTATAAGGTGTACCTATATACCAAGAGTGTAGAGTATGTACCACCCCCCACTCTCCCTACTTGCAGGGCCGAGGCCAGAGGCCTTCCAAGGCCCGGGCCGAGGCCAGCGGCCTTCCGAGGCCCAAGTCCTTCGTGCAGCAGCCGACGGTCGATTTCTTCTCCAGCCGGCGTCGAGTGTCGAAGTTCGACGTTGGGGTGGGGAAGGATGTCAATAGATTATTATTTTAAATTTTTAGCAAAAGTATGGCTAAGGCCAGGGGACTCCGCAAAATGCTTCCGACCAGACCAGACCCCCCCTTGGAGGAGTAGCAAGGCCATCAGCCCCAAAAAACAAATTTTGCAAGTGACCAGACTCTGGGAGGAGTAGCAAGGCCATCAACCCCAAAAATCTAATCCTGCCAGTGACCAGACCCCCCCGGGAGGAGTAGCAAGGCCATCAGCCCCAAAAAACGAATCTTGTAAGTTACCAGACTCTGGGAGGAGTAGCAAGGCCTTCAGCCCTAAAGATCAAACCATGCCAGTGACAGGACTCTGGGAGGAGTAGCAAGGCCATCAGCCCTAAAAATCAAATCTTGCAAGTGACCAGACTCTGGGAGGAGTAGCAAGGCCATCAGTCCTACAAAACTAATCTTGCAAGTGACCAGACCCCCCCCCCCCCCGGGAGCAGTAGCAAGGCCTTCAGCCCTAAAAATCAAATCATGCCAGTGAAAGGACTCTGGGAGGAGTAGCAAGGCCATCAGCCCTAAAAATCAACTCTTGCAAGTGACCAGACTCTGGGAGAAATAGCAAGGCCATCAGCCCCAAAAATCAAATCTTGCAAGTGACCAGACTCTGGGAGGAGTAACAGGGCCATCAGCCCCAAAAATCAAATCTTGCAAGTGACCAGACTGGGAGGAGTAGCAAAGCCATCAGCCCCAAAAATAAAATCTTGCAAGTGACCTGACTCTGGGAGGAGAAGCAAGGCCATCAGCCCCAAAAGTTAAATCTTGCCAGTGACCAAACGCCCCGGGAGGAGTAACAAGGCCATCAGCCCCAAAAATCAAATCGTGCTAGTGACCAGACTCTGGGAGGAGTAGCAAGGCCATCAGCCCCAAAAGTTAAATCTTGCCAGTGATCAGACTCTGGGAGGAAGAGCAAGGCCGTCAGCCCCAAAAGATCAACTCTTGCAAGTGACCAGTCTCTGGGAGGAGTAGCAAGGCCATCAGCCCCAGAAATCAAATCTTGCTAGTGACCAAACGCCCTGGGAGGAGTAACAAGGCCATCAGCCCCAGAAATCAAATCTTGCTAGTGACCAGACTCTGGGACGAGTAGCAAGGCCATCAGCCCCAAAATCAAATCTTGCCAGTGACCAAACCCCCCCAGGAGGAGTAGCAAGGCCATCAGCCCCAAAAAACAAATTTTGCAAGTGACCAAACGCCCTGGGAGGAGTAACAAGGCCATCAGCCCTAAAAATCAAATCTTGCCAGTGACCAGACTCTGGGAGAAGTAGCAAGGACCCCCCGGGAGGAGTAGCAAGGCCATCAGCCCCAAAAATCAAACCTTGCCAGTGACCAGACCCGCCGGGAGGAGTAGCAAGGCCTTCAGCCCTTAAAATCAAATCATGCCAGTGACAGGACTCTGGGAGGAGTAGCAAGGCCATCAGCCCGAAAATCAAATCTTGCAAGTGACCAAACGCCCTGGGAGGAGTAACAAGGCCATCAGCCCCAAAAATCAAATCTTGCAAGTGACCAGACTCTGGGAAGAGTAGCAAGGCCATCAGCCCCAAAAATCTAATCTTGCCAGTGACCAGACCCCCCCGAGAGGAGTGGCAAGGCCATTAGCCCCAAAAAATTAATCTTGTAAGTGACCAGACTCTGGGAGGAGTAGCAAGGCCATCAGCCCCCAAAAACCAAATCTTGCCAGTGACCAGACTCTGGGAGGAGTAGCAAGGTCATATACCCTAAAAATCAAATCTTGCAAGTGACCAGACTCTGGGAGGAGTAGCAAGGCCATCAGCCCCAAAAATCAAATCATGCCAGTGACGAGACTCTGGGAGGAGTAGCAAGGTCATATACCCTAAAAATCAAATCTTGCAAGTGACCAGACTCTGGGAGGAGTAGCAAGGCCATCAGCCACAAAAATCAAATCTTGCCAGTGACCAGACCCCCCCCCCCCCGGGAGGAGTAGCAAGGCCATCAGCCCCAAAAATCAAATCTTGCAAGTGACCAAAGACCCTGGGAGGAGTAACAAGGCCATCAGCCCCAAAAATCAAATCTTGCCAGTGACTAGACTCTGGGAGGAGTAGCAAGGCCATCAGCCCCGAAAATCAAATCTTGCCACTGACCGGACTCTGGGAGGAGTAGCAAGGCCTTCAGCCCCAAAAATCAAATTTTGCCAGTGACCGGACTCTGGGAGGAGTAGCAAGGCCATCAGCCCCCAAAAAAATTTTTGCAAGTGACCAGTCTCTGGGAGGAGTAGCAAGGCCATCAGCCCCAAAAATCAAATCTTGCCAGTGACCAGACCCCCCCGGGAGGAGTAGCAAGGCCATCAGCCCCAAAAACAAATTTTGCAAGTGACCAGTCTCTGGGAGGCGTAACAAGGCCATCAGCCCCGAAAATCAAATCTTGCCACTGACCGGACTCTGGGAGGAGTAACAAGGCCAATAGCTCCAAAAATCAAATCTTGCCAGTGACCAGACCCCCCCCCGGGAGGAATAGCAAGGCCATCAGCCCCATAAGTGACCAGACTCTGGGAGGAGTAGCAAGGCCATCAGCCCCCAAAAAACAAATCTTGCTAGTGACCAGACCCGCCGGGTGGAGTGGCAAGGCCTTCAGCCCCAAAAATCAAATCTTGCAAGTGACCAGACTCTGGGAGGAGTAGCAAGGACCCCCCGGGAGGAGTAGCAAGGCCGTCAGCCCCAAAATATCAACCCTTGCAAGTGACCAGACTCTGGGAGGAGTAGCAAGGCCATAAGCCGCAAAAGATAACTCTTGCCAGTGACCAAATGCCCTGGGAGGAGTAACAAGGCCATCAACCCCAAAAATCAAATCTTGCTAGTGACCAGACTCTTGGACGAGTAGCAAGGCCATCAGCCCCGAAAATCAAATCTTGCCACTGACCAGACTCTGGGAGGAGTAGCAAGGCCTTCAGCCCCAAAAATCAAATCTTGCCAGTGACCAGACTCCCCTCCCCCGGGAGGCGTAACAAGGCCAATAGCTCCAAAAATCAAATCTTGCCAGTGACCAGACTCCCCCGGGAGGAATAGCAAGGCCATCACCCCCAAAAACTAATCTTGTAAGTGACCAGACTCTGGGAGGAGTAGCAAGGCCTTCAGCCCTTAAAATCGAATCATGCCAGTGACAGGTCTCTGGGAGGAGTAGCAAGGCCATCAGCCCTAAAATCAAATCTTGCAAGTGACCAAATGCCCTGGGAGGAGTAACAAGGCCATCAGCCCCAAAAATCAAATCTTGCCAGTGACCAGAACCCCCCGAGAGGAGTGGCAAGGCCATTAGACCCAAAAAATTAATCTTGTAAGTGACCAGACTCTGGGAGGAGTGGCAAGGCCATCAGCCCTAAAAATCAAATCTTGCCAGTGTCAGACTCTGGGAGGAGTAGCAAGGCCATCAGCCCCAAAAATCAAATCTTGCCAGTGACCAGACTCTGGGAGGATTAGCAAGGCCATCAGTCCCCAAAAAACAAATCTTGCAAGTGACCAGACTCTGGGAGGAGTAGCAAGGCCATCAGCCCCAAAAGTTAAATATTGCCAGTGACCAGACCCCCACCGGGAGGAGTAGCAAGGTCATCAGCCCCAAAAGTTAAATATTGCTAGTGACCAGACTCTTGGACGAGTAGCAAGGCCATCAGCCCCGAAAATCAAATCTTGCCACTGACCAGACTCTGGGAGGAGTAGCAAGGCCTTCAGCCCCAAAAATCAAATCTTGCCAGGGACCAGACTCCCCTCCCCCGGGAGGCGTAACAAGGCCAATAGCTCCAAAAATCAAATCTTGCCAGTGACCAGACCCCCCCGGGAGGAATAGCAAGGCCATCACCCCCAAAAACTAATCTTGTAAGTGACCAGACTCTGGGAGGAGTAGCAAGGCCATCAGCCCCCAAAAATCTAATCTTGCAAGTGACCAGACTCTGGGAGGAGTAGCAAGGACCCCCGGGGAGGAGTTGCAAGGCCATCAGCCCTAAAATCAAATCTTGCAAGTGACCAAATGCCCTGGGAGGAGTAACAAGGCCATCAGCCCCAAAAATCAAATCTTGCCAGTGACCAGAACCCCCCGAGAGGAGTGGCAAGGCCATTAGACCCAAAAAATTAATCTTGTAAGTGACCAGACTCTGGGAGGAGTAGCAAGGCCATCAGCCCCCAAAAACCAAATCTTGCAAGTGACTAGACTCTGGGAGGAGTAGCAAGGCCATCAGCCCCAAAAACAAATCTTGCTAGTGAACAGACTATGGGAGGAGTAGCAAGGACCCCCCGGGAGGAGTAGCAAGGCCATCAGCCACAAAAATCAAATCTTGCCAGTGACCAGACCCCCCCGGGAGGAGTAGCAAGGCCATCAGCCCCAAAAACAAATTTTGCAAGTGACCAGACCCCCCCGGGAGGAGTAGCAAGGAACCCCCGGGAGGAGTAGGAAGGCCATCAGCCCCGAAAATCAAATCTTGCCACTGACCGGACTCTGGGAGGAGTAACAAGGCCAATAGCTCCAAAAATCAAATCTTGCCAGTGACCAGACTCTGGGAGGAGTAACAAGGACCCCCCGGGAGGAATAGCAAGGCCATCAGCCCCCAAAAATCAAATCTTGCAAGTGACCAGACTCTGGGAGGAGTAGCAAGGCCATCAACCCCAAAAAACAAATCTTGCCAGTGACAAGACCCCCCAGGAGGAGTAGCAAGGCCATCAACCCCAACAATCAAATCTTGCCAGCGACCAAACACCCCGGGAGGATTAGCAAGAACATCAGCCCCAAAAAACTAATCTTGTAAGTGACCAGACTCTGGTAGGAGTAGCAAGGCCATCAGCCCCAAAAGTTAAATCTTGCAAGTGACCAGACTCTGGGAGGAGTAGCAAGGCCATCAGCCCCAAAAATCGCATCTGGCAAGTGACCAGACTCTGGGAGGAATAGCAAGGCCATCAGCCCCCCAAAACAAATCTTGCCAGTGACAAGACCCCCCGGGAGAAGTAGCAAGGCCATCAACCCCAAAAAACAAATCTTGCCAGTGACAAGACCCCCCGGGAGGAGTAGCAAGGCCATCAACCCCAAAAATCAAATCTTGCCAGCGACCAAACACCCCGGGAGGATTAGCAAGGACATCAGCCCCAAAAATCAAATCTTGCAAGTGACCAGACTCTGGTAGGAGTAGCAAGGCCATCAGCCCCAAAAATCAAATCTTGCAAGTGACCAGACTCTGGGAGGAGTAGCAAGGCCATCAGCCACAAAAGATCAACTCTTGCAAGTGACCAGACTCTGGGAGGAGTAGCAAGGCCATCAGCTCCCAAAAACCAAATCTTGAGAGTGACCAGACTCTGGGAGGAGTAGCAAGGCCATCAGCCCCAAAAATCAAATCTTGCCACTGACCAGACTCTGGGAGGAGTAACAAGGACCCCCCGGGAGGAGTAGCAAGGCCATCAACCCCAAATATTGCCAGTGACCAGACTCTGGGAGGAGTAGCAAGGCCATCAGACCCAGAAAACAAATCTTGCCAGTGACCAGACTCTGGGAGGAGTAGCAAGGCCATCAGACCCAGAAAACAAATCTTGCCAGTGATCAGACTCTGGGAGGAATAGCAAGGCCATCAGCTCCCAAAAACCAAATCTTGAGAGTGACCAGACTCTGGGAGGAGTAGCAAGGCCATCAGCCCCAAAAATCAAATCTTGCCACTGACCAGACTCTGGGAGGAGTAACAAGGACCCCCCGGGAGGAGTAGCAAGGCCATCAACCCCAAATATTGCCAGTGACCAGACTCTGGGAGGAGTAGCAAGGCCATCAGACCCAGAAAACAAATCTTGCCAGTGACCAGACTCTGGGAGGAGTAGCAAGGCCATCAGACCCAGAAAACAAATCTTGCCAGTGATCAGACTCTGGGAGGAATAGCAAGGCCATTAGCTCAAATAAAAAAATGCTGCTGACTTTCAAACCCCAGGTAGGGAGCGTAAATGTCTGCACTTGGTGCGGGAAGAATACCTGCCAGCCTTTTGTTGTCAAGATACCTTTAGGCCCAATAAAGCAAATGCTTAGCCTATGCAGTTTTGTGAGGATGTTTCCTCATCCTTCCAGGGCCAAGATACCAAGCCAGACCATGCTGAACGTCAGTACTCAACGAAGACAAAGATTAGAGCCAGGACAAAGATCCCAACCACAATGAAGACCCCATCAACGTACAAGTGAGCACTGACACGCTAAGCCTTGACACTTGAATTGCTGAATATTGTCTTGAACTGTCACCAGGGAACATCTGTTTAGTATTCGACAAGGTGTTAAGGCGATTTATGTACCACCCTCTGTTGAGGGAACTGCAACCCCTAATCTTAATTGGGGGGTATGGTGGGGGCTAACATTTGACAAGAAAGGGAATCAAACCTCTCTTAAGGATAGAGTGAAAGGCTCAACTCTCAGGTGTGTGAAGAAGGCTGACACAAAGGTACAATTAGTCCACACATGTATCTAGAAAGTACAGATATACTGAACAAATACATACTTCATTAAGACACACATAAAAATCTCTGGTGTCAAATAAGTACTTAAGGTATAATAAACAGTATTAAAAAGATACGAAAAAAACAGTACGTTTCTAAAAAGGACTCTCTTTACCCCACTACCTAGATCTTGGTCCACTACCAGAGGTAGTCTCCAAACAAGAAGAACAAGTGAACCGCAAAGCCGAGTCCCCAAACATATATGAACAGGGTGTGTGGAGAAAAAGTGAAAAAACAACAAAGTTGTGAGAGAGGTAGAGTATAGGCAGTAATGGCCTGGGCCTACTTGAATCATGCCAACAGTATATGTTTAGGCTTCCACAAGCATAACTTTTGAAGGTCCATAACTGCACAGCATACCTGCTTGGAGGACGCTTTGAGCATATCTCGCCTGTGCTGCACTCATTGTATTGTTTTTCAATAGAACCGATAATAGACTTTAAAGCCATCTGTAGGGGCCTCAGGGACGTAGGTCCCAGCTTCTTGCAGTCAAATTGAACCTATAGAAAATATGCTGGTCTCCATCTTCATATTCAACAAAGCTACGTTGAAAGGTTGCTAATTCGCTCTGCTGGACTCAAATCTGGGCAATCTTTTATTTTTTTTAAATTTAATTTATGTAGCGCAAAAGATGAGAGCCTGTGGGCATAGGAGCGCTAAACAATAATATACGTACATAGATCAGAGAAGGAAGAAACAGGAGAGGAGATTGTTAGGTTGTTATATCAGGGTTATTTTGCAAAAAAATACTGTCTTCGAACCCTTCTTGAAGACAGAAAAAGATGAGCATGCCCTCAGGTTGAGTGGAAGCTCATTCCAGAGACTCAGGGCTGCATGAGGGAACGATCATTGTTAGAACATTGCGTCATAAAAAGGGCGGTATTGGTGGAACGCAATTTCCTGTGTGCAGGTAGCCAGTGGAGATGTTGGGCCAGATACTCTGGTCCCAGGCCATAAAGGCACCAGTGAGTTATGCAGAATGTGGATGTTCACTGGCAACCAGTGCAGGACCCTTCTGGCTGAGAAGTCATGACAGCACGCACAGCGTTATTTGGAACCACCTGAAGTCGAAACAGTTCTTCTTTGGTTACCCCAGTAGAAGGCTAGCACAGAAGTAAAGCTTGCCCTTATGATGGCACCCGCAATCATAGCACAGTTTGTGATGCCCAAGAAGGGGTAAAGCTGGGCCAGCAATTTGAGATAGTAGGAGGAGCAGGAGACTAAACCGTTCATATGTGACTTCATAGATAGATTTTGGTCAAGAATGACTCCAAGGGTCTTGACCTTGGGTTGGGTTTTAATCAAACATCCGGCTATATTAACCTGTCAATATTTTTGAACAATTTTTTGTAGTTGCAGGGCTGTGACCACAATCATCAGTTCGGTTGTTGAGTCGTTTAAGGCAAGACCATTCGCCTGCATCCAGGCTTGCATTTTTTCCTACTTACAATTTAGGGCAGTGGAGTCAGTGGTCTAGTCCCCAGATAGTGGCATGAGGCACTGAGTACCATCGGCGTAATTTGCGTAGATGGTCTCTGTAGCATCCAGTTGTTGGAACAGGCGGAGCATAAAGATGTTAAATAGTGTAGGAGATATACAGGAGCCCTGTGGTACGCCGCAGGAGACCTGGAATTCCTTTGGCAGTGAATCCTGGAATATACAGGAGCCCTGTGGTACGCCGCAGGAGACCTGGAATTCCTTTGGCAGTGAATCCTGGAATATACAGGAGCCCTGTGGTACGCCGCAGGAGACCTGGAATTCCTTTGGCAGTGAATCCTGGAAGATACAGGAGCCCTGTGGTACGCCGCAGGAGACCTGGAATTCCTTTGGCAGTGAATCCTGGAATATACAGGAGCCCTGTGGTACGCCGCAGGAGACCTGGAATTCCTTTGGCAGTGAATCCTGGAATATACAGGAGCCCTGTGGTACGCCGCAGGAGACCTGGAATTCCTTTGGCAGTGAATCCTGGAATATACAGGAGCCCTGTGGTACGCCGCAGGAGACCTGGAATTCCTTTGGCAGTGAATCCTGGAATATACAGGAGCCCTGTGGTACGCCGCAGGAGACCTGGAATTCCTTTGGCAGTGAATCCTGGAATATACAGGAGCCCTGTGGTACGCCGCAGGAGACCTGGAATTCCTTTGGCAGTGAATCCTGGAATATACAGGAGCCCTGTGGTACGCCGCAGGAGACCTGGAATTCCTTTGGCAGTGAATCCTGGAATATACAGGAGCCCTGTGGTACGCCGCAGGAGACCTGGAATTCCTTTGGCAGTGAATCCTGGAATATACAGGAGCCCTGTGGTACGCCGCAGGAGACCTGGAATTCCTTTGGCAGTGAATCCTGGAATATACAGGAGCCCTGTGGTACGCCGCAGGAGACCTGGAATTCCTTTGGCAGTGAATCCTGGAATATACAGCAGCCCTGTGGTACGCCGCAGGAGACCTGGAATTCCTTTGGCAGTGAATCCTGGAATATACAGCAGCCCTGTGGTACGCCGCAGGAGACCTGGAATTCCTTTGGCAGTGAATCCTGGAATATACAGGAGCCCTGTGGTACGCCGCAGGAGACCTGGAATTCCTTTGGCAGTGAATCCTGGAATATACAGGAGCCCTGTGGTACGCCGCAGGAGACCTGGAATTCCTTTGGCAGTGAATCCTGGAATATACAGGAGCCCTGTGGTACGCCGCAGGAGACCTGGAATTCCTTTGGCAGTGAATCCTGGAATATACAGGAGCCCTGTGGTACGCCGCAGGAGACCTGGAATTCCTTTGGCAGTGAATCCTGGAAGATACAGGAGCCCTGTGGTACGCCGCAGGAGACCTGGAATTCCTTTGGCAGTGAATCCTGGAATATACAGGAGCCCTGTGGTACGCCGCAGGAGACCTGGAATTCCTTTGGCAGTGAATCCTGGAATATACAGGAGCCCTGTGGTACGCCGCAGGAGACCTGGAATTCCTTTGGCAGTGAATCCTGGAATATACAGGAGCCCTGTGGTACGCCGCAGGAGACCTGGAATTCCTTTGGCAGTGAATCCTGGAATATACAGGAGCCCTGTGGTACGCCGCAGGAGACCTGGAATTCCTTTGGCAGTGAATCCTGGAATATACAGGAGCCCTGTGGTACGCCGCAGGAGACCTGGAATTCCTTTGGCAGTGAATCCTGGAATATACAGCAGCCCTGTGGTACGCCGCAGGAGACCTGGAATTCCTTTGGCAGTGAATCCTGGAATATACAGGAGCCCTGTGGTACGCCGCAGGAGACCTGGAATTCCTTTGGCAGTGAATCCTGGAATATACAGCAGCCCTGTGGTACGCCGCAGGAGACCTGGAATTCCTTTGGCAGTGAATCCTGGAATATACAGGAGCCCTGTGGTACGCCGCAGGAGACCTGGAATTCCTTTGGCAGTGAATCCTGGAATATACAGCAGCCCTGTGGTACGCCGCAGGAGACCTGGAATTCCTTTGGCAGTGAATCCTGGAATATACAGCAGCCCTGTGGTACGCCGCAGGAGACCTGGAATTCCTTTGGCAGTGAATCCTGGAATATACAGCAGCCCTGTGGTACGCCGCAGGAGACCTGGAATTCCTTTGGCAGTGAATCCTGGAATATACAGGAGCCCTGTGGTACGCCGCAGGAGACCTGGAATTCCTTTGGCAGTGAATCCTGGAATATACAGGAGCCCTGTGGTACGCCGCAGGAGACCTGGAATTCCTTTGGCAGTGAATCCTGGAATATACAGGAGCCCTGTGGTACGCCGCAGGAGACCTGGAATTCCTTTGGCAGTGAATCCTGGAATATACAGCAGCCCTGTGGTACGCCGCAGGAGACCTGGAATTCCTTTGGCAGTGAATCCTGGAATATACAGCAGCCCTGTGGTACGCCGCAGGAGACCTGGAATTCCTTTGGCAGTGAATCCTGGAATATACAGGAGCCCTGTGGTACGCCGCAGGAGACCTGGAATTCCTTTGGCAGTGAATCCTGGAATATACAGGAGCCCTGTGGTACGCCGCAGGAGACCTGGAATTCCTTTGGCAGTGAATCCTGGAATATACAGGAGCCCTGTGGTACGCCGCAGGAGACCTGGAATTCCTTTGGCAGTGAATCCTGGAATATACAGGAGCCCTGTGGTACGCCGCAGGAGACCTGGAATTCCTTTGGCAGTGAATCCTGGAATATACAGGAGCCCTGTGGTACGCCGCAGGAGACCTGGAATTCCTTTGGCAGTGAATCCTGGAATATACAGGAGCCCTGTGGTACGCCGCAGGAGACCTGGAATTCCTTTGGCAGTGAATCCTGGAATATACAGGAGCCCTGTGGTACGCCGCAGGAGACCTGGAATTCCTTTGGCAGTGAATCCTGGAATATACAGGAGCCCTGTGGTACGCCGCAGGAGACCTGGAATTCCTTTGGCAGTGAATCCTGGAATATACAGGAGCCCTGTGGTACACCGCAGGAGACCTGGAATTCCTTTGGCAGTGAATCCTGGAATATACAGGAGCCCTGTGGTACGCCGCAGGAGACCTGGAATTCCTTTGGCAGTGAATCCTGGAATATACAGGAGCCCTGTGGTACGCCGCAGGAGACCTGGAATTCCTTTGGCAGTGAATCCTGGAATATACAGGAGCCCTGTGGTACGCCGCAGGAGACCTGGAATTCCTTTGGCAGTGAATCCTGGAATATACAGGAGCCCTGTGGTACGCCGCAGGAGACCTGGAATTCCTTTGGCAGTGAATCCTGGAATATACAGGAGCCCTGTGGTACGCCGCAGGAGACCTGGAATTCCTTTGGCAGTGAATCCTGGAATATACAGCAGCCCTGTGGTACGCCGCAGGAGACCTGGAATTCCTTTGGCAGTGAATCCTGGAATATACAGCAGCCCTGTGGTACGCCGCAGGAGACCTGGAATTCCTTTGGCAGTGAATCCTGGAAGATACAGGAGCCCTGTGGTACGCCGCAGGAGACCTGGAATTCCTTTGGCAGTGAATCCTGGAATATACAGGAGCCCTGTGGTACGCCGCAGGAGACCTGGAATTCCTTTGGCAGTGAATCCTGGAAGATACAGGAGCCCTGTGGTATGCCGCAGGAGACCTGGAATTCCTTTGGCAGTGAATCCTGGAAGATACAGGAGCCCTGTGGTACGCCGCAGGAGACCTGGAATTCCTTTGGCAGTGAATCCTGGAAGATACAGGAGCCCTGTGGTACGCCGCAGGAGACCTGGAATTCCTTTGGCAGTGAATCCTGGAAGAAAACTCTTGTGGTCTGGTTAGATAGAAATGACTGACCCAATTAGCTGCTTTGATAGAAAAATGTGCTGTGTCACATAGTCTGTCCGCGAGAATGGTATGATCCGAAAAATCAAATGCTGCGGACAGATCTAGTAGCACCAGCAGAGCTGAGTTCCCTTTGTCGACTATCTTGAACCTATTGGACCTCAGGTCGAGAAGAGTCGACTCAGTGCTATGGCCTCATCGAAAGCCTGATTGTTTTGGCAACAGAATTTTATATTTAGACAAGAACTCCTCAATCTGCAGCTGTGCCACTTTGTCCAGAATCTTTAATAAGTACAGCACGCTCGTAATTGGCCGATAGGTACTCGGCACATTCTGGTTAAGAGTTGGCTTCATTTTAGAGAGGAGAGGTCTAGGCTTTTTTTATACTGATAGGGACAACACTCTCTTTAAAAGAAATATTTATAAATTTGGTAATGAGAGGGGCAAGTTGGTTACCACATTCTTTGATTATTGAGTTAGGACAGATATCCCCCTCACAGTTTGTTGGTTTAAGATGGCTAAGTACTTTTTGCAAGTGTTGCTCGGAGATGTGCTGAAACTCAAATTTAGCTGTGTCTTCACTGGGGCATACTGATGGGAGGATCACATTATCTTTGGAACTCAAGTCGATTTTGGTTTCTAGATGTTTCTGTATATTCTCTATTTTATTTCTCATGGCTTGTTGGATGGATGTACATCAACTAGATACCTTCACTACCTGCACGGGAACTTGACAGGGATCTTTCAGTTCCTTGAGAATCCTAAATAGTTCACCTGAGCCTGAGGTTGCTCCAGTGATTCTATTTTTATAGTAGTCTCTCTTTGCATTCAACACGCCTTTTTGTATGTTTTTGTGGTATTAGCAATGATGATTTTATCGTATGCTAGATGAGTTTTTTCCCATTGTTTCAGTGCCTTAAGTTTAGCTGCGCGTAGCAGCTGGATGTCAGGGGAGAACCATTTTTATTTGGCCTGTCTTTAACAAGGTGCGTTTTCAATGGAGCGAGGTGATTAACGGCCCTTAAGAGAGTAGCTCTTCAGTAGAATTCAGAGAGTCTAGGTTCTTGATAGTGGCCGCTATAAAGGGGCCTTTGCGTCTGGAGTCAATTTGCGCAGGTTCCTGCACGTTACCCAGCACTTGTAGGGTTTAGTCCAGGATTCTTCCCTTAACATGGATAGATGTCTTGACATGGTGCATACAACCCAGAACATAAAGTGCTTTGCTGACTAATGTAGATTAAGAATCTGTTATATTATCATAGCCCAAATTGAAATCACCCATAATCAATATTTTAGATTTAGGTTTACGGCTGACTGTGATTAGGTCACTGAGATTAGGTAAAAGGTCTGGCATATTCTGAGGTGGTCTGTATATGAGAACAATGTTTATTGTCTCATTAGGGTTCAGAACTAACTTGGCCATTAATAGTCCACAGTCAGCTAAGCCGATATGGTCAATATTTCTAATTTGGAATGTGTTCTGATGCAATAGGGCTACCCCTCCACCCTTCACTTTGGTACGATCATCTCTCAGGATGTTAAAATCTGGGGGCAATGATCTGCCATACAAGCTTTGAATATTGGAATGGCACCTACCGTTTAGGGAGATGTTGAAAACCTGCCTGGTTCGATGATGGGGTATGCAATCCACACCTGACAGTATCGCTTTGTTGAAAGTGGAATCACGCAGGCTAACGATGTGGCAGCCGTCGCTCTGGATCACTGTAGCGTGTTCCTTTACTTAATAGTTTACATCAAGAACTTCGTAAGTGTGTGAGGACAGAACACCCACCGAGCCAACCATCTAGGGCATGCATTAGGGGCAACCACGCCTCATGGAACATGCATCCAGAGATCCACACCACATTTTAGATAACACACACACACACTCGGAACACACACACTACATCATTCAGTCAACACGCAAATTCAGGATCCAAGAGGAATACTATTTTTCAGCACCAACAGCCCACCTCTGTGGTAAAGGTGTGTCTTATTAGTTAACATAACAGATCTGCATGCGTCACTTAGTAAGTGGTTCAGGCTCCTTGACTAAAATGGACCCACCCTCCCCCCTTACCTAGGTGAGGTGTGCAATCCCCCTTAGTGATACTAGATCCCACAATATAAAATAGGATGATACACATGTGAGCAAAGCCACTGCGCAGTGTTCTGGTTCAGGTCGGAAGGAGGCAGTCACTTGTATGGGACCCGATCACAGCCTTTCTCCATCACTGTTAGCTGTGTCACAGGGATGAATGAGAGGCATTCAGAGTGCGCAGAAGAAAGGAAATCACAGACGATGAAGCACCTGAGAGAAGGTGAGGGCTATACCTGTCTTGGTTGGGAGCGTTGCTCGCGCTGGATAGCTTGTGGTGGTGCCTGTGGACGGGTCGGCGGGGCTCTGGCTAGCAGACCTCGGAGATGTTTGTACAGGTTATTTTGCAGGTGCAGGGGATTGTACGTTGTCTCAACCTCCAGGTTGTTCAGCACGCTCTGCTTGAAGATAAGGAAACAGACTGATGACATGTCAAGGTAGCTCCTCCAGCAGAAGATTAAGAAACATCCTTATGTTATCAGCTGGGACATATTGGTGTTGTGTGCTGTGTACCAACTATTAGGTGGTTTTATCTATCTGTTGTGTCCCATAAGTAGGCATTCTCTCTCTATCCAGATATCTCACATCTCAATGTTTTTCATGTTTTCCATTTACTGTTGTGCCTCCAATTTAGGAGTTCACCCTCTGGCCAGGTGAAGTTTAGCCATGCGGCACACTTCGATTAAAATGTGCAGATTAGCCATGTGTTACACTTAGGATAGAATTGCGAAGATTAGCCAATGCGTCACACTTAGGGGGTCATTACAAGTGAGGCGGTAAGGGGTTAACGGCGCCGGTAAAGGTGTCGGAGCCGTCAACCCCTTACCACCTCATTACGAGTTCTGCTCGCGGGACCCGCTAAGGCCGCCTGGTAAAAACAGGTGTCCTTAGCGGGTCCCGAGAGCAGACCAGGGTGCTAACAACAGGCCCGTTGTTAGCACCCTCCCCATTCCCATTGAGCCCTATGGGGGCTCAAATGGGAATGGGGATGGGTTTCTTGAATGAGGAATTACCGTGCCCTTCAAGGTCGGAATGGCCCGGTAATTCCTCATTCAAGGAACCCGGACCCGGTATCCGGTATGGGTGTAGCCATGGCGATAAAGACCCCCTAAGAGTGAAATGTGAAGTTTAACCATGCGTCACACTAACAGTGAAATGTGAAGTCTAGGCTTGCAGTAAACTTAGAGTGAAATGTGAAGAGTAACCATGCCTCACACAGAGTGAAATGTGAAGAGTAACAATGAGTCACACGTAGAATTATGAACTTTAGCCATGCACCACACTTAGAGTGAAATGTGAAGATTAGCCATGCGGCACACTTAGATTGTTGTTTGTTTCTTCTGAATTTAAGGAACACAAGCACAATTCCCGAGAACATCTCTCATTCATCTACTCACACTGAGTTTATTAAGCATCTGGCCACTTACCTGCATCTTGCTGACTGCTGCCTCCGGAAGGTCTTCAGCCATGGCTGGAAAGTCACAGGGCAGTAGCAGCTCCCTCGTTACCACTGGTTTGGCCATGAGGGTGAATGACGGGGAAGGAGCAATGACGTAATAGCCATGGATAGTGACGCTCCATGTGGGGCCCATAGTTTGGGGTTCATTCTTTGCCAAGAGCACCAAATCTTTCTTCTGAAACAAGAAGATTTTTACAAATATAGGTTATCTGTCCCAATGGCTGTGCTTTCAAAGCCGCTGCTTTACACTGGGAATCTCTCAAGGAGTATCATGTTGGGAAAAGAGCAGCGAGATGTGTATGACGAAAGAGCGGGGACTACAGCCCACGGCTTGTACACACTTTCAACCTACAAACCCCAATTACTTTGCAAAACTCTTGAACAGATCATATCCTGTGGCTGACTCGAAATAAACAAAATCCAAATATGTCCAGAATGTCAATCTTTGTGTTTGACAGGGCTAGGGTGTGCTTCTGAATAGGGACAGTTTCTGTGTGCTGTTGACAGCAAAGTGGAGTGATTCACTACCATAGATATATACTCCTCTGCCCGTTCTTTTGTCTTAGAATACGTTGGCCCTAACGGGAGGAATGCAACATTAGTTAACAAGATTTTTAGCTTCGCCCGTGGTGTTACTTTGCAGCTAAAGGAATGACAGCGATGACCCCCTTCCACAGCTTAGAGTGCTCCTTTAGCTAGCAGCCCTGGAGAGACAGTGATGTCCCCCCTCCACAGCTTAGAGTGCTCCTTTAGCAGCTAGCAGTCCTGGAGAGACAGCAACGTCCCCCCTCCACAGCTTAGAGTGCTCCTTTAGCTAGCAGTCCTGGAGAGACAGCGATGTCCCCCCTCCACAGCTTAGAGTGCTCCTTTAGCTAGCAGTCCTGGGGAGACAGCGATGTCCCCCCTCCACAGCTTAGAGTGCTCCTTTAGCTAGCAGTCCTGGAGAGACAGTGATGTCCCCCCTACACATCTTAGAGTGCTCCTTTGGCTAGCAGTCCTTGAGAGACAGTGATGTCCCCCCTCCACAGCTTAGAGTGCTCCTTTGGCTAGCAGTCCTGGAGAGACAGCGAGGACCCCCCCTCCACAGCTTAGAGTGCTCCTTTAGCAGCTAGCAGTCCTGGAGAGACAGCGATGACCCCCCTCCACAGCTTGGAGCGCTCCATTAGCTAGCAGCCCTGGAGAGACAGCGATGTCCCCCCTCCACAGCTTAGAGTGCTCCTGTAGCTAGCAGTCCTGGAGAGACAGCGATGTCCCCCCTCCACAGCTTAGAGTGCTCCTTTAGCTAGCAGTCCTGGAGAGACAGTGATGTCCCCCCTCCACAGCTTAGAGTGCTCCTTTAGCAGCTAGCAGTCCTGGAGAGACAGCGATGTCCTCCCTCCACAGCTTAGAGTGCTCCTTTAGCAGCTAGCAGTCCTGGAGAGACAGCAATGTCCCCCCTCCACAGCTTAGAGTGCTCCTTTAGCTAGCAGTCCTGGAGAGACAGCGATGTCCCCCCTCCACAGCTTAGAGTGCTCCTTTAGCAGCTAGCAGTCCTGGAGAGACAGCAAAGTCCCCCCTCCACAGCTTAGAGTGCTCCTTTAGCTAGCAGTCCTGGAGAGACAGCGATGTCCCCCCTCCACAGCTTAGAGTGCTCCTATAGCTAGCAGTCCTTGAGAGACAGCGATGTCCCCCCTCCACAGCTTAGAGTGCTCCTTTGGCTAGCAGTCCTGGAGAGACAGTGATGTCCTCCCTCCACAGCTTATGCTCCTTTAGCAGCTAGCAGTCCTGGAGAGACAGCGATGACCCCCCTCCACAGCTTAGAGCGCTCCTTTAGCTAGCAGTCCTGGAGAGACAGCGATGTCCCCCCTCCACAGCTTAGAGTGCTCCTGTAGCTAGCAGTCCTGAGAGACAGCGATGTCAACCCCTCCACAGCTTAGAGTGCTCCTTTAGCTAGCAGTCCTGGAGAGACAGTGATGTCCCCCCTCCACAGCTTAGATTGTTCCTGTAGCTAGCAGTCCTGGAGAGACAGCGATGTCCCCCCCTCCACAGCTTAGAGTGCTCCTTTAGCAGCTAGCAGTCCTGGAGAGACAGCGATGTCCTCCCTCCACAGCTTAGAGTGCTCCTTTAGCAGCTAGCAATCCTGGAGAGACAGCAATGTCCCCCCTCCACAGCTTAGAGTGCTCCTTTAGCTAGCAGTCCTGGAGAGACAGCGATGTCCCCCCCTCCACAGCTTAGAGTGCTCCTTTAGCTAACAGTCCTGGAGAGACAGCGATGTCCCCCCTCCACAGCTTAGAGTGCTCCTTTAGCTAGCAGTTCTGGAGAGACAGCGATGTCCCCCCTCCACAGCTTAGAGTGCTCCTTTAGCAGCTAGCAGTCCTGGAGAGACAGCAATGTCCTCCTTCCACAGCTTAGAGTGCTCCTTTAGCAGCTAGCAGTCCTGGAGAGACAGCGATGTCCCCCCTCCACAGCTTAGAGTGCTCCTTTAGCTAGCAGTCCTGGAGAGACAGCGATGTCCCCCTACACAGCTTAGAGTGCTCCTTTAGCTAGCAGTCCTTGAGAGACAGTGATGTCCCCCCTCCACAGCTTAGAGTGCTCCTTTGGCTAGAAGTCCTGGAGAGACAGCGATGTCCCCCCTCCACAGCTTAGAGTGCTCCTTTAGCAGCTAGCAGTCCTGGAGAGACAGCAACGTCCCACCTCCACAGCTTAGAGTGCTCCTTTAGCTAGCAGTCCTGGAGAGACAGCGATGTCCCCCCCTCCACAGCTTAGAGTGCTCCTTTAGCTAGCAGTCCTTGAGAGACAGCGATGTCCCCCCTCCACAGCTTAGAGTGCTCCTTTGGCTAGCAGTCCTGGAGAGACAGGTGATGTCCTCCCTCCACAGCTTAGAATGCTCCTTTAGCAGCTAGAAGTCCTGGAGAGACAGCGATGTCCCCCCTCCACAGCTTAGAATGCTCCTTTAGCTAGCAGTCCTGCAGAGACAGTGATGTCCCCCCTCCACAGCTTAGAGTGCTCCTTTGGCTAGCAGTCCTGGAGAGACAGCAATGTCCTCCCTCCACAGCTTAGAGTGCTCCTTTAGCTAGCAGTTCTGGAGAGACAGCGATGTCCTCCCTCCACAGCTTAGAGTGCTCCTTTAGCAGCTAGCAGTCCTGGAGAGACAGCGATGTCCCCCCTCCACAGCTTAGAGTGCTCCATTAGCTAGCAGTCCTGGAGAGACAGCAATGTCCCCCTACACAGCTTAGAGTGCTCCTTTAGCTAGCAGTCCTTGAGAGACAGCGATGTCCCCCCTCCACAGCTTAGAGTGCTCCTTTGGCTAGCAGTCCTGGAGAGACAGCGAGGTCCCCCCTCCACAGCTTAGAGTGCTCCTTTAGCAGCTAGCAGTCCTGGAGAGACAGCAACGTCCCCCCTCCACAGCTTAGAGTGCTCCTTTAGCTAGCAGTCCTGGAGAGACAGCGATGTCCCCCCTCCACATCTTAGAGTGCTCCTTTAGCTAGCAGTCCTTGAGAGACAGCGATGTCCCCCCTCCACAGCTTAGAGTGCTCCTTTGGCAGCTATCAGTCCTGGAGAGACAGCAACGTCCCCCCTCCACAGCTTAGAGTGCTCCTTTAGCTAGCAGTCCTGGAGACACAGCGATGTCCCCCCTCCACAGCTTAGAGTGCTCCTTTGGCTAGCAGTCCTGGAGAGACAGTGATGTCCTCCCTCCACAGCTTAGAGTGCTCCTTTAGCTAGCAGTCCTGGAGAGACAGTGATGTCCCCCCTACACAGCTTAGAGTGCTCCTTTGGCTAGCAGTCCTTGAGAGACAGCGATGTCCCCCCTCCACAGCTTAGAGTGATCCTTTGGCTAGCAGTCCTTGAGAGACAGCGATGTCCCCCCTCCACAGCTTAGAGTGCCCCTTTGGCTAGCAGTCCTGGAGAGACAGTGATGACCCCCCCCTCCACAGCTTAGAGTGCTCTGAAGTGGTCGAATTAGGCGAGGAGACAGCTAGGGTAAGGTAGATTTATATTTATTTCTACTGCAGGTTTAGTATATGCGATCAGGCCCCACAGCTGAGGCAGTAACGGACAAACTAGTTTGAAGCTCGCATTCTCCGCTGCCGTCATTGCATTCCATTCACCCTTTCATCACGAGAGGCTCGCGAGGAGTCCCGTGATGAAAGGATGACATGATATTACACATCTCCCCTCCTTAACCTATTGTCATTCAAAAGTCTAATGAGTTTCTTCAGTATCTTCCATGCCCTTAAATAAAGTCTTCCAAATGATCCGGTTTGCGGATTATCCTTCCTGTTCTTGACACTCGTGAAAGATCTGATTTTATTCTTGGCAAGGAAAATTTCGACAATGCATTCCTGTTCAATGTAGTCCTCACCCGTTCCCCCATGCAATCCAACATAGGTCTCACATGCCTATCATTCTCCTCCACATTCTCATTCCCCTTACAACTTGCTTGTCCTTCGTGTATCGGCTCATTTGTTATCACATTTTTGCATGGTTTGATCACACATACCCTCTCCATATTCCAGACTCTTCCATCTTGTACTCTCACTGCATGTTTGTAAACTTCAATCACACTCACTGGCTTGGACCATTTGCAAGGTCCATCTCTCATCACTGGGGGTAGTTTAATTCTCACCAGACTTCCTACTTTGGGATCTTCATTACCTTTGTCCTTTTTCACATGACTGTCATGAGCTGTTTTGTTCCTTATCTGTCTGTTCCTAATATTCTCCACTACCTCTCCAAAGTCTTTCCTAACAACCATCTCCCTCCCCAACCAGGATGGAGACAATTTGGTGTTTGCTCTACGTCCTCTACTCAACTCAAAAGGTGATAACCCAGTAGTACTATGAGGCGTGAAGCGATGAGCAATTATTTTTCCTTTTACCACTTCTTCCCAGTTGAGATTATTAGCCCAGGCCCAACGAATGGCGTCCTTGAGTATTTTGTTGAATCTCTCAACTACTCCATTCGTTTGCGGGTGGTATATTGCACTCCTTTTATGCACAATAGAGTTTTCAGTACAGAACTTTTCCATTTCTTTTGATCTAAATTGGACACCATTGTCCGTTAATATGCTTCTCGGGAAACCTTCTCTAGCACATATTTCTGACATGAAATCTATAATCATCCTTGCATTCATGTTAGGTTTAATTGAAACTTCTACCCATCTGGTCAACGGATCAATGACCACTAAACAAAATTTCTGCTTACCATCACAATAAATAGGCCCTAGTATATCCATGCCTACTTCATCCCAGACTTTTCCTGGAATAATCGTTATTACCATTGGGTATTTTGCACCCACACACACTCTGTCACTCTCATTACAAAGGATACAATCTCTGATGGTTCTCTCGATCTGCAAATCGCATCCTGGCCACCAATAATCATCACGTATTCTCTGTTTGGTCTTCACTATTCCTTGATGTCCTTCGTGACCCAATTCAATGATCTTTTGTCGTAGAGTCACAGGTGGAATTATTCGATCTCCTCTCATAACTCTGTCATTCATCACATTGAGTTCATCTGCAACTCTCCAATATTCCATGAGATTACATTCTTCGAACTTAGTCTTCCTAAGGTTCTCACTGCTTTGAATAATTTGTCTCAATCGACCCATATCTTCATCTTTATTTTCTGCTTCCTCCCATTCTGTTTTAGATATGGATAGCGTTTCTATATTCAAGATAAGTTCTGAATTCACTTCACTTCCATCGTCTGTCTCAGAGTTGTTAGTGAGACGTGACAGACAGTCTGCAGCACGATTTTTCACTCCTGGTACATATCGTACATTACAGTTATATTCTTGTAAAAGTATGACCCATCTCTTGATTCTGTTTGACACATTATCCAATCCTTTATTCATAATAACATGTATTAACGGTTTATGGTCAGTGCGAATTTCCACCTCCACTCCCCAGATAAAATTCCTGAATTTCTCTGTTGCCCATTTGATTGCCAAAATTTCCTTCTCTATTGCAGCGTATGACTTTTCTGCACCTTTTAACAACCTTGATGCAAAAGCAATTAAGACTTCTTTCCCGTCAACGTCCTGGGTCACGACAGCGCCTAAACCCAAGTTGCTAGCATCTGTTGTAATTATAGTCTTAATACCACTCTTGAAATTCTTTAACGATGGTGCCTTGTTCAATTCCGACTTGATATTTTCAAATTCTTCTTCACATTCTACATCCCATTCAAATGTTTTCTTTTTTAACAGTTCACGAAGTGGAACTGTATGCACAGCAAAACCCTTTATAAACTTCGAATAGTACTCTGCCATCCCAATGAATGTACGTACTTCTTCCTTTGTTTTGGGTGTCTAGGCATGTTCACTATGGCATCAGCTAGTTGTTTCTTTGGTCTTATGCCTCCAGCAGAAATGGTATGTCCCAGATTTTCAATCTTACTGCGATTGATGTTACATTTGTCTCTACTGAGAGTCATTCCAGCTTCATATAATTTCTTATAAACACGGTGTAACCTTTCATTATGTACTTTTTGATCAATGCCATGCACTAAAATGTCATCTTGGAAACACACAATTCCTTCCTCATTTTCAAACAGATTGTGCATAATCCTTTGAAAAACTGAAGCAGCTGACACTAGCCCAAAAGGCATTCTTCTGTATTGGTATAATCCATCTGGTGTCATGAATGTTGTCATTTTTTTTTATTCTTTATGCAATTTAACTTGATGGTAAGCCGATGTTAGATCAAGAGTAGAAAAATATTTCGAAGGCCCGATGGTGGACACGATCTCTTGTATATTAGGGAGTGGATGTCTGTCTGGAATTACACTTTTATTTAATTCTCTCATGTCCACACATATTCTCAGTTTTCCAGATTTTTTTCTTAACACTACCAAAGGTGAAACCCATTCACTGGCGTCTATTCTTTCAATGATCTTCTGATCCTCCAATAATTTGATCTCCTTTCTTACCTCTTCTCTCATAGAAAGTGGAATGTTGCGCATCTTCTGCGCCACAGGAGTATGTCCTGGCTTCATGTTGATCTTATGGACAAATCCATGTAGACATCCAATCTCTTTTCTGAAAACTTCCTTTATCATGTCACCATTACTAGTGATCTCTTTGATTTCTTGGATTCTCCCAAAATCACTTTCAACTGAGTATACTGACTCATCAGATGCAGCATCTAATTTCACCTTGAGTTTGCTCTGGTGAGTCCAGCTCAACAAAGGTGTTCTTCCCCCTTTGGTTATGTATATTTTTCCATTGGCCTTCCTTTCCTTGAATTTGAGTGCTCCCCAGAACCATCCAATGACATCTATCTTAACACCTCCATATGCTCTGGGTTTTATGTCTGGTACATGCAAGTATTCGTGTTTCTTCTTGTCCCACAGACTCTGTGGTATTAGGGTATACTTGGCCCCTGAATCAATCATCATTTGCATGTCGGTTCCATCAACACACACTGTAGCTTTGGGGCTTTCCATTTCTTGCTCATTTTCTTCATCTGTTATAACAAACACGCATTCTTCTCCATCTTCATCACTACACCCATCATCTCCTATCCAATTAGTAGAGGTGTTCTGCATCCTGCAACATCTGGCATAATGTCCCTTACCCTTACATTTACCACATATGATCTTTAGAGCGGGACATTCTGGGTTGTCCGCCCAATGGTCTGTGCTATCACATCTGAAACATCTCCCGGTATTCTTCCTTCTGGAGTCATCTCCTCGTCTGCGTGGACTCTTCCTTTTTACATCACCATTATTGACTCTAAGGCTTGATTTTTTTCTTTTATCATCATTGTAAGGTAATCTGCTATTCCTTTCTGACTTGTTTCTCCTATTGACATTTTCTGTCACCAGAGCTATACACTCATTGTTCTTGGATGAAGTGGGCATATTGCCTTTATCTCTCGAAGTTTCATGTTTAATTTCAACAGTTTGCATTCTGCTCTCTAATTCCTTGACACATTTCTCAGTGTGCTCTACTTCCTTGGCTACTCGCAAAACTGTGTCTAAATTGGGATTATCTTCAGCCCATAATCTCTCTCTTACTTTACTACTCCTACATTCCAACATGAATTGGTCTCTTAATCTCTCATCTAGTTGGGTATTGAAATTGCATGTTTTAACTAATTTCCTCAAATTGGTAATATATTGTTCTACACTTTCACTTTCTCCTTGAGTCCTTTTGCCAAATTTATACCGTTCCAAAATGGTACTCAATTTTTTTTCATAGTGTTTTCCCATTTTCTTCAATGAACGTTCATACTCATTGAGGTCAATATCTTCATCAGAAGGCAGATCTGGCAGATCTTCAAATTTCTCCTGCCCTGCTGGGCCCAGACAGTGCATCAACAGAGATTTCCTTTTTTCCACGCTACAATTTTGACCACATACAACACCGGCATAATGTTCGAATGATTTTATCCACCTTTTCCATGGAATGACTGGGTCACCAACATCTGACAAAAAAAACATCGGTGGTGGCACACTGTTGAAGGACATGGTGATAGTGGAGAAAAGCTACAGAGGTGTAGTAGATGACTAAAATTAACAGTAGGACGTATCCTCTTATTTTTCACACGATATTATTGTCCATATAACACAGGCCACCAAGATATATGTCCAGCCTGGTGTTTTGTACTGCCCCAATTGTATTTAATTTTTTTTTCTTTTGACTTAATGCAGTGCAAATATGAATATTGTATTTTCTGCTTGTTCCTGTGTATATTTCTGCACTTGTATAACATGTAATACGGTAAAATCAGATGCAGGAAATGGGTTTCCACACGGAAGGAAAACAACACGCAACAAGTGCAGGGGACACAGACAGAGTCAGCACGGCACTCACTTGATAATTAACGCTCCGGCGTTGCGGATTGCAGCGGCAGGATCAGTTGGAGCGGAGCGGCCACAGCTTATGATACAGCTTCGTGGCCTGCTACACGCTCATGTAGCAGCTGATCATTGGAGCAGAGCGGCCCAACCACGGCTTCCGAAGCGGGTGGCCTGCTACACGCTCATGTAGCAGCTGATCGTTGGAGCGGAGCGGCCCAGCCACGGCTTCCGAAGCGGCTGCGAGGCCTGCTCTACGCTCGTAAAGATATGTAGGAGTCCCGCAGGGAATTGCAGATTATGCAGCTGCTAGCAGCAGCGCTGTCGTGAAATGGGGCGGTGGGGCCTGAATTAATCCTCGTCGCCACTTGAAGTGGTCGAATTAGGCGAGGAGACAGCTAGGGTAAGGTAGATTTATATTTATTTCTACTGCAGGTTTAGTATATGCGATCAGGCCCCACAGCTGAGGCAGTAACGGACAAACTAGTTTGAAGCTCGCATTCTCCGCCGCCGTCATTGCATTCCATTCACCCTTTCATCAGAGGCTCGCGAGGAGTCCCGTGATGAAAGGATGACATGATATTACACGCTCCTTTAGCAGTTAGCAGTCCTGGAGAGACAGCGATGTCCCCCCTACACAGCTTAGAGTGCTCCTCTAGCAGCTAGCAGTCCTGGAGAGACATTTGCATCCAACAAACATTTGTATTTATTTGAAGAACAAGGATGTCAATTTCAATCCGAAATGATGTGCAATAGCACATTTGCCGATGTTGGAGGTGTTTCAAGGAAACGTGTCTGTACAATTACACAACATTGAGAACTGAGCCAGTTCATGAGGGTGTGAAGAAAGCGGGACATAGAATAGGAACGAAAATCGGTGTCAAAGTAGAAGTCTGCTAAAACAAAACGATCAGAACTTTACAGAGGATCGCCCAGCCACCAATAATATTTCAGTCGTATCAGACCTAAGGTGGATTTCTATTTTGTTGTTGTTGTACTTTCTTTATTAAAACTGTTGGCATTATACAATGTGTGTGGTGATACAGGTGCTTCATGACATGCTGAGCAGTAGATACAGACTCATTTGTCAAATACCTGGTTGCGCCCACTCATCACAATCATAACACACATCTTGATATGCTGCCTCGCAGTGATCAATATAAGCATGGGTACTCCCTTGAAGTGCCCTTACCCTCTTCATTCTTGCTCTAGTCAGAATGTTGAACTAGTAGCATTTCAAGGTCCACATTAGCAGTCTACGACATGTGTTCTCGCAGAGGTGGAGGAAACTCTTCATCCGTAGCAACCACAAGGAAAGCATAACGGCCATAGTATAAATGCAGGACACAGTATGCATGAAAAGCTGCACATGATTCAGAATAGACAGAGGACTAGGATCAGCTGTCTCGCTGAATGCAAAAATGCTCAAGCACGGATACTGGAGACTAATTGGAAGCAAGGAGAAATAAAGCTACAAATACCAGAGCAAAATACACAACTCACATAACCAAATATGTTTAAATACAAACTATTACAAGCATATCATGCAAAATGTGAATGATTCTAGCTTCACTGTCTCCATCAGCAAGGGAAAAGTACCAGCATACTAATTGATGTGATTTAGGTTGAGGTTTTCACACAGACTTCTGCCCCACTTGGTATTCAAGAAAATGTCAATGCCAATAATAGGTGAAAGATTGTTCGCAGATTTAATAAATATTCATAAAGAGTATGCCCTTTCTGAGACACATGTTTCGGCATCACTTGTGCCTTTTTCAAATTGGGGCTTAGGTACACAACAGTGAAGAATTACACATTAATCAATAGTTAAAAAATAAAGGTCCCAAATTAATTGTGCCGTTATATGTATAAAAACCACAAGAGATGAGGGAGTGGGTGTCATGGGGGATGAGATGGGGAGAAAATAAAGATAAGAACAAGAAGAAATAAAAAATATTGTGAGTACATATCTTAAAAAGTCAACCTCATTATCAATTCATTCTTCAAATAGTCCTTGCAATGTGTCCAATATTTGATTCAAATCTTTGTTTGGATGCTTAATTCCGTTCTCCAGTATTATTCGCTACACTGACACTTGACAACTCACATTCAAGAAATTGATAATTTAGCAGATAGATATACAAGCAAAAAAGCTCAGAAAAGACCAAAGCAAACCATATCCTCTTAAATACAGTTGAAGTGTCCAAGTAACTTTCATTTATAATTATTTCTTAGATAGCATTAACCTTTAATTATTTTTTAATTTGTCTAAAAACAAACATTAGGGGTGGGCAGCCACCTCTTACCGTTACTTCACGTCATGGGTTAAATCCCTCCTACAACATGAGACTAATGTAAAATGTGTTGAGCTTAAATGTTCCTGTAAATACACAAACAATCCCCTTAATATATTCCGATATGTTGCCTCCTTTATGTCTCACGGATAGAAATGGGACCATATTTTAGATCAGTTCCTTAATGTAACGGATGTATGATTCCGTTTGGCTTCAACCGCATGAATAACTATGTTCCAAAAATATCGTGTGTCACCTTTTTTCCCTATGTGCCAAATGCGCGAATTCCTTGATACAATAGTACATGATTCTGGTTGGCTTAAAACACGTGCATGATTGTGTTACAAGAGAGTCAAGTGCCGTGTGCCTTCATGCTTGTCTTTAAGTGGCGAGCGTGTGGCTTCTGTATATACTTGGACTGCTTAAATGCACAAGTCTCCTTGCATGGGTCTATTCTAACATTCCGTAATCAGGTTGGACCCCATGGTTACCCGAACATTCACATGTTCCTTTTCATTCGTCTCGCGTCGGCTTACTGACGGCTACGCTAGTTGTCGGTATCTATGTTAGCCCGCATCGTTATGGTGACCTAAGGGTCCTTTCTCAATATGCATTCCCCGGCCCAAAATGACGGCCATATTTTGTGTTCCCACACCGTGCTAGTC
Organism: Ambystoma mexicanum; assembly: GCF_040938575.1. Lineage (NCBI taxonomy): Eukaryota > Metazoa > Chordata > Amphibia > Caudata > Ambystomatidae > Ambystoma > Ambystoma mexicanum. The sequence continues at coordinate 1,666,509,010 of NC_090937.1, read as the reverse complement.
TATTTAGGCAGTGTGTGCTAGACCATATTTGCAAGGTTTCATTATGAACTCAGTTATTCAACTCATGATATATTTAGTGTTAGATCTCATATCTCAAGAAATAACCTGTTGAATAATAATTACCCATTTTTTAATTATTCAATTTGCGTATTATGACAATTTATATACTTTAATTGCCTATATTAGTTGTCCTTTGTCTAATATCAGTTCGGGACTGTTGGGTGTCCTGACCCAAGTTTGGATTATTATGCTGCAACATTTGGTGCTGTGGGTTTAGGAAATCCAAGAGGGCGGAAAAGCCCACATTTGCGCCAGAATCCTAGAGAACCGTGCAGTTTTGCGCACAGCAAAGTGGTCCCCTGACCTGCCACCCACCAGTGCAAGCATGATGGGCCAGGAGTGCCATGAGTGAAATGTGTGCCAAAGGAAAAACAGCAGTGCCGGTTGGCTAAAAAAGCGCTTTAAAATCACCTTTGTTTCCCTGAATGCAAGTTCAAAATGCCTATTTTAAATATAACACGATATTCAAAAATCTCAATGAACACCAGCAAACATTTGGCAGAATGTATTCTTGTGTGCATACAGAATCTGGAAAGATGAAGAGCCCAAAACAATGTTTATAACAAAACTGGCTGAATGTATTCTTGTGTGCATACAGAATCTGGAAAGATGAAGAGCCCAAAACAATGTTTATAACAAAACTGGCTGAGCTGTGGATGTCAGCAGCTTAAGTTAAATGGACAGAAAGCCACTAAAATCGAAATGTTTAAAATAAATGAGTGACCTACTTTTGAGTGTAACATAGGTTGCAACTGTTAAATGTCATAGTTTTGAACTTAGAATCAGCAGGCTTAGCTAGGCCCAGGCACACACTCATTTTCAAAACACATAAAAGGAACATTGAAACCCAGGTAGAGACATTCACTTTCCACTTTCTTGCGGGACGCTTTGCCGGGAGACTCCAGACTTCAAATCCAGAACCCCAGGGATCCAGAACTTTACTTCAGAACTTGTAGCAGAGAGGCTAACCCACAAGCTGAGTTCTCTTCAGCAGGCCTCAAAAATCATTTGCAAACTATTCAACCACCGGGCTGTGCGGTTTGCTGCTTGCTAAGAAGCCTCTTGATCCAGACCCGCAGAACCAGAGACCGCTGTATCCGGAACCGCTAGCAGAACCGATAACAGAACCGGAGACCCAGAGACCAGATCGCTGTGAAGAACCGCTAGCAGAAATCCAGCCAATCCTGACCCGATCGGTGACGAAGTCGCATTCCTGTCCAAAATCTAGTGTGAGTACCCAGCTAGCACTGTGCCAAAACCAATCTCTTAGTTTAAAATAATCTAATCCAAACTATTTTAGCCTATTAGAACTGCCTCCTAGAATCGTGTCATTCTGTCATCTTTAAAACTGAAAACTGTCATCTGTCATTCTGAGCTTTAAAATTTCAAATCCGAAAAACTACCTTTACTAAATCGGCCGTATCTCCGGAACCGTTTGTGCTATGAACGAGATTTCATCTTAAAGCTAAGATTCTAGGCTTTCCAACGAACCTAGAACCGACTTCCTACTCCTTATAGTGCCTCTGTAATTGCGCTCGACGCACGCGACTAAAATGCTGCGATTTGACATTTTGCTTCATTTTAGCCACGGGTAAAATTATTTGTTTTTGCTTCCATCCCTGAAATCTGTTTTCAACCTAATAACCATCCCTGAATCATTGATAGGGCTGGCCTGAACTGATACAAAGTATCTATCACCTACCCTGAACCTCCTATAGGGAATTAAAAGCATTTTTCACATATTTTTCACTTCTTTGCATACCACATCAAAGTATATTGCCTGTGTTTAAAACTCCTACCTGTTTTCCTCTAAGCTTGCTAGGGGGGAACTGAATTATATTTGATTGCATTCCTGAGAACTGTGTGCTTTTCTTCCATCTCTTTACATTGCATAAAGGGGGGGGGGGGTGAATTGCTACCAGGGGGAAAAGTGATTACATTGTTTTGGTTGAAATCATATCAAGTTTATTTTCTGTACTGCATTTCATTCATCATTGCATTGTCTTTGAAGCCATAAAAGCATTCTCAGCTACTTTATCCTCTCTATCTCACTTCTAAGCCATCAAAAAGAGTGTACCACTGTAACAATATCCATTGTTGATCACTATCATCTTCACAAGTGTGCTATCAAATATTAATTTATTATAAAAGTGTGATATATATATATATATATATATATTGTTTAATTTTCAAATAAACCTTTTAAATTTGCAAAACAAACCTACTTCTTGGCTCAGTGGGGTCAGGGGGATTCTGAGAGAGGGGTGTTATATAAGGGTTGTCATTGTTCTACGTTGATAGTCGTGAAGATATAAGAGACCTCCGTCCCCAAGTGCCGCACAGGGAGAATCACTAATCACTCCCTGTGCAACCTTTGAGGCCGCAGGTGGAGAGATCCGAGGCCGGAACCGAAGTACTAGGAGCCCCAAGGCAGCTGTAAAAAATACAATGATTAAATACCAAGCAAGCAGGGTACTATATGCATAAAACAAAGAATGGCCAGTTTCTTACCAGATGTCTGATGAAAGGGAAGATGGACCTGAGAGATGGTTCCGGGACTCACGTAGGCAAGGAATCCACCCTAAATCATAGGTCAGGATATTTTTCAGCCAATCTCCACCTGAAGAGTGTTGTGGTCCCTCGATAGTTGGGTGACAACTACCACTTGGGAAGTATGATTTATTGTACAAGGATGCGGCCTGGGAAATCCAAAAGGTGTCCGTTGAGCAAAAACAAGGTATGAAGCCAGGAAAGGCGGTCCGAATCCAGTGGAGGAACAAAGAGCAAGATCCAGAAGAAGTCCGTGATTCAATCCGAGGTCAGAAGCCGTGAGAAACAGAAGAGCCGAAGTCGCCGTAGCCGAACGTGATCCACAAGAAGTCCAAAAACAAGAACCAGATTCAAGGAAGCCAGGTAAGCGGGTTTATTCAGCCAAAACAGGGTCTCCGAGGAAAACAGCTGTGAAGCGCGGTATACCAGCACTGCCCGGCTTAAATACAGTTACTTCCTGGTCATGTGACACGGAATGGAATCACGTGACCGTGAGCCTGGGGCACATGACCGCATAACGTCACGTGATCGGGTCGCAACGGAACGAGCACTTGTCTTCCTGCTCGAGCGGCCTCCTAATCTCCATGGCAACTGCCAATGGAGAAACGGCCGCAAGCGCGACTGCAGGGTGTATGGCGATTGCTTCGCCAGCGCGCGAGCCAAACCGGAATGCCTGCGTGAGCCCCTGGAAACAGGTGACTGGGAGAAGGTGGTTATCTGAGTGGTTGGCGGGACATGGCCGAAGGAATGATCTGAGGACATGACAGTCATCCAGAGTAAACAAACTGGACCTAAAAATATATCAATAAGGGTTTCCCTCAGCATCCCAGACTAGGCATTGACTCATCTGTAGTGTTGAATTGAATCCGCTTACAGGAGTAGTGCCATTACTATTTTGCACCCCCTTTGATGGACCCATTTATAATGTTCTCATGTTTTGCCATTTAACCTGATTTCAATATTGGGTATGAGCACAAATATTAGGTATAATCGTGTCTGGAGTTTGTACTTAAATCCATAGGAGTATTCTTATTCGAAGGCTGTTTCCCATCGAGTGTGTGTTCAGGGTGCATCTTGCATATGCATGTAAACATTTGTACCTTTCTGTGTACTAGGGAGTTGAAAATGTGCAATACGTTGTCCCTACACTCGGCAGTAGGTGGAACCTCATCTTCCTTTGTATATGGGTCAAAGGGCCTCATGGAGTATTGGAGCTGCTCTGTCCCCATGTATTCGAGGTGCAGGTTGGGCTGGTTCCAATTGACTGTAAAATCTGCTGCCTCCCGCAGTAGGTGTTGAGTAGATGCCCTCAATTTCCGTGCTTGGCGCTGTTGAGGGTTGCTGGTGTGTGGACCTGCAGCCCTTCTTTGTTCTTCGGGCCTGGTGGTTGCTGAGATGCAGATCACTGTGTGTGGCGTGGCTTGTCCGGGAAACCGGCATCAGGAAACTTCAGCAGCTGGTTGCGGGCCTTTTCACAGCCACGTCGTCAGTCTTGTGATTTGCGCGCTGGGGCGGGAGGGCGTGCAATACTCATGGGAGCCCGGCGAGAAAAGAGAGGACATGTCAGTCATGTTCTAGTGCTGGCGCGGGACTGCCGGGAAGTACCGACGCCCGCCTCTTTATTTCCGCCATGTCGTCCGTTGCGCGGTGATGTGGAGTTTATACAACAATTACTTCCTAGTCCCATCTGTTTCTCAGCAAGTGTTCTATGTGTTTTTACTGGTTGTTGTTCACCACTGTATTTTATGCCCATTTCCTTTTTTTGTGGTTGAAATGTGCGGGGGGAGGTTGAGGCCACCGCAGCCCTTCTCGCCATCACCTACCCGCCCCACACCCTCAAGCCATACCACCCAAACACATCCTCTGCATTTTCATGGCAAACATTCTGCAAAAAGTATTGCAGTAATAGAATGTTGGTAAAAAGATGGCTATCCTCATGAAGTGCACCAAAAAATACAAGTGGGTTCAAGTCAATAGAAAACAGAACACCAGATGCTCCCCCTCCCAAAGAACTTTCATCATGAAGTGTGTGCACTCTGTCCTGGCAGATGGAAGCAATAATGGTGGCTAGTTTAGCTGCACTCTTGGCTTCACCGCGGAGGGAGACATTCCTTGGGTCGAGCTCCCCTGTATTAAGGGGAAGGGGCTAGGGGCTAGGAAGATCATCCAGGGAGTAGGCCAGTGAAATAGTGTCATGACTGATGGTTAGTGTTGATGCCTTCAGACCTCTACCCAAGTCACCAAGGTCACTGTTCAAATCCGTTCTATCCAAGTAAGCGAGAACTATCTCCCTCACCTTCAATGAAATATTCTGCAGAGGGGGAAAGGATGAAGATCTCCTGATGCCCATGGGAGGGGGACACCACCTTGGGTCTAAAGGAAAGATCGCAAAACAGGGCCCTAGGGGAGACCACCAACTAGGCACGAGAAAAGAGGAGAGTGCAGTGCTCACTTAGTGTTCTAATCAAGAAGCAAGAAATGTCATTACATTAGAAGCCATGGGCTCAAAAGGCCCTTAAGAGCGTGCAAAACGAGGAAACATTCCAAGCTAGGCCAGGAACTTGCCCATGGGTGGGCACCAGCAAAGGGAGATGGGACACACCCCTTCTGCTGCCTTCATCCATCTACACGTGTCACTCACGGCCTGGCAGTCCCGCACTGTGCCTGCAGGGAAGAAGGGGAGTTCAGAGGAAGGACCTGGCGCCTACACCAAAATACCCTCATATGCACGGAGTCAAAGACCGGGAAGAAGGAGAGTTCAGAGGAAGGACCTGGCGCTTACACCAAAATACCCCCATATGCACTGAGTCAAAGACCAGGAAGAAGGGGAGTTCAGAGGAAGGACCTGGCGCCTACACCAAAATACCCCCATATGCACGGAGTCAAAGACCGGGAAGAAGGGGAGTTCAGAGGAAGGACCTGGCGCCTACTCCAAAATACCCCCATATGCAAGGAGTCAAAGACCGGGAAGAACGGGAGTTCAGAGGAAGGACCTGGCGCCTACACCAAAATACCCCCATATGCACGGAGTCAAAGACCGGGAAGAAGGGGAGTTCAGAGGAAGGACCTGGCGCCTACACCAAAATACCCCCGTATGCACGGAGTCAAAGACCGGGAAGAAGGGGAGTTCAGAGGAAGGACCTGGCACCTACACCAAAATACCCCCATATGCACAGAGTCAAAGACCTCACAATCAACTCCTGCTCACGGTCGAAAGCAAGGTTGCATAACTGCATGTGTTATTCCGGCGAGTGGGCTTGGGGAGGGGGCGGCTGCTGAAGAAGACTCAGAGGAGGAGTGAAGGCTAATCCTACCAAATGTGGAAAACAAGCTCTCCAGGTCCAGAGGAAAGAGGCTCGGATCACCCTACAGGAGCTGTACCTGATCTTCTGAATAGTGCAGGGAATCAAGGGAACTGGGGAAAAGCCTTATATTAAATCTCTTAGTCAAAGGACATGAAGGATGTCCGTCCCCAAAGACCCGTTCTCCCTAAGCCGCAAATAGAAGAGGGGAAGCCGGGAGAACCTGTCGATCCTGGGCCTGCCCAAGAGTGGTGATGAAGAGAAAGGCCTTTGGGGACCGTTTCTAATCTGCCAAAGTTGAGAAGGAGCTAGTGAGCTGGTCTGCAAGGGAATTCCCCCATCTCCCGCAGATGGACCACCCCAGAGAGAGAAGACTGGATTTCCCCAGAGACCCAACTTCCGGGCAATCTTTTCTAGCCTCCTGGACCTTGGGTAACCCTGCCAGTTCACAAAGGCACTACCAAGTTGTTGCCTGATCGAGCCATGCCTGCCTGTCCTGGAGATCCAATCTGAAGATGCAAAGGGCCTGGAAGATAGTCTACAGTTCTTTGCATATGGATGACATTCCGGGTCTCCTAATGCCACTTTCCTTACTCAGTTGGCCTAGGCAAGTAGGGTGCATTCCCACTTGGAGACACTGGAATCTGTGGTCAGGGCAAGAGGAGCAGAGGGATTCCACATGAACACACATCAGAGATTTCCTGGTTCCAACACCCAATGGAGAAGAGCCCTGAAGTTGTCAGAGATGGGATTCAAATGAAGTTCTAAGAGCGTGGCTTTCAATGCCTATGGCGATGGGATAGCAGGGGGGCACAGGTGAAGCCGAGCCCATGGAGCATGACAAACCGGGGACGTCATCATCCCTTGGACTCTCAAGCATGCCCTAGCATGACCATAGGGAGAATGGCAGATATTCTGCAGCTCTCGCTTCAGCCTAGGGGCTATTCCTTCCAGTAAATGAAGCAGTCCCTTTTGTGACAGCGACTATAAATTGCAGTGCCTGTGTGAGAGTCAGCTGAGATTAAGAGTGGTTGATCAGCAAGCTGTGGGCGTGAAGAAAGTTGCATGTACAACTGAAACTTCTCAACACCTCCCCACGACATGAGAGCTGCACTAGCAAGTCTCAAAGTTTCAAAGTCCTAGCCCCGTCACATTGGAATACATTACAATCAGTATTAAAAACGAGGACACCCTACCAGGATTCAAAAAGCGCTGAAAACTTGGCTATTCAATAAATACTAACCCATTTGTATGCCCATATGTATTGCCCATATGTAGGTCCAGTGGGCACTACTAGGCCAGCATTTATTGATAGATTCTATCTGCGATCACATTGCCTGACTGCTTGTAACTTACGTATAAGAAATGTTTTTATATGACTATAACCGCAACATTTTATATAAAATGTGTTAATATACTTGTAATTTGCCGTGATACCTTCGGGTCTGGGCGAGTAATAAATGTAATGAATAAATCCCACCCATGGTTCAGGAACTTTCCTAAATACACAAAGATCTGACCTGAGCCGCAGAATGGCCAACGTGTCAGGCCCACTGCAAAGCAGATGAACCGACGGTGGGAGAGGTGCAGCGGAGCAGGGAGGTAAGCGTTCATCATGTTCGGGGCAGATGAACCGACGGTGGGAGAGGTGCAGCGGAGCATGGAGGTAAGCGTCCATCATGTTCGGGCAGATGAACCGATGGTGGGAGAGGTGCAGCGGAGCAGGGAGGTAAGCGTCCATCATGTTCGGGGCAGATGAACCGACGGTGGGAGAGGTGCAGCGGAGCATGGAGGTAAGCGTCCATCATGTTCGGGGCAGATGAACCGACAGTGGGAGAGGTGCAGCGGAGCATGGAGGTAAGCGTCCATCATGTTCGGGGCAGATGAACCGACGGTGGGAGAGGTGCAGCGGAGCGGGGAGGTAAGCGTCCATCATGTTCGGGGCAGATGAACCGACGGTGAGAGAGGTGCAGCGGAGCATGGAGATAAGCGTCCATCATGTTCGGGGCAGATGAACCGACAGTGGGAGAGATGCAGCGGAGCATGGAGGTAAGTGTCCATCATGTTTGGGGCAGATGAACCGACGGTGGGAGAGGTGCAGCGGAGCAGGGAGGTAAGCGTCCATCATGTTCGGGGCAGATGAACCGACGGTGGGAGAGGTGCAGCGGAGCATGGAGGTAAGCGTCCATCATGTTCGGGGCAGATGAACCGACGGTGGGAGAGGTGCAGCGGAGCATGGAGGTAAGCGTCCATCATGTTCGGGGCAGATGAACCGACGGTGGGAGAGGTGCAGCGGAGCATGGAGGTAAGCGTCCATCATGTTCGGGGCACATGAACCGACGGTGGGAGAGGTGCAGCGGAGCATGGAGGTAAGCGTCCATCATGTTCGGGGCAGATGAACCGACGGTGGGAGAGGTGCAGTGGAGCATGGAGGTAAGCGTCCATCATGTTCGGGGCAGATGAACCGACGGTGGGAGAGGTGCAGCGGAGCATGGAGGTAAGCGTCCATCATGTTCGGGGCAGATGAACCGACGGTGGGAGAGGTGCAGCAGAGCATGGAGGTAAGCGTCCATCATGTTCGGGGCAGATGAACCGACGGTGGGAGAGATGCAGCGGAGCAGGGAGGTAAGCGTCCATCATGTGCGGGGCAGATGAACCGACGGTGGGAGAGGTGCAGCGGAGCATGGAGGTAAGCGTCCATCATGTTTGGGGCAGATGAACCGACGGTGGGAGAGGTGCAGTGGAGCATGGAGCTGCCCGACGGTGGGAGAGGTGCAGCGGAGCATGGAGGTAAGCGTCCATCATGTTCGGGGCAGATGAACCGACGGTGGGAGAGGTGCAGCGGAGCATGGAGGTAAGCGTCCATCATGTTCAGGGCAGATGAACCGACGGTGGGAGAGGTGCAGCGGAGCAGGGAGGTAAGCGTCCATCATGTTCGGGGCAGATGAACCAACGGTGGGAGAGGTGCAGCGGAGCATGGAGCTGCCCGACGGTGGGAGAGGTGGAGCGGAGCATGGAGGTAAGTGTCCATCATGTTCGGGGCAAATGAACCGACGGTGGGAGAGGTGCAGCGGAGCATGGAGGTAAGCGTCCATCATATTCGGGGCAGATGAACCGACGGTGGGAGAGACGCAGCGGAGCATGGAGGTAAGCGTCCATCATGTTCGGGGCAGATGAACCGACGGTGGGAGAGGTGCAGCGGAGTATGTAGGTAAGCGTCCATCATGTTCGGGGCAGATGAACCGACGGTGGGAGAGGTGCAGCGGAGCATGGAAGTAAGCGTCCATCATGTTCGGGGCAGATGAACCGACGGTGGGAGAGGTGCAGCGGAGCATGGAGGTAAGCGTCCATCATGTTCGGGGCAGATGAACCGACGGTGGGAGAGGTGCAGCGGAGCAGGGAGGTAAGCGTCCATCATGTTCGGGGCAGATGAACCGACGGTGGGAGAGGTGCAGCGGAGCATGGAGGTAAGCGTCCATCATGTTCGGGGCAGATGAACCGACGGTGGGAGAGATGCAGCGGAGCAGGGAGGTAAGCGTCCATCATGTGCGGGGCAGATGAACCGACGGTGGGAGAGATGCGGCGGAGCATGGAGGTAAGCGTCCATCATGTTTGGGGCAGATGAACCGACGGTGGGAGAGGTGCAGTGGAGCATGGAGCTGCCCGACGGTGGGAGAGGTGCAGCGGAGCATGGAGGTAAGCGTCCATCATGTTCGGGGCAGATGAACCGACGGTGGGAGAGGTGCAGCGGAGCATGGAGGTAAGCGTCCATCATGTTCGGGGCAGATGAACCGACGGTGGGAGAGGTGCAGCGGAGCATGGAGGTAAGCGTCCATCATGTTCAGGGCAGATGAACCGACGGTGGGAGAGGTGCAGCGGAGCAGGGAGGTAAGCGTCCATCATGTTCGGGGCAGATGAACCGACGGTGGGAGAGGTGCAGCGGAGCATGGAGCTGCCCGACGGTGGGAGGTGCAGCGGAGCATGGAGGTAAGCGTCCATCATGTTCGGGGCAGATGAACCGACGGTGGGAGAGGTGCAGCGGAGCATGGAGGTAAGCATCCATCATGTTCGGGGCAGATGAACCGACGGTGGGAGAGGTGCAGCGGAGTATGGAGGTAAGCGTCCATCATGTTCGGGGCAGATGAACCGACGGTGGGAGAGGTGCAGCGGAGCATGGAGGTAAGCGTCCATCATGTTCGGGGCAGATGAACCGACGGTGGGAGAGGTGCAGCGGAGCATGGAGGTAAGCGTCCATCATGTTCGGGGCAGATGAACCGACGGTGGGAGAGGTGCAGCGGAGCATGGAGGTAAGCGCCCATCATGTTCGGGGCAGATGAACCGACGGTGGGAGAGGTGCAGCGGAGCAGGGAGGTAAGCGTCCATCATGTTCGGGGCAGATGAACCGACGGTGGGAGAGGTGCAGCGGAGCAGGGAGGTAAGCGTCCATCATGTTCGGGGCAGATGAACCGACGGTGGGAGAGGTGCAGCGGAGCATGGAGGTAAGCGTCCATCATGTTCGGGGCAGATGAACCGACGGTGGGAGAGGTGCAGTGGAGCATGGAGGTAAGCGTCCATCATGTTCGGGGCAGATGAACCGACGGTGGGAGAGGTGCAGCGGAGCATGGAGGTAAGCGTCCATCATGTTCGGGGCAGATGAACCGACGGTGGGAGAGGTGCAGCGGAGCAGGGAGGTAAGCGTCCATCATGTTCGGGGCAGATGAACCGACGGTGGGAGAGGTGCAGCGGAGCATGGAGGTAAGCGCCCATCATGTTCGGGGCAGATGAACCGACGGTGGGAGAGGTGCAGCGGAGCAGGGAGGTAAGCGTCCATCATGTTCGGGGCAGATGAACCGACGGTGGGAGAGGTGCAGCGGAGCAGGGAGGTAAGCGTCCATCATGTTCGGGGCAGATGAACCGACGGTGGGAGAGGTGCAGCGGAGCATGGAGGTAAGCGTCCATCATGTTCGGGGCAGATGAACCGACGGTGGGAGAGGTGCAGCGGAGCATGGAGGTAAGCGTCCATCATGTTCGGGGCAGATGAACCGACGGTGGGAGAGGTGCAGCGGAGCATGGAGGTAAGCGTCCATCATGTTCGGGGCAGATGAACCGACGGTGGGAGAGGTGCAGCGGAGCATGGAGGTAAGTGTCCATCATGTTCGGGGCAGATGAACCGACGGTGGGAGAGGTGCAGCGGAGCATGGAGGTAAGCTTCCATCATGTTCGGCGGTGCCAGCCATCTGCCTTGCTGATGAGTGGGATCATTATCTTAATCGCCTCCATCTTGAAGGTGGTTTTTACAGGCAGAGCAGTTGATGCCATCCAGGCTGGTCACCAACCTAAGACCTCCCGCCTTCTTGAAAATGTAAATATGCTCGAGTAGCTCCCAAGCTCCATTTCCTACCGAGGAACACCCTGGATGGTGAATTGAAGAAGGGACTTCAATTCTGGTTGGAGGGCTGTTTCTTCCATTCCTATTTGCATTTTATAAAGCGTTTAACACCCAACAGGAGAATGCCTGAAATAGAGGAGCACGCCAAATTATCTTCCAACAGGAAAAGTCACTTAACCCGCAGAGGATTGAAGAGGAGAGATTCAATCGTCTTCCGAAAAAGACAGGAGACCTGCCGGAAATAAGTTAAAATATAGTTTTCTGAAAATCGATAAAAAAAAGATTTAGAAAGAGCGCTCTATGACAGCAGTGCGGTGTTTCTAAATCAAACTGTCATGCCCCTGCCGCACACAGTGCACGCAGGGGCTGACAGGCTCGCCAGGACCTGAAAGCGCAGTCGTAGGAGAAATGGGGTTTGTGTGCGTGTGTTTATGTGTGTGTTACGGGTTTGTGTGTTTTTGGGTTAGGGGAATTATTGGGTGGGGAGGGAGGCGTTAGGGGCTCAGCAAGGGGGATTTGAGGAGTAAAACACCCGATTTCGAACACATACCGCCTGAGAGGGTGAGGGGCAAAGCAATGAGATCAGTGGTCAAAGTGGGTGGGAGCGGTCGGGGCGGTGCTCCTCTACTTCTTTTAAAGTTTCACAGCTCCTATACTTTTATTTTAAAAAGAAACCATTCAGGAATGGTTTCGCTTTAAAATAAAAGTGTAGGAAGAAGTTGAAACGTTCACTTTCAGTGCCCTGCATTGAGCGTCGCTGCGTTCCCCTAAACAGCAGGTGCATCCGTTTGGGGGTTTGTATTGAGAGTGGGCGGGTGCATGGCGATGGAGTTTGTGAGGAGCAGTCTAGCAGGGAACATAGTTCCACTACTTTCTTTCGTACACTTCAACTGAATGAGATGTTTTTGCCTTTTGCAGGCTGTCTAAAATCCGCCAGGAAAAAACTGTCTTTTTGCTCAGCGACCTACAAGAAGTGAAAATATGACATAGATGCGATCTGCCATCTGCCTTAGTTCTTCCAGAAGGGCATTCCACTGCATTTGCCAATCGCTTTGGCGCATGAGTATTGAGGGATCATCAGAGTGGTGTTTTGGTGTCAACCAGAAGAGCATCATAGAAGATGGATTTTCAAGTCCCTAGTGGCCACACTATAACAAGCTTTAGGAGCTGCCCACAGGCAGCTAATGCAGGTGCCTGAGAACCAGAGTTTTCGGGCTCCATTTAGGAGTATAAGCGACAATCATTGCCGCTAAGATCGGCAAGGGCCGTCTTAAAGGCATGGTCTAGTAAAATTTTTTATTGTCCCTACGGGTCGGCCATGTTTTTTTAAGCCTAAGTGTCTCGATTTTAGAAAGCTTTCCTATGGACCTTACCCGAGTTTTCGTCCATTAAACGCACGCGAAAACAAGCACCATGGAGCCGCCATTTTCTGATAATCCTATCTTTTCCCCGATCGCCCTGGCTGACCTGCTTTTGCGGCACTAAATCAATTCCCCCGCCCCTGAGCCTGCCATCAGCAGACTCGTACCGCCCATTTCCCAACGCCAAAGCACGTCTCGTGTCAACATTCGCTGCGCTTCCTCAATAAGTATAAACAGACCGTTTCACAACACACAGCAGCCGATTTTCGATTCCATTCCTCTCTCTGTGTTACTTTGAGTATTCTGTGACTCGTTTCAGTGCTCTGGTCAGCTACCTTCGCCGCTTGTAGCCCGTGTGAACAGATACCAGTACCACCGCTATAAATTATTTTAGTTTGTTTAACACACAATGGCTACAATAATGCCCTACATGTTCGAGCCCGAGTATACCGAGGAGGAACTACTGGAAAGGGAAGCACGCGAAAACGATGGGGATTCGGACGGCAGTTGGCAGGACGACTCAACAGATGAAGAGCCTGGGCCTAGTCGAATGGACGGCGTCTCCACCTGGTGCACATGCAATCGGTGCGAGCTAATGCCATCTGAGGACGAGAACTGCTGCTGCAGAGAAAACTCGGGATGCCTGGCCTACATTTCGGAAGGCGAGCCACGACCGCAATGCATCACCGAGCTGCCAGACTTCAGGGCAGCCTGCCTCACACGGGCCGTGTTGAGAATAATGATGGTGCTTATGCACGAACTTCGAGCAACTGTTCGTCCTCGTAATCCGAGTAACGAGTAAGTATATTCTGCTTGTCATGCCACTCCTATTTCATGGTCTTCTACTATATCCAAAATTACATCTACATATCATTGTAACGCATGTAAGTCGTTGAATAGTGTGCATTGTCTAGATAGCATTTGTCCGTGTAAAATGCCATTAGTTACAAGAATTGTCATTGACAACAAACGTTTATTAAACTTATCTTGGTAATTTAAAAACAGTTTTTTTCATTCCTTTTCACAGGTGGTACAGGCTGGTGGCCTATCGTTCCTTTACATGGTGGCTTCACGGGAGGCTTGGACACCGCGTTCGAAGAGTGATACCCGCCTGTGCCGTTCGTGCCATTAGAGAAACGTTCCTGAGTGACAGCGGTCAGTACAGGGGATTTTCTCTCGCTGTGCTGCAACCTGACCTGTATAATCTTTAAAGTCTTGTATTTTTGTGTCATGAAAATAAGATACAAAATAAAACACCACATATATTTTAACAACGGTTGCCTCGATTTTTTAAATGAATCAAGTGTGTCTCCATTCAAGGATGGACGTCAGACATCTGTGCTCCGAATGGGTGAAGGTCTGGTTGCTGTGAAGCAGGGTGGTCACTATCTATCTAAGCTAACATAACATATTCTCGATAATGCATGCACTAAAACACACTTGTTCAAAGTCTTTCAGTAGGTTATGTCTCTATAAAAGTCACACAAATATCTATACTAACATTTACCATTGGATTATACAGTCTTGACCACTATAATACGCCGGTTGAAGTGTGGGTCTGTGCTCACAAGAATCTCCGGTATGTGGCATTTGTTATTGATAAGCAACGATATACTATCATTGATATAAAGGCGATATACTGTATATTGATATAAAGGCGGTTCGCGCCGGTGGATGCGCGCTGGCATGGGGGGCTGTCAGGGGCGCGAAAGGCAAAGGTGCCAAACTACATGTACACTTCAAAAGGTGTCCCACGCCAAGGGGCCATTGTTCACATGGTCTCCTCAGACCCCGTGTCTCCAGGCAGGCCTCCGCTGAGGCAGGCCGCCCCCTGCAATACACATAAGTGTGTCTCCATTCAGCAGTCTTCCTGTGCCTTATCTGCACGCCCCAGGCCCATCCATCCCACCCCCCTCTATCAAAGGCGGTTCACACCCGGGGATGAGCGCTGGCATGGGGGGCTGTCAGGGGCGCGAAAGGCCAAGGTGCCAAACTGCATGTACACTTCAAAAGGTGTCCCACGCCAAGGGGCCATCGGTCACATGGCCTCCTCAGACCCCGTGTCTCCAGGCAGGCCTCCCCTTCAAGCAGGCCGCCCCCCTAATACCACGACATACATACGTCATTCATTCACAAACACACCCCAGTTTCTAATACTTTAAAAACCACTCGATATGTCTCATGAGAACATCTTTGTGCTTTGCAAGTCAACTCCTGAACGTGCTACCTGGGAACCACTGAGATCTATGCTAATCTGCTCGTCGTCGTGCTATCCGTGAACTTCTGTGACCGCTTCGAGCATACCCATCAGTGCGCTACCTGTGGCCATCCACCTATTCTCCCGCAACATACTGCTCTGCTTGCTGAATCCAACTGTTTGTTGGTCAAGGTAAGGCCATGTATCCTGGTCATATTTCGCAGATTTTTAAATTTCTATCTATTTTCGAGTAGAGTACACAATAGTGCTATGTTCATTGGTCTCATTGGTATTGACTTGAGTTTCCATTGCTATGCTATCAATAGATCTATTTATTTTCATCTGTGTCTATTGTCATTGAATTGCATCCTTCGGGGGTCCAGTCTATAATGTAAGCATGTTTCCTTCTCGTGCAAGACAGAACATCCAAGGGACGAGTCACATGTTCAGATTTCAGTCACATCAATTATACATTTCTGTAACTTATGCAACTACTAAGCAGCACATAATGAACTGGTATAGTTCCTGCGACCAAAACAAACCTTGCATTGATCATTGTATGATTCATTTACTTTTGTATCAAATCTTTACTCTTGAAGATTGTATAATAATGTCGATATTTACTTTTCAGATTTATCAACAATGCCTGCCTGTTCGATTAGCGGTTGCCCTTCGAAGACCCATGCGAAATCTGAAGGAACTACAATGCATGTATTCCCGAAAACTGTTGATCGAATAAGAGAATGGGTCAGACATTGCGGATATCCACTGGATGAGCTGGAAAGTAGAGTCCAACAAGTCTTAGAGGACAAGAGGGGTGATCGATACCGCATCTGCAGCCGGCACTTTTCCTTGGACATGTACACAACGTCTTGGGTAACAAAGAAGAATAAACGGCGAACGACACGGAAATTGCGCGAAAAGCTATTCCCACTCTATTAGTCCACATTCCGCCACCGGTGAGTCAAGTGTCAGGATTTGGATTTTGGCCTTGCGGTAGTGTGTAGCCGAATGGATTAATTGATATTGTAGGTGTTCTATCCCTTGTAATAATTTCGATATTGATATGAGTGTATAGTTTTTTGAATAATGACATTTATCAATATATTCTTTTTCGATTTCATAACCCACAAACGCAATGTATATATATATATATGGGGACAGGGAACTGTGCTGTATTGAGCATTTTTCAAGTATTCTGTCGGCTTACATGGCTATTTTTAATATTGGCATTTCATTATCAATCATTAATTGACCTTTACAACTTCTTGACTATCCCTTGAATCTGAAGCAAGTACATTCTACATCCTTGACGTGGTCGCAGTTATCAACCACTTCTAGCGCGTATCAGGTAACCTTACTAGGCTAATCCGCTACATACTTGTTTTATGCATGTCAAGTAATAGTTTTATTCTATCGTGTAATTATTTTACTGAATGTTTGGTTACTGCTTTCCACTTGATATACACCTTAGTTATCGTCCACTGGTGCTTGTTTTCAGTTATAATTAGTGTTATCCATACTAATGCAAGTACTGTCTTTCAGGGAGATGCTGAAGCGTCCGCCACATCTACAACATTTCTAGATGTTTTTCAACATCAGGAGGCATGGAAACTGACAGCTCCATCGAGCATCATCATCAGAGCTGGAATTCTTGTCGTTTGATTTTTATACACAATGTTTCATTCGTGGTTAGCCGTTGATATGTACCTGTGCTGTCGACCCCAGGTGTGTGTTATGTTTTCACAATTGTAATCCTCACTAATGCAAGTACTATGTTTCAGGCAGTTGATGGAGCGTCAACCCCTGCACTTGATGCAGAGCCTGACATTCAAGTATACGAATCGCCGCAACAGCTTTCGGAAGTACGCACTACATTTGCAACATCCATAGATATTCTTCAGCAGCAAGAGGTATGGATAATGACAGCTCCATCATGCGTGATCATATAACGTGATTCCATTTGCTATACTTTCTTTCCTATTAACGCAAGTGCTGTGTTTCAGGGAGACGACGAAGCTTCCACCACAAACACAACATCACATTTAGATGATGCAGATGTAAAGGAATCGTTGAAATAAGTCGATGAAATGTGATCATATTTGGATTTTCCTTGATTCTTTTGGACAATGCATCTTTCGCGGTTATCTCTTTATATGTACCTGTGCGTTCGACCCCAAGTGTGTGTTATGTTTCCAATATTGAAAACCATACTAATCCAAGTATTGTGTTTCAGGGAGACGACAGAGCTTCCACCACAATCACAACATCTCATTTAGATGATGCAGATGTAAAGGAATCGTTGAAATAAGTCGATGAAATGTGATCATATTTGGATTTTCCTTGATTCTTTTGAACAATGCATCATTTGCGGTTATCTCTTTATATGTACCTGTGCCGTCGACCCCAAGTGTGTGTTGTGTTTCCAATATTGAAAAGCATACTAATGCAAGTACTGTGTTTCAGGGAGATGCGGATGCCTCCTCTCCAATACAACCATTCATGGCAGTCCATGCAGAGCCAGAGGTATGGATACTGACAGTTCCATCGAAATAGATCATCACTGGTCGAATACTTGTCGTTTGATTGTTGCACACAATGTTTAAATCGTATTTGGCTATTTAGATGTACCTGTGTGTTCGTCCTCACGTGTGTTTTATGCTAACAATATTTTGATACATAGTAATGAAAGTACTATGTTTCAGGGAGACGATGGAGCCTCATTCCGTGCTGTCTATGCGGATACAGAAAATATAGTCGTTGCAGCGCAAGAGGAAGGGAGGACATGCGGAAACGAATCGGAGCTACAGCGTGCAGATGGTGAAGGTCGAGTCAAAAAATTTGCAAAGAAAAAAAAACAAAAAAAGGTTGGTTACAAACCGTTCATAACTTTAAAAAAATGTTTGTGCTGGGGACTATTTTATGTTTTTTTCCAGTTAATTCTACTACACTCCATCTTGTGTTTAAACTGAACATCCCTTTTCCAATCTCTCTTCCAGTTACCCGTGGGTGTCAGAACTATACACACACAGACAGTGAAGCGAATGAGAGATGTGGCTTGCCCAGACCGTGTACACTATGGAGGAACTATTAATTGAGGCGAGGCGTGTTCAGGCTCGAGATGCTCATGTCCAATGGCCAGAACATAAATTAATTGTGTTTGGAGACTACAGCAAAGTTGCATTGGACCATAGCTACAGTGCGACCGCACCACCACAAGAAGATGTTATTGAATGTATTGAAGATAGCTCTGAAGTAGTTGCAGATCAATTTACACAATCTACACCCGCCAAATATTTGCCACCAAAAAACCTGTCGACATTGTTGTGTTCTCCCATCAATGTTGAAGTAATAGATGTTGAAATGACAGAGAATGAACCAGCCGCAGCATCCATAGACGCATCAGAACTTGATATCAGCGATATTACTTTCCAATGTGTTGAAATCTCCACAACGTCAAAGGCCGAAACAACGTTGACGCAGGATGACAGTCTAATGAAAGAGAGCAAATACATTGTATTCGACAGTTGTTTGATGGAAATTATAAGTATGCTGAAATGTGTGCATTCCATTAGAGGGAAAGTTTGTGGGAAGCCATTGATTAATGTGACTCGTCAAATAAAAGGCAGTAACGTCAAAATAAATGCCGCCTGTAGATTAAATCATAGGTTCTCATGGTCTGCACAACCGATGCTGGGGAAACTGCCAGCAGGCAATCTACTGTGTGCAGCTGCATCACTTTTTAGTGGCTCCAGTTTTAGAAAGTTAGAGGCTTTCTTTCAGTTTGTGGGACTCCATTTCATTTCTAAAGCGCTGTACTACACATACCAACGTGATTATCTGTTTCCGGCCATTAGTGATGCTTGGAAAATTGAACAATTGTCTCTAGCAAGTACATTCGAAGGCAAACGATTCAGGCTAGCCGGCGATGGACAGTGCGACAGCCCTGGATTTTCTGCCAAGTACTGCACCTACCACTTTCAGGACATGGATAGTAAGAAAATTGTGAGTTCGGTGGTCGTGCAGGTAACACAATGTACATCCTCAGTGGCCATGGAGAAACTAGGTTTTATAAAATCAGTGGAATATCTACAATCGAGGGGAATGCACATCGACCTCATAGCCACAGATAGACACGTTTCAATTGCCAAGACAATGAGAGAGCAGTTCCCACATATTAAACATCAATTTGACGTATGGCATCTTGCTAAATCAATCAATAAGAAAATATCGGCTGCAGGGAAAAAAAAAGGTTTTGAAAGTATTTTGCAGTGGTCACATTCTATCACCAACCATCTTTGGTGGAGCTCAAAAACTTGTGAGGGGTCAGTGGAAATACTACTTGAAAAATGGCGGTCACTGATGCACCACTGTACCAACGTTCACCGCTGGACAGCAAATGAACATTTCCACCAATGTGAACATGGCCCTTTGTCCCCAGAGGAGGCACGGAAGAAGAAGTGGTTGATTCCATCTTCACCGACACACAAAGCCATTGAGAAGATTGTTTTCGACAAAACTCTATCAAGAGATTTGAGAGGACTGACAGAATTCTGTCACACAGGAGATTTGGAGGTGTTCCACAATATGTGCCTAAAGTACAGGCCAAAGCGCTTGCATTTTAGCTTTCGGGGCATGAAACATCGCACTCTACTAGCGGTTTTGGACCATAACAGCAATGTCGGACGTGAAAAATCTAGGACTAGGGGTAAAGTAAGGATGCCTCGCTACACTAAGGTGTTTTCAAAACGAAGTAAGCAATGGGTGATCAAACCAGTCTATGATGAAATGCAGTTCGACTTTGTGAAAGGCCTTATTATTGCTGTGTTCGAGAAGCACAGATATGGAATTTTGGACGTTTCTGTGCAGAGCAGTGATCCATTGCCACCGAACATTGCGACTGTGCCATGCCCACCCGAAGCACAGCTGATTGTGAAGTACAAATCCCGGTTTAAATAATTGCAATACGATTTGTCTTTTTGTAAATAAATGTTATTGTACAGTGTACCTGTAAACCTAACCATCATGGGTGGTGAACAAGCTGGGTGTCATCTTTGAATTCTCTCTATTCACCTCACATATGTGTATGTATATATTTTTCTCATGTCTCATCTCATGTAAATGTAAATGCTGCGCACTGTTAACGGAGGGGAGGCTTGCGTATTGCAAATAATAAAACAAACAAACAAACAATAAATCTCACTTTTAACTCAACTCCTGTGGTACTTTATACTTTCCCTGACCTTCCGCCAAAAATTAAATGTCTCAATTTGGGCTTCAAAGCTCGCAGACAACGGGGACAAAATTGGGGCACTTAGAACGCGCCAGCCAAGCGGGCCGTGGCATTTGGGAGAGAAGCCAGTTCGCATTTGCACATTGAGGCGCACTACATAGACGGATTCTAAACTTCAAGTTCTCACAGATGCCTATACTACGTGATGTTGCAAATAAAGAATGCGAAGGACAGCGCCCAGATGAGGCCCACAAGTCGCACTGGAAGTATAAGGGTCTATTGTTTTTTGACCTTGAGACAGGGACCATGCCGAAAGAACTACATTTGAAGGGAGTGCGCAATACCGTAAGAGATGATAAGGCAGAAAATTCAGAAACTAGACCGAGTTTCAGTTTTAGGTCAGTATACGAAAAATCATTGTCAAGAGCACGGTCCATTTTACAGACTGCATTACGAAGAGACACAATGGAAATTTCAAATATAATGTAAGTAAATCTTTACACGCTTTTATACCGGAATGAAGATTTAATGAATGGATGCATGAATAAATGAATGAATGAAGAGCTAGGAAAAGCAAGTAAAACTGTTCGTAGTGGGCACATGGGCATGCAGGTCCACTGGTCTCACCGATCTCGGTCCTTGGCCCAGCCACTTTTCCCTGCACCACGGGACTGTCTCTGTATCCTTCAGCCCCTTCTCCCGGCATTTACCTTGCACTTGCCACCAGCTGGCCCTATTATTTAATTTGTATTCAACTAACCATGTACAGCCCTTCCCCATGCGCGATCAGAAAGACACCTGGCCTAGTAGGATCGTTGTCTGTCTGCCCTTGTTCCCCACCTGCCTCGTCACGCCTAGAAACACTTGAGTATAGGCGCGTTACAAATGCCATATCATATATCATATCATTCCTCATGCATGTAGACTGTCGTTTATCATTGTGTGTTGGCCTCGATTTATCTCGTTACTTTTTGCATTGATTTTAGAGACGAACATACTCCATTGAACTATCCTTGCAAGCAAATAGTTTCTGATCGGCCGTAATAAATAAAATGAGTAATATCAATGAAGTTCGGCTAGCGAGACTAATTATCATTTTTTTGTTTTCATAACGGGTATTTGATCCCTTTCTGCCACTGCCATCTGTTTGAGACACCGGCGGATGGATTCTTCAGCAGACACCTGCAGCTTCGTGTCAACAACTGGAGCACGATCACCATATTATGGGACGATCGCCAAGGGCCCACATGCCCTTACGCTGTACTAGTGGCTAGAAGCACCATACCAACCTTTAGGCTGGACTAGTGCCTAGTTGATGGAACAGCCTTGCGGTTCATCGTGCTTCCAAAGTGATTCTTTTTACGAAAATGAACACCCTGTGTACCATAAAGGAACAGCGCATGACTCAAGATGAAACGGAACAGTTATTGCGGATACAGATAAAAGAAAATAAATGGCTTCCGGAGTTCATATGTCAATTGCTGAATATTCTCTAAACATTTAATGTCAAATAAATGTACTTTACCAAATGTACCGTGTTGCTGTTTCATTTTAAAGTACAGTTTCATATTCTGAATTGTGGCGCGCTGTGTTGTGAGTTGATCTGTGTTGGTTTCCGGGTTCTGTGTGGAGTCGCGCAGAAGACGACTGGGCGCGTTTGCCTACGCAGCACAGTAACGTCACGGGGAGAGGCGGGGAATATGAATGTTTTGATAATGTCAGGCTCAGGGGCGGGGGAATTGATTTAGTGCCGCAAAAGCAGGTCAGCCAGGGCGATCGGGGAAAAGATAGGATTATCAGAAAATGGCGGCTCCCTGGTGCTTGTTTTCGCGTGCGTTTAATGGACGAAAACTCGGGTAAGGTCCATAGGAAAGTTTTCTAAAATCGAGCCACTTAGGCTTAAAAAAACATGGCCGAACCGTAGGGACAATAAAATTTTTTACTAGACCATGCCTTTAAGATCCTCAAGCTGATCTTTGTAATCGGGATGACATGAGGGCCCGCGTCTACCAAGGGTTCCCTGAATTCTATCTGGTGCCCCTGCTGGATGACTGGCAACATGCAAGGATCCAACACATCCTTATCCCACTGGGTGTGCAACAGCAACAGTCTGGCCCCCAACCATGTTATCTCAGCCCAGTCAGCAACACTAAGATTTTATGGGTGCAGAATCAAGCTTGGGTTGGAGCGGAGCCCTGCACTCCCCTTTCAAGACTGTTTAGCCTTGACGAGCTGAAGACCTTTATCGGGTCTTGATTGACTGATCGGACTGAGGTTGGTCCCGGACTTGTGCCTGAGAGTACCAGCATGGCCTGTACTGTTTGGGGACCGTATCCACTTTGTATTGCAATTCATCCCGATAGAGTTTGGATACCTAGAAGGTGAAGATGCAGGACCAATGACTTCTGGGTGTTACCCGTTTTCACGTCACACACATGGATCTGGTGCTTGGGTGCAATGGAAGTGCCCATGCTGAGGGCTGCAGCTCGGACCCCATCAAAGGCAAGCTCTGAAAGGAAATTGGCTTGTAGATGCATGTCGTCAATCAAACTTGAACTCCCCCCTCCTCCATCTTGTAGTATAGCCGCTAGAAGTACTCCAGCAGCGATGCAGCTGTTCAGGAGGTGAAGGTACAGCTTTGCCTATGCAGGTATGAACCTGAAAGGTTTCTTTGGCAAGAGCCATCCACTCTGCAGTTGGACGTGTCTTGAATGGCTGCCTCCTCTGGTGCCAAAGTGCATCCTGCTGAGGCTAGAGGAAATTGATTTACACCTCCACAGAGATCGGAAGCGTATCCTATTCAACCCCAAGAGGTTGTAGCGTATTACTCTGTTCCCACATCTGTTCTCTGCTGCTTAACACATCAGTGTTATCTTGCTATGCCCTTCTCTAGACCTTGGTGTTAGGATACTCCATGCTTTAGCAATGCGTAAGAATTCAGCACAGAAGACCTGGGGACCTCATATCCTTGTACTTCCTCTGGGCTGTGATAGTATCTGTCTGTTTGGTTAGCCTTGTACCCAAGCCTCGGTATAGCCGCAATTGGCCCTACATCAGTACATTGATGATCAGTTCCTGTGCCTTTCAACATCATTAAACCTTCAGTCTTGAGTAGCCATCTGGGTGGAGGGTGGCATTGGAGGCTCAGATGCTAAGAGGCTTTGATCCTTTCTTTAAGACAGATTTAGAGAGCTGAGCTTTGTCCCTGTCATGTTGATTTATAAAAGGTAATCCCGGGTCAAAAAGGTACTATAGTTTGAGTGGGCAGCAGGAAGAAATCTAAAGCCCACCCAGCAGCCAAACGCTATGTTGTATTAGCTTCCTATTGGCACTCTAGACTATTTCACACAGACAATAACCTCATTGCAGGTCGATCCCTCTCAGAGAGTGATATATCTCCAAGGTTAAGGTCTACACTTTAGGCTGAATTCAGACCATGCTTTCAGTCGCACAATGCCATGGTATCAACCAACACAATTGGAACTAAACGGTCCAGGACACTCTGTAAAAATAATTAGCCTTTGCCACCTAGCTCTTTAAGAGCAGTCAATGCCTCTAAACAGTGTGATAGGTCAGAAGAAGGAGACAGACCAAGCTTTGGCATTTTTAAAGGTGTTTTATTGACATAATAAGTAAAAAAGCCTCACTATCCCTAATCTGTGGATTTCCCTGCCTAACAAAATTACCTAGGGGGCTCATCCCCTGCCTCAGGTCAGAATGCCCAGGAGAATGGATTCTCAGAGAATTGATTCCATACTCCTGGATAGGCTTCACCAGCCTCGGTATAGAATGTCCAGGAGAATGAACTCCCTTCTCCTGGATAGGCTTGCAAGCCTCGGTATAGAATGTCCAGGAGAATGGATTCCCTTCCCCTGGATAGACTTCTCCAGCCTTGTTATAGAATGTCCAGGAAAATTGATTCCCTTCTCCTGGATAGGCTTTCCCAGCCTCAGTACAGAATGCCCAGGAGAATGGATTCCCTTCTCCTGTATAGGCTTCCCCAGCCTCGGTATAGAATGTCGAGGAGAAGGAACTCCCTTCTCCTGGATAGGCTTTCCCTGCCTTGGTACAGAATGCCCAGGATAGGCTTCCCCAGCCTCCATATAGAATGTCCAGGAGAATGGATTCCCTTCTTCTGGATAGGGTCCCCCTGACTCAGTACAGAATGCCCAGGAGAATGGATTCTTGGAGAATGGATTCCCTTCTCCTGGATAGGCTTTCCCAGCCTCGGTACAGAATCCCCAGGATAGGCTTCCCTAGCCTCGGTATAGAATGTCCAGAAGAATTGATTCCCTTCCCCTGGATAGGGTTCCCCTGACTCAGTACAGAATACCCAGGAGAATGGATTCCCAGAGAATGGATTCCCTTCTCGTGTATAGGCTTTCCCAGCCTCAGTATAGAATGTCCAGGACAATGGGTTCCCTTCTCCTGGATAGGCTTTCCCAGCCTCCGTATAGAATGTCCAGGAGAATGACTCCCTTCTCCTGGATAGGCTTTCCCAGCCTCCGTATAGAATGTCCAGGAGAATGACTCCCTTCTCCTGCATAGGCTTCCCAGTCTTAGTATATAATTCTTGGATTGTTTTTGGCTAGATCTTGGATTAGCTTGTTCTATTGGTCTAGGGGACTTTTCACAGGCTTTGATTCTCCTTTCTCTTGACTTTGTAAACTTTTCCTCTGCGTTCTTGGTCTTTCAATTTCTCTTATTATATTTTACTGAAGTGTCTCTGAAAGTCTCTCTTGCTCCGATATCTTTGGGGAAGTAGAATCCCTCTTTATTTTTTTTCTGTTCTCTGTATTCCTAAGGTTCTGTAGCACCTCATGAGTAAGATAGCTGATATCAGGATTCTCCTTCTCGAAGTTACTGATCTTCTCTTTGGGGCAAGTATATTAGACCCAATAGTTATTCTTATTTCTCGATCACTTTGTATGTTACTGAAATTAGTAAGATGAGTCTTGTAGTGATTCTCACACTCTTGGTTCTCTATCAAGTCACTGGGACGATTTGGATTAGTCTTGTGATGGGTTTCCCTCTTCTTAGGATTTAGCCATTCACTGGGACGAGTAGGCTGAACCCCTGAGTAATTCTCACTCTTCTTAGTATTTGACTATTAACTGGGACGAATAGGCTGAGTCCCTGAATGCTTCTCACTATTCTTCCCTCACAGGACTCCCGCTGTGCCCGTTACCTTTCTTTCTACGAGTAGGTGTCATCGGGCCTGCAAGCAGGATAGGGATTTTGTTTCCCTTATTACAGACAGCTCCTGCGTTCTGGCTAACTCTCTCTGTTTCTCATCCGCGGCTCAGTGGGGCCAGCGTCACAGCGGTCTAGGCAGCGTTGCCAAACTACACAGTCCACTACTCACGGGTCACGCCACCACTCACAAATGACTCTCTCTCTTGGGGGTTTCTTCCCCTGCTCTCCTAATCGTGATAGTACCTCTTTTTTTATGATAGCTTGATGGTTCCTCCCCAGTGGAGGATTATTAGTCCTTTTTTTCTTTTAGCAGAGCACTTGCCATGACTTTTTTCATTCCTCCTCATCACAGTATTACTGGTTTCTAACCACTGAGCGATCGGTATCACTTTCTCATTCATCTTCTTCTTCACAGTTAGTTTTACCAGCTATTTCTTTAGGTTGAACTTGGATCGTATGGCACAATAGCAAACAGTGGCTTGGTCTGCTGTTTTTTCTGAAGCCCTGATGCTACTGGTGGTCTAAGAGAAAGGACTGTAGGGAGTTTTTCTACAGAATAGGAACCTTCTGCCGTCCCTGTAAGGTCCCGCTTACTGCCAACCCTAAGGGGAATATTGCGTTGAGGATGCCCCTCCATAACCTCACAAGTTAAGGCTCACCTCTGGAAAAGAGAAACTCTTTTGATTTGAACTTTGGAGGTCAATTCCTATTGGCATAGGTGCAGAGAAGATATATTTACCATTCTAAGCAAACAAGTTATTGGAGGACTGTCAACTTTCCCAACAAACTGGTTGAGAAACTCACTATAACCTAGGCACCCAGGAATCAGTGGAAGGTTAAAGAAAGAGATCAGGTCCAACAACCTTGCCCGGACGGTTTATAGAGGAGGGACCTCCTAGTTATAGCACTGTTCCAATTTCTGTTGCTAGCAATAAGAGAAATCAAAGAGTACAAAAACTATTCTGGATTAGTCTTGTCCGTTGATCAATGTCCTGTATGTGAAACATCTCAAACTCTTAACACCTGTGCCTATCCAACACTCTTAATCTGAATAATATCGAAACTCTAAACCCATGATCTTATTCCCAATACTCAGCCCTTGAGCATATCCCAAATTCTTGAATCCTATGTTTAACCCAAGTTCTCAAACCTTGGGCTCAGCCCACATTTTCCACCCACAGGCTTCTCCAAAGGGGTCAGCCACTGAGTTTATCCAAAATGTTTAACCCCTGAGCGCATCCTAAGCTATCAACCTTTAAGCGCATCCTAAACTCTCAACTCCTGAGCTTATCACACACTCACTCACAGCACATGAGATCATACCAAACACTCTGAGCTCACGCGAAATTCTTAAACCCTTGACGTCATCCTAAATACTCAAGACCGAAGCTTAATATAAAATCATAAACCCTGAAACCCAGACCGTCAGCCCTCAAACTGATTTAAAAAGCTTAGACCATAAAATAATGACAAACCTAAGTGTCTCTCCCCTCGCAACAGTCAACTCACCTCAAACAACTTTTCACACATCCATAATCGCCGGCTCATCCAAAACTCACAGTGCCTGAACATGATACTCAAAACATCTAAATTCATTAAAAACTCTACGTTCCGTACAAATTCTTCTTAAACACCTAAAATTGGCCCCCTATCATGTATTCCCCAATCACACAAAATGCCCTCAGACAGGAAGCTATAGTATAACCCACCAGAAGGCAATGACAGAGAGCCTGGAAGCTTTGCTGATTTGCCTCAAGATCATCCCAGTCCAGTTTCCAGCAGCAGGTGGGCCTGAGGATTAAAGGCAGTCCATAAAGCACAGATTCACATACACCTTCTGCTTTTAGAGCCCTGCCAGAAAAAAAGAGGCAAATTGTTATTATAGTTTGTTTAGGTGTTTGATATTTCAGCAATAATTCGAGGACCCAAGTTACAGGCTGAGTTTATGAAAAGACTTGCACCAGTGTCTCGGTGCCCTTATGTTTATTGGTAAATGGTTATTTATAACAAGCTTAATACCCAGAGGTTTTTAAGCGCAGACCCAGGGATCGAACCTGTGTTGCTCCGCTTTGTCATGCTTCCAAGACAAGCGATTTGCCCCTGAGCTATCCTCCCGTTAACTGCTGGTAAAACAGCCACTGAGGGGTTTATGGCAATTAGCACAACGAGGAGCAGGGTGACTTGGGGCTGAAGCTGAAGCCCAGGGAGTGATGATGGCAGTTTCCCACTGCTGCTTAAAGGGATCAGAAAGCAGTCAATACCATGTGATAATGCCTGCCATTCACGCTCCCAGATTGGCTCGGAAGCCAGATGACATCACCTCCCGGGTACTAATATATGAATATGCCACCTCTGAGCACTGAGAAACTGCTTGCAGAAAAGCCAAAACAAAGAAAAGTTTAGACATTCACAGTGAAAAGAAGGAGAATCAGTGCAATAAAGGATCTGAGTGGGGATACCAGCCTCTGGCTTCACATGAACTCCCTGGTCTATCGGTGGGTTAGCCCCTGTTACGCCCCCCTCTCTGCAGCTCGAATGACTTTTCAGCTACATTTTTGGATGCCTCTGATATTGTGGCAATTCAGACTCACTTAAACTGATAATGGGCCCACACTTATGACTGGCCAATGGGGCAAGTGTGGTGGCTGCTAGTTGTCTTGTGCATGGTGTTCCAGGGCATCTTTTTTCAGAGTGGATCGCTGGTGTCAGCATGGTGACAAAAAAGGGCAGGATCTACCGTGTGGAGGAGTATCCACAGAACAAGGAATGGGCAGGATCTGGCCTATAGAGAAGTATCCATTATGCAAGGAATGGGCAGGATCTGGCTGTAGAATAGTATCCATGTGGCAAGGAATGGCCAGGATCTGGCTGTAGAGGAGTATCCAGAGGGCAAGGAATGGGCAGGATCTGGCTGTAGAGTAGTATCCAGAGCGCAACGAATGGGCAGGATCTGGCCTGTAGAGAAGTATTCATATGGCAAGGAATGGGCAGGATCTGGCCTTTAAAGGAGTATCCATATGGAAAGGAATGGGCAGGATGCAGCCTGTAGAGGAGTATACATAAGGCAGGAAAAGGGCAGGATCTGCCATGTGGAGGAGTATCAACAGGGCAAGGAATGGGCAGAATCTGGCCTATAGAGGAGTATCCATGGAGCAAGGAATGGGCAGGATCTGGCCTGTAGAGGAGTATCCATAGGGCAAGGAATGGGCAGGCTCTGGCCTGGCGCGTAGTATCAAGAGGGCAGGGAATGGGCAGGATCTGGCCTATAGAGGAGTATCCATAGAACAAGGAATGGGCAGAATCTGGCCTATAGAGGAGTATCCATTTTGCAAGGAATGGGTGGGAACTGGCCTGTAGATGAGTATCAATAGGGCAAAGAATTGGCATGATCTGGCCGTAGAGGAGTATCCAGAGGGCAAGGAATGGGCAGGATCAGGCTGTAGAGTAGCACGCAGAGCGCACACAATGGGCAGGATCTGGCCTGTAAAGGAGTATCCATATGGTAAGGAATGGGTAAGATCTGGCCTGTGGAGTAGTATCAACAAGGCAAGGAATGGGCAGGAGCTGGCCTATCGAGGAGTATCCATAGGGCGAGGAATGGGCATGAACTGGCCCGTAGAGGAGTATACATACGAAAAGGAATGGGCGGCATCTGCCTTGTGGAGGAGCATCAACAAGACAAGGAATGGTCAGGATCTGGCCTTTAAAGGAGTATCCATAGGGCAAGGAGTGGGCAGGATCTTGCCTCTAGTGGAGTATCCCTAGGGCAAGGAATGGGCAGGATCTTGCCTGTAGAGAAGTATACATAGGGCAAGGAATGGGCAGTATCTGGCATGTGGATGAGTATCCATGGGGCAAGGAATGTGCAGGATCTAGCTGTAGAGGGGTACACATGCGGCAAGGAATAGGCAGGATCTGGCATATAGAGGCGAATCCATTGGGCAACGAATGAGTAGGATCTGGCCTGTAGAGGTGTATCAACAGGGCAAGGAATGGGCAGGATCTAGCCTATACAGCAGTATCCATTATGCAAGGAATGGGCAGGATCTGCCGTGTGGAGGTGTATCAACAGGGCAAGACCCAGGCAGGATCTAGCCTATAGAGGAGTATCCATTATGCAAGGAATGGGCAGGATCTGGCCTGTGGAGGAGTATCAAAAGGGCCAAGAAGTGGCAGGATCTGGCCTGTAGAAGAGTATCTGGATGTAGAGGAGTATACATAGGACAAGGAATGAGCACGATCTAGATGTAGAGTAGTATCCATGGTTCAAGGAATGGGTAGGGACTAGCCTGTAGTGGAGTATCAACAGGGGACAGAATTGGCAGGATCTGGCCTGTAGAAGAGTATCAAAAGGGCAAGGAATGGGCAGGATCTAGATGTAGAGGAGTATCCATAGGGCAAGGAATGGGCAGGATCTGTCCTGTGGAAGAGTATCAATAGGGCAATGAATGGGCAGTAGGTGGATTTAGAGGAGTATACATACGGCAAGGAATTGGCAGGATCTGGCTGTAGAGGAGTATTCAGAGGGCAAGGAATGTGCACGGTCTAGATGTAGAGGAGTATTCATTGTGCAAGGAATGGGTAGGGACTAGCCTGTAGAGGAGTATCAACAGGGAAAAGAATTGGCAGGATCTGGCTGTAGGTGAGTATCCAGAGGGCAAGGAATGGGCAATATCTGGCCTGTAGAGGAGTATACATATGGTAAGGAATGGGTAGGATCTGGCCTGTGGAGCAGTATCAACGGGGCAACGAATGGGCAGGATCTGGCCTTAAGAGGAGTATCCATAGGGCGAGGAATGGGCAGGATCCAGCCTCTAGAGGAGTATACATAAGGCAAGAAAAGGGCAGGATCTGCCGTGTGGAGGAGTAACAGGGCAAGGAATGGACAGGATCTGGCTGTAGAGGAGTATCTATAGGGCAAAGTATGGGCAGGATCTGGCCAGTAGAGGTGTATCAACAGGGCAAAGAAAGGCAGGATCTGGCTGTAGGTGAGTATCCAGAGGGCAAGGAATGGGCAGTATCTGCTCTGTAGTGGAGTATCCATCTTGTAAGGAATGGGCAGGGTCTGGTTGTAGAGGTGTATCTATCGGGCCGTAGAGAGGTATCCACATGGCAAGGAATGGGTAGGATATGGCCTGTGGAGTAATATCACCAGGGCAAGGAATGGGCAGGATCTGGCCTATAGAGGAGTATCCATGGAGCAAGGAATGGGTAGGAACTGGCCTGTAGAGGAGTATCCATGTGGCAAGGAATGGGCAGGGTCTGGCTGTAAAGGAGTATTCATAGGCCAAGGAATTGGCAGGATCTGCCTGTAGAGGAGTATCCATTATGCAAGGAATGGGCAGGATCTTGCCTGTAGAGGGGTATCCACAGGGCAAGGAATGGGCAGGATCTGGCTGTAGAGGAGTATCCATGTGGCAGGGAATGGGCAGGATCTGCCTGTAGAGGAGTATCCACAGGGCAAGGAATGGGCAGGATCTGGCTGTAGAGGAGTATCCATGTGGCAAGGAATGGGCAGGATCTGGCTGTAGAGGAGTATCCATGTGGCAAGGAATGGGCAGGATCTGCATGTAGAGGAGTATCCACAGGGCAAGGAATGGGCAGGATCTGGCTGTAGAGGAGTATCCATGTGGCAAGGAATGGGCAGGATCTGCCTGTAGAGGAGAGGAGTATCCATGTGGCAAGGAATGGGCAGGATCTGCCTGTGGAGGAGTATCCACAGGGCAAGGAATGGGCAGGATCTGGCTGTAGAGGAGTATCCATGTGGCAAGGAATGGGCAGGATCTGCCTGTAGAGGAGTATCCATTATGCAAGGAATGGGCAGGATCTGCCTGTAGAGGAGTATCCACAGGGCAAGGAATGGGCAGGACTGCTGCATTGGGAGACCACTTATTAAGCGTTCATTTGGGAGAGAGCTCACAAGAATCTAGCCTCTAGTTGAGCACTCTACTGTAAACGAACAGGCAGAGTAGTATTTGAAGACTGGACAAACTCAAGCCTGTAGAGAATTGCTTTACTGAGAATGGTAAGTAGAAGAATTTTGGATCAGGAGAGCCGAGGGCGCAATCTGACCTGCAGGAGAGGGCTCTAATGGGAAAGGCCAGGCAGTGTCTGGCTTGTAGGGGGAATGCTCTGTTGGCTAAGGAATGGGCAGCGTAGGGCTTGTAGAGAAGTACTCCCTGGGGAGGGCGCAGGGCAAGGTCTACAGCCCACAGAGCACATGTACTACGGGAATCATCGGTATTCCCTCAATGCATAGCCAATTCTTGGCTCCGAGACACTCTGTTAAAGCTATCTGGAACTCTTCAGTACATCTCAAGTCCATCACGCACCCATAACCAGTCTTACAAAATATCCTCACCACACTTTCATGAACCACCCAAGGAGGAGGTTGTTTTCTTTCTCCTGATTGACCCTGTCTTTTCTAACAAACAGCAATATATTTTTTACATGCATCCGAGCTCCCGAGTTCATTCTACTGAGTGTTATTTTACCCTTCTGTTTGTTACCGAACTTTGTTCCATTTTGTTCACCCATCCCCTCCCCTCCCATCATCTCCTTTCCTTCCTTCCTTCGTTTCCCGTTCCTCTCCTCCCACTGACTCACCCAAGGGCAAAGACTCAGCCCTTTAAGACCACGCTGGTGGTGGCTGGCACAGTATAAAAGCCAAACAACATAGCATAACATATTAATGAGAAGTGTCCTTTCCCAGCCCTTGGCTCCAGGCCTCTCCGACATTTTGCATTTAAAGATGGGAGCTGGGGGGTGGGCGCGTGATTAGAGATTGTGGGGCGCATGCTTGAGCTACTCACTTAATGACTCTGAACTTCCACAGGGACATGGCCTGCCCAGTCGCCATCTTACACGGGGCGTTCGCATCCCTTCCAGTGGAGGGGAGAAGGTCAGGATCCAGCAGCCTTTCCTGCACATCACATTTCACACACGCTGCAGATAAAAGACACTGATGTCACTTAATGGTACAGAGATTAGCAGTGTGGAGCCACAATGGAAAAGAGGTAGCGTGGGGCAGAAGGACAGAATGGCAGTAGGAGGTGGTGGCAAGGAGGTTCAGTGGTGGTGAGCCTGATGCTTGTAAACAGTCGCAGGACGTGCAAGAAGGCATGGTTGCGGTGGGGAGGAAGTCCCTCCTACCCTCTGGCCGCCCTATATGGGTCTCCTTCCCTCACCCACTTGTGAGGCAAAAAACCTTGGTGTAATCTTTGACTACTCTCTCCTTCTCCCCTCACAGTACGCATCTCTCCAGCCCTAACATCTCTCCACTGGCCCTGGGTTGCTGCTACGAATCAAAGTCAAGACCCTCTGCATCATCCAGAAGGCTTTCTGCAGCCTGGAACCCTGCTACATCCAAATCTCTCTCCCTAAATACCTCTTTGCTAGAGCCCTTTGTTCTTCTTCCTCGTTGGACCCTCTGGGCCCCGGCAACTTTCAGCCTATCCATCTCCTTCATTTTACTATGAAGCTCTGGCAATCTTTGGTCTCTCCTTTGCTCACCACTTTTCTTGAAGATTCTTCTTTTTTTTCACTCTTCACAGTCTGGGTTTCCCCCAGGCCGTGGACGATCTGGCACACTGGTGCGGGGGCAACAAGCCGGTCTGTGCCGGTCAGTGACGCTCAAGAGGCACACGCTGCCACGCAAGAGCTTTTTATCTGGATCACAGGAAGTGTAGTCGTGTTTACACGTGCAGCATCATAGATGCTAACGTTAATAGCTTTGAGTTAGTAGCATAAAGACTCCCCTACAAGAGGCGGTAACCATAGAGGAGACCTCTGTGGATCCAAACCATATACAGCCTGGGCTAGCTGAGGTGTACATTAATGCAATCAAACAGAGGCTGTGGGGGTTAACAGTATAGTAATACTACAAATATGGAGAAACCTAACATGCTCGGGGGCGAACAGCATGCCTCCCAAACAAAGCAATTACCAAAGAAAGATAGTAATAACGGTAACTGTGGGAATTTGAAAGATCTGTGCAAAGTGAAAATAGTATTATTGAACACCAGATTTCTTATTAAACATGCACTAGATGTGGCCACATTCATCACGAATCAAGGCATGGGGCCTCATTACAAGTATGCCAGTATGCCACTGGCGCTGGTAATTCCAGCCCCTCTCCCCTCCCCCCAACATGCCAACACTGGCACCCTCAGCGCCGCCGACTCCAAATCCGGCATCACGCTCCCCGGTTCACCAGCACAGGTAACAACGTTGCCACAATTACAGTGACCGGAAATACAGTGATCACAGGAACAGGAAATCGACCAGTGGCAATTAATAAAACACAATCTATTGCAACAGGGCACACACCTCAATCCTGAGCACAGATTTTGAAAAAGCAAGAAAAAGCAAGATGACATCAAGAGTCTGTGAAACCCGGAGGTGCAAGCAGCGCTTCAGCGAGGCAGAGCTAAACATGTTGGCAGACACCATTGTCCAACATGCAGAACAACTGTTCTCCACCGACCAATGCAGGCAGGCACAGCTCAGAAAGAAGACCATCTGGGAGGAAGTTGCCCAAAAAAGTGATAGCAGTCGGCACAACCCTGCACACTGTGCGTGACTGCCACAAAAAGTGGGATGACCTGCGCTTGAGGGTGCGCAACCTCATGTTGGCCGAGCGCAGACAGGGCATTACCACAGGTGGCGGCAGCGCATCCCCCTTCCACCTGTAGCCCTTGGAGAAAACTGCAGCAGTGTGCTCCACCTCAAGTCCATAGAAGGTGTCGGTGGTGAGGAGGCCGGAGCCGCCATGACATCCAAGGAGGCTGGTGAGTACATGTAACCCCAATGTCACATCAACCTTCCTGTCCACCCTCCACACACTACAGATTCAAAATATGTCAAGTGCGTTGTGCAGAACACCAATACAGCCCTGCCGGCACCCCCACGCCCCCAACCTGCAACCTGGTTGCACACAATGAGATACATCTTCACCCCAAACCTCACTCATACCCCATTCACACATATAACATAGCACAGGCACCCTGTATCGCCAACATAACATTCTCCTGCTGCCACTCAGACACACATCCCCCTTCCACAGCAAAATTGGTGTGTTTCCGCCGTACTAGCCCAGGCACAAGGTCACGTCAGTGCCAAGCACCTACAACACTCACAAATGACCAGCATCACACACCAAGGAAACATGCAACTCCCTCGTCTCCGCCAGGCCGGCCCATGAGCACACATTTCCACCGATCCCTGTAAATGCTACAGGCAGCAGGCATATGGTTGAGCCCATCCATGGCACAACCTGCCCCAACACGACATGTTATGTTATGTTACTTGGCATTTATATAGAGCCTTATGTATTATTGGTATGACCTCAAAGCACTGGTAGGTTGAACACCCTCGGGAACCGCAGTTCAAGTCAGTAGAGAGAGAAAGTGTTGTCAAACAGCATGTGTGCCACACCCCTAACACCCTACCCAGAAATTGCCAGTACACCCGAACAGTATCTCTGGCACACACACACCATGTATGTACATCATACATCCACCCACACAGTATCCATGACCCAAGCATGTGTGCACCATGCCATGTCCCCCGCAATGTCCCTGACACAGCGCTGTGCTCAAAAAGCAAAAGCATTAATGTGTGCCTCATGAATCCACACTCATCATTGACGCCCTGCCTTTCTGACTCCCTCAGGCACATCATCTGGCAATGTCGAGGCCCATCCCAGCACCTCAAGGGGCACCAGGCATCAACGCTGAAGGACCACCACCACATCACCCCAGGACACCACAGCCTCAACAGGCAGACGTGCAACTGCAACCCCAGCTGCATCCGTCGACCAACCTCAGGCCTCGTGGTTCCTCCCGCACTGCCAGCGCAGGCCCCCGTGGTTCCTTCAGCACTGCCACCACAGGCACCACAAGCTGCACCCACCCCAGCAGCCCCAGAAGCAGCAGTGCCACCACCGCTGCCACAAGGCCATGCACATGCGTGCTTTGGGGACAACACAGAGGACAAGGGTGGTCTGGAAACTGGAAACAAGCCAGACCAGAGCATTGAGGAGCCCCTGCTCTTCAGCCCCATGGGCCCAATTAGCCCCCAACACCCCCCTTCCTAAGTGTGAGGGATATTAAAGGCCGCCTCACCAGGATGGAGCAACAGCAGGATGCACTCACATATCTGGAGCAGCAGCAACTTCAGGAGGCCCAGCTGATGTTTGAGAGCGTGCAGGCCAGTGGAAGACGTAATGCATGTGCACTTGGTCGCTGCACACGTGCCATTGTCCAGATGTCACAGAGGGTAAGGGAGGATAACAGTGTGATGCCTCCGATCGCTGAAACAATGGCCATGTTGCTCCAGGCTTTCCTGGACCGACGGCCCATGGCACTACCCTCCGCACTATCAACAAGCACTACACCTGGTAGTTCTGTGCAGAGCAGCCCAAGACGGCATTCCATGCGGCTGTCTCGCTCTGCACACAGCCGCACAGTGGAGCCAAAAAGGGGGCGCGAATAGGCCATGGACGCATACGTGCCCTTTCTGTGACTCGTGCTAATGTACATTGCAAAACATAACAGAGTTGGCTAGAGACAGTTGGGGAGGGGTCTGGGAAGGTATAGTTGGGGAGAGGGAGTGGGGGGATAGTTAGATATTTGGGATGTATAGTATTGGGAGTTAAGACATTTCACATTTGTATATATTTTACTATCACAAAATATAGTTGGTGTTGCAAAAAAAATATGACTGGACATTGATTCTTTAGTATGAGTGATTTTATTTATGTGCGGTGCCGAGTGCCCAGTGCGCTAGCTGGCCTGTGCCGCGTGTGTGACAGGTGATTAGAAGTAGTGGTGTATAAGTTCACCTCGTGCGACACGTCCATCCATGCCATCATGGCACTGTGCAATTGCCTGATCACTGTCGTCCTCAGTCTCTGGTGGGTGCATGTCCATGTCGGGGGGCAGTGGGATGTTGCGCCTGATACACATGTTGTGCAACATGGCACAGGCAAGCAGTAACTTTCCCCCCTTTTCAGGGTTGTACATTAGTGCTCCCCCAGACCTGCTCAGGCACCGGAACCTCTCCTTTAACAGGCCAAATGTCTGATCAATGGTGCACCAAGTACGTACATGGGCACAGTTGTATGCAAGCTTGTGGATGTTGTGTGGTTGCCTCACTGGGGTCCTCAACCATGGCATCAGGGGATAACCAGCATCACCTGCACAGGAGCAACAGAAAGTGTACAATGTCATACTTCTGCCCATATCATGTTGGCACAGGCTGTATAGTGTTCATTTCAGAAGACAAAACATGCACAAGCAAAATGCAGTTTAGCTAACATATGTCCTATTTCGGGTACCAGAAATGCACATTGTGAGAATGTGTGTTGGTTGTGTGGTGTGCAGTGGCATTTATGTGGCCCATTCACAGACAACATGCACTCCAAAGCACCAATGAAGTTTGGCATGCTTGCAAGGGCATGGAAGGCTATTTTTGTGCCATTAACCTGGTCAGCAGTCCTGAGTAGGCTGATGTGGTCTCTAACGTGACGCAGGAGTGCATCAGTGACCTGGAACAGGACACACGAAAAACAGAGCTGCACAGTGTGCTGTTATGTGCCTGTGGCTAGGAAGTGTAGCACAGACACTACCTTGAGCAAGGGGGGATGGCTGTGCGGATATTCATGAGGCTGACCAGGTCGGCATGGATCAGGTCCACTATTGAAGTGATGGTGTCCCTGTCTAGCCGGTACAGGGTGTGGATCTGGCTTTGGCTCAAGTTGAAAGGTGTGGGCATTAAGCATGGAATTGGTGGCTGTCTGCAGGGCCATGATAGCACTCCTTCTCAAGCGCCTCCACTGCATCCTCTGCCTCTTCAAGTAGTAGGCCTGCAGGCATGGCCTCCAGCTCCAGTACTGCTACTGCTAGCATGTTGGTGTTAGGAAAGATTTCGTAATTGTAGGTAATTTTCCTTCCATGTGGCAACCCCTAAACTTTTTGCTGTTGTTTTTCACCTTGTTCTCGACTTTGCCAGAGAAGTGCAGCCTTCTACCGCACTCCTCTGGGCTTTCGCTCCATTCTTACGGAAAAACTGACATGCCCTTAAGACAGTCAGTACCGGGAAACAGTGTTTTCCGTAGTTTGTTTTATCATGTTGCGGCTTTCGTGCTACATGACACAAGAGGGCACTGTAAGATAAGTTACTGCTCTCTTGGGTATCTAGCCTTCTACAGTCCCTAGATACTCTTTTTGGATTGTAACTGATCGGTGCAAGTGATTCACGGATGGGAATGGTGGCAGCGATTGTTTCTTGTGTTTTGAGCTCCTTTTGGCGTTTTAAGCGTGTTTCTCGCGCTTAGCCCAAAATGGTGGCCTGGCTCCCAAAATGGCCAGACCACGAGGCTCCTTTGTCCTGTCCGCTGACCGTCTTGCTCCCTTCACCTTCCCTAGGTCGAGCCGACCCTGGGCCTTCCTTATTTGGGCATGTACTTTCCCGCGAAACACGGATGCTTTCGCGGGCTTCTACAGGCCTTGTGTGTGCCTCCAGGATGTGGACTGGGATGTCTGGTCCCAATACACATCCTGGGTGCCAGAGAGTCTAGGGTGGTGTGAATGCCTGGGACCACCGTGGTCCGTGATAGGTCCACGTATGGTGTGAGTGTTGATGAGCGGATCTCCCATTGGGTCCCCTCTGTTTTGGCACGAAGGGAACCGTGGATAAGAGGGGGCTGGAAACACCACTACCATGTCGATCTCCTGAGTTCTCACGAACAAAGGAATACAGGAGCCAAGTATCCTGCAACCAAGAGGCTGAACCGAGGAATCGCTGGTGACCCGCTGAAGGACTGCTCCTCTGCACTGCTGTCGCCTTGTGAAACCCTTTTTACCTCTGATTGAACCAGAAGGCCTGTACTGGTACTTCGATCCTTGGAATAGCGGGGACAGCTATTCTCGGCATCTTCATCATCTCCTGCTCGTAAGCCTTCGGAAGTGTCTCTGGGCCATCCAGCAGACTGACCAGCCTACACAGGAGTCTTGCTCTGTAACCGCCGGCAGGTTGTGTAGTATTTCGAGTCCTTGTCACTCTCACACGATTCGTACACTTGGCGTTCCCAGGTCTGAAGTGAGTAGTGTACATTTGGCTCAGATACACACGGCCGCTCCGTTGCCCTGCTGTGGTAACAAACTGTGCGGGTTCACTTCATTTGGGACATCTTTAACTCAACTCTGCTGCTGCAGACTCTACACGACGACGAGACGTCCCCTGCTCTCCTGAACCTGCCAGCGACTGAAACTGACGCGGAGAAGCCTGGGTCTGCTTGCATCGGGGACCGGTGAGTAGCATAGCTAGGAACTGGTCGCCCTCCTGCAGGAGCCCATAGCTTTTCCCCGCTATGTCAAAACAGCACGCCTTTCCGTACTCGCGCTCTGCTTCTGGCCACATTGGCGGCTGCGCTTGAGTCGCTGAACTCTGTTCTTCTTCATTTGTGCACTAAACTGAACTGCCTGATTCCCTCGAAGAGACTCCCCCTTTTGCCCGTTGGCACCGGCGTGTGCAGGTACTTTTGAGCATAAGGCTTCACTCTACGTAGGGCTCGGACTTCCTTTTAGTTAGGTGCCTCTGAAGGCGGACTGGGTCTAAGCATTATTTCGCACTGCCTGTTTTCCTTCCCTTTTAGGTGGACTACACATTTCGTGCATCTAACGCTTGAGACTTGTTTGTATTTGTATATATATTGTATTGGTATGGTATGTGTTGGTTTACTAGAGTTGTATTGTGATTTCTTGCTACGGTCATTGTTTTAAAGGCCTTGGAATAAATGTGTATATATTTTTAATATAACACCTGTTTGGAGTAGTTTGTAAGTGTCCTTGCTTTGTGTGCTCATTGCGGGCTTTCAGTCACCCTCACCCCTCTTGAGACCTAGTCTTGACCGCCGCGATCGCTACCCTGATTGGTCTGGCTTGTCCAGAGGTTACCCTGTTCCAAGTAATTAGGTTGGCCTTCTGAACTTCTGCGCCGCCAGGACAGAGTTCAGAAATCCGTCTTAACAAATTGGTGTACAGCGGTGGGATACGACTGAAGGTATCCATTGTTGCGCACGAACTAAGGCATTTCAAGTTATTCCTACCAGGACACGTAGTGAATTGTTGTAGTATAACTTTAAAAAGGCCATAGTCCTATCTAACAGTATGGAAACAAATACCTTGTTAACTTTAAATGCTTCCAAATCAGAAACATTGAAAAAGATGTGTGCGGAGAGAGGTGTTTCCTCTCAAGGCACGAAATTGGATATGATCCAAAGAATCGTGGCATGGCAAGAAGCGCAGCTTGACGCTATAACTTCTGAGGACAGTGCGGAAGGAGGTGGGGCTGCTCTCACTGGTAGAACCGACGGTTCTGCCGCTGCACTGATCCACCGCGACCACAAGGACAGGGAGGATGAGATGTCTAATGTTTCCTCTGCCAGTGGGGATGGGGAGGCTATGCTTGAATTCAAGAAGCAAGAGCTGCGGTTTAGGCAGAAGGAGCTTGAATTCAGCATAGCCAAACTAAAAATCGAACAGGCAGAAAAACAGAAAGACAGGGATCGCCAGTTGGAACTGGCCAAGCTTCAGGTTGCAAATGGGTCCAAGGGTCCTGGACATGGGTCTGGGGCCTCCTCTCATCCACGGTTTCCGAAGGATCTGCTCAGTGTGTATGAGGAAAGGAATGACATTATGGACTGGCTGAATGCGTTTCAGTATGCATGCGAAGTTCAACAAGTTGACAATGCTGATAAGATTGCCTGGTTACTCAGCAGACTGCCCCATTCTGGCTGTAGTGCCATTGTGGAAATGTCGAAGGCTGAGCGAGCTGATTTCGCAATGTTAAAGCAAACTCTCATTTTAAAGTTTGGAAAGACTCCGGCCCAATATTTGAAACGATTCAGAGAGTATAAGAAAAAAGAAGGTGGTACTTGGGTATCTTATGTAACTGAATCCTTAAAAAACTTAACTGGCTGGGTCGAAGGTTATAAGGTTTCTACCTTTGAAGGCATGATAAATCTTGTCATGCTGGAACACATTTTTGCATCTTCTTCCCCGGAGCTTAAGCAGCATTTGGCCGATTCGAAGGAGATAGATCCTAAGAAGCTGGCCATTGCAGCAGACTTATGGGTGTCACATCGAGTGTCCCATAAGGACAAAACTCATCCCGGTAAGCAGGAGGAAGGGAAAAAGTCCAAAGATAAGGAGGGTGGAGAATCTGATAAATCTTCTTCTCAAAAGGGCCACAAAAAGAAAAATAAGGGTAAGACACAAGAGAACTCACAGGGTAGTGGAGGTCAGCCTCCGAAACAGAACTCTGGTTACAATAAGCCTCCCCATGTAAACAGATCCAATGGATCTTGTTTTGCTTGTGGAGCAACTGACCACGTGAAGGGGGATCCCCGGTGTAAGGTTAGACCTTTGGGGGTCCACTCCGCTGATCTGGCCTTCTCCTCCTACGAGGAAGAAGAGATTACAGGAGCATCCTTCTCCTCAGACTCATTTCCCAGCGGGATAGAAGCTGAGATAGTTTTAGTTTCCCTGGGTTCCTGGGAGCCTAAAGTCGCAGAGGCTTATGCTAGGATTCCAGATAATACCAAGCATTACTTTAAAGACAGTGTGCTGATCAATGGAGTAGATACTCCAGCACTTAGGGATAGTGGGTGCAGTCGAACTGTAGTGGATTCTACCTTGGTAGACTCAGAGGAAGTTGCCAGAGCTACTCTGATGCCCACTAAGTTGGCTGACGGCCCACTCCGTATGTTCCCAGTAATACCTGTAAATCTTACTTTAAATGGTACAGCAGTCAGGATTCCAGTGAGCATTCAGAGAAACATCCCAGGCAAGGTCTTGTTAGGTAATGATCTCAGAGCTTTAGGGCTCGTAGGAGACACTGCCGAAAGACCCTACACATGGTCTCAAGCACGGGCAGCATTGGCCAAGACCAATATGCCGCCCCAGCCAAAGGGGAAACCCAAGGCAAAAGGAGTAAACAAGTCAAGACGAGGGAAAGAGAATATTCCCCCGAGCTCGCCTACCACTGCGGTGGAGGAAGTTGGTCAATCGCCCGGGCCTGACGAGGAGGTGGCGATGCCTGAAGTATTTGACCCCAACGACCAACCTGAACTAAAAGACTTGTTAGTAGAAGGTGGTCCTGATAGGGACGAATTCAGTAAAGGCCAACGTGAGTGCCCATCTCTGGAAGGCCTAAGGAGACAGGCCTGCTCCCAGCTTGAGGGTGAACCTCCTGGGACGCATCAGATTTATTGGGAAGGTGGACTCATGTATAGTGAGCCCACAGAGTCTACAGAAGGAGACCATAGGAGGTTGGTGGTTCCCCTTGCTGTTAGGCCCTTCCTCCTGCAGTTGGCACATGAAGTGCCCCTTGCTGGTCACCTTGGTATTAAGAGGACCAAGCAAAGGTTATCCATGCACTTCTACTGGCCCAAGATGGGGGTGCAAGTAGAAAGTCACTGCAGGAGTTGTGCCTCCTGCCAGTTATCTGGTAAGGTTGGCTCGACAATCCAAGCTCCATTGGTACCACTCCCAGTTGTGGGAATACCATTCGAAAGGGTAGGGATCGACATCGTTGGTCCCCTTGACCCGCAAACATCCTCTGGCAATAGGTTTATCTTGGTGCTGGTCGACCATGCAACCAGATATCCTGAGGCCATCCCATTGAAAACTGTAACTGCCAAGTCAGTTGCAAAAGCGTTACTTGGCATATTTACTAGGATTGGCTTCCCTAAAGAAGTTGTGTCGGATCGTGGCAGCAACTTTATGTCGAAGTATATGCAGGCTATGTGGAAAGAATGTGGGGTCACCTACAAGTTCTCTTCTGCATACCATCCCCAGACCAATGGTCTGGTGGAACGTTTCAACAGAACGTTAAAGAGCATGATTGGGGCTCTGGAAGAACCTCAGAGAAGAAAATGGGATCTTCTTTTACCATGCTTACTGTTTGCCTACCGAGAGGTACCACAGGAGGGTGTTGGCTTCAGCCCCTTCGAACTTCTGTTCGGTCATCCTGTACGGGGACCCTTAGCCATAGTCAAAGAGGGATGCCCACTCCCCCTGTTACTACCAACGTAGTAGATTATGTGCTGGGGCTCAGAAAACGGATGGTACTCCTGATGGGCTTGGCTAGTGATAAATTGAAGGCAGGACAAGCGCTGGTGAAACATTGGTACGACCAGAAAGCTTCCCTCATCAACTTTACACCTGGTCAGCAAGTCCTGATCATGAATCCCATAAGGCCTCGAGCTTTACAGGACAAATGGTCAGGCCCTTACACAGTGGTGGAGCCCCTGGGTGAGGTTAACTATTTAGTGGACCTTGGAAGGCCTGGACAGGCTCCAAAAGTGTTTCACGTAAATAGGCTGAAGGCTTTCGTCCCAAGAGTCAAAATCGCAGCACTGCTACTGGCTTCAGATGTTGAGGAAGAGGAGTCTGAACCTCTCCCCGACCTGTTCCAAAGCGGTCCTTCAGATAGCTCCTTTGAGGGTGTCCGAGTGGCCCCTCACCTGACTTCTGATCAGCAGGCTGAGGTGAAAAGTTTGCTTAGGCAGTTTTCCCCCCTGTTTTCACAGTCGCCTGGTTTGACACCTTGGTGCAAACATAACATAGACACAGGAGACAGTGTACCTACCAAAAGTAGGGGATACAGGATGTCAGACAAAGTACGGTCTTATATTAAGACCGAGGTCAACAAGATGTTAAACCTTCGGGTGATTGAAACCTCTAGTAGTCCTTGGTCCAGCCCTGTGGTTTTGGTTCCAAAGGCAGGCACTTCTGAATTGAGGTTCTGCGTGGAATACAGGGCTCTGAATGCTGTCACCAAGACAGATGCACACCCCTTGCCTCGAACAGATGAGCTGGTGGATAATTTGGGTGCCTCCAAGTACCTCAGCACGTTTGACCTCACTGCTGGATATTGGCAAATAGCTTTAGCAGAACATGCCAAGGAGAAGACAGCATTTTCTACTCCAGACGGCCTTTACCAATTCCGGGTAATGCCGTTCGGGTTGAAGAATGCACCTGTCACTAACCAGAGGCTTGTGAATCATGTTTTGAATGGGTTGGACGAATTCTGTCTTGCATATCTGGACGATATAGCAGTTTTCAGTGCCACCTGGGAAGACCATGTGAAACACCTCGGGATTGTGCTCCAGGCTCTTCAGAAAGCACACCTGACCGTAAAGGCTAGTAAATGCCAGATTGGACAAGGCTCAGTGGTTTACCTTGGACATGAAGTAGGTGGAGGGAGGATACAGCCTCTTCCCAGTAAAGTACAAGCAGTACAAGACTGGCCTACCCCCACTACACAGACCCAAGTGTGAGCCTTCTTAGGACTCACGGGGTATTACCGCACCTTCGTGGCAGACTATGGCACCATAGCTGCTCCTCTGACTGCCCTCACCACTCCGAAGAAACCCAAGAAGGTAACTTGGACAGACGAGTGTGAGAAGGACTTCAACGGCTTAAAAGACTCCTTGTGCCAGGCCCCTGTCCTCAGGGCCCCTGATTATCAAAGACCTTTTATCGTGCAGACGGACGCCTCTGACACTGGGATAGGAGCTGTACTATCGCAAGTAGATGAGAAGGGTAAGGAACACCCTATTGGTTTTATTAGTTGCCAGCTTAAGGACAGAGAGCTCAGATGGTCCACAGTGGAGAAAGAATGTTTCTCTGTTGTGTGGGCCCTACAGAAGCTGAGGCCCTACCTCTATGGGACCCACTTCACTGTGCAAACTG
The DNA here is from genome assembly GCF_040938575.1 of Ambystoma mexicanum. Lineage (NCBI taxonomy): Eukaryota > Metazoa > Chordata > Amphibia > Caudata > Ambystomatidae > Ambystoma > Ambystoma mexicanum. The sequence continues at coordinate 1,666,464,961 of NC_090937.1, read as the reverse complement.
ACCATAAGTCCTTAAAGTGGCTAATGAACATGAAGGGGAGAATCCAAAGTTGCTTAGGTGGTCCATAAGTCTACAAGGCTTCGACTTCACTATTGAGCATAGGCCCAACATAGCAATGCTGATGGGTTGTCCAGAATGTTTAACCGACCTGAACAAGAGACTCATCCAGGGGTGGATTAGTTCCCCCTGTCCATAGTCTGGAAGGGGCGAGTGTTAGGAAAGATTTCGTAATTGTAGGTAATTTTCCTTCCATGTGGCAACCCCTAAACTTTTTGCTGTTGTTTTTCACCTTGTTCTCGACTTTGCCAGAGAAGTACAGCCTTCTACCGCACTCCTCTGGGCTTTCGCTCCATTCTTACGGGGAAACTGACATGCCCTTAAGACAGTCAGTACCGGGAAACGCTGTTTTCCGTAGTTTCTTTTATCATGTTGCGGCTTTCGTGCAACATGACACAGGAGGGCACTGTAAGCTAAATTACTGCTCTCTTGGGTCTCTAGCCTTCTACAGGCCCTAGATACTCTTTTTGGATTGTAACTGATCGGTGCAAGTGATTCACGGACGGGAATGGTGGCAGCGATCGTTTCTTGTGTTTTGAGCTCCTTTTGGCGTTTTAAGCGTGTTTTTCGCGCTTAGCCCAAAATGGTGGCCTGGCTCAGAAAATGGCCAGACCACGAGGCTCCTTTGTCCTGTCCGCTGACCGTCTTGCTCCCTTCACCTTCCCCAGGTCGAGCCGACCCAGGGCCTTCCTTATTTGGGCATGTACTTTCCCGCGAAACACGGATGCTTTCGCGGGCTTCTACAGGCCTTGTGTGTGCCTCCAGGATGTGGGCTGGGATGTCTGGTCCCAATACACATCCTGGGTGCCAGAGAGTCTAGGGTGGTGTGAATGCCTGGGACCACCGTGGTCCGTGATAGGTCCACGTATGGTGTGAGTGTTGATGAGCGGATCTCCCATTGGGTCCCCTCTGTTTTGGCGCGAAGGGAACCGTGGATAAGAGGGGGCTGGAAACACCACTACCATGTCGATCTCCTGAGTTCTCACGAACGAAGGAATACAGGAGCCAAGTATCCTGCATCCAAGAGGCTGAACCGAGGAATCGATGGTGACCCGCTGAAGGGCTGCTCCTCTGCACTGCTGTCGCCTTGTGAAACCCTTTTTACCTCTGATCGAACCAGAAGGCCTGTACTGGTACTTCGACCCTTGGAATAGCGGGGACAGCTATTCTCGGCATCTTCATCATCTCCTGCTCGTAAGCCTTCGGAAGTGTCTCTGGGCCATCCAGCAGACTGACCAGCCTACACAGGAGTCTTGCTCTGTAACCGCCGGCAGGTTGTGTAGTATTTCGAGTCCTTGTCACTCTCACACGATTCGTACACTTGGCGTTCCCAGGTCTGAAGTGAGTAGTGTACATTTGGCTCAGATACACACGGCCGCTCCGTTGCCCTGCTGTGGTAACAAACTGTGCGGGTTCACTTCGTTTGGGACATCTTTAACTCAACTCTGCTGCTGCAGACTCTACACGACGACGAGACGTCCCCTGCTCTCCTGAACCTGCCAGCGACTGAAACTGACGCGGAGAAGCCTGGGTCTGCTTGCATCGGGGACCGGTGAGTAGCATAGCTAGGAACTGGTCGCCCTCCTGCAGGAGCCCATAGCTTTTCCCCGCTGTGTCAAAACAGCACGCCTTTCCATACTCGCGCTCTGCTTCTGGCCACATTGGAGGCTGCGCTTGAGTCGCTGAACTCTGTTCTTCTTCATTTGTGCACTAAACTGAACTGCCTGATTCCCTCGAAGAGACTCCCCCTTTTGCCCGTTGGCACCGGCGTGTGCAGGTACTTTTGAGCATAAGGCTTCACTCTTCGTAGGGCTCGGACTTCCTTTTAGTTAGGTGCCTCTGAAGGCGGACTGGGTCTAAGCATTATTTCGCACTGCCTGTTTTCCTTCCCTTTTAGGTGGACTACACATTTCGTGCATCTAACGCTTGAGACTTGTTTGTATTTGTATATATATTGTATTGGTATGGTATGTGTTGGTTTACTAGAGTTGTATTGTGATTTCTTGCTACGGTCATTGTTTTAAAGGCCTTGGAATAAATGTGTATATATTTTTAATATAACACCTGTTTGGAGTAGTTTGTAAGTGTCCTTGCTTTGTGTGCTCATTGCGGGCTTTCAGTCACCCTCACCCCTCTTGAGACCTAGTCTTGACCGCAGCGATCGCTACCCTTATTGGTCTGGCTTGTCCAGAGGTTACCCTGTTCCAAGTAATTAGGTTGGCCTTCTGAACTTCTGCGCCGCCAGGACAGAGTTCAGAAATCCGTCTTAACAGTTGGTATTGTAAGGGGTGTGGGAGTGGACCTTTTGTGCTGTAGCACTGCTCATTGGGACCAACTGTGATGATTTTTGGCACCTGTGGAATGTGTCTACATTCTACTTAACGCCTGATCTGCAATGCCGGGATTTCCGGCACTGTTTTCACATTGCTACCGGCATGTCCATGCCGATAATTGCGTGTCCGTGCAGCTCGGAATGTGCACTTACTGATCCCATGCCGGTATCTCAGGCACGGCTGCCGCCTCTCGCCCCAGTTTCCTGCAACAGAGTTGCCAGATGCGGTGGGTCACTTGCTGTGCCGGTGTTACCGGCATCGCAACTCAGACTAAGCCGGTCTGGTAAAGATCTATCTTCCTACTGCATATTTCCTGTATATATTATGTTATATGTTTATATTATGCACAATGTATACTCTCCCTATTGTCCTGCATTATGTAATTTCTACTATGTATAACCACCATTTGTAAGCATGCGTAATCTGTAAAGTTTAAAGTATCCTTGAACAACGCGCCCGGTTACCCTCGGGTTTGGTGCGCGCTATAAATAATAAACAAACAAACAAACAAACAATGCTATTTCCAGACCGGCATACTTGTAATCAGGCCCATTGATATTTGTGTTATTACTAAAACTTGGTGTTATGAGGCAGCAGGACCGATGCTGGCGCTGGCAATCCGGCCTGGCTACAGCCTCCAACGTCAGGATAGACAGGACTGGCACTGGCAATCCCACCTGGCTACAGCCTCCAATGTCAGGATAGACAGGACTGGCACTGGCAATCCCGCCTGGCTACAGCCTCCAACGTGTGGATAGACAGGACTGGCGCTGGCAATCCCGCCTGGCTACAGCCTCCAACGTCAGGATAGACAGGACTGGCACTGGCAATCCCGCCTGGCTACAGCATCCAACGTGTGGATAGACAGGACTGGCACTGGCAATCCCGCCTGGCTACAGCCTCCAACGTGTGGATAGACAGCACTGGCACTGGCAATCTCGCCTGGCTACAGCCTCCAATGTCAGGATAGACAGGACTGGCACTGGCAATCCCGCCTGGCTACAGCCTCCAACGTCAGGATAGACAGGACTGGCACTGGCAATCCCGCCTGGCTACAGCCTCCAACGTGTGGATAGACAGGAATGGCACTGGCAATCCCGCCTGGCTACAGCCTCCAATGTCAGGATAGACAGGACTGGCACTGGCAATCCCGCCTGGCTACAGCCTCCAACGTGTGGATAGACAGGACTGGAGCTGGCAATCCCGCCTGGCTACAGCATCCAACGTGTGGATAGACAGGACTGGCACTGGCAATCCCGCCTGGCTACAGCCTCCAACGTCAGGATAGACAGGACTGGCACTGGCAATCCCGCCTGGCTACAGCCTCCAACGTCAGGATAGACAGGACTGGCGCTGGCAATCCCGCCTGGCTACAGCCTCCAATGTCAGGATAGACAGGACTGGTGCTGGCAATCCCGCCTGGCTACAGCCTCCAACGTGTGGATAGACAAGATTGACGCTGGCAATCTCGCCTGGCTACAGCCTCCAACGTCAGGATAGACAGGACTGGCACTGGCAATCCCGCCTGGCTACAGCATCCAACGTGTGGCTACAGCCTCCAACGTGTGGATAGACAGGACTGGCACTGGCAACCCCGCCTGGCTACAGCATCCAACGTGTGGATAGACAGGACTGGCACTGGCAATCCCGCCTGGCTACAGACTCCAACGTCAGGATAGACAGGACTGGCACTGGCAATCCCACCTGGCTACAGCCTCCAACGTGTGGATAGACAGGACTGGCACTGGCAACCCCGCCTGGGTACAGCCTCCAACGTCATCATAGACAGGACTGGCAATGCCGCCTGGCTACAGCCTGCAACGTGTGGATAGACAGGACTGGCACTGGCAATCCCGCCTGGCTACAGCCTCCAACGTGTGGATAGACAGGAATGGCACTGTCAATCCCGCCTGGCTACAGCCTCCAACATGTGGATAGACAGGACTGCCACTGGCAATCTCGCCTGGCTACAGCTTCCAACGTCAGGATAGACAGCACTGGCAACCCCGCCTGGCTACAGCATCCAACGTCAGGATAGACAGGAGGGGAAAGGACGGGGGTGTTGCCTTCATTTTTTAAATTCACCTTGATATGTGGCAAATGGAAACACAGGGTGTGGAAGGATGTGAAACCACAATAATAAAATCAGGACTGATGCAGAAACCACTTATAATCTGGTGCTAATTTATAGACCCCCCCATCGGGCATTGCAGAGTTTGCCAACCAACTTAGTAATATCCTGCTACCTCTTCTGAAACCTAACAGCAGAGTGTTTGTATTAGGTCACTTTAACTACTGGTTAGGTAAAGGAAATGACCCTCAGGCGAAAGTGCTTGAGGCCTCACTAGCAAATGTGGACTTTATCATTAGTGCCCCTGCCCAGAACAAGGGGACTCCACTAGACTGGGTGGCCATGCACAATTCTACCACAACCAATGTTGTGGTCTAGCCTTGTACATGATCGGACCATGCTTTTGTTCACTTCGCCATAGTCAGTGAAAAATAATTTTAAACAATTAAAGTGACCAAAGTGTGTGACTCGCATCCAGGAACGGAAATAAACGAACCCAAAAGGCTCTGGAACCGTGGCTTGTCACACTGGTGGAGCAAGTAAAAAGTATGACACAAGCAGATGATATTATGGAAGCTTATCAAAACACGACTGAAAACGCAACCAATAGTTTAGCCCCTCTGAAAAGGAAGTGGGTTGTGGAAAGACCAAAGAACTCATGGTTCTCGTCTGAATTACAAAAACTCAAATCATCGAAAACCAAGAGCTTTTATCCTTGGAGAGCCAGACAGCTTAATGAAGATAGATAGAGAGGTTTATAAGAGAGCGGCTAAAATATACAAAGCAGCAGGGAGAGCCACGGAAAATGCTTTGTTTAATGCCAGGATTGATAAAGGATAGAGTGCAATCCCCATCCAGAGATGTATTGAAGATCTTGAAGGAGCTAGAACAGATACCAGCGTGAAAGATGCAGCCCGCAGTACCGCCATTCAGGACGCCATGCTAGGGAAACTGAAGGGCATCAAACATAACATTCAAACTAGTCAGATGACCGCCAAAGCAGATACTATGATCTCGGATGCAGATGTCTGTATGCCCAAGGGAACACCTAACCAATTCAACTTCAGATTTCAGAAACAGAGCTTACTGCAATCATTGCAAAACTTAAACCAACCAGTTGCAAGAGAGACGTGTCCTATGATTATTAAGGCATGCCCTGCCACGCTGATTGTTGTCCTCTGCAAGTTTGTTAATACCTCTCTAGGGAGAACTGTGTTCCAAATAAATTTTAAAAACCATGGATCACCCCATTGTTAAAAAAGGTAGGCCTATGTCAAACGGTACTAATTACCGACCAATAACAATTACCTTGTTTTTATTGAAGACCCTAGATTGGTTTGCCTATGAGCAGGTCCCGATGCATCTGAAGGACCATGGGATCGTTAATAACTGGCAGTCGGATTTCAGGCAAGGGCATGGGATGGAAACGGCCCTCCTTGACCTGAAGTTCACATTACTTCAAATCATGGATGGAGTGCAAACTCGGATGCTCATGCTCCTTCAATTATCTGGGGCTTTTGACCTGGTGACCTCACGTTGCTGGAGGCTTCACTTTTAGTACCACTCTGTCTTTATAAAAGACAGTATGAGGAGGCCTGCAGGATAAAGCCTGTAGCTCACTCACCCTTCGGGCTGATGTAATTGCCACTAAAAAGATGGTTTTTAGAGTTAGAAGTCTTAAGGGACAAGAGTTTAAAGGCTCGAAAGGAGCTCCCATCAAAATGTTTAACACCAAATTGAGACCCCACAGTGGAACTTGAAATGGTATAGGAGGGAAATCATTAGCAAGTCCCTTTAAGAATTGTACTATTAGAGGAATCTTAAAGTATGAGACTTCCTCTGAAGTGCGCTTAAAAATAGAAAGCGCTGCCAGCTATACCTTGATGGTACCAATCCGGTGCCCCCGATTTGCCAGATGGTTACCGGTCATTTGGTCGAAAAAAAAAGGTCGACAGGACAAATGGTTGACACAATTTGGTCAAAAGACAAATGGTCGAATTTTATTTATTTAGTATTTTCACTTTATTTATTTTTTTGGGGGGGGTCGCCCCAACCCCCTTTTTTTTGCTTAAAAACCCTTTTTTTCTAAACGAAAACCTGAAAAATATATATAAAAATAAAAATAAAAATTCGACCATTTGTCTTTCGACCAAATTGCGTCGACCATTTGTCTGTCGACCAATTTTCTGTCGACCAAATGACCGGACAGCTTGCAAGATGTAATAGAAAGGATAACACCATCAGTGTATTACATGAAAAAGGGTCAACATTCTTATCTCTACACCAGCTGCAGAACCTATTCCAGTGGCAGTGGTATAAAGGTTTGGTTGCTGACCTTCTGGCCAAAAGCAAAATCTCCATTATGTTGTCCGGGAAGTCCAAATCCTTGTATCTCAGTCTCTCCGAAACCATGCGTAAAGGCTGAGCGTCCTGATATCCGAATGGAGAACCCGACCCACCTCTCGCGAGAGAAGGTCCTCTCTTTTTGGAAGACATATCAGAAGGCAGATGGACCTGTCCAGAAGGTGCGGATACCACGTCCTCCTAGGCCAGTCTGGGGCCACTAGGATCATGGATTTCCTGAACTTTCTCAACCTCCTGATTACATGTGGAATAACGGGGACTGGAGGAAACGTGTATAGAAGTGGAAACTCCCAGTCCGCCACAAACTTGTCTTCTAGAGCTCCTCTTGGGGGAAATTCCCCTGAGCAGTACAGCCCGCACTTTCGGTTCGCACTGGTCGCAAACAGATCCACTTGAGGGTTTCCCCAAAGGGTGAAGATCTCTTGAAGGACTTCCTGAGCTAGTTTCCACTCGTGGGAGAATGTGCTCCTCCTGCTCAGAGTGACCACCGTCATGTTCTTCTCTCTGGCTAGGTGAACGGCGATAGAGAGATTACTTCTTGTATTGCCCAGAAACAGAGCTGCATTGCCTCTCTTCACAGTGGTAGTGACCCTACACCTCCTCTTTTGTTTAGGCAGTACATGGCCACTGTGTTGTCCGTCATTATCAGGACATTCTTTCCCTGTACAGATGGCAGGAAGGCTTTCAACGCTAATCTGATTGCCCTCAGCTTTCGAAAGGTTGATATGTAGTTTGGACTCTGATGGAGACCAACGACCGCTGATGTTCAAACCGTTGGTATGGGCTCTCCACCCCGTGAGTGAGGCGTCCGTCACTACTGTTATCTCTGGCCATGGTTGCCAAAACGGTTCTCCTTTCAAGATGTTCTCCCGATAGACCCACCACTGGAGATCCAGAGACACTCTGTTTGGGATTTGTAGGAGATCTGACATCCTTCCTGAGAATTGCGACCACTGGGTCCTGAGAGCGCACTGGAGAGAACTCATTCTCAGGCAAGCCTCTGGCACCAGAAAAATGCAGAATGCCATGAGGCCGAGCAACCTCAGAAAATCTATGCTGGCAGATTACTGGGCATTCTGGAATTTGGTCACCATCTGCAGAATGTCTTGAGCCCTCACCTCTGGTGGCGAGGCTTTTCCCAAGGATGCATCCAGGAATGCTCTGATGAATTGGATTCTTTACGATGGTATCATGTGGGATATCTTGAAGTTGGGGGAGAAGTCCAGCCTGTGAAGGTAGTGCCAGGTGGAGATGAGTTCTTACAGGGCCTGTTCTGGGGAACTGGTCCTAATCAGCCAATCGACTAGGTAGGGGTAGACGTGAATCCCCCCTTTCCTGAGACTCGCTGCCACAACCACCATCAGCTTGGTGAAAACCCTCTGGTGAGGTCAGCCCAAATGGCAGAACCAGAAACTGATAATGAGAACCGCCAACGGCAAACCTCAGGTACTGCCTGTGCTTGTGATGGATCGGCACATGAAAGTAAGCATCCTGGAGGTCTAATGATACCATCCATTCCCAAAGCTGGAGGGCCTGGAGGATCTGAGAAAGCGCTACCATCTTGAACTTGTCCTTCCTGAGGAAGTTGTTCAAGTCTCATAAATCCAAGATGGGTCTCAATCCTCCGTCCTGCTGTCCCCGAAAGCGGACATCCAGTCCCCAAGGAAGGACCCAGCAACCTCATATAGGGGCCCTTTGGACAGTGTCCTGGCGCCTATGGTGCCAGGCTCCTAAAAGACATCAGTCCTGGTGCCATAGGCGCCAGGCTCATTATGGAAGTGCTTGGGTGCACTTAACTGATGCAGACCATGCTGCAGGATCCCGGCCTCCTTGAGGCCTGAAAGGAACTACTTTACCTGTGGGACTAATTTACCATCCGGGCGTGGTCGGGGAAGGATACATACCTGATTGGAGGAAGGATACATATCTGGAACTTCTTCCAAGGCTATTTAAACCCCACCCGAACAGCCACACGTGCTTCGCGTTGTTCTGCATCTAGCAGCTGGACGCTCACCGTATCTGCTCCTGCATCCTGACTTCTGCCACGCCTGCCAGCATCCTGGATCACCTGCAAAGGAAGAGAAGAAGAGAACAGAAGAAGGAAAAAGTCCTTACCTGCTAAATCCGCATCCCGGAGACATCTCGCCGACAATCCTGAAAAGGAAGACTTTTATTTAAAAGCTCATTGCGTCGATCGCTGCAGCGCCGCATTCCACTCACCTTTACAGGGCGCCTCCATGTTCAGCAGCGATCATCCGGATTCGCAGTCACGCCCCAGCGCCTAGGGAGAAAAAGACCAGAACAAAAGGTGAGAATGAGAAGGGAATAAGGAAAGCTAAATCTCCATGTTAAGACTTACCTGTTGATTCATTCCCTCTTCATTTCGGGTCCGCGCCGCATCCTGGCATTTCCGGACCCCGGCCCCTAGGGGGAAAAAGAGAATTCAGCGTTAATGAGCGAATGAAAAGACATTACCAAAAAAACGCTCATTAAAGATTTACCTGATTTCTACAAGCATTTCACCTTTCATCTCGGGTCGGTGCCTGTTCCCCGGCATTCCGTACCCCGGCCCCTATGGGGAAAAAGACACTAGCATTAGTACATTAATGCATGGACACAAGGGGAACCTCTTATCAAAAAACTTACCTGGAAGCCAAGCAAGTTTGGTTCTCACCAATCCGAAAATCCAGTGAAGTAACTGGATACCAACGCGCCCCTGCATCAGAAGCAGGATGGAGAGCTCGTCTTTCCAGACCCTAAGGCTCTACGAGGAATCAAAGAAGGGTTTCGAGGAGGGTGAGAGGGGAAAGTGGGAGGCTGATTGCATTACCCCGCAGACAGTTAATCCCCTATTTTCGCCTACAGAAGGATACTTCTGCGAGCCAGACAAGCCAGATTTGGGGGCCCGGTCCAGTCCGTCTTCCGAACCCTGCGCATCACCTTAGAAGAGGTCACAGCAGCGCGAACCAGGCCAGCGCCTCCGTGGGAGTCAGGTGAGCGTTACACCTGCTTGGGGATTAGAAAGTAAGGGGAATACCACCCCTTGTTACTCTCCATTTCAGGTACTGGTTCTTTATCACCTTTCTCTAACAGGATTAAAATCTCCTGCATAACAAACAGAGCTGGAACTTTGAAAGGGTTGTTCCCCGGTGGATGACTCTGCATTTTGTTTTGTAGAAAAGGGAGGCAGTAACCTTGGGCAACTGTTTCCAATGCCCATGCATCTGAAGTAATAGCATGGCATTCTGTCAGATGCTGTGACATTCTTCCTCCTACTGCAGTCTTGTGCATCAAGTCCTCAGAGAGGTTTTGGAGCAGCTGACGCAGTGGCTGAAGTGAAGGCTGCCACTGCTGTTGCGGTCTTAGTACTTGTTCCCCGTCCACCACGGGGAAATCGTATTTGTCCTCTTTGAGCTGGCTGTCTTCTGCCCCTTCCAAATGTGGAGTACTGACAAAAGGACCTACCCCTCCTGGGCGTACCTGTGGGGCGGTTTGGAGTTTGTCTTACTGCAGCTCCAAGGGATTTGGCTGCTGCCTTGTAAGTTAGCAGCTTTTCCAAACTCTCCCCAGCTTTGTTTCCAAATAAATGAGTGCTGTCGAAGGGCATGTTGAGAAGCCTGGATGGTACGCCTGGGGCAAATCCTGACTTTCTCAACTAAGCAAACCTGCGCATCACTGTACTAGCGAGCATAGCTCTGCTGATACTGTGAGCAGACTCCAGACCAGTCTGGAGGGATTCGCACATTGCATCTTTCCCATCCTTGACAATATTAAGGAATCCATCTCGCTACTCCCCTTCCAGATATGGTCAGCCCCCATAGAAATACACTCCCAAAGGGTGTGTGTGAACCGCTCCAGCGTGCACTTAGCAGTGGCCGACTTAAAGGCCATACTCCCAGCCGAAAAAACCTTTTCGGCCATGGCATCATAACATTTGTCCTTTCTATCCTGAGGTATTGTAGGATAGGCATTTTGCCTGCTCGTGGAGGTGGCTGTCTGAACTACCAGGCTTTCTGGTGTTGGGTGCTTGGAGAGGTAAAAAGGGTCAGAGCTAGAAACTCTGTAATTATCTGTGAGCCCTCTCTCTAATATATCAGTGAGATCATCTTGTTCAAAGACAGCTGTAGGTCTTGACCCCCGCCCCATATACTCCATAACCCTTGACATTAGCTGCCTGTATGTCATCTCAGAGTGGTCACCAGGGTCTGCTCTTCCAAATTCAACCACTGGAGAGGTGTCTATTCCACTAGCCTCATGAAGGCATTCTTGCAAGTTTTTCATGCGTGAATCCTCTGATATCAATGCCTCAGGCACTGATGGTGTTCCATAATGTAACCCAAAGGGTCTCCCTTCATCAGAGGATTCCTCTGCATTTTCATAAATAGAAAAGAGGGATTTGAAGAAATCAGAGCGTGGCAAAGGAATATACGTTTTCTCAACCGAAGTTGACATTATATTTGTTGTCACAGGAGCTGAAAATTTCGAAATTGTTGACGCTTATGGCTTCGACAGTTGTGTCGATGGCTTCAACGGTTGCGCCTATGGTTTCAACGGTTGCGTTGATGATTTCGACACATGTGGCGTCAAGGAGGTCGACACTCGAGGCGTTGATGGCTTCTCCACAGTTATTGTCGCTGATGGCATCGATGACGCACTTTTCAGTCCTGTCGGAGTCAAGTACTTCTGCGTCGATGACGTCAATGGTTTAGTCATAGAGGGAACTGTTTCTGGACTCGAGGGATGGGATCGCTCTCGAGGAGACTTGGCCGCTGGGTCCGGGGACGCATGGCTCTTGTGCTTCCGAGGTCTTTCGACTGGAGCATCCCTTTTAGGTGTAGTCGAGGGGGGCAAGGCCGCGTTCTCGATAACCCTTAACATTCAGAGTCTAAACTCTACCCACTGGGCTGGTGAACTAGATTTAGTGGGACAAATAACCTGTACCTGTGAACTAGAAGACGAGGAAAATGGCGATCTATGGCGCTGTTTCTTTCCATGTCTCGAAGTCGAAGAATGGTGTGAAGCACTTAGTAAACGGGAATGTTTGGACTTCTTTCGTTAGGAGAAACTGTCCTCGACTCGTCTGAGGTCTTTTGTTTTGATGGAGTCGAGGGTGATTTTTGGGCCTTACCTGCCGCAAGCTTTCCTCTATGCTCTCTCAGGGCTTTGGCCATCATAGATAGGCAGTCTTCGGACTCCGAAGACGGATGAGTCGACCCCAGGCATCACAGACAACTTTGTGAGGGTCCGTCACAGACAACTTTGCACCGCAGTCACTGCATTTTTTGAAGCTTGACCGAGGAGTGGACACCGCCAAAGACGAAGCCAGTTTGCATTGGAACTCGAGATAGTAAATACATTCTTGTCAGAAACGAGGCACACCGCATCCAAAGCTGTAAGCGCAGAAAAACAGAACTGAGGCCAACGGGCGCTGCCAGGTCCCCTCCCTGCCAGTTTCACACCTGCACTGCCCCCCTGGCCACCCTTGCGCTCTGGGGCTGTTTTTGTATCCCAACAGCTCCCTACCAGCACTTGACACCTGATGTCAGCACTTACCCTTGCACCTGCCACCAGCGGGCCGCACTTCTTATTGTTCCTATTTATTGTTTCTATTCATTTATGAACTATCCTATGTACTGCACTTCCCTCCTCACCTTCGCCCTTGCACTTTTCCGCTTCATCCCCTGCCCTGCACTTGCAGGATCTCAATTTCATAAATGCCATATCATATCATATCATGCTGCATATACCTGCAGTAACGTTGACGTCGAGACAGAGGCCTCCAAGGGACATCGACTCTACAGGCATCGACTCACAGTGCCCCCTGCTGACATATATATTTTTTAAACTTTATTTTATAGAGAGTCACATCAGAACAGAGCCGGTACGGATTCAACAGAGCATCACAGCAAATACTACATGTAGTTTCGAATATCGTATTACATAGCATATGACAGATCAAGGCGTTGACGAGGGTGTAAAATAATTTTCCGAAAGCATCCCTGCTGACATTTTGTTTGCCGAAGCAGCAAAGCTGGGTATTGGAAATATCAAAGATGAGGAATATGTGGGAGGACACAATCCATTCCAAGGGTCTTTTTGTACTTGCAGCCCCGAGAGCTTGGAATGCTATTCCGCCTAAACTTAGGGCAATTAACATTACTGCATTGTTCAGGAAGAAACTTAAGACCTGGCTGTTTAGATGAAGTGATCAGGAGTTCTCTCCCCTAGCACAGCGATGTTACTCTTTCTGCTTATGGTATCCCTTTCTGATGTTTTTCTATTATGTGTTGTATAAGCCTGTAAGCCTCTGGGTCATTTGGTGTGCTATATAAGTATTGTATGGTGGTCTCGCGGAGGCCTCTCGGGCACCGTCTTGGCCTGGTATATTTAATTTCACACAGACTGCTGCCAAACTCTTTCTCATCCTTCATTTTCTTCTGTGGCGATGGGCCTCACTGGTGGTGTTACCCAAGTGTCTGCAATCTCGCCGGTCTTATTTAATGTCTACGTTCAACCTCTGGCCAGATTGATCTTCACCCACGGCTTCTTCTGCTACTCCTATGCAGATGACATCCAGATCCTGGTCCACCTTGACCTGTCTATTCCGGAGTCGGCAGCCAGGTTCTGTGCGTGTCTGCAGGCCGTGGGGGAATGGATGCAGAACAACTGGTTCAAATTGAACAGAGAAAAGACTGAGGTGTTGGTGGAGGGCTCTCACTTCCTTGTGGACCACGGGTTTCTGGCCTCTCTCTTGGCCTTTTTTCTGAAACCTGTCTACACTGTTAAAGACCTTGGGGACAAGCTTTCTGCTTCTCTTTTTTATGGAACCCTGGGTCAGTGCTGTCTGTCAGTTGAGCCATTTTCAACTCAAGCTTCTTCGCTGGGTTCTTCCTTTTAATACCAGCTCATCTTCATGCCCTGGTGGTCTCTGCACTTGTCTCCTCATTTATTGACTATTGTAATTCTCTTTTCTTGGTCCAACCTGCCTATGTGCCGCAGCGTTTGCAAGTCCTTCAGAACTCAGCTGCACGGCTAGCATTCCCTACTCCATGCTGCTTTCACATCTCTCCTGTTCTGGTCAAATTACATTGACTCCTGGTGCGTACGCGTATTTATTTGAAATCTCTTTGCCTGGTTCATCAGGCCTTATATGGATTAGGTGCAGAGTATTTACAGGCTAACTTTCAGCCGTATATCCCAGGTCATGCTCTGCGTTTGGCCAATGCCTGTCTATTATGTATCCATGAAGTTAAATTGTCGTATCGGGGGCTGCTCTTTCTCTGTGACTGCGGAAGGCCTTTGGAATGCCCTTCTTCGTTCTCTCAGGTCTACCATTGATCATCTGGCCTTCTGCAAGGCCCTGAATACTTTTATTTTTTAATAAAACAACTATATGTTCCCACTAGCAGAACCAAGATGCCTTCGGGCGAATGTTGCGCTCTATAAATGTTATTCAAATCAAATCAAATTCTCTGCAGATCAGACGCTTCTCTAAGCAGAGAGTGGGGGTAGATCTCTCTCCTCTGCAGGAGCCTCCCTCTGGAATGGTCTCCCTGCCCCTCTCAGAGTTGAATCGAATCTCCTTAAGTTCCAGAACCTCCTAAAGACCCTCCTTTTCTCTTCTTCCTTCCCTCTCCGCCTCACCTGCTAACACCCCTGTCGGTCACAGTGACTAGCTGCCTGCTTCCCTTCTACAGGGCTCCAGCCCCCCCCCACCCACTCAGTCCAACCCCTCCCTCCATCCACTTAACATGTGGACCTTCACCCCCTGTAACCCGTGCAATTCCCTGGAACTTGACGTCCTGGCCTCCCCTTAGCATTTGCCTAACCCCTGTTGCCCTCTTCCCCCCTCCTCCACCCTCCCTTTAACTTGCACCCCCGCCTCTCTGCCCGTCACTTCCCTTCCCACCATAATGCTTCGCATTTGTGCAGACTATCACTTCCACCTCCCCCCATCTCTCGCACTTCTAGTAACTGCACTTGCATAATCCGAATGTCACATGGCCTAGTAGGACCATTATTGTTATCTTTCTCCCATGTTGCCCCCGACCCTTTTTTGTCTTGTGGCGCTTTGAAACACCATTTGTTGTATACGCGCCTTAGAAATATCCAGTAAAATAAATGGGAGGGCGACTCCCATGGTCTAGAGCTGGGGTGCAATGTCTGGCAGCTGCAGCACCATCTTTGTGTGCTTCAGGGCCCTATCTGCCATGTGCCCAGAGCTGGGCACCAAGTACACACAGATCTACAGCTCTCCTCAATGGCCAGCAATGGCAGGAAGAACCCTGAAAACTGAGCATCCATGTTGAATCTTTTTTAAGATGTTTGACTTTCTTTCAGTACATTTCCTTTTTCAGATTAAAAGTATATCTTATGGAATCACATAAAACACCCACATCCAAAATGTCTTCTTTCTTAAGAGTGTACCTCCAAATAAACCACTTCCAGAAAATGCTGTCAACCAGAGCACATAAGGAACATATGTCAAGTGTTGCATATTTCATCGGAGGCTTCATAGCTCATGGTTCATCCAAACATTGCACTCATAGTACATGATTGCCTATACCCTGGCGGGGTAACAAATTCTCAACATCTTCAAGAAACCTTCTCCGATCTTACCAGCATATTCTCTGAACTACTGTGACAGGGCCAGGGTCATGTCCCTGTCAGGGGGAACAGGGATCCCTTCCAGCCTGGGCCGGTGACTACCAGGGCATATGCCAGATTCAGTCCCGGCCTAGAGGTGGGGTGAGGGAGATCACTGCTAGTAATACTGACTCTTTAGCAATGCCTGGCAGCAACTCTTCAGGCTACAGTTCTATTTTGTCTTTTTCAGAACCACAACTCCCAAAATGCATCTAGGCGCAACAAAGAAAACCCAGACTGGAGCTACACAAATAAAATGGTGACCCAATATGGAATGGGCTTGTGATTTTCCTGCCCGACAGAAAGGAGACCCTCAACACATCACCTACCAAGCCCAGACGGACAATAGGGGTGGAGCACCAGAAAACTGAGATTGAGAAGGGACTGCAGGGGAGCAGTGGAGAAGCAGACATCTTTCCCAAACACAATTGGAAATTAAAATCACCAGCGTGGCAAAAACATGGCTGTCACCCTGCAAATGGAGAACACAAAGGGGGCAGGATAACCCATTTTCAAGTCTTTCAGATGAAGTCCCATAAGGGGGAACATGTGACCAGGGAGAGCAATGGGAGCTGGGAGGCGTGTTGGAAATGGGTACGCTGGGCAGGGGAGGAGTTGTACGATTTTGGAGGGAGGAGGGCTGAGACAGATACAGAGGGAGAAATCGAGGTGGAATGAGAGATGGCGTGTGAGAGGGAGAGACTGGTAGAGAAAACCCAGTGAAATCCGTCTGCTGACCAAAGTGAGAGGATCATTTAGAAATTCCCTGAAGCAGATAGACAGAGAAGGCCCCAGCCCTTAGGTTTCATTCCCAGACAGAGAGGGCCACAATCCTTAGGTTTTCCGCCAAGAAAATGAAGGCTACGGCCCCAAGGTTTCATTCCCAGACGGAGAAGGCCATGGCCCTTAAGCTTCATTCCCAGACAGAGAAGGTTACAGCCCCAAGGTTTCATTCCCAGACAGAGAATGCCACGGCCCTAAAGCTTCATTCCCAGACAGAGAAGGCAACAGCCCCAAGGTTTCATTCCCAGACAGAGAAGGCCATGGCCCTTAGGTATCCCTCACAGACAGAGAAGGCCACGGCCCCACTGTTTCATTCCCAGACAGAGAAGGCTTCGGCCCTTAAGCTTCATTCCCAGAGAAGGCCGCGGCCCTTAAGCTTCATTCCCAGACAGAGAAGGCCATGGCCCTTAAGCCTCATTCCCAGACACAGAAGGCTACAGCCTCAAGGTTTCATTTCCAGGCAGAGAAGGCCACGGCCCTTAAGCTCCATTCAAAGACAGCGAAGGCCACAGCCCTTAGGCTTTCCTCCCAGACAGAGAAGGCCACAGTCCCACAGTTTCATTCAAAGACAGAAAAGGCCATGGCTCTTAAACTTCATTCACAGACAGAGAAGGCCACGGCCCTTAGGTATCCCTCCCAGACAGAGAAGGCCAGAGCCTCAAGGTTTCATTCCCAGCCAGAGAAGGCCACAGCCCTTAAGCTTCATTCCCAGACAGAGAAGGCCACAGCCCTTAGGTTTCACCTCCAAGACAGAGAAGGTAATGACCACAAGGTTTCATTCACAGACACGGGTCTTAAACTTCATTCCCAGAGAGGGAAGGCCATGGCCCTTAGGTATCCCTCACAGACAGAGAAGTCCATAGCCCTTAGGTATCCCTCCCAGACAGAGAAGGCGATGACCCTTAGGTGTTATTCCCAGACAGAGAAGGCCATGGCATCTAGGTTTCACTCCCAGACAGAGAAGGACACGGCCCTTGGGTTTACTTCCCAGACAGAGAAGGCAAGGTTTAATTCCCAGATAGGGAATGCCACAGCCCTTAAGCTTCATTCCCCGACAGAGAAGTCCATGGCCCTTAGATTTTATTCCCAGACAGAGAAGGCCACGGCCCTAAGGTTTCATTCGTAGATAGGGAATGCCACGGCCCTTAAGCTTCATTCCCAGACAGAGAAGGACACAGCCCTTGGGTTTCCCTCCCAGAGAAGGCCACAGCCCTTAAGCTCCATTCCGAGACAGAGAAGGCCAAGGCCCTTAAGCTTCATTCCTAGACAAAAAAGGCCACTGCCCCACCGTTTCATTCCCAAATAGAGAAGGCTTTGGCCCTTAAGCTTCATACCCAGACAGAGAAGGCCATGGCCCTAGGGTTTCATTCCCAGACAGAGAAGGCCCCAACCCTTAGGTTTAATTCCCAGGCAGAGTAGGCCACGGCCCTTAAGCTGCATTCAGAGACAGAGAAGGCCACGGCCCTTAGGTTTTCCTCCCAGACAGACAAGGCCACAGCCCCACAGTTTAATTCCCAGACAGAAAAGACTGTGGCTCTTAAGCTTCATTTCCAGACAGAGAAGGCCACAGCCCTTCGGTTTCCCCTCCCAGACAGAGAAGGCCATGTCCTCAAGGTTTCATTCACAGACAGAGAAGGCCATGGCTCCTAAGCATCATTTCCAGACAGAGAAGGCCACAGCCCTTCGGTTTCCCCTCCCATACCGAGAAGGCCACGACCACAGGGTTTCATCCACAGACAGAGAAGGCCACGGCTCTTAAGCTTCATTTCCAGACAGAGAAGGCCACGGCCCTTAGGTATCCCTCCCAGACAGAGAAGGCCACAGCCCTTAGGTTGCATTCCCTGACAGAGAAGGCCACAACCCTTAGGTGTTATTCCCAGACAGAGAAGGCCACATCACCTAGGTTTCATTCCCAGACAGAGAAGGCCACAGCCCTTGGGTTTCCCTCCCAGACAGAAAAGGCCACGCCCCTAGGGTTTCATTCTCAGATAGAGAAGGCCACAGCCCTTAGGTTTCATTCCCAGACAGAAAAGGACACATAGGTTTAATTCCCAGAGACGATCACAGCCCTTAGGTTTCATTCACAGGCAGAGAAGGTCATGGCCCTTAAGCTTCATTCCCAGGCAGAGAAGGCCATGGCCCTTAGGTTTCAATCCCAAACGAGAAGGCCACAGTCCTTAATAATAATTCCAAGACAGAGAAGGCCACGGCCCTTAGGTTTTATTCCCTGACCGCAAAGGCCACGGGCCCTTAGGTTCCCGTCCCAGACAGAGAAGGCCACAGCCCCAAGGTTTCGTTCCCAGACAGAGAAAGCCACGGCTCTTAAGCTTCATTCCCAGAGAAAGCAATGGCCCTTAGGTTTCATTCCCAGACAGAGAAGGCCACAGAGCATAGGTTTCCCTCCCAGACAGAGAAGGCCTCAGCCCCAAGGTTTTTCTCCCAGACAGAGAAGGCCATGGCCCTAAATCTTCATTCCCAGACAGAAAAGGCCACGGCCCATAGGTTTCACTCCCAAATTACAGAAGACCTAGACAGTAGGGGCCCCGTTGTGCTAGAATATGTTGGGCACATTCTGGGGGATAGGGATGTTTGGGTTAGGGTGGAGGGGGCCCACAGGGAGGTCAAGAAAACCATAGGGAAGCCCTGAGCTTCAACGCTCTTAGTCTTCCTAGACCAGTTGCATCAAATTTTAATAAAGCACTGTTAAACTACTCTGTCTGTGGATTTGTGACGCCATCTGTGTCACCACCTAGCAAGGATTCCCAGTGTACACCCCGGCTGCTCAGCTTTAGGAGCTCTCCTCATCTAATATTCAAGCCAAGATCTGAGAAAAGTCAAATCTTCCACTGTGCTTGGACACTGTTGTTTACGCTTGGCTGCTTCGGGAGGGCAATCTAGAGCTATGCACCTGTGAGAGAAGACGGCACCCAGCGAACCGAAAAAGAAGCCTCCCACTGAGTGTCCCAAGGTGAGGGTGAGGGTATTACTCAGGTTGTTCCTCTGGAGTGCTGGCAGCTCGCCCCCGGGCAGGAGAAGATGCAGATGTTCCCTGTCTGTGCCATGGTCCAGCAGCCAAGCTTTGAAGAAAGTCTCAATGCTGACAACGTCGTTCCCAATCGTCTGAAGATCAATGTCCGCTCCAAGAATCGAGGTCCCTAAGGGAGAAACAGAAACCGGTTACTGGGGATGCAGGTTCCTGATCAACCACCGGTCTAATGGCGGGAGATTGCATTCCAAATCCCTCTCCACTTTTCCAGGCCTGGCATTCATTTTGCAAATGTACACTGATCTTTACCGGCAACATGCTGTACTATTCCACAGCTGGCATACACTTTCCCAGTGCACACTGATCCTCACAGGCATAATTATCTGCTATTCCAAGACTGGCATACACTCTGCAAAGACAGATTTATGCTCACTGTCAGGATGCTCGGCTGTTCCAAGACTGGCATACACTCTGCCAATTCACACTGATCCACACTGGCAGAGTGCTCTGCTATTCTAAGTCTGGAATACACTCTGCAAATGCTCACTGATCCTCACCGAAAGCCTTCTCTGCTATTCTAAGACTGGGATACACTCTGCAAATGCACATGTATGCTCACCTTCAGGATGCTCTGCTATTCCTAGACTGGCATAGACAGTGCCAGTGCACACCAAACCTCGCCAGCAGCATAATCTGCTAATTTATATCTACCATACACCATAGCACCCTCCACTATTCCAGGACTGGCATTCACTCTGTCCATAGCACCCTCCACTATTCCAGGACTGGCATTCACTCTGTACATAGCACCCTCCACTATTTCAGGACTGGCATTCACTCTGTCCATAGCACCTTCCACTATTCCAGGACTGGCATACACACTGCCCATAGCACCCTCCACTATTCCAGGACTGACATACACTATGCACATAGCACCCTCCACTATTCCAGGACTGGCATTCACTCTGTCCATAGCACCCTCCACTATTCCAGGACTGGCATTCACTCTGTCCATAGCACCTTCCACTATTCCAGGACTGGCATACACACTGCCCATAGCACCCTCCACTATTCCAGGACTGACATACACTCTGTCCATAGCACCTTCCACTATTCCAGGACTGGCATACACACTGTCCATAGCACCCTCCACTATTCCAGGACTGGCATTCACTCTGTCCATAGCACCTTCCACTATTCCAGGACTGGCATTCACTCTGTCCATGGCACCCTCCACTATTCCAGGACTGGCATTCACTCTGTCCATAGCACCCTCCACTATTCCAGGACTGACATACACTATGCACATAGCACCCTCCACTATTCCAGGACTGGCATTCACTCTGTCCATGGCACCCTCCACTATTCCAGGACTGGCATTCACTCTGTCCATAGCACCCTCCACTATTCCAGGACTGACATACACTATGCACATAGCACCTTCCACTATTCCAGGACTGGCATACACACTGCCCATAGCACCCTCCACTATTCCAGGACTGACATACACTATGCACATAGCACCCTCCACTATTCCAGGACTGGCATTCACTCTGTCAATAGCACCCTCCACTATTCCAGGACTGGCATTCACTCTGTCCATAGCACCTTCCACTATTCCAGGACTGGCATACACACTGCCCATAGCACCCTCCACTATTCCAGGACTGACATACACTATGCACATAGCACCGTCCACTATTCCAGGACTGGCATTCACTCTGCCCATAGCACCCTCCACTATTCCAGGACTGACATACACTCTGCCCATAGCACCCTCCACTATTCCAGGACTGACATACACTCTGCCCATAGCACCCTCCACTATTCCAGGACTGACATACACTATGCACATAGCACCCTCCACTATTCCAGGACTGACATTCACTCTGTCCATAGCACCCTCCACTATTCCAGGACTGGCATTCACTCTGTCCATGGCACCCTCCACTATTCCAGGACTGGCATTCATTCTGTCCATAGAACCCTTCACTATTCTAGGACTGACATACACTATGCCCATAGCACCCTCCACTATTCCAGGACTGGCATTCACTCTGTCCATAGCACCCTCCACTATTCCAGGACTGGCATTCACTCTGTCCATAGCACCTTCCACTATTCCAGGACTGGCATACGCACTGCCCATAGCACCCTCCACTATTCCAGGACTGGCATACACACTGCCCATAGCACCTTCCACTATTCCAAGACTTGCATACACTCTGCCCATAGCACCCTCCACTATTCCAGGACTGACATTCACTCTGTCCATAGCACGCTCCACTATTCCAGGACTGGCATTCACTCTGTCCATGGCACCCTCCACTATTCCAGGACTGGCATTTACTCTGTCCATAGCACCCTCCACTATTCCAGGACTGACATACACTATGCACATAGCACCCTCCACTATTCCAGGACTGACATACACTCTGCCCATAGCACCCTCCACTATTCCAGGACTGGCATTCACTCTGTCCATAGCACCTTACACTATTCCAGGACTGGCATGCACACTGCCCATAGCACCCTCCACTATTCCAGGACTGACATTCACTCTGTCCATAGCACCTTCCACTATTCCAGGACTGGCATTCACTCTGTCCATAGCACCTTCCACTATTCCAGGACTGGCATTCACTCTGTCCATGGCACCCTCCACTATTCCAGGACTGGCATTCACTCTGTCCATAGCACCCTCCACTATTCCAGGACTGGCATTCACTCTGTCCATAGCACCTTCCACTATTCCAGGACTGGCATTCACTCTGTCCATGGCACCCTCCACTATTCCAGGACTGGCATTCACTCTGTCCATAGCACCCTCCACTATTCCAGGATTGACATACACTATGCACATAGCACCCTCCACTATTCCAGGACTGGCATTCACTCTGTTCATGGCACCCTCCACTATTCCAGGACTGGCATTCACTCTGTCCATAGCACTCTCCACTATTCCAGGACTGGCATTCCCTCTGTCCATAGCACCTTCCACTATTCCAGGACTGACATACACTCTGTCCATGGCACCCTCCACTATTCCAGGACTGGCATTCACTCTGTCCATGGCACCCTCCACTATTCCAGGACTGGCATTCACTCTGTCCATAGCACCCTCCACTATTCCAGGACTGACATACACTATGCACATAGCACCCTCCACTATTCCAGGACTGACATACACTATGCACATAGCGCCCTCCACTATTCCAGGACTGGCATTCACTCTGTCCATGGCACCCTCCACTATTCCAGGACTGGCATTCACTCTGTCCATAGCACCCTCCACTATTCCAGGACTGGCATTCACTCTGTCCATAGCACCCTCCACTATTCCAGGACTGGCATTCACTCTGTCCATAGCACCCTACACTATTCCAGGACTGGCATTCACTCTGTCCATAGCACCTTCCACTATTCCAGGACTGGGATACACACTGCCCATAGCACCCTCCACTATTCCATGACTGGCATTCACTCTGCCCATAGCACCCTCCACTATTCCAGGACTGGCATTCACTCTGTCCATAGCACCCTCCACTTTTCCAGGACTGGCATTCACTCTGCCCATAGCACCCTCCACTATTCCAGGATTGGCATTCACACTGCCCATAGCACCTTCCACTATTCCAGGACTGGCATTCACACTGCCCATAGCACCCCCCACTATTCCAGGACTGGCATACACACTGCCCATAGCACCCTCCACTATTCCAGGACTGGCATACACACTGCCCATAGCACCCTCCACTATTCCAAGACTTGCATACACTCTGCCCATAGCACCTTCCACTATTCCAGGACTGACATACACACTTCCCATAGCACCCTCCACTATTCCAGGACTGGCATTCACTCTGTCCATAGCACCCTCCACTATTCCAGGACTGGCATTCACTCTGTCCATAGCACCTTCCACTATTCCAGGACTGGCATTCACTCTGTCCATAGCACCCTCCACTATTCCAGGACTGGCATTCACTCTGCCCATAGCACCTTCCACTATTCCAGGACTGACATACACACTTCCCATAGCACCCTCCACTATTCCAGGACTGGCATTCACTCTGTCCATAGCACCCTCCACTATTCCAGGACTGGCATTCACTCTGTCCATAGCACCCTCCACTATTCCAGGACTGGCATTCACTCTGTCCATAGCACCTTCCACTATTCCAGGACTGACATACACTCTGCCCATAGCACCCTCCACTATTCCAGGAATGACATACACTATGCCCATAGCACCTTCCACTATTCCAGGACTGACATACACACTTCCCATAGCACCCTCCACTATTCCAGGACTGACATACACTATGCCCATAGCACCCTCCAGTATTCCAGGGCTGGCATTCACTCTGTCCATAGCACCCTCCACTATTCCAGGACTGGCACTCACTCTGTCCATAGCACCTTCCACTATTCCAGGACTGGCATTCACTCTGTCCATAGCACCTTCCACTATTCCAGGACTGGCATTCACTCTGTCCATAGCACCCTCCACTATTCCAGGACTGGCATACACTCTGCCCATAGCACCCTCCACTATTCCAGGACTGACATACACTATGCCCATAGCACCCTCCACTATTCCAGGACTGGCATTCACTCTGTCCATAGCACCCTCCACTATTCCAGGACTGGCATACACTCTGCCCATAGCACCCTCCACTATTCCAGGACTGACATACACTATGCCCATAGCACCTTCCACTATTCCAGGACTGACATACACTATGCCCATAGCACCCTCCGCTATTCCAGGACTGGCATTCACTCTGTCCATAGCACCCTCCACTATTCCAGGACTGGCATACACTCTGTCCATAGCACCCTCCACTATTCCAGGACTGGCATACACTCTGTCCATAGCACCTTATACTATTCCAGGACTGACATACACTCTGTCCATGGCACCCTCCACTATTCCAGGACTGGCATTCACTCTGTCCATGGCACCCTCCACTATTCCAGGACTGGCATTCACTCTGTCCGTAGCACCCTCCACTATTCCAGGACTGACATACACTATGCACATAGCACCCTCCACTATTCCAGGACTGACATACACTATGCACATAGCGCCCTCCACTATTCCAGGACTGGCATTCACTCTGTCCATGGCACCCTCCACTATTCCAGGACTGGCATTCACTCTGTCCATAGCACCCTCCACTATTCCAGGACTGGCATTCACTCTGTCCATAGCACCCTCCACTATTCCAGGACTGGCATTCACTCTGTCCATAGCACCCTCCACTATTCCAGGACTGGCATTCACTCTGTCCATAGCACCTTCCACTATTCCAGGACTGGGATACACACTGCCCATAGCACCCTCCACTATTCCATGACTGGCATTCACTCTGCCCATAGCACCCTCCACTATTCCAGGACTGGCATTCACTCTGTCCATAGCACCCTCCACTATTCCAGGACTGGCATTCACTCTGCCCATAGCACCCTCCACTATTCCAGGATTGGCATTCACACTGCCCATAGCACCTTCCACTATTCCAGGACTGGCATACACACTGCCCATAGCACCCCCCCACTATTCCAGGACTGGCATACACACTGCCCTTAGCACCCTCCACTATTCCATGACTGGCATACACACTGCCCATAGCACCCTCCACTATTCCAAGACTTGCATACACTCTGCCCATAGCACCTTCCACTATTCCAGGACTGACATACACACTTCCCATAGCACCCTCCACTATTCCAGGACTGGCATTCACTCTGTCCATAGCACCCTCCACTATTCCAGGACTGGCATTCACTCTGTCCATAGCACCTTCCACTATTCCAGGACTGGCATTCACTCTGTCCATAGCACCCTCCACTATTCCAGGACTGGCATTCACTCTGCCCATAGCACCTTCCACTATTCCAGGACTGACATACACACTTCCCATAGCACCCTCCACTATTCCAGGACTGGCATTCACTCTGCCCATAGCACCTTCCACTATTCCAGGACTGACATACACACTTCCCATAGCACCCTCCACTATTCCAGGACTGGCATTCACTCTGTCCATAGCACCCTCCACTATTCCAGGACTGGCATTCACTCTGTCCATAGCACCCTCCACTATTCCAGGACTGGCATTCACTCTGTCCATAGCACCTTCCACTATTCCAGGACGGGCATTCACTCTGTCCATAGCACCCTCCACTATTCCAGGACTGACATACACTCTGCCCATAGCACCCTCCACTATTCCAGGACTGACATACACTATGCCCATAGCACCTTCCACTATTCCAGGACTGACATACACTATGCCCATAGCACCCTCCACTATTCCAGGACTGACATACACTATGCCCATAGCACCCTCCAGTATTCCAGGACTGGCATTCACTCTGTCCATAGCACCCTCCACTATTCCAGGACTGGCACTCACCCTGTCCATAGCACCTTCCACTATTCCAGGACTGGCATTCACTCTGTCCATAGCACCTTCCACTATTCCAGGACTGGCATTCACTCTGTCCATAGCACCCTCCACTATTCCAGGACTGGCATACACTCTGCCCATAGCACCCTCCACTATTCCAGGACTGACATACACTATGCCCATAGCACCTTCCACTATTCCAGGACTGGCATACACTATGCCCATAGCACCCTCCACTATTCCAGGACTGGCATTCACTCTGTCCATAGCACCCTCCACTATTCCAGGACTGGCATACACTCTGCCCATAGCACCCTCCACTATTCCAGGACTGACATACACTATGCCCATAGCACCTTCCACTATTCCAGGACTGACATACACTATGCCCATAGCACCCTCCGCTATTCCAGGACTGGCATTCACTCTGTGAATAGCACCCTCCACTATTCCTGGACTGGCATACACTCTGTCCATAGCACCCTCCACTATTCCAGGACTGGCATACACTCTGCCCATAGCACCCTCCACTATTCCAGGACTGGCATTCACTCTGTCCATAGCACCTTCCACTATTCCAGGACTGGCATACACTCTGCCCATAGCACCCTCCACTATTCCAGGACTGGCATTCACTCTGTCCATAGCACCTTCCACTATTCCAGGACTGGCATTCACTCTGTCCATAGCACCTTCCACTATTCCAGGACTGGCATACACTCTGCCCATAGCACCCTCCACTATTCCAGGACTGGCATTCACTCTGTCCATAGCACCCTCCACTATTCCAGGACTGGCATTCACTCTGCCCATAGCACCTTCCATTATTCCAGGACTGCCATTCACTCTGTCCATAGCACCTTCCACTATTCCAGGACTGGCATTCAGTCTGTCCATAGCACCTTCCACTATTCCAGGACTGGCATACACTCTGCCCATAGCACCCTCCACTATTCCAGGACTGGCATTCACTCTGTCCATAGCACCCTCCACTATTCCAGGACTGGCATTCACTCTGTCCATAGCACCTTCCACTATTCCAGGACTGACATACACTCTGCCCATAGCACCCTCTACTATTCCAGGACTGGCATTCACTCTGTCCATAGCACCTTCCACTATTCCAGGACTGGCATTCACTCTGTCCATAGCACCCTGCACTATTCCAGGACTGGCATTCACTCTGCCTATAGCACCCTCCACTATTCCAGGACGGGCATTCACTCTGTCCATAGCACCCTCCACTATTCCAGGACTGGCATTCACTCTGTCCATAGCACCTTCCACTATTCCAGGACTGACATACACTCTGCCCATAGCACCCTCTACTATTCCAGGACTGGCATTCACTCTGTCCATAGCACCTTCCACTATTCCAGGACTGGCATTCACTCTGTCCATAGCACCCTGCACTATTCCAGGACTGGCATTCACTCTGCCCATAGCACCCTCCACTATTCCAGGACTGGCATTCACTCTGTCCATAGCACCTTCCACTATTCCAGGACTGACATACACTCTGCCCATAGCACCCTCTACTATTCCAGGACTGGCATTCACTCTGTCCATAGCACCTTCCACTATTCCAGGACTGGCATTCACTCTGTCCATAGCACCCTCCACTATTCCAGGACTGGCATTCACTCTGTCCATAGCACCCTCCACTATTCCAGGACTGGCATACACTCTGCATATCTTATTTCAGAACGGGCCCATACACTCTGCCAAAGCACCTCAATCCTGACATGCAAAACTCCATGCTATTCCACAACTGTCACACTTGCTCAGCCAATGCAGCTCAGATTGATCAGAGCATATTCACATTAGTCATGGCCTGCCTTTCCAGGACTGTCACCCTCGCTCACCCAATGCAGCTCAAGATTGATCGGAGCATAGTCACATTAGTCACGGCCTGCCCTCCCAGGACTAGGGATGTAACGGTATAACGGTATACCGTTAAAGATACCGTGAACCACTTAATTGAACAATAATAACCGTCACACTGTTTATACCGGTATACCGTTTATACCGTTAACTGTGCTTTACAATCTGGTTTGGAAAGGCTGCAGTAAGCAATTGCTGCGCAGTCTTGGTCTTGCACTGTTGGATGTGCCATCTGCCAAGTAGTTTCAGTTGGAGCAGTTTTTAATGCCATTCCATAAACCACACGTGTCTGACCAGACACAAAATCAGTATGTTAGCAATAGGAAGAATAAATACAGTGCCAAGAAGGAAAAAGGGCTTACTTTGGGTTGGTGGCTTTGGGCTTTATATATTTATAATGGATAATGTTTGCTAAACATATGACAATGGGGGATTTCCCTGGTTCCATCATTGAATTTACATATAATAAGTCACACTGCGAAATTCACT
Source organism: Ambystoma mexicanum (assembly GCF_040938575.1). Lineage (NCBI taxonomy): Eukaryota > Metazoa > Chordata > Amphibia > Caudata > Ambystomatidae > Ambystoma > Ambystoma mexicanum. Next base: position 1,666,436,929 of record NC_090937.1, on the reverse strand, counting down.
CATCTCTGCGGTTATTCCCTGCTGCCATACCAAAGGGTAAGATGGCCGTAATTACTGAACACCTTTTGGCCCGCAAGTAAACTAAAGGCTGTAACGTAAAGAGTGTGCGTGTGTATGCACACAAGCGTATACTACCATCAGCACCCATTGATCTGTGGCATGCAGGTTATAAAGATGGCAACATGTTCATCTTCACTAGTAGCCAGTGGGGAGCTAAAAGCCTAAATGACCACTTAAGAAAAGCTATCCAGTTTGCATTACCAGTCGCAGCAGGCCCCCCCTCCTCCTCTCCACACGTGTGTTTGGTGGAAGCAAGAGGTGGCATTTCAGTGGAAAGTATGTTGAAAAGCCCACTTCTGTCCCTGGGTGCCTGGTTTTGTTTGTGATGATAAACCTGACAATATATGACCTTTTAGAAAATATTTGCTAAGATTGGTTAACTCCACCTGCTATACCGCGATAACCATGATATACCGTCATTTGGCAAGAAGGTTATCGTACCGCCATAAAACTAATACCGTGACACCCCTACCCAGGACTGCACCCCAGCTCAGCAAATGCAGCTCAAGATTGATCGGAGCATAGTCACATTAGTCATGGCTTGCCTTTCCAGGACTGTCACCCCCACTCAGCAAATGCAGTCCAGATTGATTGGAGCATAGTCACATTAGTCATGGCTTGCCTTTCCAGGACTGTCACCCCCACTCAGCAAATGCAGTCCAGATTGATTGGAGCATAGTCAAATTAGTCAGGGCCTGCCTTTATACAGCTTTATGAGCCGGCGATGTCCAAGCCAACACAATGATTTGTTAGTTACTGAACTATTTTGGGCTCCAACTGTTCATAATAGTGTAAGTCTATGTTCATGTACCAATCTTCTAGCTCTGTGCCTAACCTCCATATAACTCTGAATGCAGGCCGGTATACCGAATTTCAATGCCTGTTAGTCCTACATTTTATCCACTTGAATTTAAGGGCCAGGTTGTCTCATTGATTCTGGTTGTTATTAGTATAGAAGGTTCTAAATCCTAGCAAGGATTCATGTCGCTGGGCCACAGCCCGGGTGAGTGGGGAGTAACGCAGACAATAAGTCTGCTTGGTCCCCGTCTGTCCCATGCTGTAGCAACCATGCGGCACGACACTGCGTCTCTCCACTGTGGCCTCTAAAGAGGTTACATCGTTCACTGTACAGATCCTGCTCTTGCATGGCTATAAGACTTGCTAACTCTTGTGTGGTATCGTGCTCTGATCTGATAAGTGTCTCTCCTGTCTCGCTCTTTGCTATGCGCTACCTACTAAAGCCGTGTATTGCTGTTTGTACATTACACATTGGTCTTAGCATATTCACATTAGTCAGGGCCTGCCTTTCCAGGGCTGCACCCCAGCTCAGCAAATGCAGCTCAAGATTGATTGGAGCATAGTCACATTAGTAATGGCCTGCCTTTCCAGTGCTGCGCCCCAGCTCAGCAAATGCAGCTCAAGATTGATCGGAGCATAGTCACATTAGTCATGGCCTGCCTTTCCAGGACTGTCACCACCACTCAAAAAATGCAGCTCAGATTGATCGGAGCATAGTCACATTAGTCATGGCCTGCCTTTCCAGGACTGTCACCACCACTCAAAAAATGCAGCTCAGATTGATCGGAGCATAGTCACATTAGTCATGGCCTCCCTTTCCAGGACTGTCACCCCTGCTCAGCAAATACACCTCAAGATTGATCGAGCATAGTCACATTAGTCACGGCCTGCCTTTCCAGGACTGCACCCCAGCTCAGCAAATGCAGCTCAAGATTGATCGGATCATAGTCACATTAGTCACGGCCTGCCTTTCCAGGACTGCACCCCAGCTCAGCAAATGCAGCTCAAGATTGATCGGATCATAGTCACATTAGTCACGGCCTGCCTTTCCAGGACTGCACCCCAACTCAGCACATGCAGCTCAAGATTGATCGGATCATAGTCACATTAGTCACGGCCTGCCTTTCCAGGACTGCACCCCAGCTCAGCAAATGCAGCTCAAGATTGATCGGAGCACAGTCACATTAGTCACAGCCTGCCTTTCCAGGACTGTCACCCCCACTCAAAAAATGCAGCTCAAGATTGATCGGATCATAGTTACATTAGTTAGGACCTGCCTTTCCAGGACTGTCAGCCGCGCTCAGCAAAAGCAGCTCTAGATTGATCGGAGCATTGCCACATTAGTCAGGGCCTGCATTTCCAGAATTGTGAGGCTGGCCTGGAGGCCGTAGAGTGGATGTTACTTCAATCGGACACATGCCTGGGAAATATGCTTTTGTCCTTACACTTCTGAAGCTGGTCCTTACAAAAGAAATGTCAAGTTCAAGGATACATTTTATTTACAAATCTCGGGCACAAGCATGGGTACAGCAATGGCACTAAATTATGGCAATACATTCATGCTGTATCTTGACACTCAGTATGTCCTTAATACTCCCCGTTGGCTACAAAATGTATCCGTGTTGGTCCGCTATACCGACAACGTCTTTGGTATCTGGACAGTCCGACGGATCAATGGACAGAATCCTTCCACATGATGAACAACATGAACTCACAAATAACATTTACACCTCAAACCAGTGACACCACCATCAACTTCCTGGATGTACAAGTTTATTGGGAAATGGAACGCCTGAACCCCAGAATCTATACCAAATCCACGGACAGGAACAGCCTGTTACTTGCAACCAGTTTTCATTCTCAGCGTACTCTGGGTAGTGTACCACTTAGCCAGTTCCTTAGATATAGGAGAAATGTCTTGGATACTGAAGATACTGAAGAATACAGACGCCAATCCAAGACACTGGAGGATACATTCCTGGAGAGAGGTTATAAACGCTACAACAGAGAAACCTTATTAGAGCCTAAACCTAAAACACTTGAGGGACAACTGATATATGTCACTACAGACTCACTGCAAAGTAGTAAAATCAAAATGATCATAAAGACAAATTGGTCAATGCTGCAACTGGACCCACAACTACACAATCTCTTCCCACAGACTCCCATTTTTTCCTCTAAAAACAGTAAGGCACTACGTAGTAGTTTGATAAAAGCTGAAATATCAGAAGATCAGAGGAGTAAAACTAAATACTGAGGCACACTACCGTGCCACAACTGCCAACATGATGGTAACATCATCACAGGAACAAGCATTACCAACCCCTATTCAGGAAAGAACATTGAGTTACAACATTCATGTCTTTGTGATGCCATCAATGTGGTGTATGCCTTAAAATGGCCATGCGGGCTGTACTATGTAGGGATCACCACTCGCAAAGCAAAGCTCAGATGGACTGAGCACAAATCAAACATTAGGACACAGAATATGAAGTCACCAGCGGCTGCAGACTTCAACACCTGCCAAAACCTCCACCAGAGACTGGTGACCACCACCTGTACCCAACTTCCCTTTCCCACCGTCATTCTTGCCATTCTTCTTCCCACCTTTCCCCCCTGCATTACTAAGGGACCCCTTGTCAGATGCACCACCACCAACCCCTGTACATTCATGGGTCCCCTTACCGCCCAATGTATCACTCTTGCCAGACGCAGGACATATGCCATCTTGCACCCCCACACCACCGCTCGCAGCCGCTGTCTCCGGAGTATTCCCTTGCCCACTCATACCGGCGGGCAGGAACATCCACCACGCACGTACCAACCACCAACTAGCGTATCACTTTCACCCTCCCCAACACCAAACACACATATCCCCTCTAGCAACAAAGCATGCTGCTTTTGCAAACATGTGCCTCACCCTTCTTCCTTGAAGTGCTCCCTCCTCCCCCTGTGCACAATTGTCCTCCTTCCTCTGCAGACTCGGGCCTCCTCGCTTCCTGCATTCCCAGTTCCAGTGGAATCAGGCTCGCAGAGTGACTAGCCTGGACCCAGGCTTAGCCTGCCTGTGCAGAGGGATGTAGCCACGTCACTGCACCTCTGTGGAATCAGCCTGCCACTCTTTAGAAGCTCACAAGCAGGGAGCCATGTCTGAAATGTCTGCAACGCTTCTCCATAGCAACAAGAGCATCGGCGAACGAAGCACAGCTCCTTTTCCCCACGCGCCGTCCTATGATGAAGGGAGTAGTTTCTTACCTGTAACTCCATTTCTCCAGCATTGGTATCTTTCATGGATTCACATGCTTAGAATATTCCCCGTCGTCAGGCTGGGAATCCCCGGTACATTATATAGACCCTTTCCCGTAGGAAAACTTTTTCGACGCTATGCGTCCTATCCACCTCGTTTTGTATCATGCGTGCCCACGCCGTCAGGACGCCATGATATAAATACAGGACCCGCCCCCGCGCTCCCTCAGATTTCGGCCCCCAAAGTAGTGGGGGAACCAGTTTGCATGCTCAGGGGAGGCAGGCGGGCGCATGTGAATCCATGAAAGATACCAATGCTGGAGAAATGGAGTTACAGGTAAGAAACTACTCCCTTCTCCAGTATTGGATCTTTCATGGATTCACATGCTTAGAATAGATTACATAGCAGTACCATCCCGAAAAGAGGAGGCGTGCATGCAAACTCACATACTTTCCTCACAATGTCCGTTCCCTATGGTCGTGTACCCATCAGCAATAGTTAACATAGAAAATGAACAATATTCAATCATAATTGCAACAAGATCTAACCCCTCAACCGGGGCGTACCTTATTGGAATAGGTGTCGAAGCACCGCCTGTCCCATCCGAGTATCTTCGGCATGTTGTTGTGGCAGGCAGTAATGGCGGGTAAAAGTGTGTGTAGCCGCCCAGGTAGCCGCCATGCAGATGTCCCCCAGAGGGACTCCAGACCACAGCGCCGTCGACGATGCCGCCGCTCTAGTTGAATGAGCTCTTGGGCGTCGCAGAAGAGGCTTACCAGCCTTGGAATGGCAGTACGAAATGGTAGACGATACCCATCTTGACAGTCCTTGCTTTGAAATAGCGTTGCCTTTAGCACCCAAACCATAGGCCACGAACAATTGCCTCGTTTTCCTGAAAGGTTGCGTGCGATGCAGATAAAACTTGAGAGCCCTTTTCACGTCTAATGTGTGTAACGTGTGCGCTCCGCTCCCGAGCATGGCTCTGGAAAAAACGTAGGTAAGACAATAGAGGAATGTTTATGGAACACTGAAGGAGCTTTCGGTATGAACTGTGGGTTAGTGGCAAGGACCACCTTGTTCTTGAAAAATCTTAAGTATGGTGGGTCTACCATTAGAGCTTGGATTTCCGAAATACGTCGGGCTGAAGTGATGGCCACCAGGAAGGCCAATTTCCACGACAAAAACTTTAGAGACGATGATGACATTGGTTCAAAAGGAGGTTTCATAAGAGACGCTAACACCAGATTGAGGCTCCACACCGGAGGAAATCTCTTCTCGGGAGGGAAACTCCTAAACAGACCCTTAAGGAAGTGCTTAATCAGGCGGTCGCTGAATAATGGTGCGGAATGTCGTTGACGTGTAAACCTGGAGATGGCGGCCAGGTGTACTTTTATCGACGACACCGATAAGCCCTTTTGAGCTAAGAACAGCAAGTATGGAAGGAGCTGTTCCGGCGTAATCGACTGCGGAACCAGACCTGGGTGATCCCCACACCACTGACAGAAACTCCTCCATTTGTACGAGTATGAAGTGTTTGTGGAAGGTGCTCTTGCCGCTTGCAGAATACGACGACACTCCTCCGGAATCGTTAGCTGACCAAATTCGGCGAAGTCAGGAGCCAGGCCGTCAACTTGAGGCTGTCCGGGTCGTGATGCCAAACAATACCCTCCTGTCGAGACAGAAGGTTGGGGATCTTCCTGAACCTCATTGGCTCCGCCGCCGCCATGTGCAGCAGGTCTGAAAACCACACCTGTCTGGCCCAATACGGGGCCACCAGAATCACCCGACATGGGTACTTGAGGATCCATTGCAACGTCCTCCGGATAAGAGGAAATGGAGGGAATGCGTACAGGAATTTGTTCGTCCATGGGAAGGAGAACGCATCCCCCAGTGAGCCCTGCTGAGGCCATCTGCTTGCATACTGCGGGCATTTCCTGTTGTCCTTCGTCGCGAACAGATCGATGGAAGGATGTCCCCACTTCTTGAATACATGTTGTAGTTGCTGGTCGTTCAGCACCCATTCGTGAACTTCGTTCATTTCCCTGCTGAGGGCATCGGCCTCCACATTTCTCACACCTGGCAGGTGGAACGCCAAGATTAGCATGTTGTGTTGCAGGGCCCAATGCCAGATTTTCTGTGCCTCCATCGACAGGGACCTGGAACGTGTTCCTCCTTGTTTCCGTAGGTAAAACATTGTAGTCGTGTTGTCCGTCATGACACGCACCACGGAGTCTCTCAATTGAGGAAGAAAAGATTTTAGAGCCCACCGCACTGCTCTCAGTTCTAGCAGGTTGATATGCAGGGAGGACTCTTGTAACGACCACCGGCCTTGTACCTGTAACGTATCCAGATGAGCTCCCCATCCGCACAGCGATGCATCCGTCACCACCGTCTTCTGGAACTCCGGTTCCACCAGAGGCATTCCTTTCGTTAAATGAGTAGAAGCTCTCCACCAACAGAGTGCTTGTACCAGTTGTTCGTCGATGATCAGTCTGTCGGACCAGCGACCTTGGCTCTGCGCCCAACGGTCCGCTAGAAATTCCTGGCAAGGCCTCATAAACAGACGGCAGTTGTTTATCAACGGAATGCAGGATGACATGGTCCCTAGCAGGGACATGTATTTGCGCACCGACACCCTGGTACCGCATCTCCATTCCGACGCCTTGCTTTGTAGCTTCTGTATCCTTTCGCTGGATGGTCTTACAAGGCTTGTGTGCGTATGAAACTCCGCTCCTAGAAAGACCAAGGTCCTCGAAGGCTCTACGGAGGACTTGCTGAAGTTTATCGCGAAGCCCAGTTCCTGTAAGAGGGACATCGTGGCCCCCAGACTGTTTCGTGTTTGTTCCATGGACGAACCTCTGACCAGCCAGTCGTCTAGATAGGGATAGACATGGTGACCGTCCTTCCTTAAATGGGCCGCTATAGGGGCCAAACACTTGGTGAACGTCCTGGGGGAGGACTTGAGACCGAACGGGAGGACCTTGAACTGAAAATGCTTTCGCCCGACGACGAATCTTAAATATCTCCTGTGTCGTGGACGTATTGGGATATGAAAATATGCGTCCTGAAGGTCTAGCGACGACAGATAATCCATGGGTTGCACTGACCTGATAACCTCCTGGAGCTTTAGCATTTTGAATTTTGAGCTCTTTAGCCATTTGTTGAGTACCCTCAGGTCGAGAATGGGCCTCCATTTTCCATTTGGCTTCTTGACAACGAAGAACCGGGAATAAACCCCTTGTCCTTCCTGTGCCACAGGAACCCGTTCTACCGCTCCTTTTTGCAGCATAAGCGCCACCTCTTGTCTTAGAACTCGAAGGTGGGGCTGGGCCGAAAACACTGGCGGAAGACTTGGAGGCTTGTTTTTGAATTGCAGCGCATGACCCATGCGAATCGTTTCCAGAACCCATCGATCTGTGGTGATGCATTTCCATTGGTCGATATGATGAGAGACTCGACCCCCCAGGACGTTCCGAAGGCCGTCATTGGTTGCTGGTTTGCTTGTCCTTCGTCGACGAGGGACCCGAGCCGCGTTGTCTGGAGGCTTGATAATCTCTGCCTCTACGTGCCGACTGGGATGCACGTCTGTAACCTTGTGAGGAGTATGAGGGCCTGTTAAATCCACGGTCCCTAGAGGCTCCAAAGCGGGAGTTTCCGGAAGCACCCCTGAAGGGGCGAAAAGAGCAAAAACTTCTACCTGTCTGGAGGGCGCCGAGAGACCTAACGGTATCCGTGTCTTCTTTCATCCCCTTCAAGGCTTCATCTACCTTGTCTCCAAACAGATGTTCTCCTTCGCATGGCATGTCTAGGACTTTGTACTGGACTTCAGGTCTGAAAGTAGTACATTTGAGCCACGCTTGTCGACGCAGTACTACGCCATGATTGATTTGTTTGAAACCAGCCTCTGCTAGGTCCACCGCAATATTAATAGCGTGGTTCGAGGCCTCCTCACCATCTCGTACTAGCAACATGGCTGCTTTTCGATGTTCTTCCGGCAAATGTTCTAGGATAGGGGCTATTTTATGCCACATCTCCCTGTCGTATCGTGATACAATCGCCAAGGAGTTGGCTGCTCTTACCGTCGTGGCGCCGACTGAGAGCACCTTTTTTCCAAAGGCGTCCTGCCTCCTGGCCTCGCTTTCTGGTGGGGTTGAACATTTTTGCTGTACTCTGGCCTTCCTAGCCGCTGCCGCCGATACCACAGAGTCTGACAGAGGCTGTGATGTCAGACATTTTGGAGTGGACTCCGGAGCTTTAAACTTTTTCTCAGTACGCCCCTTAATAGCCGGTTCCGAGAACGGATGACGCATCGTCTTGAGGCCTTCTTGCCACACGTGGTCCAGGATTGGGATGGCAAATACCGATTTCCTCCTTTGACCCATGTGATCAAAAAGAAAACAGTCTTTCTTTTGCTCCTCAGGAATTAGGCCGAACTCGGAACACGCCTTTCCCATCATTGCATGGAAGGCTCCCACATCATCCGGAGGAGATGGTTGTGCCTGGCTCCTCGTAGACTCTACCTCTACATCCGAATTCCATGTTGGGTCTCTCGACGGTGACAGGGAAATGTCCGACCCTGAGTCACCTCGTATAGAATCGGACGCCGATAGCTCACCCTCCTCCTGCGCTCGAGGACGATCCTTCACCGCCTGGGAGGCCGACGGGCTTCTGGTCGTCGAGCGAGCTGCTTGAGCTTGTTCGTCGACGGAAGGTGCAGAAAATATCAACGATGAAGTGCCAGGCTGAGGGATCTGCGTATCCAGACGCTGCAGTAGCTTCTGAAGTGTATTAAGCACATCCAGAGACAAAACCGTCTGGGGGGTCAGCAACGTCGAGGATAGAGGGGCCACACCCCCGCTCGCACTCATCGTCGACGTATTGGAAGGCCGTAAGCCCAAGTCCGACGGCTGCATAACCATGCATTCTCCGTCCACCGACGACACCGACAAGGCCGTGTCTGGCTGCAGTAGGACCTCAGGGGGGGCCGGGTCACAGACCTCTGGCTGCCAGGCCATAGATTGAGTCACCGTCGACGAAGGAATCCCCACCGCTGCTGCCTGAATAGTAATAGGCATCGTCAGCGACACCGGGGTCGACGAGCAAGTAGCCGGCACCGAGCCTTTAGACTTCGTAGCTGATTTCGTTGCCGACTTCCCTGCTGAAGAGTCTCGACTCACGGAAGACCTAGGACGGTCCCCTGAGGAGGATTTTGATGCTGCTTGCCTCTCCGTCTTAGAGGATGAGGAGGAGGAGGACTTTTTGTGTGATGAGGAAGACCCAGCATGCTTCTCCGTCTGCTTGTCCGCAGGGCGTTTTTCGACAGGCCGCACCTTCTTCGAGGGAGGTTCCGACTTGCTCCTGGAGGCCGTGGAGCCAACTTCTGATGCCGGATAGGCACCCGCTCCGTCGTTAAGCCAGTCGACCAACCTCCTTTTTCGGTCTTTAAGGGTTTTTTGGGAGAAACCCTGGCATATCTCACATGTATCCGCCGTGTGGTGCGGGTGGAGACAGTAGATACAATCCATGTGGGCATCACCTTCATAGACTTTTTTGAGTCCACATGTCGCACAAGGACGAAATAAAGCTTTTCCGGACATATTTTTTCCAGAATGTAACGTCGCCGAAGCGAAAATACAACCTAATTTCGACTAGCAGTAACCACGAGGATCCCACTACTTTGAAAGACGGTTGAAATCTGAGGGAGCGCGGGGGCGGGTCCTGTATTTATATCATGCCGTCCTGACGGCGCGGGCACGCATGATACAAAACGAGGTGGATAGGACGCATAGCGTCGAAAAAGTTTTCCTACAGGAAAGGGTCTATATAATGTACCGGGGATTCCCAGCCTGACGACGGGGAATATTCTAAGCATGTGAATCCATGAAAGATCCAATGCTGGAGAAGTGTATGATCTATAGGAGGAGTTTGGAGCGGCCATCTTGGAATAGACGACCCACAGGAGTGTTTGGTAAGAACAGTCCGATGGAACCGCCATGTTGGTGGGGGGGGGTATCTGGGATTATCGATGTATTTTCCACCTTTTCCATAGGGAATACCTATGTATGACACATATCAATATTTGCAGAGGTAATCTCCTGCATCATTCTAGCTTGCCACGTTTCATGCTTCTGTTCTACCCATTCACCCTTAATAAACAATTTGGATAGAAGGTGCTTCCTGGCCATATTGATTTCTATGCTGTTCATTTTATTTTTATTGTATATGGTTTAAATTAAACCTTTGTAAATGCATTAGATAGAAAAAACAACAGAGAATAAAAGCATAATCACCATAAAAGACAATAAAAGAGAAATAATACATATATAAACTTCAAATCAAGAAATAAGTCAAAAGTAACCATTTTCCGAGCCATATTGCAAATCACTTAAACACTAAATTTCCTAGTAATTGGCAACAGAATATGCATACATAGAGGACGTTTCTAGCTTCCCATTTGTTAGAACGATAAGAGTATTATCCAGAAGCAGATAAGGAGGAGAGCAGTCATAGAAGCTTAAAGTGGGAAAGCAGCTAGAACACACTGTGACTGAAACTAATAATTAGCAGTTCACCCTTTTCCTCAGGTTTTCAATAGGTTAAGTCCTTTAATAAAGCCTGATAGGGCCAGGCCATCAGGTAAATTCTGAATGCTAAAACAGTGCTTCCAGAGTAGGTCCTCACTGTAGGCCAAATGATGCTGTTGCCAGGCCGCCCAATATTTAGATCTTAACCCCACAAGGGTTTTACTGTCACATTCCAGGACAAGATGTTTCATTGACTCAGATTTGACATGGCAGAATCTGCATCCCATTTCATCAATTGAGATGTGTTTCCTCCTGAACATGATGTCCTTGGTTGGTAGGAGGTTCCACATTGACCTAAGTAGAACTCCGTGATAATAGCGGTTAGGAAATTGGAGCCGGATACAGAAGATGGATCCTCTGCATTTATGTTCATGAGCAAGATGGCTCATCGATGCATATGAATGCAAGGCATTGGTAGTTACTATCCAATCAAAGTCCAGCATGGACTTTTTAGTTCACAAGGGGTTATTGATCAAGGGCTCAAGGTTCAAACCAATATTAAATAGGATCGATTCACATCTTCACTTGAGATCAGTCAAGTCTGTTGACAAATTTATGTCATCTCCCAAAAGATGATACAGGGAGTTCGGGATAGGGGCCACAATCTTGGCATATAATGTTAGTAAACGCCATTGTAATTGTACCCTAGCCAACAGAGAGGACGCCCCAAGTTCATACCTGATGGCTGAAATTGGCACTGCATTTGGAATGCCAAGTATCCGTCTCCAAATCCTGCCCTCAATTTTATCCAAGATTTTCACTGTGCCCACAGAAGACAACTTGAGGTCATAGATCGATTTCAAAGAACATAATCGCCGGCTTCAGTGAAAACCGTCCAAACTTACGGTCCAATAGTGGTGGATGGTCCTAGGTTTTGCTCTTGTGAAAGCCAAGATTTTAGTTTTAGCAGGATTTATAATAAGGCCATTATCTTTAGCATACCCAGCAAATATATTCAGGAGCTGCTGCAGACCGACCCTAGTTAGTTCGAAGATCAAAAAAGCCATATCGATGATTCAAGATGTCCGCCGGCAGCGATTAGACGTGCCGACAGCGGCTCCCGCACCTCGAGACTTCCACCGGGGATCCACCACCCCCTGAGGACATTTAGCACCAGTGGAGGAAGTGTGTGGCGCTGGGAGCCCGGGCGGCCAGGCGAGGCTGATCCTCGGGTACCGCGGACCCGGGGTTTCGCTTGCGGCAGAGGAGGCCTGCTCAGGCAGGCGGCTGGCGGGTGTATCGGCCCGCGGAGCGGAGAGCGAGTGGAGGACTTTGGCCCCGCGAGGGTAGACGGGCCCGGCGGCGGCCGCTTGCGGGGGGGCGGCCTGACGCCCTGAGGAGGAGAGCCGGGGCTCCGAGCGGAGGACGCGGAGGCTACGGCCTGACTTGCTGGAGCCGGGTCCCCGGTTCGTCTGCAGCGGGAGCCACCGGTGGACTGGTCGTGCGGCAGCTCCCTGAGGAGCGGGAGGGGGGCCCCCCCCAGCACATGACAAGGAGGTGAGGAGCGGGCAGGGGGCTGAGGAAGGGGGGGCGGCCCCCCCAGGCGTGACTGGACCCGCGGGGCGGAGGCCCGGTCCCGGTGTTGGCGTTGAAGGGCCCCGGGGGGGGGGCTGTTGGTTGACCGGGCCTTTGCACCCCCCCATCCCAAGGGGGTGAAAGCAGTATCAGGGGAGGTGGGACCTCCCTGGCTCCACGGTTTGTGGTTGTCCCTCTCCGTGGGGTCGGTGGCTACGCCCGGTTGGGGAGTGGTGGGCGTGCTGGGGGCGCTGTCCTGCTCTCCCCGATTCCTGGGTCTTTCGGGCCCCCAAGTGAGACCTAATGCCCTCGAGATCCAGGGGTAGGGCCCCGCGCACTGGACAGGGAGAGGGAGACCCTCTGGGCACCCTTCCCGCCTTGTGGTCTGCAGCAATGGAAGTCAAAGGCAGCAGCAGTGAAGATACTGAGCGCCGCGCGGCATCTAGGGCACCCGGAGAGGCTGAAGATCGGGAGCCCCTGACAAGGGGGGACCTCAAGGGTGAGATGCATGCCCTAGGAGAAACTCTGGCGAAGGCCTTCCAGGACCAGTTTCAGTTGCTGAGGTCGGACTTAAATATGGCCCTCGGGGAGCTGAAACAGGAGGTTGCCCAATTAGGCGAGAGAACTGACATACTGGAAAGGGGCCTGCAGGAATTGGAAAGAGGTGGCACGGCCAATGGAGAAGCGATCGATCGTCTGGACCTAGCGACCCGCAACTTGGAAACCCAACTGGAGGACTTGGAAAACAGGTCGAGACGGGTCAATATTAGAGTGAAACTCCTTCCTGAGTCTGTAACGGACAGGGACTTGAAGGGAGTAGTGCAGAGAATCTTTATGGACCTGCTGGGAGGAGAAGACCCCGAGGCTATAGAGCTTGACAGGGTACATAGGGTGGGCCGGCTTCTCCGTGGCCCTGGTTCCAAGCCACTGGACGTTTTGGCTGCGTTCACACGGTACGGCCAAAAAGAGGCAGTTCTGCGGGCGGCAAGGCTTCGCGAACCATTACAATACAAGGGCCAGGAGATCTCGCTGTTTCAAGATTTGGCTAACAGTACATTGGTCAAAAGGAGGGCAATGCGCCCGGTTCTTAGAGCTCTTTCGAGGAAGAGTGTCAAATATAAGTGGACCTTCCCGTTTGGGTTGGTGTTTGAATGGGAGGGCGCCCAAAGAAGGGCCACCAGTGTACAGGAGGCGGCGAACATTATCCACCTGGACCTTGGGGACTTGGAGGGGGAAACTGGAAGTGTCCGGTCTGCTCCAGGAGACGGAGCCAGACCGTGGGTATGGTCTACGGTGGGCTCTGACGCAAAGAAGAAGACGCCGCAGAAGCGTCCACAGGAGGGGAGAGAGAGGCCCGCCCAGGGAGGAGATGGGGATCGGTCCTCGGACTGGGGGGGTTCCTGCTGATACGGTTTGCTTTGTATCTTAAAAAGGGGGTGGTGGGACAATGGGCTATCAACGGATTCGGGGAGGGGGCGGGGTTGCACTTCTTGGATCACGCAAGGACGGAAAGAGTCCGGAGAATGGGGGGGGGATGTGGGATGCCTTCCAAGTTGGGGTTCGGAGGGCAGGGGAGCGGGCAGGTGAGGGGGGGTCTGGTGTGGGATAGGGGAGGGGGGATGGAACAGGGGGGAGTGAGGGGGGTGTGGCCCTCGCCTTTGGAAGGGGTACGGATTTTCAGCTTCTGGAGGTCCTGCGGGATACCAATGGGAGATACGTGGTGGTAAGGGGGACCATAATGGGCTCGAGCTACACTATTGGGTCAATATATGCGCCGAATGTGGGCCAAGACCAGTTCTTGTGGGAAGTCCTAAACATCATCGAGAATTTTGCTAGGGGCCAAGTGGTTCTGATGGGGGACTTTAATCTTGCCTGGGATAGGCTGGGAGACCGCTCCAGAGGGGGTGGGGGGGGGAGGTTCAGTGGCTTCTCCACAGCTGAGGGAGAGATGGGCAGGGGCTGGCCTCCGCGATGTCTGGCGGTCTCTGCGGGGGAGCGAGGAGGGTTTCACATTCCTCTCCTATGTCCACCGGACACAATCACGGATTGACTACATCTGGGTATCTGCCAGTCTGGTGGGAGCGGTGGAAGCGGTGGAGGTGGGCCCCCTAGGTGTGGCTGATCACAGAGTTGTGGAAATGGTCCTGAGGCTGGGGAGACGTAGACCAGGAGTGTAGGGTTGGAGATTCCCGGGAGAGCTTTTGAGGGACCCCGTGATATGTAGGGAGCTGGAAGACAGGATCCAGGGATTTTTTGGGAATAATGCGTCCTCCGACATGAGTCTGGGCACTAGATGGGACGCCTTTAAGGCGACCCTTAGGAGGGACCTCATCGCCCTTAAGGCGGAGAGAAATAGGCGGTTGAGAGGTCTGGAGGCCCAGCTCGAGGGAGAGGTGGAGGCCGCCAGAGTCCAACTCTGTAATACCCCCACGAGGAGGGCCTTCAGGGCGTATAGGTTGGCAGAGGGCCAACTGGGGATTTTGAGAAACAAGAGGGCCGAAGAAGCTCTGCTCAAAATGAGGCAAACCTTTTATGCCAAGGCCAACAAAGCAGGCTCCATGCTAGCTCGTCTTCTGCGAGGGCAAAGGGAGAGCAGGGTAATTACCGCACTTAAAGACCAGGGTGGTAGGCGTCTGACCCGGGCTGGCGAAATAAGGGAAAGATTCGTGGAATTCTATGAGGCCCTGTATTCCTCTGAGAGCCCCTCCCTTTAATTACAGGAAGATTTCTTGGAGAATTTACGAATCCCGCACGTCTCTAGGGAAGTGGCAGAGGAATTGGGCCGCCCCATTCTGGAGGACGAGGTGAGAGCAATTATTGCTGCTCTGCCCGTAATAAGGCGCCGGGCCCCGATGGCTATCCGGCCTCCTTCTATAAGGCGTTCTCCCACCTTTTGGTCCCACAGTTGACCCAGCTTTTTAATTCATTTAACTCAGAGGGCGGAATTTCCCGGTCGATGGAGGAGGCTAAGATCACCCTTATCCATAAGGCGGGGAAAGACCCGGAGGATTGTACTTCTTATCGCCCTTTAGCCCTCATCAACACCGAAGCCAAGGTCTTTACTAAGATTCTGGCTCGGCGTCTGGAAAAATATCTTCCACCTCTGATCCACTAGGATCAATCGGGTTTTGTTTTGGGTCGACAAACAGCGGATAACATCAGGTGGGTGGCTCACCTGGTTGAAAAATCCCGTAAGACGAAAACCCCGGCGATCCTCTTGGCGCTGGATGCCGAGAAGGCGTTTGACCGGGTTGAGTGGTCCTTCTTATTCCGGGTTATGGAGAAGATGGGGCTCGGGGAGGGCTTTATTGGTTTGGTTGCCGCTAATTATAAAAATCCCACATCACGCATTTTGATCAACAGAGAGGTGTCCAGACCTTTTGGGCTCCAGAGGGGGACGAAACAGGGATGTCCCCTCTCCCCTTTGCTATTTGCCATATATCTGGAACCCCTCCTGTTGGCTATCCGTCAGTCAACGGAGATCAAAGGAATCCCATTTGGTGGAGTGCAACACAGTGTTGCGGCCTTTGCCGATGATATGCTGCTCACACTTACAAATCCGAGGGAGTCCCTTCCAGCCTGCATAGCTTTGTTAACTTCTTTTGGCGGGATATCGGGCCTGCGGGTTAACTTCCAGAAATCGGAATTGATGAATCTCTCCTTGGGGGAAGTGGAGGCGAGGGTGGTCAGGGACCTGTCCCCTTTCAAGTGGAGCCCCTCTGGGCTGCGGTATATGGGGGTAAGGATCACCCCCTCATTAGCGGGTTGGTATGGAGCAAACTATGAACCGATTCTCCCAGCCATCCAGAAAGATTTACGGAGGTGGGGGGCCCTTCCGGTCTCCTGGCTGGGCAGGGGGGCGGTACTCAGGATGGTGATACTACCTCGGGTGCTCTACCTTTTTCAGGCCATTCCCTTGAGAGTCCCGGAGAACTTCTTCAGGAGATTGGATAGAATGGTCAGAGACTTTGTCTGGGGGGGGGGGGGAGATTTCGTGTGTCTAGGCAGCTACTCACTGCCTCTAGAGATAGAGGAGGCTTGGCCTTCCCCGACTTCCGTCGCTATCACGATGCGGCTCAGCTCAGAATACTTAGAGAATGGTTCTCGGATGAGTACAGGAAACATTGGGTGAGGATGGACAGGGCGGTGGCTGGGCACCACTTGGGGGAGGTCCTCTGGCTCCCGGGACGGTTACGACCCGCCCATATTTATCTAACCGACATCACGAAAAGTGTAGCTGAATCCTGGGATCGGTCGGTGTTAAGATGGGGGATTACAACGTTTCCCTCGCCATTTACCCCTATCTTCCGAAACGGGGACTTTACTCCTGGGATGGAGAGGGGAGCTTTCTTGGCTTGGGAGGAGGGGGGGTGTAGGACCCTGATGGATATGTTTATTGGGAAGAGGGTGAAAACATTTGTGGAATGTAAAGAAGAGTTTGGTTTGGGAGAAAGTGAGCGACATCAGTATTTTCAAATTAGGCATTGGGTTATGTCTCTGACTATGAGGCAAGCGGCGATTAGAGATCTAACCCACTTTGAAAGATTCCTAACAACCCATGAGGGTACTAAGGGGCTGATCTCCGATCTTTACAAACAACTCGAGAGAGGTAAACCGGGTACCAACTGGGCATACATGGCAAATTGGGAAAAGGTCGCAGGGGTACGCATGGGGCAAGCTGATTGGGAGAGATTATGGGCGCGGATCCCTAAGCTTACGAAGGCCATTCAGGTTCGGGAGGTGTGGTACAAATGCTTGGTGGGATGGCATTATACTCCGGCCCGTCTTCATGCTATGAACCCTGCTGTTTCGGGGGAATGCTGGAGAGGGTGTGGGGAGGATGGCACGGCCTCACAAATTTGGTGGGATTGCCCCGTTATTCAGCCATTCTGGGACGATCTTATGAAGGCGTCTGCTCAGGTTTTGGGAGGAGGAGTCCTCCGAAACCCGCGAGAGATATTGCTGGGGAGGAGCGGGCTAGGGGACGGGGTGGGGGCAGATGAGGCAGGACGCGGCTGCAGCAAAGCATCAGCGATATTCATCTTGGCGGCCTTGTCCCTCATCGCACAAAAGTGGAAGGGGCCCGTGGTCCCGGCTGAACAGGAGTGGCTCAGAAAGCTCTGGGATATAGTATCGCTGGAGTGGGCCTCCTCTGCGGCGGAAAACAAACTGGGGTCTTTCTATGTGGACTGGGGGGAGACTCTGGAATTCCTAAGAGGAGACTTTAGAGCACAATGGTGTCCGCAGAGACTTAAACTATTGGACTTGTGCTGTTAAGGAAGGTTCAGGGGGAGAGGGGAATGGGATGAGGCATTTTAGGTGCTGTACCACTGGGGGGGTGGGTTTAGGGAGGGAGGGTTTAGTTCTATAATTGTTGTGTTAATGTCACGTTTTGTGTTCATATATGCCTGCTGATTTTCCTTTTTTCTTCCTGAAAACGAATAAAAAAGAAATTAAAATAAAAAAAAAAAAGCCATATCATTTTAGTATTACCTACTTTAGGGGCTATCAACCCTTCATTAGCTAGACAGATCGCCACACATCCGACATATATTGATTAAACAGCCAGTGGGCTAAGACACATCCCTGTCCAACCCCCCGGTAGCAGCAAATTCGTTCTGATAAGTCCCCTTTTTGGCTTAAGCGTACTAGAATCCCCCTATTCTCGCATACCCCGTGGATAAGCCTGATCAAACCTGCCGGCATTCCCCAGGCTGCCAATTTAGCCCAGAGTTTGCTGCGAACTATGCAGCCAAACGCAGCCGAAAGATCAATTGAGGCCATAAATGTGCATCCATTAGGCCTTCTCCACACGTCCCCTTGTAAACATTGGAGGAACAGCCCGTTAATGTTGGTCTCATGGCCCTTACGGAAACCCGTCTGCAATCTATCAAGAGAATGGGCCAGTTTAGCCCACTCTTCTAGGTGTGAGAGTAGAAATGCTGAAAAGATCTTGCAATCGGCATCTATTAATTAGACAGGCCGACAGTTCCTAGGATCGGTTCTACCCCCACATTTGAAGATGGGCATGACATGGGCCATACTCCAAGACAATGGGATGATCCCTGTACTAAGAATATCTTTGAATTCAAGGTACAGCAAATTTGTCCAAAGATTTCGGTCCGCATTGAAGGTTGCATTAGTTAGACCATTTGGTCCAGGGGCCTGTGATTTTTTACACTTAATTAGTAGAGAAAGTATAAAACTAATCTCCAAAAGGGGCTCCCACTTGATGTTATCCAAATTATCAAAAATGTCCTTCTCCTCAAATTGATTCTTCATGGGGGTCCCAAACCTTCTTTCAAAGAACTCAACCCAAACCAATTTGTGGATAGATTTTAACTGGGTAACAGGATAGTTGGGATCTTGGCCATTAACCAGAGACCGAAAGGCACTGACCTGAGTGTTAATCAGTACCCGTAGCATGGTTTCAGCATCCCACTGTAAGAGGGCATGTTTTACTGATTTTCAGTAGTTCTTGTATTTCTGCCTTGTTTTGCTAATAAGATTGAACTGAGTAAGCCCATCCACACTTGATCCCCGAATACCTCTCAATTCCCTCCTCATTGTTGTTTTCACTGAGGCCAACTCCCCATTATAACAGTGGACATGTCCATCTAACTGCATTCCCAGCAATATTAGCTACCACCTGCGGCTGAGATCTAAACTCTCTAATGTTTATTAACATATCAAAGGTATCCGTCAAAATGCAGTGGTCACTCCAGGTGTTCTTAGACACTGAAAATGGCACACATCGGATTATCAGAAAACTATCTTGATAGATATAGTCAAGAAGAGATGAACTATTCCCCCGATGCCAGGTGTGCCATGTCGACTCATTTGTTTTAGGACATATTTTCCCCAGACCCAGATACCAAATTTTCCCTATCTGCTTTTTCAAAGAAGTTCCAGCAGGATCCAAATGTGTACCACATAGATCCCAAGGAGTTGCATGGAAACCACAGTCAGAATGAAAGTCACCCACAACAATGATTCTACCATTCTGATGTAAGATGGTCCATTCATCCATTAAATGGCACACTTTCTCAACAAACTCCTCCACAATCGAGATGCCTTTATGCCAATAGTTGTTAACAATCAGAATTTTCAGTGAGCCATCCCGCGAATGAGATCCACCCTCAGGACTCCAAAAGGAAGCCCTTCAAGAATTGAGCCACTCAAGCCCAGGGTATTTTCCACGCAATAAGCAAACCACCCGAGGACCTCCACCCACACTGCCTTCTGCCCGTTGGATGAATATTATATAACCATCCAGGATTGGAGCATCAAGCAACCAAGTCACCTGCAGGCAATGCAATTGGCCTCTCTTAAATTGATCAGGCAGCTAGGGTTGGTAAAGCACCTAATATGCTCTCTATCCATGGGCAAAATCTCAACCCTGTTACTGTTTAGTTCGTACTTACAATGACAATCAATGAATACTTTTATCTACACGCCGCCCTGGGAACCGGGGTACAGGTCTGAATGGCGCCTTCACAATGCAACACAACTTTCCATCCACTGAAATGCAATTACATCTAAATGAATAGTCTGCTGCTAATGTATTGTCACGAGTGAAAACTCTCTACCAATCCCAGTTTTGTTGCGGTTTATTAAACAGTCAAACTCAACTCAGGCGGCATCATGGTCGGTGCCACATACATTTACCCGCCATTGGTATCTTTCATGGATTCGCATGCGCCCGCCAGCCTCCCCTGTATGCAAGATATTTATATTTATACCGCTACGTCCTATTGGGGCACACGTAAGCAGCCCAAAACGACGTAGCTAGGACACAGAAGTGTCAGAATTTTTCCTATGGAAAACGGCTTTATAAATGTACCGAGGGTTCCCAGCCTGACGACGGGGAATATTCTAAGCATGTGAATCCATGAAAGATCCAATGCTGGAGAAAGCACTTTTTGTTTCGTTAAGGTTCAATTTGGTATGGCTGCCAACCCGTCGCACACCCAACCCCAGCAAGTACCCGGTGCCACAATGGACTAAGAACCAGGCCGGTGTGTAGTCAGAATATATATATTTATTAATTTATTTAAACCACATTTGACAACAGGCTAACATCAGCCACCCATGCTGTGGCAACACAAGAAAATGACTTCCGTAATGGCACCAACACAGAAATATGCAGTCACAATTATTTCCTTTTAAATCACCCACCAATACAGAAAAAGAACCAATGCAAGACACACAGTAATTGCTAATTTGGTTATGATACTTTTCTCCGAGCAACCCTCACCCTCCAAACATCAATTAGACTTCACCCCTCTGAATTTAAGGCCAGTGGCAGGGAGTGGGAACACAATGGGAAAATCGGTTTTGGGATTCTAATCACAGATGCAGTAGGAGGGACAGAAACGCAACAGAAAATTTGTTTTGCCACACCTAAAAAGAACAGACAGGACTTTGTGGTTTTGGTCAGAGCACAATGGGGATAAGGGCAAAATATTGTTTTGCACACTGCACATGCAAAGGCACTACCAGGTTTCACACGTCTAATTTAAAATGAAGGGGATCAGTGGGAATTTAATTTTGCACCCTGCGCACACACGTGGAAACAGGGTTTTGGGATTAATTCTTTTGTGCAAATCTTTATATCTATACCGACTCAAAACACACTGGGAAGAGCTTGTTGGTTTCGAAAGCCAACAAACACTACCCGTGATTTCTATAGGGGAACTCATTTCTTTGCTTTAATTAAATAGCTAGGGATCTACACCAACAGGGTATTTTTCTATAGGGAAATAACTAGAACAATACTTGAAAAATGCAGGGCCTACACAATCCATGACTTTGGTGATAGTCTTACTTACAGGAGAGGCCTTGAAATGGGCATCAGGGAACAGCAGGGCCCCGCTGGGGCAGCAAGGGGATCAGCCAAGGATCTCCTCTGAATCCTCCAAGGGGTCCCAGTCAGCTTCTATGTCTACTGGTTCCTGTCTCCAATGCAAGCTTTGGGCCTCTCTGCTGGGATGTTCCTCGGCAGATATCAGCAGCAGGTTGCCTCCCGGAATAAGTGGAAAAGGTCAGTTCTAATGTAAACTGACCCAATGATAGGCCAAATAACATCACTAACTTGTCATGAATGATTCTCACAAAAGGGATTGGCTGGTTTTCTGTACCCACCTCCCATCTGTGTGCTAACAGGACAATGAGATGGGGGGAATGGGTCAGGACATCTGTGGGAGGAGAAAGCTTCATCATCCCACTTTGACAGGTGGGCTCGGCATGTTTTAAGACTCAAAAATCTCTCAACATGGCAAGTACCCTAAATTTTCAAATCTTTTCATGTATGAATATATATTTTTGAGAACTACATTTTAAGGCGAATCAGATGAGGCTAGTCTGAATTTGGCACACCCTTCCTATGCAGAGATACAGTTTTTCTTCACTCAGGAGCGGTATCAGTGAAAAATATGCCACTTAATATTTTTCATGTTAATTATTACCTGCATGCTCATACCAACTTTCAAATCTCTCGTAATAAAGGGAAGGCCTAAATCAAATTTACATTCATAATTTTAGTTCTGTTTATCACACCAAAATCATTTTTAAATGGTTCAAAGAGGGTGACTGTCAACTTTAATAAAAGTGTAGAATGACTGGGGTGGCATCTATGTTGCCTTTTTATGCATTAATATGTATTTTCCTATTAATTAAATTGCAGCTTTCACAGGTCTCGCTCACTCTTGCCCCCACCCTTGTTCCTCGTAGTTTCATTTATCCTTACACATGTGACTAGCCAGAGCCTGGCTCATTTTTACGTTCGCTTCCCCCTTCAAGCCATGTGAGGCCCTGACAGCAACTCTTAATGGATATTTTTATGGGAATTGTGACCTCAAGGTCACTTCTGTCTTTACCGTGGTTTACATCTAAGCAGTGTATTTCTCTATATTTTTAAGCAATGGCCCTGATTGATGATGACACCCAAGCCTGTGTGTTCAGGGCAGCAGAGCAAAGGTCCCGGAGGTTAAGAAATGACCGGCCTATGTACCCTGCAAGCAAATGGCTTTTAAGCTCACACTATTGCAATTCTTACACAGCATCTTATAAGGCACACAGTTTCAAAATAGATGAGTATCACTTCTGGATTGTCCATAGGTATAGGGCAGTTATATTAGAAAACCATGTTCAAACTTTGAAAGTATAGTGAGCATTTTCTCTGCATACTGTCATTTGGATGAGGTAAAAACAAACAGGAACATCTTTTATTAAATGTATGCACTGCTGTCTCCTTTTAAGTAATAGCAGCTCTCCATGGATTGAGTGAAATGTCAAATGTCTTTCTTTTCCTTGCTGAAATGCATTGCGCATATATTCGCACTTTTGAACTTCCAGCCCACTTTCTTTCCTTGGTGATTTAGGTTCAATAGGCCTTATGGCTGACATCACCATTTATGTGCTGGCCTTATACTTCTGTGGGCTTTTACAAATGACTCTGGCCTCTTGATTTCTAGCATTCAGGGGCTATATTTCACCCCACAGTTTCAAGCTGGTTTTAGGCAAGGCTCGGGGGTGGCACACAATCTGAGGTTGGTTGATAGAATGATACAGTGAGCAAACCTAAGGGGAAATCCGGGCCTTTATGCTGTCATGGTGACTTTCGAGTGGATTTTGATACTGTCGGTAGAGGGAAACTAGGATCAAAGCTAGAATTATTAGGTTGTCCTGATAATTTGATAAAAGCGATTTGGATGCTGCATGAGGAAACTAGTGTACAAGTCAGACTGGACAGTAGGGGGGGGCATAACACAATTGATCAGCACCAACAGGGGAGTCTGACAGGGATGTGTATTGGCTCCCATGTTCTTCAATAGATATTTAGCTGACCTACCAGAGGCTTTAGGTAAAGCCTCAAATTGCCCACATCAGCAAATGGAACAAAAATAGTTTGCCTGTCATATGCAGACGACTTGATCGTCTTTGACTCCACTTTCTCTGGAATAAGAATATCTATTACAGAACTTTTTAAGTACCCTGATAAGAATGGGTTGGTCATTAACCTGGAGAAAACCAAGATGATGCACAGCAATTGTAGAAAAGTAAATTGACTCAGACTTGACATTGAGGGGAACAGCATTGGATATGTGAGTAGCTACAAATACTTAGGAGTCGAAATAACATCGAAGGGAGATTATGGTGAACTAATAACGACTAAACCTAGAAAAGCTACGATAATTACTGCTATGATAGCGAAGTTTGCAGAAGAGACATCTGGATTTGCCCTTGCAGGACTATTACTTTTGTACCAACAATGTTTTTGTCCAGTAATGATGCAGTCTTATTTATTTTTATTTATTGTTTACATTTATAGAGCGCGCTGCAGCCCAAAGGCATCAAGGCTCTAAACATGAAAGTGTACGAAGGCAATATAGTGGATACATAGATAACATGAGGTACTTAGTTGCAGAATCAGAACGTGGTTACATGTGCCGTTGGCATGCTGACAGAAGTCAAAGCAGGTGTGTCAGACAAACAGCCTGGTTTTGATGGCTTTGCGGAAGGCCAGGTGAGAGTCAATCGCCCTGAGATGCGTAGGCAGGGCATTCCAGTGTGAGGCTGCTAAAGCTGGGAAGCTGGTGCCGCCCGCACAAACTCTGCAGGTCTTAGGGATGGAGATCGGGTTGGTGTATGCAGTTCTGGGAGGCCTGGAGGAGGTCGGCCGGGATATTCTTTTTGCGAGGTAAGGGGGAGCAAGGTCATGGAAACATTTATGAGTGAGGGAGAGGATTTTAAAAATGATTCTCTGCCTAATTGGCAGCTAGTGGGCCTTCCTTCTAAGATCAGAAATGTGGTCCTTCTTGGATAGACCTGTGGCGGCCCTAAGGGCGTTGTTTTGGGCGAGTTGGAGCTTGGCAATATTTTTACTGGAAGTCCCACCAAGGAGAGCATTACAATAATCCAACCTGGATCCTATCAAGGCCCTGGCAATGGTGAGGCCATTCGGAGGTGATAGGAAGGGTCTTGCTGCATTGATCAGTTTTGAGTAGTATGCCGAGGACGAGGCTATGGCACTTGCCTGTCCATGGTGAGATTAGAGTCGAGGTAGACTCCTAGAGTCTTGACTGTTTGGGACACAGCAATGGGTATGTTGTCGATAGTGAAGGAGCAATATTTTTTGTCGAGGTTACTCAGAATGGTTGCAGGCCCAATAAGTAAGAGCTCGGTCTTGCCACTATTAAGGCATAACCAGTCGTCTGCCATCCAGGCTGGATGGTGGAGTAGGTTGAGTTGAGGGTGTTCTTGTCCAAGTCATAATCACCTGTGAGCGGGATGAGCACTTGGGTGTCATCGGCATAACTGGTGTATGAGATGCCCAAGGCGTCAAGGAGATTGAAAAGAGGCCGGCTGAACAGGTTATAGAGGGTGGGCACTATGCAAGAACCCTGGGGCACTCTGCATTTTATGTGACTGGGTGAGGCACATGCTGAGTCAGAGAAGACTTCCATGGCCCTTTCCTGTAGGAAAGAGGTGATCCAGGCACATGCCTTGGGGGAATAATTGGCTGCTATCGAGAGATGGTGGCAGAGAGTGTTATGATCCAAGCGGTCGAATGCAGCTGATAGATGATCGAGGAGCAGCAGGAGCTCTGGTTTACCAGCGTCTCGGATGTCGTCCATTTGATTTTTCAGGTCGAGGAGAGCCGTTTCCGTCCCGTGTCGAGGTCTGAATCCAGAATGCCGAAGGCCCAAAAGGCGGTGGTCCTCGAGGAATTTTTGGACTTGCTGATAAGCCGATTTGTCCAATATTTTCAGTAGAAAGGGGACAGTGGTGATAGGCCTATAGTTCCCTGGTACCGATGGGTCAAGGGAGGGTTTTTTGAGGTGCGGACGAACCCAGGCTTCCTTCAGATCAGTTGGAACATGTCCAGCCTGAAATGAAGCATTTATGATAGCCGGCAGGAAGGGTGCAAAGGTAGAGCCACAGTCTTTGAATAGTTGAGGGTTTGATGTTTTTTAGGAGCGTGATGACCTCGGATTCAGTAATGTCCTTGAAGTCGAAAAGCGGGGAGGAGTTGATTTTTGTCTCTTTGGCTGTGTTATTATTCTGGTCGGCAATTAGGAGGCTTAGGGCTTTTTGGTGTGCCTGGATTTTGGTTTGCAGGGTGTTTAATTTATTAAGCATGGCGGATTGGATGTCGTTGCACCATTCTTTATCTTTCACTATGGTGCAAGGTGGGGCGGATGGAGTTTCAAGTTCCCTGAAAATGGTGAAAATTTCTTTAGTTCTGGATTTGGCATTGGCAATCCTGTTGTTGAATGAGTTGGCTTTGGCAAGGATAATGGCTGATTTGTAGCCTTTAGAGATGGTCTTAAAGGCAAATTTAGTATTGTCATTAGGTTTGTTTTTCCAGGCTGAGAGGGCAGCTCGCTTCTTAGCCCGAAGCTTGAGAAGCTCTTGGGAGAACCATGCGTTAGTATGCTTGGCTTTCTTTGCTTTTCTGAGAGTGTGACAGGCGATGGCATCAACTGCTTGAGTGATAGCCAATTTAAACGCCGTTTACAAGAGAGTCAGGGTCCGTTGAGAAAGGGGCCTGGAGAGCTGGCACCTCAAGGAGGGGCATGATCCTTTCTACGGTTAGATGACAGGAGCTTCTAGCGAGAGCTGCAAGAAGAGGGAAGGTGGGCTACGGGGGCCCTCTGGAGGTGTTTAGATCAAATTGTATGAAGTGGGGGTCTGTCCAGGGGACGGGTGAATTTTCGGTAATTAGCACTGGGCAGTTGTGATGGGAGACCCAATCTAGGGAGCGTCCTTTAATGTGGGTGGGACCAGAGATGGTTTGCGCGAACCCAAATGTGGCGAGGGCTTTATTCAGCATGGCAGCGTGAGCGTCGTTAGGATCGTTGAGGCCTAGGGTAAGGTCACCTGAAAGTAGGACTTTGGATTTTTTTAAGATTCGCTGAGAGTGCTTGAATGAGGGATTCCTGGAATTCAGTGATTGGGCCCGGGGGTCGATAGACAATGTGGAGGGCCAGGGTTAGGTTCGGTAAGAGATGAATTTTAAGGGGAAGGTAATAAGTCTGTAGGCCTTGTACATGCAAGATTTGACCTGGTTGAAGATACTTGAAGGCACATTTTGGAGGAAGATATTGGGAGTAGGCCCCTCAGAGTCAATTGAAATACTGAGAATGGAGCTGGGGCTAATCTCGTTTCCTGCCTTGGCTATCCGAAGAAGAAGCTTACTATATATTAAATCTAGAATGAAACCAGCTTGCCCACTGCTAGAAGCCTCTGGGTCTACCATCCAAAGAGGTTGATAGACACAGAGCATTAACAGTGACATCCTTTGGCGAAATGCAATGCAAGATAGATTTGCTGAAAGAGTACCACGTGTTGCATAAATCCTTGGTTGGGATTGGGCAAACAATTACGCTCATATCGCAAAATTGAGGGGATTGTCTGTCAATTTAAAAGCCTCCAGAGATATTGAATGCTGTCACTTGCAAAGTCTATAATGAGATTTGCGTTGCTGTTGCATATAAATAGATAGGCTGTATTGACCGCTGTTGGGCCAGAGTTGGGTGTAGTGGAAGGTACCAGGTATTGCAACATGTGTAAGGTGACTAATGGGAGAGAAACTATAAGGCACGTTACGCCAGAACGCTAAGCACAAGGACCAGTTTATATGTGTTCGGGGGTATATTTGTGTGCCAATACGTCAATATATTGGAGCCTGCCGTTTGGCAGTATTGTTTAAACTCACAAAATAGAAGTCCGCACATTGCATTTCATCATGTTTGGCAAAGGATATCCGACTCGAAGAAAATATTGGCAAAGTAGCTCACCGAAAATTCTAATCAAATAGCAAAAAATAACTTGATTAATTTTATATTTAGAAGTATTAGCTATCTTATGGAATTAATTTTTACAATTGATATGAATAAGGATTTTTTGTGTAATTGTAGTAAAAGATGGTAAAGATTTGAGATCAAGGTTTTATGTAAATGTTTGTGAAGTATATGTTATACGACATTTTATGTGGTTTTGATATGTTTCTTGGTAATTAAGTATGGGTTTGTGGATTATCTGTAAAATTCTTTGTGAACTAACCAAATAAACAATAAATAATTAAATAATATTACACTGGCCACTCCTCTTTTAATGCTTTACTCGCTATTTGGGATTTGAAATTAAATGATATGAAATGATATTTTATTTACATTGTGCCCGTACAGAAGTGTTTCAGAGCGCGAGGCTGTGCAAGATTCTTTTTAGGTCCCACCCTCAAATATTGCCTCATGGCGCACTACTACACTAGAGCCCCTCGATTTATTTTCCCACGGATGACAATTCCAGCAGGGCTTTAAGAGGCTACTGAATCATTCAGACTGTCTCTCAAATTCAGCTGCGTGTGGTACTATACTCAAGTGGTCTGTTGGGCATGGGCCGTTCCCATTGTACAGGGCCCAAATCTAGCCGTCTTCGCACCATGCAGGATTCCCGAAACCTAGGCAACTAGCCATACTGCGAAGATTAGATGCCAACATATAACCCACTAACCAAAAACTCAAACTTTCTGCATACTTAACTCACTCAAAATCACACAACCATCTCTCGCACCACAAGCCGTATGCACCTCACCACACTGCAACAACACATAAACTACCCCTAAAGCACACGAGGACTGACATCGCCCCGACACTCGCACCAAAGCTCATTGCATGGTGTATACCGAGATGAAGCTGCCAACAGAATACCACCACTCCCACTCCCCTAACATTTAACATCTAACATTTCCCACACTTGGATGGAATTGTGGACACTGGGCGGAGTCGCGCCTGGGTGGCATTGTGGGGGCTGGCGGGTGCCGCACTTGGATGGAGTGTGGGGGCTGGCATGTGCCGCACTTGGACGGATTTGTGAATGTTAGCATGTTAAATGTCCTATAAGCCCCTAACCAAAAAACTCAAAATCTCTGCATACTTATCTCACTAAAAAAACTCACGCAACCATCTCTCGCACAACAACCCGCATGCACTTCACGACACCGCAACAACACCAGCTGCACCAAGAGCACAAGAGGACTAACATCATCCGATACTTGCACCAAAGCTCACCATCCGGTGTATACCGAGTTGAAGCTGCCAACACAACACCACTCCTCTGCCCCAGGCCCCGGACCCTATGAAATACGGGACGATAGAGGGCCTGAGAGTTTAGGCGCAGGGTGGGGGGGGACGGAGCGGAAACAGGAGGGAGGGGCGTCCAAATGGCACCCCTCAACACAAAAGGAGCAGGAAAGGCAGGAAATGGCACCTGGGAAAGGTGCGAGAAGTAATCAGCAGGGGGCCACGGTAAGCCCGACCCCCAAGGGCAGAACAAAAGGGCTCAGGGGTATAAGTAACCCCAGGAAAGGAGAAACAGAACAAACCAGGTAAGGAGCTCACCTCTCTCGGGCAAGCTCCTAGGACCTGGATAAGGGGAAAGAAGGAACATTTACCACCCAACCCACCCTACAAAGATAAGGGACGAAGGAGGAAACAGGCAGGAGCCAGAACGCCGAGTACTTTCTTCCGGTACACGGTCCGAGTAAGTCGTAGGCGGCATGTGCCCAGGAACGGAGGCCCAAGGGTAACAAAGGCTCGGGAGGAGCCTTGGGCAACTCCAAAACTGGACACAAGGTGCCCAAAAGCTAATGATGGTGTTGCTGTTTTTTGGTTATGTATTTTCTGTAAGAAAATAAAAAATGCCTACGGCCTATAATTTTTCCACAACAAAACTGGTCTGCGATGTTATTACTTAGGTTAGGGTCAGGTAGAGGGAGCAAAGGGAGCCCACACTACTCAGCCTATCACTATCCTACTCCCTTTTCACCTTACTAACCCATCCCACCTTCTCGTTTACAGATCCTCCAGAGCGCCCGGGGACCAACTCTGTTGGTGATAGTGCCGGAACAAATACCTTTAACATTTAACATTCGCTTAAAGCCCAATATCTGCTCCTTCTGAGAGTGAGGTGCCGCCGTGGTGCAGCAGGTGGCAGCAGAGGGCTATTCATGCCCCATTCTCACAGAAAGCGATGAAAGGGAACATCAAAGAGTCTAAAGCAACAGCGAACGAACCACAGACCAAAGCAAACACACGGAACGAAACCAGTATGAACCTCAAGAGGAAAGGAACTGATTACTGAAGAGCAATGCGCGAGGCACTGGGAGCATCAGACAGGAAAAGCGAGCAAGACGGAATGCTACCAACTATGAACCCGAGAATACAGCCTCCCCCACAATCTACTGACCCAGACAGCAGCAAATGACCGACTACAGCATGAGCTCCCGCAGGCGAGAGAACTGAGCAGACCTGGGCAAGGGAACGCGGCGGGAAATGCAAAGGATGCGACTGGAGACGTGCCCTCATCCGCGCACCACCAGGAGCCGCTGCAGAAACCGTGCCAACACGCATGGGTGAGAACTGTAACACCTGGCAGCCTGCCACAAGGGGGCGTGCAACAAGATTGGAGACGTGCCCTCATCCGCGCACCACCAGGAGCCGCTGCAGAAACCGTGCCAACACGCATGGGTGAGAACTGTAACACCTGGCAGCCTGCCACAAGGGGGCGTGCAACAAGATTGGAGACGTGCCCTCATCCGCGCACCACCAGGAGCCGCTGCAGAAACCGTGCCAACACGCATGGGTGAGAACTGTAACACCTGGCAGCCTGCCACAAGGGGGCGTGCAACAAGATTGGAGACGTGCCCTCATCCGCGCACCACCACGAGCCGCTGCGGAAACCGTGCCAACACGCATGGGTGAGAACTGTAACACCTGGCAGCCTGCCACAAGGGGGCGTGCAACAAGATTGGAGACGTGCCCTCATCCGCTGCACCATCAGGAGCCGCTGCGGAAACCGTGCCAACACGCACGGGTGAGAACTGTAACACCTGGCAGCCTGCCACAAGGGGGCGTGCAACAAGATTGGAGACGTGCCCGCATCCGCTGCACCATCAGGAGCCGCTGCGGAAACCGTGCCAACACGCATGGGTGAGAACTGTAACACCTGGCAGCCTGCCACAAGGGGGCGTGCAACAAGAGTGGAGACGTGCCCTCATCCGCTGCACCATCAGGAGCCGCTGCGGAAACCGTGCCAACACGCATGGGTGAGAACTGTAACACCTGGCAGCCTGCCACAATGGGGCATGCAACAAGATTGGAGACGTGCCCTCATCCGCTGCACCATCAGGAGCCGCTGCAGAAACCGTGCCAACACGCACGGGTGAGAACTGTAACACCTGGCAGCCTGCCACAAGGGGGCGTGCAACAAGATTGGAGACGTGCCCTCATCCGCTGCAACATCAGGAGCCGCTGCAGAAACCGTGCCAACATGCATGGGTGAGAAATGTAACACCTGGCAGCCTGCCACAGTGGGGCATGCAACAAGATTGGAGACGTGCCCTCATCCGCTGCACCATCAGGAGCCGCTGCGGAAACCGTGCCAACACGCACGGCTGAGAACTGTAACACCTGGCAGCCTGCCACAAGGGGGCGTGCAACAAGATTGGAGACAAACCCTCATCCGCTGCACCATCAGGAGCTGCTGCGGAAATCGTGCCAACACGCACGGCTGAGAACTGTAACACCTAGCAGCCTGCCACAAGGGGGCGTGCAACAAGATTGGAGACGTGCCCTCATCCGCTGCACCATCAGGAGCCGTTGTGGAAACAGTGCCAACACGCACGGCTGAGAACTGTAACACCTGGCAGCCTGCCACAAGGGGGCGTGCAACAAGATTGGAGACGTGCCCTCATCCGCTGCACCATCAGGAGCCGCTGTGGAAACCGTGCCAACACGCATGGGTGAGAACTGTAACACCTGGCAGACTGCCACAATGGGGCATGCAACAAGATTGGAGACGTGCCCTCATCCGTTGCACCATCAGGAGCCGCTGCAGAAACCGTGCCAACACGCATGGGTGAGAACTGTAACACCTGGCAGCCTGCCACAATGGGGCATGCAACAAGATTGGAGACGTGCCCTCATCCGCTGCACCATCAGGAGCCGCTGCAGAAACCGTGCCAACACGCATGGGTGAGAACTGTAACACCTGGCAGACTGCCACAAGGGGGAATGCAACAAGATTGGAGACGTGCCCTCATCCGCGCACCATCAGGAGCCGCTGCAGAAACCGTGCCAACACGCATGGGTGAGAACTGTAACACCTGGCAGGCTGCCACAAGGGGGCATGCAACAAGATTGGAGACGTGCCCTCATCCGCTGCACCATCAGGAGCCGCTGCGGAAACCGTGCCAACATGCATGGGTGAGAACTGTAACACCTGGCAGCCTGCCACAAGGGGGCGTGCAACAAGATTGGAGACGTGCCCGCATCCGCTGCACCATCAGGAGCCGCTGCGGAAACCGTGCCAACACGCATGGGTGAGAACTGTAACACCTGGCACCTGCCACAAGGGGGCGTGCAACAAGATTGGAGACGTGCCCTCATCCGCTGCACCATCAGGAGCCGCTGCGGAAACCGTGCCAACACGCATGGGTGAGAACTGTAACACCTGGCAGCCTGCCACAAGGGGGCATGCAACAAAATTGGAGACGTGCCCTCATCCGCTGCACCATCAGGAGCCGCTGCAGAAACCGTGGCAACACGCATGGGTGAGAATGGTAACACCTGGCAGCCTGCCACAAGGGGGCATGCAACAAAATTGGAGACGTGCCCTCATCCGCTGCACCATCAGGAGCCGCTGCAGAAACCGTGGCAACACGCATGGGTGAGAACGGTAACACCTGGCAGCCTGCCACAAGGGGGCATGCAACAAAATTGGAGACGTGCCCTCATCCACGCACCATCAGGAGCCGCTGCGGAAACCGTGGCAACACGCATGGGTGAGAACTGTAACACCTGGCAGACTGCCACAATGGGGCATGCAACAAGATTGGAGACGTGCCCTCATCCGCTGCACCATCAGGAGCCGCTGCGGAAACCGTGCCAACATGCATGGGTGAGAAATGTAACACCTGGCAGCCTGCCACAAGGGGGCGTGCAACAAGATTAAAGGCATACAATCAAAATGAACGGTGTAGGCCATGTACTATATACACCCCTATGTACCAGTATGCCGAGGTGGGCAGGAGCCAAAAGAGGCCCTGGAAATACCCGTTTAAAATGGACCCAATTGACACATTTTAAGCAAGCCCATCCCTTGGAAATAACAGGTTAGCACACAAGATGCACAGGGCGCAGAGGCCTGCCGGGAGACCTATAGACTTGCACCTATGGCAAGCAATATACAGGCTATATATGCATGCATAGCCCAGCTTTGGGCCGGCCTGCCCCCTTGCCCCTTGGGCATCCCGATAAAGCATTATTGCATTGTATCATATGGCTTGCTTAGGTGTTACAGATCAAAGCTGCCCTGTGCCGCCACCGGGTCCGGGTGCTGCTGGGCATGGAGAGACGGGGACGGGGGGAGGGGGAAGGAGGGGGAGGGCAGCTAGGCGCGGGCCCTTCACACCCCATCTTCCATAGCAATGCTCACCTGTGTACTCCCTGACACGTACTACTGCTTCTGCCTAGATCAATCGAGTGTTTTAAGTGGGGTCACAACGGTGGGCATGGAGCTGTGATAAAGTCAGCCACGGCCTTGATGGGGGGGGGGGGGCTTAGGCCCGCACACCTTACTGGGGAAGCTGCAGGCAGAACCCCGGAGCGCAGATGGGAAAAGAGCCTGGCAAATCTGCCAGCAGCAATGCGTGTACAGTGGCAGAGGGCAGAAGCGTGCCCTGCCACAGCAATGGGCGCCCGCAGCTAGGCCTCAGCCCCTGTCCCTGCTGGTCTGTTCTCTCATATACATTGGGCCTCATTACGACCCTGGCGGAAATCGAAAAACGATGGCGGAAATGCAATACCGCCATCGAATAGCGCTCGGTGCGATCATGACCCGTCACCGCAAAGTACGATGCCATTAGCGACACCGTAGTGAACGCCAACGCTAACTGCACCAAGTACGCGCGCGCGCGCCATGCCAAACCGTAATTACCACCATGGCGCAACGGTACGCGAATTCCGACCGTAGCGGACATGCACCTAACGCCATCAAGCACGGCGAAAAGTACCATTCCGCCATGGTGAGAAGTACGGCATCGCGAACCAACCGTAAACGGCCCTACTGAGTGCTTGTACACCGCTCCCTGGCCACATTGTACAACCCCCCGTAGGTGCAATGAAGTCACACAATGCAACCAGTGAAATGTACTAGTCATCCATGCCTGCCAACGAACAAATGAATCTCAAGAGGGCCCAATGGGAGCTGCAGGGCACAGATGGCACGAATACAGAAGCTATACAAATGGACATGACCTCAGTCTCCCACCAAGAAACGCACGCAAACACAGGCACCTGTGACCAGCAATATTGCGATAATCACATCATTCCACCAATCCAACTGGCTGACCGGCATCTGTTACACAAAAGCTAATCCCCCGCCCCTGAGCATGACATCATCAAAACAGTCATAATGGCAGCCCTTATCCCTGACCTCACTGGGCTTCGTAGGCAAACGCGCCCAGCACAGTACCACGCAACTATACTCCGAAGCTGGAACCCAATGCAGATCTCCTCACAATACATCGCTCCCCAAATAGGAATATGCCACATCACTCGCAAAGAAGAACGCTACACGGTTCATATCAGAACAGAAATTTAATGCACAACAAATTCACCAAGCCCATACAGCCATTAGGCCATGAACTCCAAAATAGATTTCACCATTGTGGGCTGCATCCGCAATAAATGACCAGCTACTCCTTGTGTGACGCCCTGTTCCTTCATGGTACACAGGGGCTACATTCCCGTACGAAAAGGCAACATGGAAGCGCCTAGAACCGCAGGGCCGTCCCAATAGGGAGGCACTAGTCCAGCTGAAAGGCCGAAATGTTGCTCCTAGCCACTAGTACTCCGTAAGGGCATGTGGCCCATTGGCGATCGTCCCACAAGATCGTAATGCTGCTCCACTGATTAACACGAAGCAGCAGGTGTCGGGAGTAAAATCCATCTGCAGGAGTGGCATACAGATGGCAGTGGCAAAAGGGGAGGAGATACCTGTCAACCAAATGAAATGAAAAAGAATAGTATGGCCATCAGAACTACATTTGAATTACTCACTTCAATGATCACACCAAATCCACAGCCATATGCATGCTAGCCCACTCCAAAGGATCATCACCACCCAAAAACCACTTGCGAATCATAACTATCTATATCGAGGTGAAAACACTATCACAAACGAGTGTACCTGTGCATGCGTCTGTTAAAACAGAATCCATCTGATGGGATTGGTAACGTGCATAGACACAAGTGTCTGAAGGCGCGTCGAGACAGGGAGGGCTCAACAAGGCCAGATAGACGATGGTCCCACTATGGCAGCCCTGCATCACATAGCGCAGGGGAGGTGGATAGATTCCAAGAAGCCCTGTACATGGCAAACTCTGTATCAAATCATCTGTCCATGCATCCATACATCATTCCCTCATCCCGTAATGAAAACGCCTGTTTCCATACTCACATAACATGTGAAATTTCCATTGAGTCTGTGCGTTATGCAGCCTGCAAAATCCACTGTGCCCCAGCCCGTAATTCCAGTGTTGTGAAGTAACATGTATTTGGGAACGTCCGGCCTCATCGCCCACGTCGCTATTGCGCATCCCAAACTATTCATATCAATCATTGCATCCTCGCCATGGCCCCTGTCCCAAGGACATTGAACAATAGAACGTTATATTTGCAGTCAGACCTGTGGGCATCTCCTCGCCGCTAGCTGAAAACCGAAAGCGCCGCCCTTCGAATTCCTCATTTGCAACATCACGTCGAAAAGGCATCTGTGGCCGCTTGAAACCACAAATTAATACATCTAGTGCGGCTGTGTGTGAAAATGGCAACTGCCTTCACTCACAAATGGAACGCCCCGCCCGTCGGTGAAGCTCGGTACAGTGTTGCATGAGGGTCCACCGTTACTCGAGTACTACGTTCCACTGACCCTTCACAAGTCTGTTCGCGACTGCAAAGATTGTATGTGAAACAATGGGACCATAGCCGAATGTACATATCAACCAATGTTACACTGCCATCGGGTACAAATACATGATTGCAATAGCAAGATGCCATTCGTCGAATTGCAGCGTTGTGTGCGGGACGTGCTCGCCCAAAGGGGAGTGCAGCTTGCACAGGTGGAATGAATCACCACAGGTGGAGGCCATTCCGCCTGAAAACACATAAATTGCACACCCAGTCTCCTCCCACAACCACACCCACTCCGAAATGCTACCGGCAGGACTAGCCATGTTGGCCCTGGGGGACCTGATAGCACTGCAAGTACTCCAACTTCAAGAAGAAGACGAACACCAACTACAACCGGCCGCACGGCGGAGACGCAGGAGGAGGAGGCTAAGGCAGGGCCAGCAAGGGCCGCCAGCACAGCCACTACCACCACGTAGGCAGCCCGCAATCCCACGCCTCCGAGCACATCCGTTCAACCTCACTGATGAGCAGATCCACACCCTCTACCGTTTGGACCGGGACACCATAACCGCCATTGTGGACATGACACAGGCTGACCTTGTCAGCATGATAGATAGCCCAACCGCCATCCCACCCCTACTGAAGGTGGTGTCTGTACTCCACTTCCTGGCCACAGGCACCTACCAGCACACAGTCGGACAGTTGCATGGCATATCACAGCCACTGTTCTCACGGACACTATTGCAAGTGCTTGATGCCCTCCTGAAGCACGCAGACGACTACATCTCTCTACCACGCTCGGAGCAGGAAATTACGAACACAAAAGTGGGATTCCATGCACTTGCCGGCATACCGGGTTGCATTGGTGCCATCGACTGCACCCATGTGGAATTGGTCGTCCCACATGCCATGGAGGCCCAGTACCGCAACCGAAAACAATTTCATTCCCTGAATGTACAAATGGTGTGTGACTCCAACAGGATCATTACACATTGTTGTGCCAGATTCCCTGGGTCAACCCGTGATTCAATGGTCTTGAGGAACTCTACTATACCACGCTACATGGAGCGACACGCAGGGAACAGATCCTGGCTACTCGGTGAGTCTCATTTCATGCATGATGATGTGGGGTATGTGATGCGGCAATGACCTGGCAGGAAGGGGGGGGGGTGCGTACGTACGTAGCAATGGCATTCCTCAAAATTCCTTTCTTATCCACATACAGGTGATGCCGGGTATCCACTGAAGAGATGGCTCCTCACACCAGTCCGGAACCCACGGGACCAGCATGAGGAGGACTACAACCATGCCCACTCACGTACCCGTGTAGTCATAGAACAGGCATTCGGCCTACTGAAGACTCGTTTCCGCTGCCTCAGCAGGTCTGGCGGGGCACTCCTGTACCGCCATGTGAAGGTTGCAAAGATGGTCATGGCATGTGTCATGCTCCACAACATGTGCGTACGTAGAAATGTGCCCATGCCCCCTGACGCAGAACTGCAAGCACCTGATGATGGTCATGATGAGGGTGGGGATGTGGCAGCACCTCAAGGAGTCTGCGAGGCACCGGAGGGCCGTGACATTCGTCAGCATCTCATAGATGCATGCTTCTAGCACTCACGCCTGGTGGCTGATACATGGACACGGGACTCGTGGCACTGTGTGTGTCTGGAACATGCACAATATGGACTGTACGCCTATAATGGCCTCGTACACAAAGATCAATGTCCACACATCTCATTGCATGATCGTGCATTGTTTATGGCATATGTGATATCATGTTAAACACCCTATCGACCCGCCACCCAAGTGAGCCCAACACACCCCCTCCACCCTCCTACCTCCCCCCCGAACACCAGTGTCCAAAGATGCTCATTGTCAGTGGGCTGTCGCTATTGCAAGCCCCCTCTGCGGGTATCAGGGGCACTCCTGCCTGTGGAGCGCAGGTTCCTCCCAGATCTACGTTGGGGGCTGCCCTGGACGGAACTTGCAACGGATGATGTCTCTGCCTGCTCACGTCCATGCATGTCCCTAAGGGTTTGTGAGAGCTCAGTGAGCACACGGCGCACTGCGGCAAGTTCGGCACATACGTCTTTGGACGTCGCATGCAGTTCCCCCCTCAGGCTCTCGGTGCTTCTCTCCATTTGTACTCTCAGGCTCTCGGTGCTTCTCTCCATTTCTACTCTCAGGCTCTCGGTGCTACTCTCCATTTGTGCCCTTAGTGTCTCTGTACTTCTCTCCATTTCTGCCCTAAGTGTCTCAGTTGATGTTTCTATGGCTGCCTTAGTGCTCCCACATTCATCGGCATGGTCCTTGAGGAGCGTGGCCAGTTGCTGCTGTTGCACGATTACCTGGTCGAGGGACTGTTGCCTCTGCTGGGCCATGGCCATTTGCGGTGGTGTCACAGAGGGGCTGATCACCTCATGTTGCCTTGCCACAGGGCTTGTGGGGGATGGCCAGTCGTCGTCTTGTGGGTGCCCCTGCGTGGTATCCTCATGGTGTACGGGATGGAACAGACAGGGGGATTGAGACAGGTCATGGATGGATCTAACTTCGACATCCCCGTTTTCTGTGTCGGAGCATGCTGCCATTAATGCAGTATCACCTATGGTGCTGCTGCCACCAGAAGCAGTGCCTACTGTGGCATCCATTGGGGGGACCTGTGGTGGTGGTGTTGTGGGCATGCTGGCTGCTGGGGTGCCTGTTGGAGTTCCCTCCTGTGTGCTGCCACTTGATTTGTGCTGCTGCCGTGTCTTGATGCGTGCAGCTGAGGTGGAGGGTCTTTGGCCGTTGGTCTTGGCCCTCTTTGCAGGTGTGCTGGTAGGGGTGTCCTGGAGCTCGTCGTTTGGATCGGACCCTGTGGTGGAGTAAAGGAGGGCGAGCGTTATTTATGGGTCTGTGGGAATTGGAATGGCAATGTATCACATGCATTGGGGTGGTACCTGAGGGTGATTTGGGTCGGGGCCTTGGAGGTGGTTTCATTTGTGTGTGGAGTGAGGGTGCAGTTGTTTGGCAGCCTGCAGTTAGGGTGTGCCTGCTGCACGTGTAGAGGGTGTTTTTAGGATTTTTAATTATTTATGTATTTGATGTGAGTTTTAATGTGTGCTATCAGGCCTATGTATGTGGCCGTTCTCCTGGACATGTGTTCCTGTTGCACTATGTGGGCACGTGGTACTTCACATGATTGGACATTGTGGTTTTGGCATTGTTTTATTTGGGACACCTACCTGAATCTTCGGATGTCTGCACTCCTTTCTCCATCCCTCCGACTCCCTCTATGCTCTCCATTCCAATGGTGGAGGCACAGATTTCTTCCCAGGGGGTCAACTTGATGGGTGATTCCGATCCTCCCCCGGTAGCTGTGGCAATGTTGCGGTTGGCAGAAAGTATGCTACGGACGCGTATCCGCAGGTCGTCCCATCGCTTTCTGCATTGCTGTGGGTTGCGGGGTGCGGTCCCCACCGCACTTACCCGCTGTGCCACCAGGGCCCATATGGCCTTCTTGTTCGCAAGTGCCGTCCTGGTCATTTGCGTGGAGAAGACGACGGCAGCATTCTCCTGGAGGGTCTCCGTGAGCACCGTGAGTTCCTCACGGGAGAAGTGGACCTGCCGCTTGCGGTCGCACGCTTTCGTCGCTACTTTTCCCATTTTTCTTGGTTTCACTGGGGTGGATGACGGGTTGGGATGTGTCTCAGGGTAGTATTTTTTATGGTTGTGTGGAATTTGTGGTTTTATAGGTGTACGGCGGGATGTTTCCCGTTCCGGGACCATGCTTTTACTTCCGTTTCCGTATATTTACGGTCACCGTACTTTCCGGTTGGTGCTCACTGCGGTGTCCGCTGAGATGGGTGGCGGTATTGCACCTAGGGCGCCTTACGGCGGCGGTGTGGGCCGTTTTGGGGTCAATTCCGCTATCGCGGACTTTGCACTTCCGCCATGGCGTGGTGCTCGTGCCCGATGGGTCGGAATGAGCCGCACTTTGCTCCATCGTGCAATGGCGGAAACGCTATTTACGCTATGGCGGTCCGGTCGGTTGATTTCCGCAAGGGTCGTAATGAGGGCCATTGTGTTTGTTTGATTAGTCAAGGGTGTATGTCCTGATTGTGTCCCCCCGCATAAAGTGGGGGGCTGCTTGTTCTCCTCTTTATGCCATCCTACAGGTGCCATGTTATTGTGAGTCTTTTCTGGGTCCTGTTCCTCAAATCAATGCAAATGCACTGGGACCAGCTGTGCCCTCATCCCCTCCAGGCAGTGTCCTCTGTGATGCCCTGCACAGGGACCTTACAACACTGACCCCGATGCGCCACGCACTGCCCTCAGGTCAGTTGGGAGGCGAGAGGCATCTTAAGCGTGCTGAGGGTTACTGGAGAGAGTGCACAAAACAAAGGCACACGTGATAGTGGGCAGCCGGGCACTTGAAGTGGCATTGGGTGAGCATGCATAGCCCCACGTGCAGCCTGCCCTCCAGCTCCCCCACATGTGTGAGGTGTGGAGTCAATAAAGCAGGAATAATCGGGCAAGGAGTGACGGGGCCGTGCCATAGTCAAGCTTCGTGATAGGAGCATCCGCCACGTGTTGAGAGACTGGATCCCATCCCCAAGCACATCTGATATCTGCAGACTCTGCATGCGAGCCGCAGCAAAACATGCTTGGAGGAGAAAGATCCTGCTTTCATATGTGCATACAGTGGTTCGTTCTTACAGGGGCACAATGCTGCCAGACTAGGTGCACGGAGGCACCGAGGATCACACATCGCTGCTGATGTGGGGGAAGCTGGGATTGGAAGCCAGCGCGTTTGGCTCTAAATTTCACATGTCGGTAGGAGCAAACTTTGGCCAGGGATCATTGCATGCCTTTGCGGTCATCGTTTTGCTTTACAAGACTGGCATCTTATAGGAGATGGATGACTGTGCAGAGGGGGGACACAGAGTAGCACAAAGTGCAACAGAAGCTTAAGCCAAGTCCAAATATGGCAGTGGCCTGAACGTCATATTCACCATTAAGAGCTCAACAGTGCTCCCCAGGTTGGTATCACGAACAGCTGGGGCACACATTACCATGGGCCCAGAAAGGAAGCAGAGCAGGCAATGCACGTTAGTGGAGAGGCGAGCTCTGGGCCTACACTACTGGGGCACATCAAGGTGAAACTAGGGGCTTTCTTTACAGCTATCCCGGATCTGGAACCTGGGCGGACCCAGCCCACTTACAAGCTTTTAGGAAGGTTTGCAGCATAATCCCTAGGAAGGCTGCCACCCTCATGGACACTCTTCTGCCCCTGTGCCGTCAGAACTGAAGCGAGTGCGTCTCCCTGGACCTCCACACCACCGCGAGGGGCCTGGAGTGACACACGCTGTGAAACGTGCAGATGGTGACACACCACCTTCTAGTTGTATTATTAGTTGTTGAGTGTCATTGTGCCTCTGTACCTTTTAGCAAACACACGCAGCGCACGCCGGCCGGTCAGGGCACTCGCTGTCCATTAGAGCCCCCTGCGCAGCACCCAGCACCCACCCATCGCCTAGCGCGCTGCTATTCTTTGGGGCCTGGCGGTGGGAACGGGGTAGATGATAGCACTTGGTTGCAATATGGCGTGTGCATGAAGCAGGTGCTGGACTCGTGCTCCGAGAGGCGGCTCCAAGAAACCTTTTCTCGCCATGAGTCACAGTCTGCTCTTAGCAGATAACGTGCCCACGTGCCAGGGATCACAGGACTCACTGCAGTGGCGCCACGGCCATTGGGCAAACTGATCGTTAGCCAGTCCCGCTCCCCAGAAATGTTGGGCTATGTTGACGTGACCTGACTGGCCTACAGAGCCGTGGCAGGACATGACACAGACAATAAATAGTGTCTGAGGCTGCTGCACAGTTCACAAAGGCATAACTAATGTACAACCTTTCATTCGCAGCACCTGCGTTCTTATACATATCTTTTTAGGTAATTGAAATCGTGATGGGAGGGGGGGGGGTGGTTAGTGTTGCATGTCAGGGGCGTGATTGCAAGGGCGTGGGGGAGCGGTTTGGGTGGCCGGGAGACAGGCCATTCTCACAGAGGTCCTTAAGTGTGGTTTCGGACATGAAGGAGAGAGTTAACTGCTTGTAACATTGAAGCGGCACCAGAAAAGTCTCACTAGAATGTGTAAAGAAGTTAGAAGGCCCCACTTAAGTACGTTTGCCCCTCACCCACAGTCTCTGATGTTAGCGCCTCTCCCAATATTTGAAGGGTTAGTCCCCCCCCAGCCACCCGCCCCCCAACGCCACCAGCATGTTATTCTAGGGGCACCCCGGACTCACTGGGGCACAGTTAATCATTAAAGCATGGGAATGGATCCTTAGGTCTTGAAGAGGAATTTGCCAAAGGGAAAAAGAAAAGATGGGCGGCGGCACACCAAAAAAGTGCCGGGCATACGGAACCCAACCGGCGGCACTAGAATAAAATATGCTATGAGAGGAGGGGCTAAATTACAGGGGAAGAAGCCAGGTAACAGTAGCCGGGTGAGCTTTGGGAAGCTGATAATCCTGTTGAAAGTATTACGAGAGGCAAGTAGCAGCACGGGGGAAGCCGCGCGGTTCAG